>NC_142469.1:58094250-58738750 GCF_049115385.1 Moschus berezovskii
GGTCGTGAAGGGCTGGATACAACTTGGAGACTGAACAAGTTAACCTGAACATTAACCACTCTAAGACTGCTACTCTCGTCTGTAAAATAGGGGAAACATCTATCTCATAGTATCATTATGGAAATTAATAAGATAATGCATTTGACCTTTTGGGGATAATGTATGTCACATGATAAGCACTCAATAAATATTTGCTAGATTAATTGTTTATAATTATTAGTCCAAATATTCATAGATAAATAATCAAAGAATTAAAAAGGAGGAATGGTTGGGCAGGTCTTCTGACTATGGCAACATAAGACTATTTGCAAACCAATCAGCAAAAGAAGATGAATGTCCTGTTTTACAATGAGTTTAGGTCAACAGTTCGCTTCCCATGTGAAGTAACTTTAGCTAAGTTCAATCACCTTAAATATTAACCAACTACAGCTTTTCCTTCACCCTTAACTCAAAAGAAGGTCTAAATGTGGGCTTCTGCAAACCCTGGAATTAAGGGAATGAAAGCTAATCCAAACCAAATATTAGATTGTACACATGTGTCATAATTCGAAAAAAATAAGATACCTGCTTTGTTCCATCTTTGGAGCTAAATGGTCCAACTTAGAAACCTCTATTAACGCTAGGGATAAATTGAGAAAATTGAAATTGTTTCTACACTATTTTTTATTGTTCTAGATGATGATGACTATTAGACTAAGTAGAAGCTCTACATTCATAACTGAAACTAAGAAAGAGCAGATCCAATGGAAACAGGCTATTCACATAAATATTTACCATCAGTCATTTGGAATTCCAGTATGACTTTCTCCTCAGTGTAAGAAGCTGTAGAATTGAGCTAATTATTCTAATGTCTACTGGATACAAACCATAGCCCCATACAAGCTATTCTTGTATCAGTCAGATCATTGAGGATAGCATATACAATTAGGAAAAAGTTAGGGATGGTGTGGAGTATAGGGAGAAAAAAATAAAATTCCAAAAAAATCAGCAAAACCTCATGGTCTAACCTCACCTTTTATTAAATTTAAATCATGCTTGGTGTCTTCTAAAAATGGCAGTGCATTACATAAAAGAGAGGAGCACTGAAACAAGGACTACTGATTGTAGTTTCAATGGCAATCTTTCAGATCCGTGACTAGGGAAGGGGAAGGAGCCCAGAAAAATGTGAAAGTTTGTTCAACCCCCATATGCACCCATCAACTTCAAAACAGAGAACTGCTCCCAATCATAGGCCCAACCCCTGCTGGTCATTTCACAAATGTGCTACTGCTGCTGCTGCTGCTAAGTCGCTTCAGTCGTGTCTGACTCTGTGCCACCCCATAGACGGCAGCCCACCAGGCTCCCCCGTCCCTGGGATTCTCCAGGCAAGAACACTGGAGTGGGCTGCCATTTCCTTCTCCAATGCATGCAAGTGAAAAGTGAAAGTGAAATCGCTCAGTCGTGTCCGACTCTCAGCGACCCCATGGACTATAGCCTACCAGGCTCCCCCGTCCATGGGATTCTCCAGGCAAGAATACTGGAGTGGGGTGCCATTGCCTTCTCCAATGTGCTACTAGTCACACACAAAAGAACGTGGATGACTTTTGTCACACCTTCTAAAAATCATGGTGGGAATAAAATGACTATGTCTACTTGTTAAGCAATGCTCAAGCAATCAATCAAAGGCTTTAAAGATTTTATTTCTTTGTTTCCTCCTCTTTTCTGTTTGTTTTATCCCAAATTAATTTGCATTCGTGGAAGAACTACATTTTCTGAAGGAGAAAACGTGTTATTTTTGCTTCGTGACAGAGGAAACAAGTAAGGGTGACTAGAAAAGTGAAGTGTCATACTAGATCAATAACTTGAAAACATAATTTAAAGCCATTAAATATGCCTACTTAAAATATAGAAACGTCTTTAAGTTCAAGGTCCTCTGGTCTTCAGAGATCATTTAAATTTGACATAGAATGTTTTGTAGGTTATAAAGACAGCATAGAGAACAAATGAATTTTTATTCAATACACAAATATACAGATTTTAGGTAGCTTTATTACTCGGTATCATCAAGCGAGGTCATTTAATGGAAAACTAGAAATGTGCAAGTAAAAAAGGTAGAAAATAAGTTATGGTTGATGATAACCAAAAATGAGGCGAGATGTAAGAGGAATGTTTTAGTAAAAGGCTCTGTGGATACCAATCCTCTTCTTAACCCATTAAAATCATTCTAAGGGGTTAGCATGCGCAGAGCATCATCTTTCTCATCCAGAACACTGCCATTAATTTATGATTCTATAGCTGGCAGAAACTACCTGGTTGCAAATTTACATGCTCTGGGCATCGAATAAACTAATTAAACCGATCTATACAGTAATTGTCTTCTACTGTTTACTGATTAAAAAGCCCTTGAAATAATGAGAATTCTTTGCGGTAGGAAGGTTTGGACCCATGAGCTATGATGACTATCGACGGTCTCAGAACTCCTCCTGGAGGACAGGAGGTTAAGAGGCAGTGAGGAGGAAGAAAATGCCTTGCCCTCCTTTCAGGAGTCACTGTTCTTCTGAGCCTCTGATTTGGAGACAGTTTGTCCTCTTTCAGTTTAGAGCTCAGATTCTCCAAGGTCACCAATAATACTCTTTAGCTAAAATATCAAGAGAGCTTAGAAGATTGTTTAGATAAATTCCTCATACAAGTGCTAAAACTTTAAGGGTAAGTTAGCTATAAATATAATCTTATAACAATAATAGGTTTCTCTAACTCAGTTTGTCCCTAATTTATACTTTTCTAAAATTCATTTGCTTCTGGTTCAAAGAATTTATGATTCTGGCAACAGCATGAGGATTGTGAGTGTTCACAGACAGAGAACAATTGCCAAAGATTTTCAGAATTATATAACTGTCACCCTATACACTAGGAATTCTCAACTACCAACATTTGGAGAAATCTTTTCTTACATTATGAAATATGAAAGCTAAAAAAACATTCTGAACACTTTTTATAACATTTAGAGTCCTGGAACACTGAATAACCTGAGCAATGTTTTATGTTCACTTTATATACATAAACACTTTGCACTTGAAAAGACAGTATGGTTTGAAATTATCATGTTAAAAGAAAGTTGTTTTAAATTGTCATGATAATCCAGATCAAAGATATATTTTCTGAATATGTTCAGGAGCACTCACTAATTACTTCACTACTATTTTCACTTAAAAAAAAAAAAAGGAAACAAGGCAGGAGAAACAAATTTATAACAAATGACTTTAAATAAAATTAGAGGTTACTGAATTACAGAAATGTCCTTAGGTTATCTAGCTCCTATTTTTATAGCTAAAACCTAAGACCTGATGAACTATTCTAGTGTAATGTTGTTTTAAAACTTGTATAAACACCTACAAGGTTGAGAGTGCCTGCCAACTTTCAGCATGGATTGAATCATCACTAAGAAATTGTCCCCCAAAAATTATACAATAAAAACTCTTATATAACTATTAGCTGCCATTGCCTCATGTAGTAGAGTTATGTCTAATCTCTTGTAAGGTAATAATACTTTTGAAAACCAAAAGGAAAGACTTCATTTTTTTAGCTAAATAGAGACCCTTAAATTATTTTGCTAACAAAATAGCAAAGCATCCTTTTAAAGTTTGAGTGTTCGTTCTGTGTTCCTATCTCTCACTAGCTCTGATTCATAACTCAGCAAGACAGGAATAATAATACTGCTTTGAAATTAAATGCTATCATATTTTGATTATTTTTGCTTTAAATTTAAAGTACTTCTTTTTGGGAAGTACCCAAATGTAAATTGTTCTTGATTTTAGGAAAGTAATTTCTAGTGAATAAAAACAAATAAATTATTAAAATTCTATTAGAACTAATGTCCTCCTCCCTGGAGATTCAGTGTTTGGGAAGGCAGAATCTTATTTTCTATTTAATGGACCAATGTAGATGTGTTAGTAAGGGCTTCCCTGATGGCTCATCAGTTAAAGAATTTGCCTGCAATGCAGAGACACAAGAGATGCAGGTTCAATTCCTGGGTCAGGAAGATCTCCTGGAGAAGGAAATGGCAACCCTTTCCAGTATTCTTGCTTGGAGAATTCCATGGACAGGGGAGCCTGACAGGCTACAGTCCAAAGGGTCACAAAGAGTCAGACATGACTGAACAACTAAGCACGCAGATGTGTTAAAAGTATCTATGCATTATACATAATAATGCCTTACTTCCTCTCCCGCAGAACTATCTTCAACATAAGGAAGATAAAATATATAAAAGCACTCTATACATTGTAGCTTCCCAGGTGGTGCTAGTGGTAAAGAATCTGTCTGCCAATGCAGGAGACATAAAAGACATGGGTCCATACCTGGGTTGGGAAGATCCCCTGGAGGAGGAAATCCCACTTAATATTCTTGCCTGGAGAATTCCATGAACAGAGGAACCTGGAGAGCTACAGTCCATGGGGTCGCAAAGAATCACACATGACTGAAGCAATTTATCGTAGACTTTATACAATGTAAATAAATGGATTTTTAAAGGTACTATTTACTGTTATTTTCTGAACATCTTTAACATGCAAAATATAGTTGCATTAATTCTATTTCCTATTATTTTCAGGTGTCTACTCATCAATGTTGATATTCCAAGTTCATATTCCTTTACTTAGCATGAGAGGTAGGCTCACCAGAAAATCTAAAAACTTCAGCTGAGACTTGTAGGTGTAAACCTCATTCTGGATGCTATCCATAATATGAATCACTAAAAACCTTTCATGCCTTAAATGCCTAACAGTGCAGTTATTTACTTTCCCAGGCTAATCTAAAATCATTTTGAGACTCCTTTTCAATATCTAACTATGCTACTAAGGATAGAATGGGCCAAGGCACAGGCCAGAGCTTCAAAACATGAGACATAGAAAGGTATCGGAGAAATCTGAGAAAATATTCAGTGCATGATGAGCTTCTGATGGATCTGATCCTGGACAGACAAAGAGAAATTTAGGTCACGTGAAACCCAGGAAGCATACAGACCCACAGTGTGAAGCAGGGCTGCTGCATTTGATAGGAATTTTGTGCCCTGAGCAATAACATCCTGTTAAGAGAGTACAGAAGGAATGAAAACCTGATCACTCTTTTCACACTCTCGCTTCATATAGCTTCCTTGTTTTTCTCCTGAGAACATTTTTTCTTAATATGCTCCTCAATTTGTGCTCCTCTAGAAGACTGCTCCTTTACTCAAAATGGCAAAATTTTTCTAATTCTTCCAGCTAGAAAGAGTACATTTTATTATAATTTGAAGAAATGTGCAAGACAGATTTGTGGTAGCTCTGGGCTGAAGACAAACTTGGTAGCCTAAGCATTGAGTCCAAGAAAAATATCAAGTTGAAAGGAATTTCCCTAAAGTGGGTCTTTATCTGGCAGAGAATTTATGAAGTGTCTATGAAGCAATTTGTGAAAACTATGAATCCTGGAGTTAAATGAATTGTGTGTATCAAAATAATTCCCAATGAAACTATAAAATTCTACTTTAATAGTTGAAAAGACCCCATGTATCAAGGAGTGGGGGTAGGGTGAGGGTAAGAAACCTGTTAGTTTCCCAGAAAAAGAAGTAACTAGTCTTCCTCTCCTTCAATGTTGCTCTCCCACACTAGCTGTAAGTTTCATGACAGATTATGTGCTTTTGATTACTGTATACAACTGACCCAGCAGAGCTCAATAATAAATAGTAGCATAGGGCTCATTGTGAGCCAGGTTTTATCCTGAGCACTTTATATTTAATAACTAACCTTGATAGTATATTGAAAAGCAGAGACATTGCTTTGCCAACCAAGGTCCGTCTAGTCAAGGCAATGGTTTTTCCCGTGGTCATGTATGGATGTGAGAGTTGGACTGTGAAGAAGGCTGATCGCCGAAGAATTGATGCTTTTGAACAGTGGTGCTGGAGAAGACTCTTGAGAGTCCCTTATACTGCAAGGAGATCCAACCAGTCCATTCTAAAGGAGATCAATCCTGGATGTTCTTTGAAGAGACTGATGCTAAAGCTGAAACTGCAATACTCTGGCCACCTCATGCGACGGGTTGTCTCACTGGAAAAGACTCTGATGCTGGGAAGGTTTGGGGGCAGGAGGAGAAAGGGACGAACGAGAATGAGATGGCTGGATGGCATCACCGACTCTGTGGACATGAGTTTGAGTGAACTCCGGGAGTTGGTGATGGACAGGGAGGCCTGGCGTGCTGTGATTCATGGGGTCGCGGAGAGTCGGACACGACTGAGCGACTGAACTGAACTGAACTGAACTTTATACAACATTCCTATAAGATACTTCTTATTATTATTATTCCTAATGAGATCAGTCCTGGGTGTTCACTGGAAGGACTGATGCTAAAAGTGAAACTCCAATACTTTGGCCACCTCATGTGAAGAGTTGACTCATTTTAAAAAGACTCTGATGCTGGGAGGGATTGGGGGCAGGAGGAGAAGGGGACGATAGGGAATGAGATGGCTGGATGGCATCACCGACTCGATGGACATGAGTTTGAGTGAACTCCGGGAGTTGGTGATGGACAGGGAGGCCTGGCGTGCTGTGATTCTTGGGGTCGCAAAGAGTCGGACACGACTGAGCGACTGAACTGAACTGAACTGAACTGAATTTGTGGATAAGGAACTAAAGCCTAAGTGAGCTTTGAGCAACCTGACAATAAATCACAGAGGTGGGGTAGGATTTGAACCCAATCTATCCTCGCCCTAGGGTCTTCCTTCTTACTCACCTCTACACTGTTCTGAATTAGTGTTTTTATGAATAAATGCATGAATGAATGACATAATGAAATATATTCAGAGAAATATTATGTAATCTTGACTACACTGAGTTTTAAACTATTTTTCATCTCTGGGAAAAATTTAATTGAGTGCCCAGTGCTTCAGAAGCTGTGTCTCCTGATTTACATTACATTGGAAAAACAGACAAGTGAGAAAATTTTAATAGCAGAGTGTCTCAAAGGACTGTGATGAGAAAATATAATCAGCTATAGGAGCACAAAACTAGGGTGTCCAGGCAAGTCTTGGGGGCATGGTGTGGGAGTCAGAAAAAGTTTTAATGATGAAGGAATATCTCAACTGAAATGAGATAAACAGGATGATCAAGACAAAAATGAAGGAGGGATGTTCTAGAGAAGTGTGGTAACCAAGCGAATTATTAATCATAGAGCACACCTGAGGAACAGGAAAAAAAGTACGGAATAGCATACAGTGCCAGAGAAATAAAGCAAACAAGAAAGCTACAAAGAATGGGCAACAAACCTCAAAGGGTCTGAAAAACACAAAAAGTGTGGACTTTACTCTTAGGAGTCAGAAATCAGTGATGAATTTAATGTGGGAGAGATCAAAGAAGTGATATGGCCAGATTTACATTTGATTATTGAGGCTAATGTGTGGAGAATCGAATGCAAGATGCCAAGGCTGTGGGTTGAGTTAGTTTAAAAGGCCTTTCAAGTACTTATATTCACACATGATGAGTTTGAGATGTCTGAAAGATAATCAAGTAAATATGTTTAGAATAACATTCAGTCTCTGGGAACGGAGCTCAGCAGAGGGGTCTGAGCTAGAAAAACCTATATACATCCTCAGTCTAAAGATGGTTTTCAAAACTCAGGAGGAGGTAAGGATTTCCAAGAAGAATATGTGGTAAGAGGAGTCTCCAAGTCAGAATTCTAAGAAATGTCAACATTTAAATGTTGGATAAAAGAAAATAATCTGAGAAAGGGAATAGGGTGTCTATTGCCAAAGCCAAGTAAACTAAATCTAAATCCATCCACAGGTGAACGAATACAAAGTTGAAAATATCCACTACAAGCCCCAAAGAAGTTGTTCGTGATTGCATTGAACTCAGTTTCCTACTGGATTTCCTCAGAAATAAACTGAAGAGTAAGCACAAAGTATACTTTTTTTTTTTTTCAAAAAATGTGACCTTTAAGAGGAAAAGACAGGACATTATTTGGATGAGACTGTCTGAGTCTAGGAACAAACTGTTCTTTTTAAGATGGCAGAGATGTGAGTATATTCAAGTTCTCATGGCAAGTAGCTGATGGAGAAAGAGTGAAGGTACAGTAAATAGAGAGGATAATCATTATAGCAAGAGACCTGAGAAGTAAGGAAGAGAAGGAATCCAAGATCCTGGTCAGAAGAAAGAGACCATATTTGTTCAACTGTAAAGGAACAGGGGAGAAAATAAGTAGGAGAATGCAGATGAGTGAACTGTCAGGAAGACAAGGGAGTTTTCATCTGATGGGTACAGTTTTCTTATGAAGGTAATCAGTTTGGGTGCATTGTGCTCACTGGTATTTTCTTTGTACCTATTGTATGGATAGATAGATATAGAGACTGATCTTTGTTAGGATATGTATGTGCATATATACATGTATATATATTATATATGCCCATATATACACATGTGTGTACTTATTTATACACACAGCTAGCCTAACATATCTTAATATTCTATTATATAGCATCTGACACCTCACATATAATACAGGAAATTGATAAATATATGGGGATTAATTTCTTAAATCTTTCATTTTATACTTGTGTTAACACCTGAATAAAAAGATGTCAATTAACCTTAAGTGAGAATGAGATTAAAGTGCTTTTAAACTTATTCTTTTTGTATCTACCACATGCAACAATCAAAGCAAAATAAAACTTGGAGACAAAGAATATTATTCTAATATTTCTATTTCTTGGAGGGAAGTAAATTAGATTGCCTATTATATACAAAGTAACAAATTTTGCTATTTGTTTTCTCCATGTAGTTTTGTTTTTAAAATAATAAAGAATTATCTAATAATATATATTAAAATATGCTCAATAAATCAGTTCCTTGTTTATGTTTATGCCTTAAAATAATTCTCATTCCAGCTACTGGCATACTCCCAATTGCATGTTATAGCTTAAACCTTAGTATAATAACTATGAGACTATTAGGCAAAGGTCCAAATAAACCTATACCTGCTACCGGAAATTTTTGAGAAAATTTGAGACTAAATTTCACATTTTCTTTTTCATTTAAAAAATGGTGCATGTGTAAATGAAAGCCCAACAGTTAAACAACTATATCATCAAACACTGTTTTAGAGTGACATTTAAAAAAAAAAAAGGGGGTTCAGGAGGGGGAACTTATGTAAACCCGGGGCAAATTCATATCAATGTATGGCAAAACCAACCAATATAATATTGTAAAATAATTTGCCTCCAATAAAAAATAAATTAGCTACATAAAAAATAAATAAATAAAAAGAAAAAAAAAAAGAAATTAAGGCAAAACTAGATACCCAGATTCTGTCAGCTCCTCTGACATCAGTTGTAAAGGTTGAAATCACAAGTTTCTTACCTAATTTGAGTTTTGCATATGAAATTTGAATTAGGCAGTTTTAATTCAATCTTCTGTCCCCTTTATACTCCTAACTTTATTGAACTTCAGAACTTCCTTTCAACTTTTGCTGTCTCTAAGGAAGTTCAATTTTCTGTCAAGAGCAAACTTATTTCCTTTCTCATGTAATTCATTATAAATGATGGAATTCATTTCATACTCTTCTAGATGGTAGGTCCCTGTTTCTCTCAACTCAAGTCGGTTGAATTCACTAGTCTCAAAAGACCATTAATTGGTCTTTAGGGTATCATTATACTACCTTTTATTTATATATGACTTGCTGTCAAAAAAGCCTAAATGTTTAAAGTAAATTTGTTTCAGTTAAAATTATCTTCACAACATTTCATAAAGTAGATGGAGGCTTACCATCAATGCGGAGATGAAAAACTTGGTTCATTTTTAAGTGAAATGCTAGGGCAGAACCCAGAAGACCAGATCTTCAGATTATTAAATAGGTTATAGATATCCACTTCTTAACATTTTGGCCTTATCCAGAGTTCCCTGATTTTTCAAGTATAAAAATGAAGGATATATGTAAATTTCAATTTCAGATAAATAATGAATAATTTTCAGTATAAGTAGATTCCCATACAGCATCTGGGATATACTAAAAGCGTTTCATTAGTTACCTGAAATTCAAATATATCTGGGTTTCGTGTATCTTATCTGAGAAGAAAAACATTGACAACACTGTTTTATTTTTAAATGATTTATCTGGTTCAAATAATATTGCAAACTCACATTTCCAAATCTCTATTGAGAGCTAAAGTTAGAAATTTGCTCAGAATTCCTTAAAAAAACAAATCTCAAATCTTTCAAGCTGAGATTCTTATAACCAAATGCCTCTCTTGGCAATTGTAATTGTTTATTTCAAACATGAAAATAAAATCCAAGAAAGCTTGACCTGTGCTTAACATCAACCCAAAAGGGAACTAAGGGAAACAGTCAAACAATTTGCAAACTCTCATAAAATTGAGAACTTCTAGATAAACTGAATATGACATTTAGGAAAAAAAAAATAATGGCACACAAATCTAAGATTAGATATTGAAGGTGAAGAGAAGTAGGACATGACATTAGCATTTACTTTGCCCATAATTATACTTATCATAAACAGTCAAAGAGAACAACATGTTTTCTTATTCTCCAAATACTTGGAGAACCATCAGAAAGACCATTATCAGTGGTTCACAAACAATAGAAAGTACAATGAGTAGTTCTCTCTGGAAATATATTAATATCTAGGCTCAAAGTCATTTAAAATTATTTTAATGACTAAATGATAAGTGACTAGATAGCATTAAGAATTGTCAACAAGAGTTGCTAAAGAGAAAATATAGAAAAGAGATCAAACTAAATAAATCTCTAAGATTGTCTATATGCTGACAGTCACTTCTTCTAACAAAATGACTTCAAAAAGATCAAAAGTCAGAGCAGAATTAGCATGGAAAAAATTATATAAAAATACTCTGTAGAAATTGTATCATTTGCCAACAGACCCAACCATACTCACTAGTCCAGGGAATCTGCTAACAAATTTGAAAATAGGGTTATTGATTTTAAAAACTGAGTTACACTATCTTTCTGACTAAGCCAATTCTAATATGAGTAGTAAATAGGCAACAATTTGAAACTGCTGTTTTCATGATAATGAAAGGAGGCAATATTAGTGACCACTTAGGTTTGGAATTATCTATTCAGCCTACTTTAAGTCAAAGCTGCTAGTCATAATAACCTTAAATGGTTTCCATGATTTGGGCATAGCCCACAACTTTGCCCACTTTCGTACAAATTTCATATAAAAATGAATCTACCTAAATAGGCCAATTTTTTTAATATGAGCAATAGTGTATATCCCTTGTCTTCCACATTTGAACAATAAGTTAAAGGAAAATCTGATTGTCTTGAGAAGTACAGAAAAGTTGTGTAATTCTAAAATTGGCCAAAAGAATATAACTCAATAAGCAGCTTGACCACTGCAGATACATGAGAGAATTTAACAACAAAGCAATGCATTTCCCCAAAAATTACTTGTAAAAGCAGTGTCTTCTCAGACATTTGTTTTGTATATATTCAGCTGGCCCTTGTTTTAATCTTGATGTGACTTCTAGTTACTCTTACTGAAGTTCTTTTTATTAAAAAAAAAAAAGACAATACAAAAGTATTAACCTCCAAAAAAAAAATGTTAAGTGGGTATTGTTGCTATATGGGCCACATTTATTCAACTTGTTACTGACCATTATTTTTTATATATTAAAATATCATTATCTGCTCCTTGAAGGTTTTAGTGGTTTCAGGGCTTAGCTTTTAATTCTTAATACTTTAAAGACAACAGGCCTGAAAGGACAGAGCATAAAAGAAACTATTTTACTAAAATAAAGGACTTCTTAATCCGCACTTGAATTGTGCTCAAAATATATGTCTTAAAAACCTTTAAAAATTGTATTTAAGTCCTAGGTCTAGCACAAGAATGTAGTAGTCTGAATATCTTTTCTTACTAAGACTTAAGTATATATCTCATACTGGAAAAAGAAGGGAATGCACAAATGCTGTACAATGACTTAGAAATATTTCACAGCTTTGGGGTTTTGTTTTCATTTTCCACTTCAACATTCTAGTGCAAAGTCTTTGATGTTCTGACCACTTGTAAAACCCTCAGTCCCTGTCAACTATGACCAGCAATTAAGAATCTCCTATCTACTATATATGTAGTCCTTGTTTCCTGTGTTAGCCAAACAAAAAAATATATTTTTATGAAATAGGTAATCAGTTAGGAATCAATTTAGTGATGTTTTATTTCTTTTATACTACTCTCAAATAATTTGATTAGCTTTAAAGGAAAAAAGAAAATCTGCTTCTAATTAAAAGTCTAGATTTCACCAAAATTGTTTAAAATGAGGTAAAATTCCTGTATTAACCCCTAAAAATATAATATTTGATCCTCAAACAAAAGCATTGCTTTTCTGTCCAATTTGATGTCTTTTTCATGCTACCTCAGTGATGGCCAAATAATTGGTTGTTCACTTGTGTCCTTGTCTCCCCCGACAGTTCCACAGATGCCCTGAACAATGCTCCAAAGACTGCTTTCAGTAGGGGCAAATCCTCATTAATCATTCTTGGCTGACAGCACAAGGGGACACCTGCATCTGGTGCAAGAGCCCAGCCATGGCTTGTGGGAGCACGGATTAAAAACTAATCGGTGCGAGGCTACTTTTAACAGGAATGTGATAAACAACAACACACATGTGCACACACACACACACACACACATACCAAACAAATCCTCTTATGGCATCCCCATTTACTTAATATCTCAAACTGAAGCTGTGGCTCATTCAAAACACCATTCTACTCCAGGAAAGTATATATCAGAGAACCAACCACACACAGGGTAATGATAAATAGCTGCTAAATTCTTCATGCCTACATCACCCAATGTTAGCATTAAATACTGATGAACTGTCACATAATTTTCATTTAGAAATGATTGCAGTTTCAGCTTCCTATCTTATGGTGGTCATAAATATTTCCCCTACTATATTTCACAAGTAGAACGTATGAAAAACACAAATATTTTAAGCAAGAGCTCTTGAGCTTATATGATTGCTTTCTTTTATTGAAATAATAAATATGACTATTTTGAAGAAAGGGTTAAAAAGAATCTTGGAAATACCTCCAGGAAATTAAGTATATTGTTATGTACCATTAAAGCTACTATAACTTGCTTTTTAAATGAAGTGCTCTTTAACTTCACAGAATACAAGAGTTTTCTTTCACTTGTCACTATTTTCCTAATTGCACCAACTTGGAAGACCAAAAGTAATGAATCCCAATTTGTAGCTTTTGTCTTAAGCAAATATAAATAAATAAAGCAGCAGAGCATAAAAAGATATGTAGTTAAAATACTTGGGAGATTTAGGGAAAACAATATTTTGATGATTTTTTTAAAAAGGATGTTATAAGCAAGCTAAAACACTTGTAAAGAAAACGGACAAAAGAATATCATGATTAATAAAGTCAAATGTTTATAATTCTCACTTTATAAAAATAAATAATAAATGTATTCATCAATAGGAGATTAATTATAACATTATACAGTTAAAACTGAAAGGGTAAACATACTGAATGCAATACAATTTATAATTTCATGCTGGAGATTTTTGATTTGCAAATATAATCAGTTTTTGAAGTTCTAGTTTTAAAAATGTATACAAATGTGCAGTGCTACATATTGCATAGAAGTTAAAGGTCCTCAATGTGAAAATTTGTTTGCATTTAGTTTGGATATTTAGAATGATTCAGATTTTAATCTTCAGAGGTTTTTAACAGATAAATTATGCTGTCAAAATTGTGCATTCAAGTCATTATACTATCTCTTAACCTAATTATTTACAAAAGAATTTTAAAAGAATGTATATGAAGCTGAAGATGGAAGAGTGGATTAAATGCTCTGAGACAGTATCTTAATGATCAGTGGAGCATACAATGGTAGCAAATACTATTTGCTACTATTTAAATGCTATGCAAGAGACACTTCCAATGTCTCTCAGAGGAATCCAAGATATCTTTCTCTTCAATTTTGCTAGAGCCTGTCCCCATGGTAAGGATATAGCTGCCAGACAGTGGAGCTCTTTTCCCAAAGTCATGCTTCTGTCCTTTGCAGATGCTTTGGTAACACCTCACAACCAAGGGTTCCAAATGTAGTACACTTGAATAATCAAGCATAGTATATCCATAACCTATTTAAAGACCCTCCTGTACCTGTCATTTAAATCAGGACTAAGAATTAGGACATTCCACTCTTCATTGAGAGATATGGAAACACAACCTGAAAGTGTCATTCAGCTCCTTCTAGTGAAAGCTTAGGAATAAGAAGTTGCCTCTCATACAGAAAATACAATTAAGGCAGTAAGGCAGCAGGAAAAGAGAGAGAAACATAAAGGAAAAAGGGGGAGAGGGTAAAAGGGAAGAAAATTGTGAACTTCCTTGTATTCACAGTCTCAGGGTAGTCTGTAGTCCATGGCTTTTTTTGTGTTTTTTTTAATTTCCCATTTCAATTTTTCCTGCTCACAGGACAAAAGAATAAATAGTAAGCATTTTCTGTGTTTCTCACAACATTCTCACATAAAGAAGATATTATATCTTCCATTCTGCAGTGAGAAAATTGAGAATCAAGGAGGTTAAAAAATATGTTTAAGTCACATAGCCAAAGAAAAAAAAAATTCAAATATGATCTGCCTTCCTCCAAAGCACATATTCTTTCCATAAAACCACATTGTGGCAACATTTCCAAATCTCTGGAATTAAATCTAAAAACATTCATCTCTCCACTAAGGCATATCCTAAAATTTGTCACATTTGCTCATCTTATTTGGTTTTCGTGTGTCCATAATGCCATCCCACTCATGCTCAACCATCCCACTCATGCTCAGCCAGCTCCTTTCCATTTATTCTTTATATCTCAGTCTTGTGTCTCCTCACCAGAATTATTTTCTTCTTGCAAATGCTTTTAAAGCACCACTAACCAATCTCTGCATCACAGTATTCTGCAAAATATTAATAGATTGACTGCAATTACCAGTTGACCTATCTTTATTCTTATCTAGCCTCCATTCCCAGAGATTGGTGGCAACATCTTAACGCTGTTTCCATCAGCATGACTAACAACTATGTCTTAAATGAATAATTGAATGAATGAGCAAAGAATGAAAGATTATATAGATGACTATTGTAAATAGACTATTAAAGATTTAACTAAATTTGTGAAAAATATGTAGAACAAAATAATTTTAAAACTCCAAGGGAAAAAAATCAGGATTTGCCTTCAAATTTCAAAATAAAAATGTTTGTTTTCTTATGTTCTAAAATGCTCCAGAAAAATGGTAGATGTGTACATTACCTTTGATTATTGATATGTTGATAAAGAAGAAGACTTAAAATTCAGATTTAAATAATAATTCAAAAATAAGCTGTACTTATGAAACAAAAAATTTGTAATTATCATTTTAACTGTGAATACTGCTTCCTTCAAAATTTTTATTTATTTTCTGTTTAGTGACAAACATTTTACAAGCTCCAGGAGTATCTTTTTATTTAAGACTGAACATGTATATATATATGTTTTTAAACATTTTTTAATTAAGACGTGTTACAGGTGTACAACATAGTGATTCACAATTTAAGAGCTACATATTTATAACTATTATATAGGAGCATCTTGTTTTAAACTTTATTTCAGTTAATGAAAGAAAGCTGAAGCAAAGTTTTCCTTAATTATTTTTCAAAGAATAGAATACCCATTAGATAAGTTTCATTACTTATTGCATAGTTTCATATGTAGCAGTACATTATTATTTCTGATTTAAAAAACAACAAATGTAATGTTAAGGCTTGTTTTTTAAAGATATGCTGAAACCAAATCTAGTCCTCTCTCTCAAAAATAACAATGCGTTACATGTCATCTTATAGTGAACACTTAAGATTTTCACATTGAAATACTTCTAATTTTGAGAAGAGAGTTTTAGAGCTATACAAACATAATAATTAATTTTATTTCCTTTATTCTATGTATTTGGGGGAAAAATCCTAAGGAAGTTTAATTATTTATTCCAGATCATGTGTGCAAAGAATATCAAAACCTATGACCCATCTTCAAGCCCAGTGGTAATTCCACAGAACATACTGTGTATTATTACATGATACATATCCTACGGATTGGCAAACAACAGTCTGACAACAGAGGGAAATCTTCGTAACAGAGAGCAAAAAATGGTATCTGTTAGAAGAAAAAATAAAGGAATCTCTGAATAGAGGGCAGAGACAATGGGAGGTAGGAAAAGTCAAAGAAGCTTAAAAAATAAAGTTTACAAAGCTAAAAAAGAAACAAGTCTTCAGAATTAAAGTACTTGATTTGTGTCAAGTGGGCTTCCCTGATAGCTCAGCTGATAAATAATTCGCCTGTAATGCAGGAGACCCCAGTTTAATTCCTGGGTCAGGAGATCCCCTGGGGAAGGGATAGGCTGCCCACTCCAGTATTCATGGGCTTCCCTGGTGGCTCAGATGGTAAAGAATCTACCTGCAACACAGGAGACCTGGGTTCGATCCCTGGGTTGGGAAGATCCCCTGAAGGAGGGCATGGCAACCCACTCCAGTATTCTTGCCTGGAGAATCTCCATGGACAGAGGAGACTAGTGGGCTACAGTCCACAAGGTTGCAAAGTGTCGGACATGACTAAGCAAGTAAGTACATATGTCAAGTAGAGTCGGAGGAGTGGGGAGTACACACTTTTCATAGATTCTAGTTAAATTGCAATATTCTGAAGACAAAAGAAAAAACACCTAAAATCTTTCAGAGAGTAAAATATATTTAATAAGTAATGAGATTCAAAATAATATAAACCATTTTATATTAACCATAATTAGCATTAGACGACAGTAATTTGCATTAGAAGAAAGTAAATGCCTTCAAAGTTCTGAGAGAAAATTATTTTGATCCTATAATTCTATACCTAATCTCTCAATCAGTTGTCAAACCAAAATAAAATATTTTTAGATCAGCATAAACAAGAAAATATGTCACCTATAATGAAACATTTTCAAGTGTGTTCTCCAGAAAAATAAAAATGAGAAGGCTAAAAAGGCTGGTGACAAATGGTATATGAAAACGTTGCATTTAACTATAACCAAGAAGTTGTGAATGACATTTTATATAATTTAACATTCTAATTAATGTCCTTGACCCTTTTTAGACATTGTGTTCTCTATGGGTCTAGGCCCAACGTTGTTTTTGTTGTTCAGTCACTAAGTGGTTTCTGACTCTTGCCATTCCACAGACTGTAGTCTGCCAGATTCCTCTATCCATGGGATTTAACATTGAATAACTGTTATATAAGCATAAGACTATAAATGCCATTTGTATTGAAGATCATATGTAGATTCAAGCTACAGTTAAGTTTGAAAGATTTAATTATATATAGTTAGAAAGCAAACTTTGGCAATGTGAAATAACTATATTATAAAATCATAACTATAAAAATTTAGCTATTAAAAGCAGAGTGGGAGGAGAGAGCTAGTGTACTAAATTCTTTATTTCTAGTAGGGATTCAAAAATAGTAACAGAATATGATACAAGTCAAGAAATTTATGAATAATATTTTAAAATGTAATGGTAACCATCAAATAATTTAAAAGTGAAAATTAAGAATCTTTGTTTATGAAAATTAGAGGCCTAGAGAATCTGACTTTTACTATTTATTTAGATTCTTCTGAACCATTTGAATTATTTTCACCATGTGCAAATATTAATTTATTAAAAATATTTTATTGAAGGCACAAAGCAGAAAGTCAAAGTATAATATGTTGGCATTACTGTGCTTATCTTGCTTCTGATATTTTACTAAAACTGGGTAGAGTAGCGGACCTCAGAGTTCAGACCTTTGGAAAAAGAGTGTCATAACTGGAACTAAATTCAAAAATTTTAATTGGTGATTTAAATCAATGCAGATACAGTTAAAACATAACAGAGTGCAATGGTAAAAATGCACCTTCATTAGACGTGTGAAAATTGACTATGAAACAAGCACTGTGCTGTACCAGATTTTACAAGGTGCCTAAAATATGGATCTCACTTTTACTGGGAAATATGATAAACTGTATGATAAATATCTACTCATTCATTTAACAAATTTTTATTAAGCACGTTGTATACTCCATGAACATACTCATTTGTAAAGTAAAAAAACTTGTACATCACTCTTAAATATCTAATGAATGTTATTGAACACTGAATTCTCCACCTTAACTAAGTTAATAGAGGATTTCTTTGTTATGAGGCCCTAATTTTAATTTTGCTTTATAATTTAAAAGACAAGCTAGAATTCAGTATACATAGTTTGTTCATTCTCCTTCTATCGATATCTACTCTACCAAATATCTACTTTCAGATACCTGGTAAACTGATTCTAGTCATCCATTGTTGACTTGCCTCAATATGTCTCATTCATTCATCCATTCATCCAGAAAATACTTACTACACATTAACTCTGCACCAGGCATAGTTCCGTGCTCTGGAAAAACAGCAGTAAACAAGAAGAAAGCCGAAGCCCTTGTGGAGTTTACATTCAGAACTTACCTCCTATTTCAAAACTAAAACCTCATTCCTTTAGTATCCTTGTTCAACTCATGCATTTGAGGAATGTTAATGGCCATAGAATTATTATATAACAAATTATCATCTGTTTACAAAGAAGGAAAATGAGATCAGGAGAGAATGAACAATTGGCCTAAAATCAAATAGAAGCAGACTTCTTGACTGGAAATGGAAGAGAGACTTCCTTTGGTCTCCTTGAGATTAGTGGGAAATCTAGTCTTTAAATTGAAAATATATTTTTTGTGCATTAGCAAAGAAAAGTTAAAATTACATACACAGTAGATGAAAAACTACAGTATGCCAAAGTGCCCTGAAATGTGTAGTATATGGAAATACCTATAAATTTTATCTTAAAAATCTAGAAATGAAAAAGGTAATTAAGACTTCAGTCACATTTTAAAAAGTGGCTTTTTTTAGCCTAGGTTAAATAATATTAGAGCAATTAGCATGTCAGAGTTTTTCAGATACTTTTTTTTTTTATTTCTTACTTATATTCCCTAAAGTAAAGGGAATAATTAACTGAAATCCAATTAGTGTAGACTTAGAACACCTGTTTCTGAAATCCTTTGAATAACTATCATATTATTATTTTTTTCTTAGTCTTTGTTTTAAGATGAAACACACATCCCTATCCAGTTGCTCTTAGGAGCTGGGAGATTTGCATATCACATAGAAGAAAAGTACCTGTTTGTAAAAGAAACTAAAAAGATTAAAAAGACCAAAAGAGTTATGGATATATTAGAGCAGCTACTGTTTCTTAACCCTCTTTTGACCAAACACAAATTTGTAAAATCTCATTCAAAGCTGAAGAGGATGATATAGATTCCATTTTTTAAATAGCCATAATAAAATCATGTAGTGTGAAATGCACACCAAAGAAGGAAATAAACATTTCTATTGAGGGAAATACTTGATATCTTATTTTTCAAATAATAGTGGCGAGAAATACATGTTTTATTATGATAGCAGAAATAGTAAATTATGGTAATTTTTAGAGATAAATAAGGTGTCAAAGCAGAATAAATATCTAACTTAAAAAGGCATTACAAATAGGAAAAGGTATAAGGCAAAAGAAGAGGCAAAAGAATAAGTATAAAATACATCAGTCATTTCACTAAATGCCAGGCCAAATTTTTTCATTAAACAAGAACATCTGATCAAGTTTTAAAGCAAAATCCATTTATACGCTGGAAACCAAAAAGTCTTACAGACTTAGAAATTAAAAGTTCATTTCTCACTATTCCTGGAATCAATTGAAAAAGAAATCAAAGAGAAAGTACAAACTGTTTAAGAAGCAATGCAAAAGAGAATGATTTATAATGAAAATATGAACACCAATGGTACCTTTTCAATAAGAAAGTTAGGTGAATGAAAGATTCTGAGAAGCAATGGAACTTCCATCCCTCCTCTGTGACTTTGAGAAGTTACCTCTATTTCCAATGGCCATTTTAAGAAGTTTATTTACATTATCCGAGTACCCTCACTTCAGGATCCAGTTGCAAATCCAGTATATGACCCTGTAGATGATCACCTTCTGTCTTCCCTTTAACTAAATTTTTTAGATCACTACATTTATCATTCACCTTCATAAGGTAAGGATTAAAAAAAAAGACTGAGAAACAAGCTATAAGAATGTTCATTTCTCTAACTGCTCATAATTCCAGAATAAAATTATATGGGAATAACTTAAAAGGAACTTAAAAGGAATTCATTTTGGAATATGAATACTTTGGTACCAATAATATTAAATAGTTTTCTTTTAGATCTCTTTGTACATTCTTTTTTAAAATCTAAGAAAATACTCCTTTGAAAGAAATTATATAGAAATGTGAATCAGAGCATGTGCCAAAATACAGATGAAGATGATATAATAAAGCTTAAATTAATGTTTCTTCTATGTAAGATAGCCAGAATACATTCAACTTAAATGATTTTTTTTTAAATCTGGCATCATTTGCAACCATATTTTCCAATTACATATAATGCAAGCCAGATATATAATTTTAAATTCTCTAGTAGCCACAAGAAAACACATTTTTTAAAAGGTTATATTAATTTTAATTATAATTGTATTGAAGCTACTATATCTCAAATATCATTTCAAGGTACAATTTATATAAAAAGTGATTCATGAGAAATGTTTCATCCTTTTTATAATACGTCTTCAAAATTCAGTGTATATTTTACTTAAAGCACATCTCACTTTGGAAAAGTTACATTTCAGTGCTCAGCAGTCACATGAGATTATCATATTCATATTGAATAGCAATAATTGTACACACTGGAGAACACTCAGAAATCCAGAGACCCAGTAGTAATTTCCAGGTCCACTCCTTTTATCTTATTGGTAGATCATTTAAAATTCTATTTAGCAAAAGAAGATTCACTCAGTGACCACCAATTATTGAACTCTATTTAGATCCTTTTGTAGCCAAAGGTTTCCCTGCCCTTGCAGAGTTCCCAACCAAAATACATAAATGAAAACAGAGAGTAAAATGTTCCAAATATGAAGCAAGAGTCTATCTAAAGAACAAGTTCACAAGGCAATGTTTAGAGTCTAATTTTAAGTTATCTTACCTGAGGGAATTTACATTGATAAAATTATAGAAAAATTACATGTAATTTTCTTTTGCAGTGGTTACTGATGGTTTTCAATCAGACTGGCATTTTTAAGTATCTTTAGTAGACAAAAAAGTACCTTTAACAGTGACATTCTACATAGTCTGATCTATTTCCTTATATTTATTTTTCCTTAAATCCCATTAATTATACTTTCATTTAGGTGATTCTAATGTAAGTCCTAGTGTTTTATTAAAAATTCCTTATTGAAATTCCTTTCTGTAAATCAGTGTTAATTTGATTTCTCCAGGTCAGCTTGATGCAATCACCCTAAAAACCTAATTTATAGAACAGTAACACATGAAATGCACGTGATGGGGTCTTGTTTTATCTTCTTGTATGTTGATTTATCCACAGACTCCCTGCACTGCTATATGATAATTAGTCTTCATCCTGACACTTTCTTTTTCACCTTTGATCGTACACTCCATGCTTTTATTCTCTTTGGTCAGAATTTTACTATTATGCAGATACAATTCATAATCCGAAATCCTTGTTAGTCTTGAATCCCTATCATGATTGTTCCTAGTTAACTGCTTGGTGACATGTTTTATACCAAGTCAAATATTTAAAAATTACTGACAATAAAATTAGCCAGTCTGAATTGTAAGTTTATAACAGAAACCCAGGCCTATTTCAAACTGTGCATATGACAAAAAACAAGACCATGGTGAAGAAAAAAATATATACCTTAAAATGTTCCATAAATGATAATAGAGATTTCAAACTTTATGATTCATTTGAGAATTTTAGTTGTGGTTGAATTTAATAGTCTGAGTATATACTTACATATTCTGCTATAATTTTTTCATTCATGGATACACTCCCATTGCATAGAATATATTAAGAAGATATTACAAATAGAACAACTTGACTAATTCACTGCTCATTATATCTATGTAAACTTTATAAAGAATCTTGTCTTGGCTCATTTCCATACATTTTTATTTTGCCACATGTTCAAATTCACTAAAAAGTAAAGTATGAATTTTAATGCCCTACAACAATATTTTGACTACATTCATATTTAAAGAGAAAAGCATTCATTGAAAGAATAATAAGCATATATTTTTTCTCACCAAAGGGAAAATATAAATGGAAATGAATAGGATGAAGTAAATGTCTGTTAATTACATACATTTTCCCAGCTGTTGAAACCAACGCATATACTCAAAAGATATTGACTTCACAAAATAAACATCTTTTTTAAAAAAATCTTATTTCAAAATGGGAAAATGTGCTATTTATTCTAGAAAATTATTATAATGGATGTTATACCCACAGAAACTTTGGGAGAGTGGAGGGAAAATATTAATAAAGTCCTCTGGGTGAAGAAAGAGGACACAAGGTAAGAAGATCTGACAGGACCGTAAGCCTGGTGGGCAGGTTATAGAGTAGAAAGAAGGGTCAGATGCACAAAGAGGAGGCAAGGCAAGCTGGGGTAAAAAGCCAATTAGTGGATTAAAGGGTACGAATCTGAGTTCTAAAACACAGGGGTGATAATATAGGCAGCTTGGGAGAGGATTAAAATAAAGAAGTGATAACAGTATTCAGTTGAGAGGGAAGGCTGTCAAAAATGTAAATAGGGGAGAGAAAGGTAAAACAATGAAAACAAAAAGCTGACATTTACTCAAGGGTTATAGTAGCAGAAACTCAAAGGGGTAAATGTGATGGTTTTAGCTCTAAGTGTTCTGAAATCATTAACAGAGGACCAAGGCAGATGGAAAATTTGGTCCCAATTACAGGAAATCAAATGGACTGCAAAGGAGAAGAAGGAAATAACCCGTTTCATTTCCTGGTTGCTTTTCTTGAATACATCATATTAGACAATAAAAGTCTGACATCCACAGATAGATTAGTACTAGAATGGCACTGTATTATTTAGAACAATATATTAACGATAAATCTGGTGTTTGACGAGTCTTAAGAATGTGATATTTCAGAGTGTATCACTAAAGCTAGATAGTGTTGAGTTTTCAATTGCTATTTTTTTTACTTAAATGCTTATATAACCCAGCTTATATTCATATTACTTCATTAAAGTATTTTGTTAATAGTTCTTGAAATGAAAGTTTATTAATTTAGGGAAAATTTTGGGTTTTGATTAATTTTTAATACATAATTAAGTTGATGCTTTATTAGTATCTACTAATGCTAATAAAATTTTAAAAGTTTATTATGGATATCATATTAGATTTCAATGTATGGCACTTTTTAACCACATATTACAAAGAGATATGTCTCCACCCATTACTCCGTCAAAAATTGGCACAAAATGTACAATTAGAATTTTCATCCTTGTTCTGACTACATTTCAGATAACTTTTTATAACATAAAAAATGCTTTTATTCAATCAAAATTCTGATTATTGGTAGAACATCATATTTTTCAATTAAAATGACAAAATGAGTGATTTAGAAAAGTTTAGTGAAGATAGATGGGACAAATTGTGACAAGGACAACACATGAGTTTAAAATATTTAAAGCTATTATGTAATGTATATGAAGATAGCTGTGAAAATTGAAATTTCATCTTAATAACAAGTTGCTTGTAATTAAAATGAAAATGGACTATGATTTAAAATTTTTCTGACCAGCAACTCCTAAAGCAGACTCTCATGAAGTATGATTGAAACACACACGTGGACATAGAAAAATGAAGCTAAAAACAAACTAAAATAAAAGCTGACACCAAGACCACTTCATAGAATGTCAAAGCTACACTTCATGAACAGGTAGTAAGTGGGAAAAAAATGTGAAATCTGTTGTGTGTGTGTCTGTGCCTCTCCTGACTCAGGAACCTAGGCACTCTGCAATTAGAAAATTGGGGAAAATGTTGTTACTCTTTCAAAGTACACACCTTTGGAGCTGAAAGAATTTCCCAACAAATTAAATAAGAGAAATATTTTTATTTCTCACGGTGTCCTAATAAGACCTTTCTCAAAAAATGTGTTTCCTAGAACAGAGTTTAGGGTCATTATGACCAGTGCACATTTTCATGTTTGTTTTGCAATAATGTTTTCGAAAACCTTATAAGACACCAGATGAAAATAACAAAGGACTAAGTACAATGGAACAAACAATCTAACCAGCCTCAGACTTCTCCTTTATAACATTAGGTGCCAGAAGGAACTGGCAACAATAGCTGATTTTTGAGATGAAAGTGTGGTAATGCAACAATCCAGTCTCACGCTAAATTATATTTTATGTGCCAAAGCATGTGACCACTACTTTCAGAATGGAAAAAATTCTATGTATTACTAAAAAAATTATTGAGAACATAGTCCAAAAGACCAAGAAATGAGAGACTAGAATTAAAAATTTTTCCTGGTGATCCAGCCATTAAGAATCTGTCTTCCAATGCAGGGCACATGTTTCCTGGTTGGGAAACAGAAATCCCACATGTTTTAAGGTAACTAAGCCCATGTACCACAACTAGAGAAGCCAGTGTGCCACAATGTTCGGCTGAAATATAAAATTAAATTTTAAAAAATTTAAGAGGAAAAAAAAGAGTAATATTTCAATCAATAATACTCTCTAAAACTCAATAACTACAAAACATCCACATGCTGGACACATTACAACAAAAGCACTCTATAATACAGTTATAAGCTCACATAATTAGAAAAAATCCTTAGATATGAAGAAAAATAAAGAATAAATGGAAATAAAAAATGGGTGAACTTAAATTCAAACAGTACTGACTTTGGGGCAAAACTGATCCAAGGAAACAGAGTTCTAGAGTAATATATATATATATATATATATATATGTGTGTGTGTGTGTGTGTGTGTGTGTGTATATATAGAAAATCTCCCTTGGAAATGTGTAATCTTAGGCCTGTTTACATAAAGGTCTATGGTTCAAATTCATATCCTAGCTAATCTATTAATAGAAGTAAGGAAGCATAAATACATAAAATAAACTAGGGAACACAACCAATTGAAATAATAAACTAAAAATCACAAGTTATTACTTTGCAAGTTCAGTTCAGTTCAGTCACTCAGTCGTGACTGACTCTTTGCGACCCCATGAATCACAGCACGCCAGGCCTCCCTGTCCATCACCAACTCCCGGAGTTCACTCAAACTCATGTCCATTGAGTAGGTGATGCCATCCAGCCATCTCTATGCAAAAAAACTTGAAAATCCAGAGAAAGTGGGTAATTCCCCAGGAAAACACAATTTACCAAATCGATACTTACCAGATGCATAGACAGAGATAGAGACATATATCCTAAAGCCAATATCTAACATAATTGAATCAATGTGCTGCAGTGCTGTGCTGTGCTTAGTTGCTCAGTCATGTCCAACTCATTGCGACTCCATGGACTGTAGCCTTCCAGGCTCCTCTGTCCATGGGGATTCTCCAGGAAAGAACACTGGAGTATTTTGCCATGCCTTCCTCCAGGGGATCTTCCAATCCAGAGATCAAACCCAGGTCTCCTGCATTGCAGGCAGATTCTTTACCATCTGAGCCATCAGGGAAGTCCAAGAACATTGGAGTGGGGAGAAGGATATGGCAACCCACTCCAGTGTTCTTGCCTGGAGAATCCCAGGGAAGGGGGAGCCTGGTGGACTTCCGTCTATGGGGTCACACAGAGTCGGACACGACTGAAGTGACTTAGCAGCAGCAGCAGTTATCCCTTCCTGAGGGGAACTTCCTGACTGAGGAGTTGAACCAGTGTCTCCTGCATTGCAGGCACATTCTTCACCAGCTGAGCTACCAGGAAACCCAACTGAATCACTAAAGATGTTTCCTCTGTTTATAATCAGGAATAAGACAAAAAATTTCACTATCTCTAGTTATAACCTTGCATTTGAGGTATTAATTAAATCAGAAAAGAAACTATCATATTTTCATTTGTCTTCAGATATTTTTCTTCTTTGCTTTTTTCAGTGATCCATTGGTTGTTTAGACTTCAAGTGTTTGTGAGTTTTGCAGGTTTTTTCCCTTGCAGTTGATTTCTAAGCTAACAGCATTGTGGTCAGAAAACACACTTGCTATGATTTTAATCCTCTTAAATTTACTGAGTGCAATTGTGCGGTAGTTTGAGCATTCTTTGGCATTGCCTTTCTTTGGGACTGGAATGAAGACTGACCTTTTCCAGTCCTGTGGCCACTGCTGAGTTTTCCAAATTTGCTGGCATATTGAGTGAAGCACTTTCACAGCATCATCTTTCAGGATTTGATATAGCTCAACTGGAATTCCATCACCTCCACTAGCTTTGTTAGTAGTGATGCTCTCTAAGGCACACTTGACTCCAAATTCCAATGTCTGGCTCCAGGTGAGTGATCACACCATCGTGATTATCTTGGTCGTTAAGATCTTTTTTGTACAGTTCTTCTGTGTATTCTGCCACCTCTTCTTAATATCTTCTGCTTCTGTTAGGTCCGTACCATTTCTGTCCTTTATTGAGCCCATCTTTGCATGAAATGTTCCCTTGATATCTCTAATTTTCTTGAAAAGATCTCTTGTTTTTCCTATTCTGTTGTTTTCCTCTATTTCTTTGCATTGATCGCTGAGGAAGGCTTTCATATCTCTCCTTGCTATTCTTTGGAACTCTGCATTCAGAGGCTTATATCTTTCCTTTTCTCCTTTGCGATTCGCTTCTCTTCTTTTCACAGCTATTTGTAAGGCCTCCTCAGACAGCCATTTTGCTTTTTTGCATTTCTTTTCAATGGGGATGGTCTTGGTCCCTGTCTCCTCTACAATGTCACGAACCTCCATCCAGAGTTCATCAGGCACTCTATCTACCAGATCTAGTCCCTTAAATCTATTTCTTACTTCCACTGTATAATCATAAGGGATTTTATTTAGGTCATATCTGAATAGTCTAGTGGTTTTCCCTACTTTCTTCAATTTAAGTCTGAATTTGGCAATAAAGAGTTAATGATCTGAGCCACAGTCAGCTCCTGGTCTTGTTTTTGCTAACTGTATAGAACTTCTCCATCTTTGGCTGCCAAGAATATAATCAATCTGATTTCGGTGTTGACCATCTGGTGATGTCCACGTGTAGAGTCTTCTCTTGTGTTGTTGGAAGAGGGTGTTTGCTATGACCAGTGTATTCTCTTGGCAAAACTCTATTAGCCTTTGCCTTGCTCCATTTCATGCTCCAAGGCCAAATTTACCTGTTACTCCAGGTGTTTCTTGACTTCCTAATTTGCATTCCAGACCCCTATAATGAAAAGGACATCTTTTTTGGGTGTTAGTTCTAAAAGGTCTTGTAGGTCTTCATAGAACTGTCTCACACGCTAGTAAAGTCATGCTAAAAATTCTCCAAGCCCGGCTTCAGCAATATATGAACTGTGAACTTCCAGATGTTCAAGCCAGTTTTAGAAAAGGCAGAGGAACAAGAGATCAAATTGCCAACATCCACTGGATCATGGAGAAAGCGAGAGAGTTCCAGAAAAACATCTATTTCTGCTTCATTGACTATGCCAAAGCCTTTGACTGTGTGGATCACAATAAAATGTGGGAAATTCTGAAAGAGATGGGAATACCAGACCACCTGACCTGCCTCTTGAGAAACCTGTATGCAGATCAGGAAGCAACAGTTAGATCTGGACATGGAAAAACAGACTGGTTCCAAATAGGAAAAGGAGTACGTCAAGGTTGTATATTGTCACCCTGCTTATTTAACTTATATGCAGAGTACATCATGAGGAATGCTAGGCTGGAAGAAGCACAAGCTGGAATCAAGATTGCTGGGAGAAATATCAATAACCTCAGATATGCAGATGACACCACCCTTATGGCAGAAAGTGAAGAAGAACTCAAAAGCCTCTTGACGAAAGTGAAAGAGGAGAGTGAAAAGGTTGGTTTGAAGCTCAACATTCAGAAAACAAAGATCATGGCATCTGGTCCCATCACTTCATGGGAAATAGACGGGGAAACAGTGGAAACAGTGTCAGACTTTATTTTGGGGGGCTCCAAAATCACTGCAGATGCTGATTGCAGCCATGAAATTAAAAGACACTTACTCCTTGGAAGGAAAGTTATGACCAACCTAGATAGCAAATTAAAAAGCAGAGACATTACTTTGCCAAACAAGGTCCATCTAGTCAAGGCTATGGTTTTTCCCGTGGTCATGTATGGATGTGAGAGTTGGACTGTGAAGAAAGCTGATCGCCAAAGAATTGATGCTTTTGAATTGTGGTGCTGGAGAAGACTCTTGAGAGTCCTTTGGACTGCAAGGAGATCCAACCAGTCCATTCTAGAGGAGATTGATCCTGGGTGTTCATTGGAAGGACTGATGCTAAAGCTGAAACTCTAATTCTTTGGCCACCTCATGTGAAGAGTTGACTCACTGGAAAAGACTCTGAAGCTGGGAGGGATTGGGGGCGGGAGGAGAAGAGGACGACAGAGAATGAGTTGGCTGGATGGCATCACCGACTCGATGGACATGAGTTTGAGTGAACTCCAGGAGTTGGTGATGGACAGGGAGGCCTGGCGTGCTGTGATTCACGGGGTCGCAAAGAGTCAGACACGACGGAGCGACTGAACTGAACTGAACTGAAATTTACTGAGACTTCTCCTGTGGCCTTCATTTTATCTATCCTGGAGAACATTCTTTGTGCACTGGAAAAGAATTTGTATTCTGTTGCTTTTGGATACAGTGTTCCACATATTTCTGTTAATTTCATCTGGTCTCATGTATAGTTTAAGTCCAGTGTTCCCTTACTGATTTTCTGGCTGGATGATCTGTCCATTGATGTAAGTGGGCTTTTAAAGTTTGCTATTATTGTGTTACTGTCAATTTCTCCTTTTATGTCTGTTAATATTTGCTTCACATTGTTAGATGCTCCTATGTTCAGTTCAATTCTGTTCAGTCACTCAGTCGTGTCCAACTCTTTGCAACCCTATGGACTACAGCACGCCAGACCTCCCTGTCCATCACCAACTCCCAGAGTTTACCCAAACTCATGTCCATTAAGTCAGTGATGTCCTTCAACCATCTCATTCTCTGTCATCCCCTTCTCCTCTGCCCTCAATCTTTCCCACCATCAGGGTCTTTTCCAATGAGTCAGCTCTTCCCATTAGGTGGCCAAAGTATTGGAGTTTCAGCTTCAAAATCAGTCCATATATATTTAAACTTTTTTTTCAACTGATCCCTTGATCATTAATGTAATGTCCTTCTTTGTCATTTGTTACAGTCTTTGTTTTAAAATTTATTTTTTCTGCTGTAACAATTGAGACTCCAGCTTTCTTTGGATTTGCATTTTCATGGAATACCTTTTTCTATCTTCTCACTCTCAGTCTGTGTGTGTCTTTATATCTGAAGTGAATCTCTCTTCTCTTGTGATTTCATGCCTAACTTTTGTATTCCGTTCCGTTCAGTTCCATCACTCAGTCGTGTCCGACTCTTTGCGACCCTGAGGACTGTAGCCTACCAGGCTTCTCCATCCATGGGATTCTCCAGGCAAGAATACTGGAGTGGGTTACCATTTCCTTCTCCAGGGGATCTTCCCGACCCAGGGATCGAACCCGGGTCTTCCACAATGGAGGCAGACGCTTTAACCTCTGAGCCACCATTATTTTTAATCAATTTCTCTTTTTCATATTTGTACCTACTATAGATTTTTGATTACCACAAGTATATGTATATATGAATGATTGTTTTAAGATGCTGATCTCTTAAGTTCAAATGCATTTTAACCTGAATTTTTACACGCATCCTATTTGCTATTATTGACATCATATTTTTCATCTCTTTGTTTTGTGTGTCCCTTAAATTCTTATTGTGGATTTAGGCAATTTTACAACCTTAATCTTTAACCTTCCTACTGGCTTTATCAGTCCTTCTAATGTACACCCAGGATCGATCTCCTTTAGAATGGACTGGTTGGATCTCCTTGCAGTCCAAGGGACTGTCAAGAGTCTTCTCCAGCACCACAGTTCAAAGCCTGGAGTCTTCGGCAATCAGCTTTCTTCACAGTCCAACTCTCACATCCATACATGACCACTGGAAAAACCATAGCCTTGACTAGACGGACCTTTGTTGGCAAAATAATGTCTCTGAAACTCCAATACTTTGGCCACCTCATGCGAAGAGTTGACTCACTGGAAAAGACTCTGATGCTGGAAAGGATTGGGGGTGGGAGGAGAAGGGGACGACAGAGAATGAGATGGCTGGATGGCATCACCGACTTGATGGACATGAGTTTGAGTGAACTCCGGGAGTTAGTGATGGACAGGGAGGCCTGGCGTGCTGTGATTCATGGGGTTGCAAAGAGTAGGTCACAACTGAGCAACTGAACTGAACTGAACTGGCTTTATACATGGTTAATTTACAACCTTTACTATGTATTTGCCTGTACCAGTGAGATTTTTCCTTTTGTAATTTTCACATTTCTAGTTGTGATAATTTCTTTTTTCCCTTAGAGAAACCCCTTTAACATTTTTTTAAAGTTGGTTTGCTGGTGCTAAACTCTTTTAACTTTTGCTTTTCTGTAAGACTTTTGATATCTCCATCAAAACTGAATGAAAGTCTTCCCAGGTGGATTGTTCTTGATCATAAGTTTTTCCCTTTCATCATTTTTAATACATTGTGCCATTCCCTTCTGACCAGCAGAGTTTCTGCTGAAAACTGAGCTGATAGTCTTAGGGGAGTTCACTTGCATGTAACTTATTGCTTTTCCCTTGCTGCTTTAAATATTCTTTCTTTAATTTTAGCCACTTTAATTACAATCTGTCTTTGTATGGTATTTGTTGGATTGATACTGTTTGGGACTCTCTGTGCTTCCTGGACCTGGATGTCTGTTTCCTTTCTTAAATTAGGGTAGTTTTCAGGTGCTGTACTCCAAACATTTCCTCTGCCCTATTCTGTTTCTTTCCTCTTTCCAAGACCCCTATAATGTGAATGTTAGTATAACTATTTTGGCTCTTGAACTGTCCTTATTTCTTTTCGTTTTTTTCTTTTCATTCTTTTTCTCTTCTTTCTTCAACCCCAGTGACTTCTGTAACTCTTTCAGTTTGTTGATTCGTTCCTCAGTATCATCTAATCTGAGGCTTCCCAGGTGACTCAGTGGTAAAAAATCCATCTGCTAATGCAGGAGATACAGGTTCAATCCCCAGGTTGGAAAGATCCCCTGGAGAAGGAAATGGCAACCCACTTCAGTATTCTTGCCTGGGAAATCCCATGGGCAGAGGAGTTTGGTGGGCTACACTCCACAGGGGTCACAAGAGTCAGACATAACTTAGTGACTAAATAACAATTAAAATACGTAGTGTATATTATTATAGAATATATATATAATTAAATAATATATTAATATAAACAAAATTACTCATATTTAGTCAATTTAATTTTAAAGCATGTTGATAAATCATATGTTAATAAATGCGTATTCTAGCCACTCAGTCATGTCTGCCTCTTTGTGACCCTATGGACTGTAGCCCACTGGGCTCCTCTGCCCATGGAATTCTCCAGGCAAAAATACTGGAGTGGGCTGCCATTTCTTTCTCCAGAGGATCTCCCTGACCCAGGGAACAAATCCTGGTCTCCTGCACTGCAAGCAGATTCTTTACTGTCTGAACCACCAAGGAAGTCCATATTAACAAATATACAGTTTAAATTTTTATACTTTAATAAATATACATATTATATAGAGGAACAAGATGGCGGAAGAATAGGATGGCGAGACCACTCTCTCCCCCACAAATTCATCAAAAGAACATTTGAACATGGAGTAAAGTCCACAAAACAACTTCTGAGTGCTGGCAGAGGACATCAGGCACCCAGAAAAGCAGCCCATTGTCTTCGAAAAGAAGTAGGAAAAAACATAAAAGATAAAAAGAGAGACAAAAGAGGCAAGGACAGAGCTCCGTCCCAGGAATGGAGGCTTTAAAAAGAGAGAAGTTTCCAAACACCAGGAAACACTCTCACTGACCAGTCTGTGGGGAGCCTTGGAAGCTCAGAGGGCCACATAACCGGGAGGAAAAAGAAAGAAATAATTAAAACCCACAGATTACCCGCCAAACTATAACTCCCAGCGGAGAAGCAGCGCAGATGCCTGCATACGCCATTAGCAAGCGGGGGCTGGGCAGGGAGGAGCTGGCTGAACTGCTTAGAGAGAGGACTGGGCTTGAATGCTGCGAGAACAATCTGAGAGAACTGGGGATAGCAAAGCAGACTGTGGGCTAGCTTCCCCACGAAAAGGCGGAAAGCTCTAACCTAAGACTCCACCAGCCCCGCTCACAGAACAAAGGGCTGAGCAGAGAGAACCGGCTGCAGTTGGCCCATCCCCCAAACCCCGCCAAGACAGGCAGGGAAGACAGCCAGAGCCAGAGGGGGCAACCGCGGCCCCGGAAAGGCATCCGATACAACTGCAGGCAGACTTGTTGCTAATTAAGACTTCTTGGGCTCGGGTTGGTTGACATCTGCCTGAGAAGGTGTGCCGGTTGTACACCCAGAAAACTGAGCGGCAGGGACCGGGGAGGCGATAAGTCGCAGCAACCGCGCTCTCCAAACACCTGGTCACCTGAGCTGCTCGGACCAGGGAAGGCACAAAACGCAGGCCCAACCAAGTCTGCGCCTTTGTGGAGTACCCGAGAAACTGAATTTGAGCCGCTCAGACCTGGGAAGTGCATACAACCCAGCACCAGCCTCAGACAGTTACCGGCAGAGCAACCTAGAGCCTGTGCAGGGTAGACTGGGACAACACACGCGCTGTGAGCGGGGGCAAACCCAGTGTGGCCGAGACGCTATGAGCACTCCCCACAGATGCCAGAGATATTTGTCTGCAGCATTCCTCCCTTCCCAGAACAGGACTGAACAACTGAGCCTTAAAAAGTGTCCACCCGCCCCTAGTGTCAGGGCGAAAATTAGACACTGAAGAGACCAGCAAACAGAAGCTAAAACAGAGGGAACCACCTTGGAAATGACAGATAGAGAAGTCTAGAGACTACTCCAAGAATAAGACCAAAAACCAGAGGCAAGAGGCTTACGCCCAAATCCTGAGAACACCAGAGAACTCCTGACTCCGGGGAACATTAATCAATAGGAGCTCATCAAACGCCTCCATACCTACACTAAAACCAAACACCAACCAAGGGTCAACAAGTTCCAGAGCAAGACATACCATGCAAATTCTCCAGCAACACAGGAAAATAGCCCTGAGCTTCAATATACAGGCTGCCCAAAGTCACTCCAAACCCACTGACATCTCATAACTCATTCCTGGACACTTCATTGCACTCCAGAGAGAAGAAATCCAGCTCCACCCACCAGAACACCGAAACAAGCTTCCCTAACGGGGGAACCTTGACAACTCACCCATCCAACCCCACACACAGCGAGGAAACTACATAATAAAGAGAACTCCACAAACTGCCAGAAGACGGAAAGGCCCCCCAAGCAAAGCAATTTATAAGCAAGATGAAGAGGCAGCAAGTAAAGGAACAAGATAAATGCCCACCAGCACAAACAAAAGAGGAAGATATAGGGAATCTACCTGATAAACAATTTCGAATTTTGGTGGTGAAAATTATTCAAAATCTTGAAAGCAAAATGGAGTTACAGATAAATAACCTGGAGAGAAGGATTGAGAAGATGCAAGAAATGTTGAATAAGGATCTAGAAGAAATAAAAAAGAGTCAATATACAATGAATAATGCAATAGATGAGATCAGAAACACTCTGGAGGAAACAAACTGTAGAATAACAGAGGCAGAAGACAGGATAAGTGAGCTAGAAGATAGAATTGTAGAAATAAATGAAACAGAGAGGAATAAAGAAAAACGAATTAAAAGAAATGAGGACAATATTAGAGACCTCTGGGACAATGTTAAACGCTCCAACATTCGAATCATAGGAGTCCCAGAAGAAGAAGACAAAAAGAAAGACCATGAGAGAATACTTGAGGAGATAATAGTTGAAAACTTCCATAAAATGGGGAAAGAAATAATCACCCAATTCCAAAAAACCCAGAGAGTCCCCAACAGGATAAACCCAAGGCGAAATACTCCAAGACACATATTAATCAAATTAACAAAGATCAAACACAAAGAACAAATATTAAAAGCACCAAGGGAAAAGCAACAAATAACACACAAGGGGATTCCCATAAGGATCTTTCAACAGGAACTTTCAACAGAAACTTTCAACAGAAACTCTTCAGGCCAGGAGGCAAGATATACTTAAAGTGATGAAAGAAAGTAACCTACAGCCCAGACTACTGTACCCAGCAAGGATCTCATTCAAATATGAAGGAGAAATCAAAAGCTTTACAGACAAGCAAAAGCTGAGAGAATTCAGCATCACCAAACCAGCTCTCCAACAAATGCTAAAGGATCTTCTCTAGACAGGAAACACAGAAAGGGTGTATAAACTCGAACCCAAAGCAATAAAAAAATGGCAATGGGATCATACCTGTCAATAAGTACCTTAAACATAAATGGGTTGAATGCCCCAACCAAAAGACAAAGGCTGGCTGAATGGATACAAAAACAAGAACCCCATATATGTTGTCTACAAGAGACCCACCTCAAAACGAGGGACACATGCAGACTGAAAGTGAAGGGCTGGAAAAAGATATTCCATGCAAATAGAGACCAAAAGAATGCAGGAATGGCAATACTCATATCAGATAAAATAGACTTTAAAACAAAGGCTGTGAAAAGAGACAAAGAAGGAAACTACATAATGATCAAAGGATCAATCCATGAAGAAGATATAACAATTATAAATATTTATGCACCCAACATAGGAGCACCACAATATGTAAGACAATTACTAACAAGTATGAAAGGGGAAATTGACAACAATGCAATAATAGTAGGAGATTTTAATACCCACTTACATCTATGGATAGATCAACTAAACAGAAAATTAACAAGGAAACACAAACTTTAAATGATACAATAGACCAGTTAGACCTAATAGATATCTACAGAACATTTCACCCCAAAACAATGAATTTCACCTTTTTCTCAAGCGCACATGGAACCTTTTACAGGATAGATCACATCCTGGGCCATAAATCTAGCCTTGGTAAATTCAAAAAAAATTGAAATCATCCCAAGCATCTTTTCTGACCACAATGCAGTAAGATTAGATCTCAATTATGGGAGAAAAACTACTAAAAATGCCAACATATGGAGTCTGAACAACACGCTGCTGAATAATGAACAAATCATAAAAGAAATCAAAAGAGAAATCAAAATATGCATAGAAATGAATGAAAATGAAAACACAACAACCCAAAACCTCTGGGACACTGTAAAAGCAGTGCTAAGGGGGAAGTTCATAGCAATACAGGCACACCTCAAGAAACAAGAAAAAAGTCAACTAAATAACCTAACTCTACATCTAAAGAAACTAGAAAATGAAGAAATGAAGAACCCCAGGGTTAGTAGAAGGAAAGAAATCTTAAAAATTAGGGCAAAGATAAATGCAAAAGAAACAAAAGAGACCATAGCAAAAATCAACAAAGCCAAAAGCTGGTTCTTTGAGAAGGTAAATAAAATTGACAAACCACTAGCCAGACTCATCAAGAAACAAAGGGAGAAGAACCAAATCAATAAAGTTAGAAATGAAAATGGAGAGATCACAACTGACAACACAGAAATACAAAGGATTATTAGAGAATACTATCAGCAATTATATGGCAATAATGAACAACGTGGAAGAAATGGACAAATTCCTAGAAAAGTACAACTTTCCAAAACTGACAGGAAGAAATAGAAAATATGAACAGACCCGTCACAAGCACGGAACTAGAGGCTGTAATCATAAATCTTCCAGCAAACAAAAGCCCAGGTCCAGATGGCTTCACAGCTGAATTCTACCAAAAATTTAGAGAAGAGCTACCACCTATTCTACTCAAACTCTTCCAGAAAATTGCTGAAGAAGGGAAACTTCCAAACTCATTCTATGAGGACACCATCACCCTAATCCCAAAACCCGGTCAAGACACCACAAAAAAAGAAAACTACAGGTCAATGTCACTGATGAACATAGATGTAAAAATCCTTAACAAAATTCTAGCAATCAGAATCCAACAACACATTAAGAAGATCATACATCATGATCAAATGGGCTTTATCCCAGGAATGCAAGGATTCTTCAATATCTGCAAATCAATCAACTTAATACACCATATTAACAAACTGAAAAATAAAAATCATATGATTATCTCAATAGATGCAGAGCAAGCCTTCGACAAAATTCGACATCCATTTATGATAAAAACCCTCTAGAAAGTGGGAATAGAAGGGACATACCTCAACATAATAAAAGTTATATATGACAAACACACAGCAAACATTATCCTCAACGGTGAAAAACTGAAAGCATTTCCCCTAAAGTCAGGAACAAGACAAGGGTGCCCACTCTCCCCACTACTATTCAACATAGTTCTGGAAGTTTTGGCTACAGCAATCAGAGCTAAAAAGATATAAAGACATAAAAGGAATACAAATTGGAAAAGAAGAAGTAAAACTTTCACTGTTCGCTGATGACATGATCCTCTACACAGAAAACCCTAAAGACTCTACCAGAAAACTACTAGAGCTAATCAATGAATACAGTAAAGTTGCAGGATATAAAACCAACACACAGAAATCCCTTGTATTCCTCTACACTAACAATGAGAAAATAGAAAGAGAAATTAAGGAAACTATTCCATTCACTGTTGCAACAAAAAGAATTAAATACTTAGGAATATACCTACCTAAGGAAACAAAAGACTTGTACATAGAAAACTATAAAACACTAGTGAAAGTAATCAAAGAGGACACTAATAGATGGAGAAATATACCATGTTCGTGGATTGGAAGAATACATATGGTAAAAATGAGTATACTACCCAAAGTAATTTATACATTCAATTCAATCCCTATCAAGCTACCAACGATATTTTTCACAGAACTAGAACAAATAATCTCACAATTTGTATGAAAATACAAAAAACCTCAACTAGCCAAAGCAATCTTGAGGAAGAAGAATGGAACTGGGGGAATTAACCTGCCTGACTTCAGGCTCTACTACAAAGACACAGTCGTTAAGACAGTATGGTACTGGCATAAAGACAGAAATATAGATCAATGGAACAAAATAGAAAGCCCAGAGATAAATCCACGCACCTATGGACACTTTGGAGAAGAAAATGGCAACCCACTCCAGTGTTCTTGCCTGGAGAATCCCAGGGAAGGCAGAGCCTGGTCAGCTGCCGTCTATGGGGTCGCACAGAGTCGGACACGACTGAAGCGACTTAGCAGCAGCAGCATGGACCCCTTATCTTTGACAAAGGAAGCAAGAGTATAAAATGGAGAAAAGACAGTCTCTTTAACAAGTGGTGCTGGGAAAACTGGTAAGCCACTTGTAAAAGAATGAAACTAGAACACTTCCTAACACGATACACCAAAATAAACTCAAAATGGATCAGAGAACTAAATGTAAGACCAGAAACTATAAAACTCCTAGAGGAGAACGTAGGCAAAACACTCTCTGACATATATCACAGCAGGATCCTCCAAGACCCACCTCCCAGAATATTGGAAATAAAAGCAAAAATAAACAAATGGGACCTAATTAAAATCAAAAGCTTCTGCACAGCAAAGGAAACTATAAACAAGGTGAAAAGACAGCCTTCAGAATGGGAGAAAATAATACCAAATGAAGCAACTGATAAAGGATTAATCTCCAAAATATACAAACAGCTCCTGCAGCTCAATTGCAGAAAAATAAATGACCCAAAAAATGGGCCAAAGAACTAAACAGACATTTCTCCAAAGAAGACATACAGATGGCTAACAAACACATGAAAAAATGCTCAACATCCCTCATAATCAGAGAAATGCAAATCAAAACCACAATGAGATACCATTTCACACCAGTCAGAATGGCTGCTATCCAAAAGTCTACATGCAATAAATGCTGGAGAGGGTGTGGAGAAAAGGGAACCCTCTTACACTGTGGTGGGAATGAAAACTAGTACAGCCACTATGGAGAACAGTGTGGAGATTCCTCAAAAAACTGGAAATAGAACTGCCATATGAACCAGCAATCGCACTCCTGGGCATACACACCGAGGAAACCAGAATTGAAAGAGACACATGTACTCCAATGTTCATTGCAGCACTGTTTAAAATAGCCAGGACATGGAAGCAACCTAGATGTCCATTTAGATTTAAATAATATTAAAACAACTGAGTAAGTATATTGAATAATTTTTGACTAAATTATGAGTTGAAATATAAAGCAACTATAAGTGATTATTAATAGAATAATTAGAAAATTTTAATATGGGCCAATGTTAGGTAATAATATGACATCAATTTTATATACTTTGAATGTAAAAAAAGCATTAAGAAAATGAAGAAAATGTCTTTGTTTTGAAGAGATATATATTGAACTATTTAGGGGTGAATTATCATGATGTCTGAAACTGATTTCCAAATGGTTCAGCAAATGTATATCCATATATCCAAATATGGTAAATCAGTTAACAGTTAGTGACTCCAGACAAAGAGCATATAGAAATTTTTTAGTTTATCTGAGGGTTTAAATTTTTTCAAAATAAAAATTTGGGATTTTTTTTTTAAAAGCAGTATTAATAAACTAACAAAGCATTAATGAAAGAATTCAAAAATTAAATTGTACAAAATTAAGACTATTGACGACATCATAATATAATTATAGTCAGTTGATTTAACAGTTTCTTAGCACCTAAACAAAGCATGTGTCCTTTGTTCAACACACTGCTTTCCCTATTTTAAAGAGATATTCCTATCATAGGTAGAATTATAATTTTCTTAATTTTCACATCCACCAAATATGAGTAGTAATTCACAAGAATGTTCACTCTTCCGTCAATTCCAGAAGTGTATTGTAGATTTTGCAGTAAACAGAAGTTGGGTGGGGGGTCATAAATCTAATGATAGCAAAATCACTAATTAATTTCCAATTTGGCATCAAGGAACCATGGCTTCAAGTCCTACATTTTTTATTCACTAGATGGACAGCTACCATCTAACTTAAACTCCACATTTTTTACCTGTAGAATGCATATATGAACATCTAGTTCATTCCTGGCTCTGAAGAAGAATAAGTTAAATCATAGATACCATCAGTTCAGTTCAGTTCAGTTCAGTCGCTCAGTCGTGTCCGACTCTCCGCGACCCCATGAATCACAGCACGCCAGGCCTCCCTGTCCATCACCAACTCCCAGAGTACACTCAAACTCATGTCCACAGAGTCGGTGATGCCATCCAGCCATCTCATTCTCCGTCGTCCCCTTCTCCTCCCGCCCTCAACCTTTCCCAGCATCAGAGTCTTTTCCAGTGAGTCAACTCGTCGTATGAGGTGGCCAAAGTATTGCAGTTTCAGCTTTAGCATCAGTCCCTCCAATGAACATCCAGGACTGATCTCCTTTAGAATGGACTGGTTGGATCTCCTTGCAGTCCAAGGGACTCTCAAGAGTCTTCTCCAGCACCACAGTTCAAAAGCATCGATTCTTCGGCGATCAGCCTTCTTCACAGTCCAACTCTCACATCCATACATGACCACGGGAAAAACCATTGCCTTGACTAGACGGACCTTGGTTGGCAAAGTAATGTCTCTGCTTTTTAATATACTATCAAGGTTGGTCATAAGTTTCCTTCCAAGGAGCAAGCGTCTTTTAATTTCATGGCTGCAATCAGCATCTGCAGTGATTTTGGAGCCCAAAAAAACAAAGTCTGACACTGTTTCCACTGTTTTTCCATCTATTTCCCATGAAGTGATGGGACCAGATGCCATGATCTTTGTTTTCTGAATGTTGAGCTTCAAGCTAACCTTTTCACTCTCCTCTTTCACTTTCGTCAAGAGGCTTTTGAGTTCCTCTTCACTTTCTGCCATAAGGGTGGTGTCATCTGCATATCTGAGGTTATTGATATTTCTCCCAGCAATCTTGATTCCAGCTTGTGCTTCTTCCAGCCCAGCGTTCCTCATGATGTACTCTGCATATAAGTTAAATAAGCAAGGTGACAATATACAACCTTGACGTACTCCTTTTCCTATATGGAACCAGTCTGTTGTTCCATGTCCAGTTCTAATTGTTGCTTCCTGACCTGCATACAGGTTTCTCAAGAGGCAGGTCAGGTGGTCTGGGATTCCCATCTCTTTAGAATGGCATAATGTCTGGCCAAATCAGGGATTTCATAAATGGTAGCTGAACATCCGTTGGATCATAGGAAAAGCAAGACAGTTCTAGAAAAACATCTATTTCTGCTTTATTGACTATGCCCAAGATTGCAGGGAAAATATCAATAACCTCAGATATGCAGATGACACCACCCTTACGGCAGAAAGTGAAGAGGAACTAAAAAGCCTCTGGATGAAAGTGAAAGAGGAGAGTGAAAAGGTTGGCTTGAAGCTCAACATTCAGAAAACGAAGATCATGGCACCTGGTCCCATCACTTCATGGGAAATAGATGGGGAAACATCTATGTTATTTTGGGGGGCTCCAAAATCACTACAGATGCTGACTGCAGCCATGAAATTAAAAGACGCTTACTCCTTGGAAGGAAAGTTATGACCAACCTAGATAGCATATTAAAAAGCAGAGACATTATTTTGCCAACAAAGGTCTGTCTAATCAAGGCTATGGTTTTTCCAGTGGTCATGTATGGATGTGAGAGTTGGACTGTGAAGAAGGCTGATCGCCGAAGAATTGATGCTTTTGAACTGTGGTGCTGGAGAAGACTCTTGAGAGTCCCTTGGACTGCAAGGAGATCCAACCAGTCCATTCTAAAGGAGATCAGTCCTGGGTGTTCATGGAAGGACTGATGCTAAAGCTGAAACTGCAATACTTTGGCCACCTCATGTGAAGAGTTGACTCACTGGAAAAGCCTCTGATGCTGGGAGGGATTGGGGGTGGGAAGAGAGGGGAACGACAGAGAATGAGGTGCCTGGATGGCATCACCGACTCGATGGACATGAGTTTGAGTGAATTCCGGGAGTTGGTGAGGGACAGGGAGGCCGGGCATGCTGTGATTCATGGGGTCACATAGAGTCGGACATGACTGAACGACTGAACTGAACTGAAGCCTTTGACTGTGTGGATCACAATAAACTGTTGAAAATTCTGAAAGCGATGGGAATGCCAGACCACCTGACCTGCCTCCTGAGAAATGTGTATTCAGGTCAAGAAGCAACAGTTAGAACTGGACATGGAACAACAGACTGGTTCCAAACTGGGAAAGGAGTACATCAAGGCTGTATATTGTCACCCTGTTTATTTAACTTATATGCAGAGCAAATCATGTGAAATGTTGGGCTGGAAGAAGAACAAGCTGGAATCAAGATTGCCGGGAGAAATATCAATAACCTCAGATATACAGATGACACCACCCTTATGGCAGGAAGTGAAAAAGAACTAAAGAGGCTCTTGATGATGAAGAAGAACTAAAGAGCCTCTTGATGAAAGTGAAAGAGAAGAGTGAAAAAGCTGGCTTAAAACACAACATTCAAAACACTAAGATCATGGCATCCAGTCCCATCACTTCATGGAAAATAGATGGGGAAACAATGGAAACAGTCACAGACTTTATTTTCTTGGGCTCCAAAATCACTGTGGATGGTGACTGCAGGCATGAAATTAAAAGACACTTGCTCCTTGGAAGAAAAGCTAGGACCAACCTAGACAGCGTATTAAAAAGCAGAGACATCACTTTGCTGACAAAGGTCCATCTAGTCAAAGCTATGGTTTTTCTAGTAGTCATGTATGGATGTGAGAGTTGGACTATAAAGAAAGCTGAGTACCGAAGAATTGATGCTTTTAAACTATTTTCTTGGAGAAGACTCTTGAGAGTCCCTTGGACTGAAAGGAGATCAAACCAGTCAATCCTAAATGAAAACAGTCCTGAATATTCATTGGAAGGACTGATGATGAAGCTGAAGGTCCAACACTTTGGCCACCTGATGCAAAGAACTGACTCTTTAGAAAAGACCCTGATGTTGGGAAAGATTGAAGGCAGGAGGAGAAGGGGACAACAGAGAATGAGATGCTTGGATGGCATCACCGACTCGATGGACATGAGTTTGAGCAAGCTCCGGGAGTTGGTGATGGACAGTGAAGCCTGGTGTGCTGCAGTTCGTGGGGTCGCAAAGAGTTGGACATGACTGAACAAGTGAACCAAACTGTACTGAACTGACCTGAGCCTGTTACTGTCTAACAGAATCAATGTTGTAAAACATTTTTGACACTTAAACTTGATTCTTTCTATATTAATATAGGCATGGTGCAGTTTATAAGAGAAGATACATTGAATTCATGAGTATGTACTCCCTAGTACATATACGTCTTCAAATAAATTTGCATAAAATGACAGCTCTCAAATAGGCAAAAAGCCATATGTAAACTATAAAAAATTCGATCTATTATTGAGCCACAAACAGGCTTTTAATTAGTGTGTTTTCCTAACAGCTATTCAGCTATGACATTGGTACTACTGAAATTAAAACATGATAAAATATTCTTATCATTCTGAATACATAAATATACCTAAAAATAATTTTACCTCTTATCAATTTAACCTCTTGTGGTTCCCCCTTTTTATATAAATATGCCCAAGTTGTCAGAATACAGTCATCTTGTACATGAATGAAGCAGATAGTAATCTATTTTGAGGCAGCATATTTTGAGACATGTCATGGCAGAAAGATCCCCAGTCGCTTTACCCTAAATATAACAACAAAAGGTGCTCACAGTAGATTATCCTACAGAGAAGAGCAGCAGTTATAAAAAGTCCATTCAACCCTCAAAATTGTTTTAATAATTTGATTCTCTTTTCAATATGTTCCAGTGGGCAAAGGTGCAGATACAGAACAGTGGGCATGAGAAGGCAAATTTTCTATTTTTTCAGAGGCTAAAACATAGCACATAAATAGCAGGCTATAGAACCAAACAGAGTATCTTGAGAGGCTGAGCCAGAGAGCAGACTCCTTTACCCACCTCAGTTCAGTCCAGTTCAGTTGCTCAGTCATGTCCGACTCTTTGCAAGCCCATGAATTGCAGTACGCCAGGCCTCCCTGTCCATCACCAACTCCCAGAGTTTACTCAAATGCAAGTCCATTGAGTCGGTGATGCCATAAAACCATCTCATCCTGTCATCCCCTTCTCCTCCCGCCTTTAATATTTCCCAGCATCAGGATCTTTTCAAATGAGTCAGTTCTTTGCATCAGGTGGCCAAATATTGGACCTTCAGCTTTAGCATCAGTCTTTCCAATGAATATTTACGACTGATTTCCTTTAGGATGGACAGGTTGGATCTCCTTGCATTCTAAGGGACTGTCAAGAGTCTTCTTCTCCAATACCACTGTTCAAAAGCTTCAATTCTTCATCATTCAGCTTTCTTTATAGTCCAACTCTCACATGCATACATGACTACTTGAAAAACCATACCTTTGACTAGACAGACCTTCATCAGCAAAGTAATGTCTCTGCTTTCAAAGATGCTATGTTGGTCATAACTTTTCTTCCAAGGAGCAAGTGTCTTTTAATTTCATGGCTACAGTCACAATATGCAGTGAATTTGGAGCCCAGAAAAATAAAGTCTTTCACTGTTTCCCTTGTTTCCCCATATATTTGCCATGAAGTGATGGGACCAGATGCCATGATCTTAGCTTTATGAATGTTGAGTTTTAAGCCAACTTTTTCAGTCTCCTCTTTCACTTTCATCAAGAGGCTCTTTAGTCTAGTTTTCTTTTTACCATAAGGGTGGTGTCATCTGCACCCACCTACTCATATAAAATACAGATGAGTCTCTATTTGTAACTATTGATCTGTGTGGATGTTTGTTTCATAACTGAGAAAGAAAAGAAACTTTTATTTGGAGCCTCATGCTACAGAGTTAGGGGAGACAAGAATAATGAAGGACATGGCATCTACTCCCTGCCTAACCCATCCAGGTATGAGGGACCTGAGGTTCCAGAGCTAAAGGTGAGGAGGGGATAGAACCATCTTATGAGATATACTGTTATTCTCAGAGGGCTTAAAAGACAGAATATACTTGAGTGTTTTCATGAGAGTCTTCGTGTTACTTGTCACAAGTGAAATTCTCAGTTGGGGGAAAAAACCTTTCTCTCTGGTGTTTCCCCTCCACTCTGCACTTCTATGGCACCCTGAAGGTCGGAAGCTTTGTGGGCAACCATACCCAGGAAAGACAGAAGGGCTACTGCTAGCCCAGTCAGGAGGTGCAACTTTTTAAAGCTTCTTTATGGGTGGAGACTTTGAATGGAGAATAACACAGGAGAGAAAAAGTATTTGGTCACATGGGGGAAAAAATGGGATTGCGGGTGCATGTGAAGTCCCTGACCCATTAATTTTACCATATGCTCCCACTGGATTAGCTTTTCCCAAATAATCTTTTCATCTAAAAAGAAAAAATAAAAATCTGTAGACATTTCTGTACTGTAAGATAAAGGAAGCATTCTAATCACAGTCTTCCAAAATACAGCTTCAACAAATTCCCATTAATTTTCTCTAAGAATCTGCTATAATCAGTGTTTTCTCCCAAATATATGTGCTAATCTTTCTTTTCTTCCAGCCCCGATCTTTAATCAAAGTATATTACTTCATGAACTTAGTATAGCCTCTCACTCCCTCTCTGGCCCTTTAAAATACAAACTAGGTCAACTCAACTACTATCAGTCCTAGAAACCCTTCACAGATTTTCACAAATACCTGGATCTACTGATCCTTTAAAAACATACCACAAATTGCCCATACTCAGATATCATAAATTTCAAACTGAAATAAAATAATTTAATTAAGACTTCAGTTCAGTTCAGTTCAGTCGCTCAGTCGTGTCCAACTCTCTGCGACCCCATGAATCACAGCACGCCAGGCCTCCCTGTCCATCACCAACTCCCGGAGTTCACTCAAACTCATGTCCACAGAGTTGGTGATGCCATCCAGCCATCTCATTCTCTGTCGTCCCCTTCTCCTCCCACCTCCAACCTTTCCCAGCATCAGAGTCTTTTCCAGTGAGTCATCTCGTCGAATGAGGTGGCCGAAGTATTGCAGTTTCAACTTTAGCATCAGTCCTTCCAATGAACACCCAGGATTGATCTCCGTTAGAATGGGCTGGTTGGATCTCCTTGCAGTCCAAGGGACTCTCAAGAGTCTTCTCCAACACCACAGTTCAAAAGCATCAATTCTTCGGCGGTCAGCTTTCTTCTCTCACATCCATACATGACCATGGGAAAAACCATAGCCCTGACTATATGAACCTTTGTTGGCAAAGTAATGTCTCTGCTTTTTAATATACTATCAAGGTTGGTCATAACTTTCCTTCCAAGGAGTAAGCATCTTAATTAAGACTTCATCAACTATCTATTGTTTGGGTATATCTTTTCTTCTATTGTTTGATTTTGCATTTGACTTTTGTATTTTAGTCTGGCTTTTCCATTTACAAAATAAGTTTTTTGACAGGATCTGTGTTATTTTCATCTTTGTATCTCCCACAGTACCTAGGACAGAGAGGTCCTCAATAAATATTTTTGGTACATAGGTTGATTCTTTTATTCAGGAACATTTTAAGGTGTGATACTATTTCCTCTGTCCAGAAAATATCTTCCCTTCTATTCTTAAATTTCTCATACTTGGAGCTAAAGTCAAATAAGCAGGCCATATTCTGCTAGAATTTGACAGCAAAAAATTTCTGATCGACCAGGAAAATTATCAGAGATAAATGTTCATAGTCCCCTCTTCTTTCATCAGATTTGCAAATACTGAGTATATGTTTGATTATATATAAGATAGAATCTAAATGAGGCACCATGAACTTGTTTATATTGCCCATTGTGAATCATCTTAAGAAATTTAATGGCAAAAAATTGTCAGCAAACTTAAGCTATAAATAAACTCTTTCTATTTATCTTTAAAGTATACTTTTATGTACTAAAATAAAGACTCTTCTCTCCAAATTCGTTGATTAGTCCAACCACACTAGCAAAAAGACCAAAATGTTTTGCTTAGTCTTTTGCCTCCTTATTTACTGAGGATCAAATTTTAACCCAATACATTAAAATCATCAGCTGCTTAAAACTCCTATTTATGAAACACAGTCAAAGATTATTAAGAACTGATAGTTTTAAACGTGAATTTACAGAATGCTTATTTTAATAGTCTGTTATATACATCAAAAAGATTTGCTTTCCTCTTATATGAAGACTTTCCTCTGTTGTATTCTTTTACTAATACATTAACATTATAAATTCTATATCATAAAAATATACAATGGGAAGAAATCTCTTTATTATTAGCATGAGAAATCAGGCCCATGTTAAATTCGACACATATCCAGACAAAAAGAAACCACCGATCACCAGCCTCCAGTACAAGAGAAATTAAGCAGAAAGTGTTGCCTCCCATGTTTTTGAAAACAATATATTAAACTGGATAGATGGGGAGGGAAAGCAGAGTTGATTCGCATGACCAGGGTGAAAAGAAAAACAAACATTAGAGTTGCAAAAACATATATTCTATAACAAGTTCTTAAGACTCCCAGGTGCAACATCAGCAGCGCTCCAGTCTCGATTTTTATTGTAATCTTGTGGCTTTTTATTTGTAACTTATATGAAAAGAATCATATTGATTGGGGCAGATTTAACTCAGTAAAACCTATTCTACTGAGATTGTCTGTGCTAGGTGATTTTATCAAGTTCTCTTTTGGTTTCATTTTCTTCCTCATCCCTATTCCCAGGGGAGGCTGCAGCCCAGCTTGCAGAGCAAATTGCCCTAAATTGAGTTCTTTCTCTGGCATACACAGGGCTGCCTTTGGCTCCTCGGCTCGAAAACTTTATGCATTCTTTTTTCCTTCTTCCTTAACAATCCCCTTCCCTTTTTCCAATTAAAATGGAGAAGTTTGCACCGGTACCTGCTCCCAATTAAATGAATACTGCATTACCAGCCGCACTCCCGGATCTTCTTTACCCTCCCTTCATTAGCCTTATTCCTCTGAGGCTGTCTGGCTGTCTGCCAGGGACTTATGGCAAGAATTCAAAATCTTGCACACTTTATCCCCTCCAAATCATTCTTGAATATAAGCAGTCTGCTCCTTAGACCCAGCATGAGAAATCCAAGAATGTGTTCAAAATAGATAGGGGTGTGGGGAGGGAGAGAAGAGAAAAATGATTTAAAAGGCTAAAATCCTATGCAAAGAAAGACGAGCTAAGTGAGGCTAAGCTTCCCAGTTAATTGACCTTAGTTTCTTTTTTAAAAGCCTGAGTAGGAAGAACAACAAGTGACAGTTCCACGGCCATGCTTTGTTTCTGAGTGCTTTCATGCCTACAGGAAGTACATCATCATCTTCACACCTCAGGCATGCCGAGTCCCCAACACTCAAATTATCTACCATGACTGAAAAAACTAATCTCGGAAGCTTAAGCAACTGGTTTTTTTTTAAATAAAGATCAACATGGAATTTTCCAACAAATGTGAGTGCTATGAGGCCGTTGCATCAGCCATTCTCAGCTGACACTTGGAATCAGAAAGTGTGCGTCAAGCTGTCGTGAGTGATGACTCAGGTGTCAGGCCACAGAAACAAACAGGCATTCAGTGTGCCACCACTGCTCTCTGAAATTGCAAATTCCACTCACAGAGTCTTTGAATACACTTTAGTAGAATATGTGATCAAATCTCAGCTCTGGTATATACTGTCTTGGTGACCTTGAGCAAGTTATTTAACTTCTCTGAGCCTCATGATCCTCATTTGTAAAATAGGGATAACTGTATCTAGCACCAAATGCTGCCTGAGGACTAAATATAATGTGCAAACGACTTGGCACAATTCCTGGCACATGGTACATAGCCTGTGTAAGCTCTTATTATTGTTGCTACTACAATAATATTAATATTAAGCAAAAAATACACCATATGATCTGACAGAAACTTTGGAGCCTTTCCCAGAACATGAAAAAGGCTAAGGACAATTTGTAGATTATTTTTAATTTAACAAAATCAAAAATATGCAATTGGATTCTCAGAAGCCAATCCTTTTTTGGCACACAGCCCAACATAGCTATGACATCCACTAAGGTCATTATTAGATAACCTATCATTTAGTGGTAATTATAAGTCATCAAATTCTTCAAGCACCTTAGAAAACATATAGTCATTGTTAAATTTTATGAGGACAATATGTGATTGAACACTATAAAACAGTTATCAATGAAGTCAGTTTGTTTCAGTTCTAAGAATTAACATGTAATTTCTTTTATCTCCAATTGAGAAACTTCCAAGGAATACTATATTGCTACAGTTTACCACCTAAATAACAATAATAGATAAAAGGAAAACTATAAAAAGCCATTACTAAATCTTTTTAAATAACTGTATTGATGAAAAGACAAAAAGAAAACATATTTATGAAAGAGCATAAGTGTTTCAAACAAATTTGTACTGACCATTTTTATCTCCTACAATAGATACAACTCCCTGCTCTCCATGAGCTGCAAGATTATTGCATAATTTGCAAGAAATACACTGTGTTGCCTAAGAAATCCAAAGCCGCAGACATATTCTCAATACAAGAAGGTACTTTATAAATAACATTTTTGATTACTCAAATCCAAGTCAAATACCCAATAGCATTTTATACAATTATTAGAAATGCAAACATTGAAATCAGAGACATGGATTACATTTCAGCCTCCCTTTTTTATTTGCTATGTGACCCCTAAAAACTAACTTAACTTCTCAGAGTTTCAATTTCTCAAATATAAAATATGGCAATGTGATGTCATTTTAAGAATTGCATTTAAAATGCTTAATTAAGCCACAAGAAGCTCTTGGTTTTTATCATCGTCATCATCAATTATTGTCAAGTGTTTGACTTTTCAAAGATTAGTTCCTAGAAATAGGAAAAGAACACAAAACATGAAGCAAGAAATTTTGAAATATGTCATTCAGTCCATCAAATATTGGTGAACTGCACTGAATCCAATATAGATAATATATTCGCTGGTTCGTATCATGCATATTTGAGAACAACTAAAATGGGGTGGTTTTTAAAGATGAAGGTTTTAAGGAATAAACTGGAAAATCTACCCCATCCAAAAAGTTAACCAAAAGAATCACAAACCTAGCACATAAGATATAAACAAGGTCACACAGCAATGACAAAACCAGGACTTAAGCTCTGGTCTGTCAATTCTAGACAAAGATGTCTCAGGTGATTTTTACACTCATAATTCATAGATACCATATTACCTGGTTACAGGAGAAAAAAATCTCAATAGAAGAGTATGAAATTTTCCATGGTTGTACTATCACAGACAATTTAAAATTACAAAATTAATTTTAAATAAAAATATATTCTAAACCTCAAATATCACAAGAATATCCCCTTTAAACTTGCTCCCGTTATAAATCCTATTTTTGCTAATGGCATGAACATCCACCCATCTCAGAAGCTTGGAGCCATACATATTTCCTCCCTCAATAAGTCACTTGTTCTGACAATTATATTTCCATAACGTTGACCAAAGTTGCATCTTCCCCTCAATTTCGGCTGATACTGACTTAATTCAGGACCTCATTGATGGTCTCCCAACTAGTCTCCCTTATCCCAGCTTTCTTACATGTTCTGCATTCTACATTCCATTCTCCACTCCTCCACATCTTATCAAAATCATCTCAATAGTCTGATGGTGCACTCTCCAACTTGAAACCTTGAAATTCATGCAGTCAGGCACCTATATGTATGTCTCTCCCCACTCCTACCCGCATTTCCACTCTGAACGCTCATGCTCTCTGCGTATCAGCAATTTTCTTTTTCATCCTTGTTCTTTAGCTTAATGCTATTCTTCCAATCTGTAATTCTATGGTTTTTCCCACTCAGTCTAAATAGTCCCTTAGTGCTTAAAAAGAAACTTCTATGTAAGTACTATATAGGCCCATTAAATGAAGCTTGTGTCAGTTACTGAGAGAAATACGTTAAAATCTTTGTGGACTGTGAGTTTGTCAATCTTCCATATAATTCTGTACACTTATGCCTCTTATTTTAAAAATAATATTAGTTAAGAGCTACAGGAGACATGGGTTTGATCCCTGGGTCAGGAAGTTTCCTTGGAGGAGGCAAAGGCAACCCACTCCAGTATTCTTGCCTGGAAAATCCCATGGACAGTAAAGCCTGGCAGGCTATAGTTCATAGGGTCACAAAGAGTTGGACACGACTGAGCTACTAAGCATGCACATGTATAATTTCTAAATACATAAACATATGTTTTAACATTCCATTTAACTTTATATTAATTTATACATATTTTGCATAAAAGTGATATAATTATAGTAGATTTCTTTTGGTTAGTTTTTATCTGGGATAAATACTTTTACTTTAATCTTTGCTGTGTCTGTGTTTTAAGTATGAATCTTTAGATAGCATACAACCGGGATTTTTTTAATTGAATTTGACCATTTTTTCTTTTAAATAGGATTCACTCTATTTTCATTAGTTGGGATTATCTGACTTTAAATTTATTTCACTTAATTTGTGCACCTGAGATTGACATATTCAGGTTTTTTTCGTTTTTTTCTTTGTATGACTCCTTAATTCCTTTAAGAAGCCTTTCTTGAAAAACTAAGATATTGCAGGCCCTACTTCAGACATTGGTGATCAGGGCTGAAGGGAATAGACAAGATCTCCTTGCTCTTGAAGAGATATTATATTCTAGTGGAAGGGGACAAAGAATGTATAAGTAAGCAACTAAAGAGTAATATAAATAGACAGTAATGAACATATAAAAAGCTATGTTCTATTCTTACTGTCTTTTTTCAGCAGCTCATTTTTTTTTTTTCCCCAGACTACAAAAGTATCCATGAAGTGGGGCTGTCATTTTCCCATTTCTTTTCTGGTATATCTGCCTCATTAATATTTTTATATCATAATTCAAATAATACTGTTCCCTAACTTAAAACCTTCAGTGTTTCCAGATTGGCTACTCCACTGAATAAAAACCTGAGCCTGACAGTAAAGTCCTTTGCAAAATATCTCAGCCTCCATTTTCAGCTTTCCCTTCCATATATCCTTACGTATCCTCTACTCTACTCTCCAGCCAAATAAACTATTTACTTCCTATTTCCAAACACATATAGCTATTGTTTTTTCTACCTCTTGCTCTACTTTCTCATCCCTTTCCACTTGAGTCTCTCATTTCTGTCATTATTTAAAGGGCATTTGAAATTTTACTTACCTCCAAAACACCCTTCATGATTCCATATATTTGTGAGCTCTGCCTCTTTTGAATTTTCTAGCACTCATTATTTTTTACCCTTTCACACTGGAGAAGGAAATGGCAACCCACTCCAGTGTTCTTGCCTGGAGAATCCCAGGGACAGGGGAGCCTGGTGGGCTTCCGTCTATGGGGTCACACAGAGTCGGACATGACTGAAGTGACTTAGCAGCAGCAGCAGCAGCAATGGGCATCATTCTATATTTTTTAATCAACATCTGAATATATGTTTATACACACACATATATATTCTTTTTCAGATTCTTTTCCATTATATATTATTACAAGATACTGAATATAGCTCCCTGTGCTTTACAGTAGGTCCTTGCTGTCTATTTTACATATAGTTCAGTTCAGTTCAGCTCAGTTCAGTCGCTCAGTCGTGTCCGACTGTTTGCGACCCCATGAATCACAGCACGCCAGTCCTCCCTGTCCATCATCAACTCCCGGAGTTCACTCAAACTCATGTCCATCAAGTTGGTGATGCCATCCAACCATCTCATTCTCTGTCGTCCCCTTCTCCTCCTGCCCCCAATCCCTCCCAGCATCAGAGTCTTTTCCAGTGTTTATGTATTAATCTCAAATTCCCAATTCATCTCTCTTTCCTTTTTCCCTTTGGTAACCATGTTTATTTTCTATGTCTGTGAGTCTATTCTGTTTTGTAAATAGGTTTATCTGTATTATTTTATTAGATTCCCATATAAGTGTTATCATATGGTATTAATATTTGTTTTTATCTGAATTATTATAATAATCTCTAGGTCCATCCATGTTGCTGCAAATGGGATTATTTCATTCTTTTTATGGCTGACTAATATTCCATTGTGCATGTATGTATGTACATAAATATATATATATATATATCAATACTAATGTAAACTTATTAAAGTCAGGAATTTTTTCTTATTCATTTTGACTTACAAACAGTACTAAGTACAATGTCCTATAGATAACACATGAGCAGTAAATAACTCTTGAATTTAATTAGCTATTGTGTCTAAGGTTATCCACCAACTCATACCATCCATCATTATCCTAAGAGGCAAATGTATCTGGATAAATGTCCATAAATGACCAACAAATAAAAAACAATATTGCTTAATTCTGGAGAAAATCGTTGTGAAAGTGAAAGAAAGTGTTAGTCTCTCAGTCGTGTCCAGCTCTTTGCTAACCCCATAGACTGTGGCCTGCCGGGCTCCTCTGTCCATGGAATTCTCCAGGCAAGACTACTGGAGTAGGTTGCCATTCCCTTCTCCAGGGGATCTTCCCGACCCAGGGATTGAATCCGGGTCTCCTGCATTGCACACAGATTATCGTCTGAGCCACCAGGGAGCCCTGTTTTGAAAGTAAAACATCTCAAATGACTAAATAGCCTCGGTTAAATTGCAAAAATTAAGCAAGTAATAGAAATATATGAAATATATCTATACTTAGTTCAAGTGATGAGTAAAAGTAAATTTTGCTTGTTGGGAATGGGAGAGCTAGGAAGCAGAGAAGAGGGAAAAAAACTGGGGAGTAATTTCTTTAGATACGGGATATTAAGGGGCTTCTCAGGGAGTTAGTGATGTACAGGGAGGCCTGGCATGCTGTGATTCATGGGGTCGCAAAGAGTCAGACGCAACTGAGTGACTGAACTGAACTGAACTGCACTCAGGCAGCACTAGTGGTAAAGAACCTGCTTTCCAGTACAGGAGACAAAAGAGACATGGGTTCAATCCTTGGGTGGGGAAGATCCCCTGGAGGAGGGCATGGCAACCCACTCTAGTATTCCTGCTTGGAGAATCCCATGGACAGAGGGGCCTGGTGGGCTATGGCCCATAGGGTCGCAAAAAGTGAGATAAGACTGAAGCGACTTAGCACACATGTATGCAAGAGATGTTAAGAATCTCCTGGAGATGTAGGTAAATTATTAGCATACTCATTCAGCGTTTTTCAGTAAAGATGTCTGGAGCACCTACTACTACATGCTAAGACTGTGCCCAGCCCAGGGGTTACAGAGACAAGTAAGGGTTAACGTCCGCCTTCAAGAATCCAAAGCTTTGTGAGAAAAAGATAAACAGATAGAGGCAAGTGTTACAACAGAAGGATCTGTGAAGTGCAGCTGGAGAACTCAGACAGGAGGCTCTGTAAAGGTTTCAGGTGAATTAGCTCTTCTACTGAGAAAACAGCGTGAGAACCGAGAAAGGCAAGCCTTTATGCTTTCAGAGTATTTATGTTCTCTTTTACTTGCAGCTATTGTAGTGATAAATTGATAATATTTTAAATAGTATTAATGTCACAGCATGGAGGTACCCTATCTTTTGCATATCTGCTTTAAGATATTTTATGAACTTTTGATTAAGCATGACAGTGGATGCATATATTTATTTATTCCTCACCCTTACAAAGCCACACTAAACTGACAGTAAATGAATTTTAAACTTACAAATCTGTAAGGGTGAAAAGAATAAGAGAAAAGTTACCAGATAAGCAATATCAAAAATATTTCTGAAGTGTTGGAAGATAGATGAATGAATGGTAACTACTTAGAAAGCAGATAAAACTGAAACCTCAACCTGAGTTGAAAGAGGCCACTAGGAAGCTCCAAATTTTACCTCAAAAGCACAGAAAGTCTTAGGATATGAAAATATCAGGTATCTCTGAATGTGAGATCTTAATATGGCAGGGAAAGGGCATATTCATAACACAAGAGAATTAGCTGAAAATTCATCTTTTAAAAACTTAGATGGTAGATCCTTTCCCTGACCCCAACAGGAGATCTGAAGTATCTGTAGAAGTTTGTACAGCAGAAGACAGTGTTAGATGTTCTCAGAAGATAGTGTGAGATATCCTATTGAGTAATAGATAATGACATGCAAATCTCTGTGCTGAATGATGAGACCTGCAGGTCATTTTCTGGTTTGCTTCCCAGAACATAGACCACTAGGCTTTTACCTTTCAAGCATAAAACTGGTGAAGTCTTCTCTAGAGAAACTGAAAAGCCCTGACAAAGCCTGTGCATATATGAAACTTAGGGTCTCTCAATTAAAAAGCCATGTTGCCATCTTATCACATTATAATAAACCTCACCAATTAATACATCCCTATAATAATGGTTTTCCAAATAATTATGGGGTCTCTTATTCTTAAGTGTAGGATTGCCAAGGATAACCTATCATATGGAGAAATCTTCTAGCATGAAAGAGAGAAACCAAAACATATACTCTGGAATCTTAATGGAGTCAGGTTTCTGGATAGAAATAGGAAAACTAAAAGATAATGAAGGAAGACCTGAAAGTTTTGATGGGAAATTATTCCTAAAATAAAATTCAATATCTAGCCAACGTACTTACAGAATATAAGCAGAAATCAAGTACATTTATAGAATAAGAAAATTCTGGTATATTCACTTCTGGTATATTCAAGACCACAAAATATTTACTGCCTATGTATTCTCTTCAGGAATCTTCTAGACAATGAACTTCACTAAAAAGTTGGCAGTAAAACAAGAAAGAGAATCAGAAAAGAAAGGGCCAAGAACAAAAGATCTATATATAGAAAACTATAAACCACTGGTGAAAGAAATCAGAGAGGACACTAATAGATGGAGAAATATACCGTGTTCATGGATTGGAAGAATAAATATTGTGAAAATGAATATATTACCCAAAGTAATTTATAGGTTCAATGTAATCCCTATCAAGCTGCCAACGGTATTTTTCACAGAGCTAGAACAAATAATTTCACAATTTATATGGAAATACAAAAACCTTGAATAGCCAAAGCAATCTTGAGACAGAAGAATGGAACTGGGGGAATAAACCTGCCAGACTTTAGGCTCTACTACAAAGCCACAGTCATCAAGACAGTATGGTACTGGCATAAAGACAGAAATATAGATCAATGGAACGGAATAGAAAGCCCAGAGATAAATCCACGCACCTATGGACACCTTATCTTTGACAAAGGAGGCAAGAATATTCAATGGAGAAAAGACAATTTCTTTAACAAGTGGTGCTGGGAAAAATGGTCAACCACTTATAAAGGAATGAAACTAGAACACTCCCTAACACCATACACTAAAATAAACTCAAAATGGATTAAAGATCGAAATGTAAGACCAGACACTATAAAACTCCTAGAGGAGAACATAGGCAAAACCCTCTCCGACATAAATCACAGCAGGATCCTCCATGACCCACCTCCCAGAATACTGGAAATTAAAGCAAAAATAAACAAATGGAACCTAATTAAAATTAAAAGCTTCTGCACAGCAAAGGAAACTATAAGCAAGGTGAAAAGACAGCCTTCAGAATGGGAGAAAATAATAGCAAATGAAGCAACTGACAAAGGATTAATCTCAAAAATATACAAACAACTCCTACAGCTCAATTCCAGAAACATAAACGACCCAATCAAAAAATGGGCCAAAGAACTAAACAGACATTTCTCCAAAGAAGACATGCAGATGGCTAACAAGCACATGAAAAAATGCTCAACATCCCTCATAATCAGAGAAATGCAAATCAAAACCACAATGAGGTACCATTTCACACCAGTCAGAATGGCTGCTATCCAAAAGTCTACATGCAATAAATGCTGGAGAGGGTGTGGAGAAAAGGGAATCCTCTTACACTGTTGGTGGGAATGCAAACTAGTACAGCCACTATGGAGAACAGTGTGGAGATTCCTTAAAAAACTGGAAATAGAGCTGCCCTATGACCCAGCAATCGCACTCCTGGGCATACACACTGAGGAAACCAGAATTAAGAGACACATGTACTCCAATATTTATCGCAGCACTGTTTATAATAGCCAGGACATGGAAGCAACCTAGATGTCCATCTGCAGACGAATGGATAAGAAAGCTGTGATACATATACACAATGGAGTATTACTCAGCAATTAAAAAGAATACATTTGAATCAGTCCTAATGAAGTGGATGAAACTGGAGCCTATTATACAGAGTGAAGTAAGCCAGAAAGAAAAACATCAATACAGTATATTAATGCATATATATGGAATTTAGAAAGATGATAACGATAACCCTGTATATGAGACAGCAAAAGAGACACAGATGTATCGAACAGTCTTTTTGACTCTGTGGGAGAGGGCAAGGGTGGGATGATTGGGGAGAATGGCATTGAAACATGTATATTATCACATGTGAAACAAATCGCCAGTCCACTTTCGATGCATGATACAGGATGCTTGGGACTGGTGCACAAGGATGAACCAGAGGGATGAGATGGGAAGGGAGGTGGGAGGGGGGTTCAAGATGGGGAACACATGTACACCCAGGGCAGATTCATGTCAATGTATGGCAAAACCAATACAATAATGTAAAGTAATTAGCCTCCAATTAAAATAAATAAGTTTTTTTTAAAAAAGAAAGAAAGCCAGGAAAAAATAAAAAGAATGTCCCAGAATGATGGTGAGGGCTCTAGGATGGACATCTGCAAGAAAAAATAATGTCTGAAAAACCTGACAGGGAACTGATTCACTTAACACAGATGTGCCCATCAAAACAGGGAACGCTTGCAGAAAGTAAATTCAATATATCTGATGCATTAACATGGAAAAGGGTGATGGGCTGAGGAAAAAACATACAAATTATCAAAGGGGGAAGATTTGGAGTTTGAAAAAAAGTGACTCAATGAGTTAAATGACTGATCTGAAAGAAAATTGCATCGTTTTTAAATATTTAAAGCATGGTTACAGGCAACCCTATGAGAAGAAATAATTTAAACCGATTCCACTAACAAAGTTTTGCCAATTGATTTATTTGAAAGCTCTTGATATACACTGACATACCTCTTCAGTGATAGCTAGATTATGTAGAAAGGATTGTTGCCTATTGAAGGTGCCATTTGTACCTGATTCTAATTACTGAAAGAAATGTCATAAATGTTATCTAGTAAAAACTATGCAGCAAAATAGGAGAATGAGCTATCATGTGTAACCTTCTCCTAAAATTAAAAGTGGCTAGAAATTAAAATTCTTGCCATAACTGCTAGGTCCCCTGAGATGCACTAGATGTATAATAAAACTTTAACTTGGGCTAATTTGAATGGCTACCTATTCCCTGAAACAATCCCTAATTGGTTTGTGTAATAAAATATAAGCCATATAAACTGAACAAAATTTCATGAGAAACTTCCTCAACTTGGCTATTTGGTGATGGTTCTTTAATTATATTTTCATTCCTACAGGTAGAGTCTACAAATATAAAATGAATCTACTTTACCTTATTCTAGCCTCAACTCAAATGTTCCCAATGCTCTTCAGACACTACTAGCTTATGAACTTAAATTCATTAAGCCTGGCTATTGTGGGAAACTGGTCTTATACTTTGGTTAAATCAAAGGAGGAGAGAAACAAAAAGTTACATAGTAGTCCAGGAATGTACAATAAGTTGGGTGTCCAGCTAAGAAGTGAAACAAAGTTATTTAGTAAAAAACAATAAGTAACCCCCTTATTTTCAAACATAATCTCTTTAATTTTACATGGAATTAGTCAAATTGTGCTATTTACCCAAAGAAATAAATTTGACTAGCTTATTATTCAGCTCCCTTCCACTTTGCAATGAAAAAAGCAAATGCTCATCTCAAAGAAATGAAAATTCAATTGGCTCTAAATTCAAAAACTTACATCTGAAGTCACCATCTAAATCTCTGGAAATAAAAAAACATAAAACCTAATATTCTCCCCAGCATAAATAATCATTTTACCTCTCCAAATTAACCTACCTCAGAAGTAAAAATAATCACTTGAACAAATGTTCACATGGTACAGATATATACAATAATACCAAAAGTAGTTCCCTGAGTCACTGAAAGTTTTAAATTTTGGATTTAGCCACTAGCTTAATTAGTGAAACTTTCAAAGTTTTGGGTTTCTTTTGAGATAATAGAAACCCACCTCAGGGGCAAAAAGAAGAGATATTTAGCATGTTATCTTCTTAAAACCTAAATGAAAAGGATGCTAGTCTGCTTTGGGAAAATTTCATTTGTGAATAAATATATGGTCTATCATCTGGTAATATTTAAGCCATTTGATAACTATACAGAAAAATAATCTTTGCTTCTCACCGAGTTAGATCACTTGTATTTAATTCAAACCTACACACATGCGACAATTCCAATATATTTTCTAAACTTAACAAAACATTGTCCTTCCTTACTTCACCTGAAACTACAGGGTAAATTCATTCCAGTTATAATATCATTTTAGATGGCCCTTGACAACAGTAAATTTGACCTTATTATTTCAGTGTACTCACACATTTTGTTCACAGGCTCAGGACATAAGGACTCAAAACCACTTCTGACGCTATCTGACAGATTGGAGACGAACTGGCTTCCACAGGGCACACACAAAGGACATCTGGAAGCCAAAACAAAAAATCAACATCTCCAGATTCTGTGTAAAAACAGGAACAACTCTGAGAAGTTTAAACTCTGAGTATACGAAGAGTCAAGTCCATTTTTTTATGAACTTTGCTATGTTTCAAGATTTCATTTAAAAAAAAAGCATTGTTTTCTGAAACCAGTTTTTGTATATCTGAAAAGTTAACTCTGTAATTTGTTTCTATTAGTCTCAGTTTTCATTTCAAGAGGAATAGAATTTAAGACAGGGTTGTGGCTTTTCATGAAGATTTATTCAAACATTTCATGAATTTTATAACTAGAACTTTAATTCATTCACAGAAAGAACATCTTAAGACCATATAACATAATAAACATAATAGTTAAGCTTCAAAGAGTTACCAGCAGTTGAATTGCAGCCTGGTTTTTAAAGGTGAAATGAGAATGTGTGTGTGCTAAGTTGCTTCAGTCATATCTGACTCTTTGCAACCCTATGTACTGTAGCCCACCAGGCTCCTCTGTCCATGGAGATTCTCCAGGCAAGAATACTGGAGTGAGTTGCCATGCCCTCCTCCAGGGGATCTTCCTGACCAAGAGATCAAACTATGTCTCACGTCTCCTGCATTAACAGGTGGGTTCTTCACCACCAGTGCCACCTGGGAAGCCCCAAATTTGGAACACTAGTACCTACTTCATGATGGAGATGTAAGGATTAAATTTATCACAATCACCAACATATAGTGTTTAGAAATGAGAGTCATTGTTTTCATCTTAGTCCCCATTCACTCAAAATTCACACATACTTAAAAAGCACTCTTCTTACTCGCTTTGCAGGTTTATTAGCTCTGATAGACTTTTTGAAAGTTACTTAGGATTTTCTGTATGTAGGATCATGACATTTGTGAGCAAAAATAATTTTTCTCTTTCCTTTTAAATTTGGACATTGCTTTTCCTTGTCTAATTACTATGGCTAGAGTTTCTAATACAGTGCTGAATAGAAAAGGTGAAAGTGGGCATCCTAATCTTGATCTTAGATGGAAAACTTTAAACCATTTATCTTTGGGTATAAGTTTGACTGTGTATTTCTAATAAATGCCCTTTATCTTGTTTATTTATCATCAAAATTTTGTCTATTCCCTATTTTTTAATGTATTTACCATATCATTAAAAGTATTGGGTTTTGTAAAATCCTTTTCCTCCATCAATTGATATTATACCAAAAGCACAAGTAACAAAATTTAAAAAAAGGTAAGTTGGATTTCATCAAAGTTAAAACTTTTGTGCATAGAAGAACAGCATTAAGAAAGTGAAATGGCAACCTACAGAATAGGAGAAAATATTTGCAAATCATATAGCCGATAAACACATATAATACAACACATGTATGTAAATAAATGTTGATAGTAGCACTATTCACAGTAGCCAAAAGGTGGAAACAAACTAAATGTCAATCAACTGAAGACTGGGTAAACAAAATATGGCATACACATAAAATGAAATACTACCCAGCCATAGAAAGAATGAAATACTGATGATGTGACAATGGGGATAAACTTTAAAATGATGCAAAAAGAAAGAAGCCAGATACAAAAGGTCATATTTTGTATGATTCTATTTATAAGAAATATCCAGAATAGGTAAATCTATAGACAGAAAGTAGATTAGTGGTTCCTGGGCAGTAGCAGAATGGTCCCAACTCTTTATGGGCAAACAGTGTCTTCCTTTGACGTGACGGAAAAGTTTGGGGATAAAATAAAGCTGATATTTGCACAACACTATGGACTGCCACTGAAATACACAATTTAAAATGGTTATTTTTATGTTATGTGGATTTGACCTCAACTTTTTTAAATGATTCACAAAAACATCTAGAACAGTTCTCTCAGTACTCAGACTTCTATAGGTCTAGCTAACTGAAGCCACGTCATAATCAAAGCTAACAAGCATGTTTCCCGAGTATGCGAGAGATGATTTGAGGTGGGGACAGTAAATACGTTGTATATGCGTGCTAAGCCCCTTCAGTCCTGTCTGACTCTTTAAATAAATTACCTGAAGCTGTTCCTATCTGCCCAAGGTTTTTTGGAAGTCAGCATTCACCTTGGGTCAAGAGAATTCCTTACACTTGTCAGTCCCTCTGTCTGTACCTAAATTATCCATAATAGTCATCACTTATTCGTGTGCTATTTTAGGATACTGTTTACATTTTCTTACAGACAAGAAAAAATACTTCTAAATAAGTTTATTTAGGCCAATGAACAGGGAGAAAGATCACAACTGAAAGAGAGTAAAAGATAACTTTTGGATTTGAAATTATATAATTATAACTGGAGTGACTACACAAAGAGCTATATAGTTTTCTCAATAGATAAATCAACTTCTGAAAACAGAAATAATATACAAGCATGGGCACAGAGGGATTATATATGTAATTTTTAAGAATACAAGCTTATTATTCAGTTCAGTTCAGTTCAGTTGAGTCGCTCAGTCATGTCCGACTCAGCGACCCCATGAACCACAGCACGCCAGGCCTCCCTGTCCATCACCAACTCCCGGAGTACACTCAAACTCATGTCCATCGAGTTGGTGATGCCATCCAGCCATCTCATTCTCTGTCGTCCCCGTCTCCTCCCACCCTCAATCGCTCCCAGCATCAGAGTCTCTTCCAGTGAGTCAACTCGTCGCATGAGGTGGCCAAAGTATTGGAGTTTCAGCTTTAGCATCAGTCCCTCCAATGAACATGCAGGATTGATCTCCTTTAGAATGGACTGGTTGGATCTCCTTGCAGTCTAAGGGACTCTCAAAAGTCTTCTCCAGCACCACAGTTCAAAAGCATCAATTCTTTGGTGATCAGCTTTCTTCTCAGTCCAACTCTCACATCCATACATGACCACGGGAAAAACCATAGCCTTGACTAGACGGACCTTGGTTGGCAAAGTAATGTCTCTGCTTTTTAATATGCTATCTAGGCTGGTCATAACTTTCCTTCCAAGGAGTAAGCGTCTTTAAATTTCATGGCTGCAATCAGCATCTGCAGTGATTTTGGAGCCCAAAACAATAAAGTCTGACACGGTTTCCACTGTTTCCCCATCTATTTCCCAAGAAGTGATGGGACCAGATCCCATGATCTTCGTTTTCTGAATGTTGAGCTTCAAACCAACCTTTTCACTCTCCTCTTTCACTTTCATCAAGAGGCCTTTGAGTTCCTCTTCACTTTCTGCCATAAGGGTGGTGTCATCTGCATATCTGAGGTTATTGATATTTCTCCCAGCAATCTTGATTCCAGCTTGTGCTTCTTCTAGCCCAGCGTTCTCATGATGTACTCTGCATATAAGTTAAATAAGCAGGGTGACAATATACAACCTTGACGTACTCCTTTTCCTATTTGGAACCAGTCTGTTGTTCCATGTTCAGTTCCAACTGTTGCTTCCTGACCTGCATACAGGTTTCTCAAGAGGCAGGTCAGGTGGTCTGGTATTCCCATCTCTTTCAGAATTTTCCACAGTTTATTGTGATCCACACAGTCAAAGGCCTTGGCATAGTCAATGAAGCAGAAATAGATGTTTTTTTGGAACTCTCTTGCTTTCTCCATGATCCAGCAGATGTTGGCAATTTGATCTCTGGTTCCTCTGCCTTTTCTAAAACCTGCTTGAACATCAGGAAGTTCACGATTCACATATTGCTGAAGTCTAGCTTGGAGAACTTTGAGCATGACTTTACTAGTGTGTGAGATGAGTGCAATTACTATCTTCTACACTAACATATCTTATTTAAACTCTACTTAATTTATTTACTTCAACAGATAATATTGAGTCCTGCCCAATTTTAAAAGCAGTAACTTTTAACATTTCTCACCATATGTTCATATATTTCCAAAGTTATGCAGCTCTAAGACAAGTCAATCAATACCCTTTTTAAGCCTTCATTAGAAAGTTTTTTAAAATTATAGCAATAAAAATACATACACATAGACACACAATGATGGCTTAGTGGAAGTGTGGAATCTCTTTTCACTGCCCCCTCTTTTTTAACCTGCTTTTGACAAAAACTCCTTCTAAGATTCAGTGGGGAAGTGTAAATAATATTGCAGATAGCCAGGAGTCCTAAAGAAATAATCCACTGATGGCTAGAGAAGGGAAGTGTTAAATCCACAAGTTTCCTAGGATATCTTCATAGACCTCCTGAGTGGACGCCACTCTTTTTAACCAAGTCATTTTAAACTTCTAAATTAAACTTCTAAAGTGATAGTCTAGAAGTCTCTTTGATCTTTGTGAGCTTGAAGACCACCACCCCCTGCCTTGCACTCCATATATATAAATATATGGAGTTAATAGATATATAGATACATATAGTTAATGATCCTTTTACCTTTTATTTTGGGAAAAAAATGAAACAAAATTTGTGACTGTCATTCATTGCTCTTAAATGCCATAGTAATGTTGGTGTTTTCTTCTTACAAAACAAATTAAGAACTTGCCTGCCAATTTCAATGCTGCTGCTGCTGCTGCTGCTAAGTCACGTCAGTCGTGTCCGACTCTGTGTGACCCCATAGACGGAAGCCCGCCAGGCTCCCCTGTCCCTGGGATTCTCCAGGCAAGAACACTGGAGTGGGTTGCCATTTCCTTCTCCAATGTGTGAAAGTGAAAGCTGAAAGTGAAGTCGCTCAGTCGTGTCCAACACTTAGCGACCCCACAGACTGCAGCCTACCAGGCTCTCCCATCCATGGGATTTTCTAGGCAAAGGCTTGCCATTGCAGGAGACATAAAAGACATCTGTTTGATCCCTGGGTTGGGAAGATCCCCTGGAGAAGGGAAATGGAAACCCACTCCTGTATTCTTGCTTGGAAAATCCCATGGATAGAGGAGCCTGGTGGGCTACAGTCCATGGGGTCCCAGAGAGCTGGACATGACTGCAGCAACTGAGCACACCTGGCAGCAAAATACAGAGCACACAATGTTTGCTAAACTCCTGTGGCAAGTCTCTATTTATCCAGAAATCACACTTTGCTGTTTCAGGGTTAAGTCTGGCAAGACACAAAAAAACAATGTAGGACTGTCCAGTAATTGGGATTGAGACTAGGAACAGAGTTGATAACAATGTGATTGTGATCAGGGAGGTGGAGGATTGCATATGTAATAATAAGAGTTTGGGAAAAAAACAATTCTGTGCCTCAAAGAAAGAGTGCCAGATTTCAACTTTCTTTTCCTTTGACAAATGAGTTATGTCTTCTTCCTACTCTCTCTCTCTCTTTTTTTTAAATGGAGTAAAATTGCTTTACAATGTTGTGTTCATTTCTGCTGTACAACGAAGTGAATCAGTTATATGTATACATACATCCCCTCCCTCCTGAACTCCCTCCCTCCAAATCCCACCCATCTAGGTCATCACAGAGCACCCAGTTGAGCTCCCTGTGCTATATAGAACACTAGGTTCCCACTAGCTATCTAGCTTACCTAGCTATGGAAAGGGTATGCAGACTAGAGGTGATGGAAATGGGGTATTATGCTCAATAGAATAACTACCATGTGTTAAGCATTGAAGCGAATACTGAATCCTAACAACCCTTGGAGGCAAGTATTATTTTATTTCCATTTTACAGATGAAGAATTTATAGCTCAGAGCAATTGCTTGCTGAGAATCACAATGGTACTGATATAAATATAATCGGCTTTGAATTTGAATTAAGAGATTGTCTGCTTATCCTACTGTTACCCTCTGCCAATTCCTCCACAGTTTAATATCAACACTTTACAGAATTCCTGCACAAAAGAGACACCCAGACACCCAGTAAATATTTACTAGATTAGTGACTTTGATGTTCTTCTTTGAGCCAATGGGAACTCAAACAACCTGGTGATCACGTGGAACTTTACAACTTCTCTTACTCCTCTACATCAACTTCTATATTTCCTCTGAAACTTTGAAACACTTGTTTGGGACACCCAGCCCAGGATTACTCTATTTTAAAAATTATATCTATTCAATCTACTTAAGGGAGTCAACTTGCACCGCTTTATTTTTTTCTGGATTAGGAAAGATAAAGAGGGGGAGAAAAGACTCCGAAATAATCAAAGAAGATTTTACTGGAGGCAGAGTCCAGGAAGGTCAGAGAACCCTCGGAAGAAAGGATCACAGTGGCTATGAGGATGAAAAGAATTTGACTTGATTTTCTTAAATTCTGCTTTATTCATTAATGTTCGTGTGTAAGTGAAGTTTTGTTTTGAGGGAACTCAAAAAAGAATACATCAAGATAACTAACAAAGATACTAAATCAAGGGGGATTCAAATTTTATTAAGAGAAACTCAAAAACCCTTCAAAATCCTACTATATAGTTTCAAACAAATATTTAAGTGGGCTTAAAATTAGTAACCTGAGATGTTGACCTGACCCAGCCAGATCCTAGCCAAAATTTTCTGAACTGTGAGAAATTGTAACACAATTACACACTTCTCTGAATCTAGAATATTGGTACTAATTGTAGCATAAAGAACAAACTATCAAAAACAATTAGAAATGTAAGCGTCATTTTGTATTTTCCTACTGAATATAAATCAACAAATTGACAATTTGTATCAACAAACACACCATTTTAACGTTGATATTTTGTCACTGAATATTTTTCGTATACTTATTTGGTTTAGTAATTCCAACTTTCAGTTTTTGCTAAAATACCTTTCTTTCATTAAATAATAGAGGTCTCATTTATTGATTTTAAAAAGTCTTTGCTTATTGAATCATGTTTCACAAGCTCAGCACTAAATCCTGCATAATCAGAGTGACAAGGGTAGATACTTGATGAGTATCTAGTATATGAGAATATATGGTTTATCAGGAAAGACAAATATTTTTTAAATTACATAAATAATTTCATAACTTCAACTTACGATGGTGTGGGTTATTTTAGCATCTTTACTTGGCAATAAATTGAAAATCTTATATTGTTCTCAATTTTTTTCTGGCCCATGAGTTTCAGAAATTTGGAAACCACTGGAATTAGGATGTAAGGATATGTCAAGGAATTGGAACAAAAAAAGCATGAGGGATTGTAAGAAATTAATGACAGAATGAGAAAAACAACATTTTAAAAGCATAAATGTTATAAACAGAGTAGATATTTTTATGGTTCAAGATCTGAATGGTAGATCCATTTATGGAACTAAGTAAATAAATTGTTGAAGCACACTGAAGATAATTGTGATTTGCTGCAGATTTCCTAATGCCAAATGTGTTATATGTATTCATCGTTACAACAGACAGATGGAACATGGAACATACTATAATTCTCATTCTACAGGTGACAGAAATGACACAAGGAGATTAGCAATTCTCAATATTTTATAGTTTTCTGTATAGGTCTTCTACAGTTGTGAGATATGTGTAGTTATTTAATATTTTATGTTATGTAGAGATTGTTGCATTTTATTGGTACATAGAAGTACAATATTAATCTTATATTCTGTAATCTTTATAATGTCTCTATTAATCCTAAAAATATTTTCATAGACCTTTTTCTAATATATGCCCAATCATAACACATTTAACATGAAACTTTTTATTTATTCCTTAAATTTTTATTTCCTATTTCTTTTTCTTTTTCATTCAGTACTACAAATAAAATATTACAGCATTGAAAAATGTGAGGAAATAAGCATTTTTATCATTCAATCTCAAACAAAAGTATTTTAACATTTCACCATTGGGGTATGATTTTCCTACAATTTTTCAATATATCCTATATGAGATTGAGGAAGTTCTCCAAGTTTCCCAAGAGTATATATTATGAATGTTAAATTATTTCACAGGTTTCTGTTTACTGAGTTAGTCATGTGATTTTCTCCATTTTTTAATGTAGTGAATTTCTTTAAATAACTTTCAAATTTTAAATCAACCTTGCATTCCTAGAATAAACTCTATTTAGTCCTGATATGGAGAAGGCAATGGCACCCCACTCCAGTACTCTTGCCTGGAAAATCCCATGGACAGAGGAGCCTGGTAGGCTGCAGTCCATGGGGTCACGAAGAGTTGGACATGACTGAGCGACTTCACTTTCACTTTTCACTTTCATGCATTGGAGAAGGAAATGGCAACCCACTCCAGTGTTCTTGCCTGGAGAATCCCAGGGACGGTGGAGCCTTGTGGGCTGCCGTCTGTGGGGTTGCACAGTCGGACACGACTGAAGCAACTTAGCAGCAGCAGCAGCAACAGTCCTGATATCTTGTCCTTTTTATATTTTGCAGGATATTTGCTAATATTTTCTTTAGAATGAGTGAATTAACTACAATTACAACAATGTATTTATCAGGTTTTGGTATTAAGGCTCATGATACTATGGAATGCGCTTCTGGCTTCTAGTGTTTCAGTTTAGAAGCCAAATGTCAGTCTAACAAATGCTTATTTGGAACAATAAAAAAAAATTTTTTTTAAGCTTTAAAGGCATAAATAAAAGTAACCATAGATGCTAGGATTTGAGGACATTTGTTTGATTCAGACATACTTCACTCATTTTTCCCTCAGGAATCTACAGATTTGCAGCACATGCCATAAGGGCAGAGGAAAAGAAAAAAGTGATAGCCTGATATTTAAGAGCTTTCTTCAGTCTCAGGGATCAAGAGAAGAAAAAATTGGAGTGTGGGACTAACCAAAACAGACAACATTCAGTGGTCTAAGATCCTAGAGAAAGACAAATGCAGTAAAATCAATCCAACATTCTTTATTCCTTTCCCACTTGAGGCACTTGCTGAACTTTGAGTTCAAATCTTTGTCTGACTTACACCTTTTCTACAACCTCTTTTCAAATTACTCTTTCCCTGTGCTCCTGCCATAGTAATCATCCCTTCTTCCCTCCCTGGTTTCTTGAGTGTGCTGTTCTCTGTCTCTCACAATCAAGATTATCTGTTCTGTTCAAGTTACCTGGAATTATTTCCTCCTTTCTCCCATAAAGCCATCCCCAGAGGCATTCAGGATCTATAGGACAGATCTGGGACCCTAGCAAGAAGATGAATGGATAGAGGAATTTTAGGGCACTCTGAGAGAAAAGGGAGAAGTATGAGATATGCCAATTACAGTGCCTTAATGAGAAGGAAAAATATGCTTTATACTACATGCTAAATTCCAAGAGTATGCAAGAACAACTAATGGTACCACTTTCTAGTAATATACTGTCTATACTCCTTCCCCGGTACTAAAGGCATAAAAACATGGAGTTTAAAACTTCTTATCCTATCTCAAAGGGAATCCTTCCTGATAGGCCCCCCTAAATTCACTGCTTCCACAATATCAGGCTTACCTGTTTAGTGACAGATACACATTTTAGCATTGAATCAGCACATATATTTCAGTTTGCAATTTTATATTTATCTGTGTTACTATTTGGTTTTTGTATTTCTCCATCACTAAGTTGTCCATAGGCAAGATCCATGTGAGTTCTCCCTGCCATTCATAGCGCCTCGTATTGTTCCAGACACCTAATAGATACTCATATATCTGCTGAGTGGATTAATGAATAAATGTGATATGAAAATCACCTCTCTCATTTGAACTTAATTTCATAGAGGAAGCTGAAGTGTGTTTTGACAGGATGACAGCATCTACAGAGTTACAGGCCTGGTTGAAGCAAATTGTTTTAAACACTATAGCCTGAAAACAAGGACAGGGTGAATCATTAGCTCCAAAATGAATAAAATCATTATAATCACATTTTTTACAATTTTAATAACATTAAATAAGCTACCTATAGAATCTTCCATTTAATATACAATTACTGAGAGCCCATCTCATAGAGTCTTAAGACTTCCTCTATAGCACAAGGTCTTATTAGGCAAGATAAAAAAAATAAGCAACACACTCGTGTTATGGTAGGAAACGATGGTACATAGTGAACAACAAAGCACACGATCTTTAAATACTGAAGGATCTGGACTCATATGCTACCTCAGTTTCTTCCCGGTCTGTGTGACACTAGGACAGTTATTTAACGTGCTGAGTTTCATATGTAAAATGAAGGCAATGTCTACTTAATAGAGTTGTTATAAAATTACACAAAGAAATGCATATAATCTTAACACAGAGAGGGCACATAAATACTGGGAAGATGGCATCACAGAATAAAGAACATGAACTTTGGAATCAGAAAACCTGAGTTAGAATCTCTGCTTGAAGATTTGTTATTAAGTGATCAAAAAAAGCTACTTCACTATTTAAAGACTCAGTTCTCTTATCAGTAAAATGTGCACAATAATATGAATAGTTACCCTGCATTTAAATGTACGGAATTACCATTTATAAGTTCCCTCCACATCTTAGGGCAGAAAGTGAATTTTCAGTAGGCAATAGGAAGAAGAAAGAAAGAAGAGATGAAGAGCAAGGAGGAAGAAAAGAGGAAAGAGGAGAGGAAGAAGATGTTAAGTTTGAGGCACCACATGTTAACACACAATGAAAAAACAGAACAGAGAAAGCTGTCTGCCCATAACTGAGGCAAGACGTTGAACATATTGATCTAGATCAACAAAAGTAATTCTTCCTTGCTATTCTTTCTCAATACACATTACTTTCTCCACATCATTTATCAGAATTTGTAACTCATATTTGTTTACTAGAAAATTGTCTTCTTCAGAAGTTTGTTTCCATGAGGGAAGAGCTATGATTGCATTATTGCTCAATGCAGAACACACAGTAAGGACTCAGCAAGTATTGCTAACTAAGAATTTTCAACTGTAGCTCAGTGGTTGGTGCATAGTGCTGGAAAACAAAAATCTATATGAAAACCTATAAGAAAACTGAAATTTAAATAAGGAAATTACTACAATCCCATAAGTTAATTCCAATTATTTGAACTTAATGGAATTGATAAAAGCTTAAAAAATTAATTAAAAGAATATCCCTATGATCTGATGTCAATATGAATAACAAATACCTATTTAACATCATGGCCTAATGTGTAGTAGATAAACAATAAATATTATTGAATGAATTATAAATTTATGAAATCAATAATAATCACTGATAATGATTATATTAAAAGTGCATTTTTAAGACACTATTAGTCACAGGCAATATTATTATTTCAAAATATATGACTTAATCCAAAGAAAATACAGAAAGTAAAAGGAAGTAGACAAAAATAGGACTGTAACTATTATCACACACAGCGTTAGCTGCAAAGTTCAAAGGTTTACAGTCATAAGAAGGAAAAGAAGTTTAAGTCAGGAACCCTTAGAAGATTTTTCAACAGAGATTGCTGTTGGTTCAAATCAACAGATGGTATCCAGTAGAAACAGTGGTAGGAGACAATCAAGAACTAGAATCATAAAGAAAAGGAAAGAAAAGAGGTACTATAATGCAGAGGATAAAATAGATCCTCAAAATGCTAATGTGCAAGAAGAGATGGCAATCAATAATGAATCATATTATATAAAGTAAGTGGATTCCCATACCTTAAGTGCATGGAAACATGTAAATACATAATCAATAAAATAATAAAACTGATAAAATAAATAGTTTATTTTTAGTTACTAAATCAAGTACCTGATCAAATAATTAGGCAATAACAAGAGCAAAGAATTGTATATAGGACCTTTTGATCATCTAATACAGCATTTTCCATGGACAGATTTCTTTTAAAAACCTGTCCTAAAGAGTTTAAGGGTTTTACCCACAGTAAGATTATAAAACTGTATGAAAAAGGAAAACAAATTTAATATAGCATGAATGTTAATGGAACTGTCTTCTCTTTATAAGGAGCTTATTATGTACTAGGCAATGTGCTAGACACTGAAGGCATGAACAACAAGTCAGATATGGTTCTTCCTGCCTTTACAAACTAAAATATGTCACTCCCCACCTGGCACCACAAGGATTAGGTTTTTAGCTGCTGCAACCACTGACCTTTAACACAACCTGAAAGGAGTTCAGGGTGGAGGGCAGAATGAGGCATTCTGTGCTCTGACAAAACCTTATAGAACAGGCCTTCAGATAGACATTTTCAGGAGAAAATTTTATGAACCTAATTCTTATATCTTCTCATACCTAGAAAATCACTCAAACCATTAACAGAGGCATCTGCTCCTCATGACTAGCAGCAACCTTCTACTGAGACATATATGGCTGACAGCATGTACCTCCTTCACCAAATTGTATGCGTTTGTGTGTGTGCGTGTCTGTGTATGTTAGTCGTGTCCAACTCTTTGCGACCCTATGGATGGTAGCCACCCAGGCACCTCTGTGCATGGGATCTTCCTGACTCAGGGGTGGAACTCATGTCTTTTATGTCTCCTTCATGGGCAGACAGGTTCTTTACCACTAGCACCACCTGGGAAGCTAAACATATATATTTAGCTTACATATTTAGGTAGACCTCCCCTACCCCTACCTCTTCAGATCAGTTTGTCAGCACTATATGAGAGGTTTTCTCCTGGGCTATAGTCTTCAGTGAGTACCCAAATAAAATTGAATTCACAGTTCTTACTATATGCTTTTATTTCAGTCAACAGCTCTTATGATTTTTTTCAGTCAAGTTTTCCATGTAATCTTACAATCTAGTGGAAAGGAAAGTTTAAAAAGAAACCAATAAATAACTTCTATTGTGTTAAATTACATGAAAAAAAGGATAGAGTACCATAAGAGAAGAGGGGTCTTTTAGGATGTTACAAACTTCCTAGAGCATTTAGCCACTTGCAATATAGCAGAAAAAAGCAGACATGTACAGAAAAATATAGGATTGGATGCTTTGTTAATAACTTTGATATAAGAAGAGAGGGTAAAGGAAAAAGTCAAGGATGAGTTAAGCAAGTACGTAGATAATTTGGGCATTTCTCCCATAATAAGGGAAAGTTGACCATATGAATTTAGAAAACAGAGAAGTTGTCAGGGTTAAAGATTTAAATTAAAGTGCTACCAATATATATATTAAATTATTAGGAATCAAGACCATCCCCAAGAAAAAGAAATGCAGAAAAGCAAAATGGCTGTCTGTGAAGGTCTTACAAATAGCTGTAAAAGAAGGGAAGTGAAAAGCAAAGGAGAGAAGGAAAGATATAAGCATCTGAATGCAGAGTTGCAAAGACTAGCACAGAGAGATAAGAAAGCCTTCCTCAGCTATCAATGCAAAGAAATAGAGGAAAACAATAGAATGGGAAAGACTAGAGATCTCATCAAGAAAATTAGAGATAACAAGAGAAAATTTCATGCAAAGATGGGCTCAATAAAGGACAGAAATGGTATGGACCTAACAGAAGCAGAAGATATTAGGAAGAGGTGGCAAGAATACACAGACGAACTGTACAAAAAAGATCTTCATGACCAAGATAATCACGATGGTGTAATCACTCACCTAGAGCTAGACATCCTGGAATGTGAAGTCAAGTGGGCCTTAGAAAGAATCATTATGAACAAAGCTAGTGGAGGTGATGGAATTCCAGCTGAGCGATTTCAAATCCTGAAAGATAATGCTGTGAAAGTGCTACACTCTATATGCCAGCAAATTTGGAAAACTTAGCAGTGGCCACAGGACTGGAAAAGGTGAGTTTTCATTCCAATCTCAAAGAAAGGCAATGCCAAAGAATATTCAAGCTTCCACACAATTGCACTCATCTCACATGCTAGTAAAGTAATGCGTAAAATTCTCCAAGCCAGGCTTCAGCAATACATGAACTGTGAACTTCCAGATGTTCAAGCTGGTTTTAGAAAATGCAGAAGAACCAGAGATCAAATTGCCAACATTGCTGGATCATGGAAAAAGCAAGAGAGGTCCAGAAAAATACCTATTTCTGCTTTATTGACTATGTGAAAGCCTTTGACTGTGTGGATCAAAATAAATTGTGGAAAATTCTGAAAGAGATGGGAATATCAGACCACCTGACCTGCCTCTTGAGGAACCTGTATACAGGCCAGGAAGCAACAGTTAGAACTGGACATAGAACCACAGACTGGTTCCAAATAGGAAAAGGAGTACGTCAAGGCTGTATATTGTCACCCTACTTATTTAATTTATATGCAGAGTACACCATGAGAAATGCTGGGCTGGAAGAAGCATAAGCTGGAATCAAGATTGCTGGGAGAAATATCAATAACCTCAGATATGCAGATGACACCACCCTTATGGCAGAAAGTGAAGAGGAACTCAAAAACCTCTTGATGAAAGTGAAAGAGGAGAGTGAAAAAGTTGGCTTGAAGATCAATATTCAGAAAACTAAGATCATGGCATCCAGTCCCATCACTTCATGGCAAATAGATGGAGAAACAGTGTCAGACTTTATTTTTCTGTGCTCCAAAATCACTGTGGATGGTGACTGCAGCCATGAAATTAAAAGACGCTTACTCCTTGGAAGGAAAGTATGACCAACCTAGGCAGCATATTAAAAAGCAGAGACATCACTATGTCAACTAAAGTCCGTCTATACAAGGCTATGGTTTTTCCAGTAGTCATGTATGGATGTGAGAATTGGACTATAAAGAACGCCGAGTGCTGAAGAACTGATGCTTTTGAACTGTGGTGTTGGAGAAGATTCTTGAGTCCCTTGGACTGCAAAGAGATCCAACCAGTCCATCCTAAAGGAGGTCAGTCCTGGGTGTTCATTGGTAGGACTGATGTTGAAGCTGAAACTCCAATACTTCGGCCACCTGATGTGAAGAGCTGACTCATTTGAAAAGACCCTGATGCTGGGAAAGATTGAGGGCAGGAGGAGAAGGGGACGACAGAGGATGAGATGGTTGGATGGAATCACCGACTCAATGTACATGGGTTTGGGTGGACTCTGGGAGTTGGTGATAGACAGGGAGGCCTGGCGTTTTGCGATTCATGGGGTCACAAAGAGTCGCACACGAGTGAGGGACTGAACTGAACTGAACTGTTTGAGTGATTGAGTTGTCTGAAAATAAAATGTAGAAAAGGAGTGCAGATTCAAAACCAAATTCAGAGGAATTCTCATATTTAGTGTTAGGATAGAAATGGGAAAATTCGCCAAACAAATGGGAAAAGAGGTAAAAGAAAATGAAGAGAGTAGTCTCTTGGGCTTCTTGCAAGAGAAGGGTCAGTTTTTAAAAAGAGAAAGTGGCCAATTGTATCAAACATACCTAGAGTACACTAAACTCATTCCCACTTTCCACAAACAATTTCTTATGCTATTTTCAGCCTTAGATTCAAGAATGAAAACTTCTAAGGATGCCTCCAATTTTCTGAGAAGTGATAAATCATTCAGGTCCACATTTAAGGAAAAAGTGAATAAATAAAATTTACTCAAGTTTCAGACATGGATAGTAATTCGGGATAACTTAAATTTAATAAACCTTTCACTACATATTTTCCACGGGGTTCTCACGGCAAAGAATCCTGGAGTCATTTGCCATTCCCAAGCTGAAACTCCCAAAACTTTGGCCCACGTGATGCGAAGAGCCAACTCATTGGAAAAAACCCTAATGCTGGAAAGGTTGAAAGCAAAAGAAGGAAATGACAGAGGATGAGATGGTTATAAACCATCATCGACTCAACAGACATGAGTTTGAGCAAACTCCGGGATATAGTGATCGACATGGAAGCCTGGTGTGCTGCAATCCATGAAGTCACAAAGAGTCAGCCATGACTTAGTGACTGAGTATCAATCACTACATACCAAAATACACACAGTGAGATGTAATAGTTAATTTTTTTAAAGCAACTGCTGGAAAATGAGAAGAAAAGAGAATAGGATAAGCTTGAAAGAGTAACCTTTTTAGCTTTGATACGAAGGAGAAATAATGAAGGAAAGATCAACAGATTTTAGTACAAAATCACATGAAACTTTCAATTAATGAAAAACAATAATACAAATAAAAAGCACATGTAGAAGAAAATGGTGTAATGGTTAATTTTATTGAAAGAGTACTGGATTTTAACCACAAATATAGTGGTTTCCCTGGTGGCTCAGACTGTAAAGAACCTGCCTTCAATCTGGGAGACCTGGGTTCGATCCCTATGTCAGGAAGATCCCCTGGAGAAGGGCATAGCAACCTATTCCAGAGAATCCCATGGACAGAAAAGCCTGGCAAGGTACAGTTCATAGGATCACAGAGAGTTGGACATGACTGAAGTGACTTAGCAGGCACACCTGCAGGCGATAACCAACCTACTCTTTCTTGCTACTGTCTCTGACTAATTTCATCTGAAAACTACTTGCAATAACTTACACAAAGTAAAAGCTCAGTCTGGTCTAATATCAAAACTCCAAAGTATCAACTAATGAAATTATTCTGTTTGGATCTGTCCTAGTTTCAGAAATTTCTACAGAAAGTAAGCAATATAAGCAGTTTCTTTACTTTTTCTTCACTCTGTCTTTTTATAACTACTCTCTAGGTGCCATTTTGCTCTCTCTAAAGTTCGCAGACGCTAGAGACGCCAGCCCGGCAGCGCAGAGGCGAGAGACGCCGGCTCCGGCGCAAACGACCATGCAAAGAGGTGGGGCCGTGAGGAGCTAACCCACGCCTGAGGCCAGGGCCGGTGGCGGAGAGGAGTTACCCCACGACCAATAGGCGGTGGCTGTGCGGGCGCAGGAGAGCCGAGAGGAGATACTCCACATTCAAGGTCAAGACAGGTGGCCTTGAGGAGATACCCCTCATCCAAGGTAAGGTGCAGCGGCTGCGCTTTCTTCGAGCAGCTGTGAAGAGATATCCCACACCCAAGGTAAGAGAAACCCAAATAAGACGGTAGGTATTGCGAGGGGACATCAGAGGGCAGACAAACTGAAATCATAATCACAGGAAACTAGTCGATCTGATCACGTGGACCACAGGCGAATGTGGTCCACTGGAGAAGGGAATGGCAAACCACTTCAGTATACTTGCCTTGAGAACCCCATGAATAGTAACAAAAGGCAAAATGATAGGATACTGAATGAGGAATTCCCCAGGTCGGTAGGTGCCCAGTATGCTACTGGAGATCAGTGGAGAAATAACTATAGAAGGAATAAAGGGATGGAGCAAAAGCAAAACCAATACCCAGTTGTGGATGTGACCGGTGATAGAAGCAAGGTCCGGTGCTGTAAAGAGCAATATTGCATAGGAACCTGGAATGTTAGGTCCATGAATCAAGGCAAATTGGAAGTGGTCAAACAGGAGATGGCAAGAGTGAACATAGACATTCTAGGAATCAGTGAATTAAAATGGACGGGAATGGGTGAATTTAACTCAGATGACCATTATATCTACTACTGTGGGCAGGAATCCCTTAGAAGAAATGGAGTAGCCATCACGGTCAACAACAGAGTACGAAATGCAGTACTTGGATGCAATCTTAAAAATGACAGAATGATTTCTGTTCGTTTCCAAGGCAAACCATTCAATATTACAGTAATCCAAGCCTACGACCCAACAATAATGCTGAAGAAGCCGGGGTTGAACGGTTCCATGAAGACCTGCAAGACCTTTTAGAACTAACACCCAAAAAAGATGTCCTTTTCATTATAGGGGACTGGAATGCAAAAGTAGGAAGTCAAGAAACACCTGGAGTAACAGGCAAATTTGGCCTTGGAGCATGGAATGAAGCAGGGCAAAGGCTAATAGAGTTTTGTCAAGAGAACACACTGGTCATAGCAAACACCCTCTTCCAACAACACAAGAGAAGACTCTACACATGGATATCACCAGATGGTCAACACCGAAATCAGATTGATTATATTCTTTGCAGCCAAAGATGGAGAAGCTGTATACAGTTAACAAAAATAGACCAGGAGATGACTGTGGCTCAGATCATGAACTCCTTATTGCCAAATTCAGACTTAAATTGAAGAAAGTAGGGAAAACCACTCGACCATTCAGATATGACCTAAATCAAATCCCTTATGATTATACAGTGGAAGTGAGAAATAGATTTAAGGGACTAGATCTGATAGATAGAGTGCCTGACGAACTATGGACGGAGGTTCGTGACATTGTACAGGAGACAGGGACCAAGACCATCCCCATGGAAAAGAAATGCAAAAAAGCAAAATGGCTGTCTGAGGAGGCCTTACAAATAGCTGTGAAAAGAAGAGAAGCAAAAAGCAAAGGAGAAAAGGAAAGATATAAGCATCTGAATGCAGAGTTCCAAAGAATAGCAAGGAGAGATAAGAAAGCCTTCCTCAGTGATCATTGCAAAGAAGTAGAGGAAAATAACAGATTAGGAAAAACAAGAGATCTCTTCAAGAAAATTAGAGATATCAAGGGAACATTTCATGCAAAGATGGGCTCGATAAAGGACAGAAATGGTATGGACCTAACAGAAGCAGAAGATATTAAGAAGAGGTAGCAGGAATACACAGAAGAACTGTACAAAAAAGATCTTCACGACCAAGAAAGTCACGATAAAGTGACCACTGATCTAGAGCCAGACATCTTGGAATGTGAAGTCAAGTAGGCCTTAGAAAGCATCACTACGAACAAAGCTAGTGGAGGTGATGGAATTCCAGTTGAGCTATTTCAAATCTTGAAAGATGATGCTGTGAAAGTGCTGCACTCAATATGTCAGCAAATTTGGAAAACTCAGCAGTGGCCACAGGACTGGAAAAGATCAGTCTTCATTCCAATCCCAAAGAAAGGCAATGCCAAAGAATGCTCAAACTACCACACTGTTGCACTCATCTCACACACTAGTAAAGTCATGCTCAAAATTCTCCAAGCCAGGCTTCAGCAATATGTGAACCATGAACTCCCAGATGTTCAAGCCGGTTTTAGAAAAGGCAGAGGAACCAGAGATCAAATTGCCAACATCCGCTGGATCATGGAGAAAGCAAGAGAGTTCCAGAAAAACATCTATTTCTGCTTCATTGACTATGCCAAGGCCTTTGATTGTGTGGATCACAATAAACTGTGGAAAATTCTGAAAGAGATGGGAATACCAGACCATCTGACCTGCTTCTTGAGAAACCTGTATGCAGGTCAGGAAGCAACAGTCAGAACTGGACATGGAACAACAGACTGGTTCCAAATAGGAAAAGGAGTACGTCAAGGTTGTATATTGTCACCCTGCTTATTTAACTTATATGCAGAGTACATCATGAGGAACGCTGGGCTGGAAGAAGCACAAGCTGAATCAAGATTGCCGGGAGAAATATCAATAACCTCAGATATGCAGATGACACCACCCTTATGGCAGAAAGTGAAGAGGAACTAAAGAGCCTCTTGATGAAAGTGAAAGAGGAGAGTGAAAAAGTTGGCTTGAAGCTCAACATTCAGAAAACTAAGATCATGGCATCCAGTCCCATCACTTCATGGCAAATAGATGGAGAAACAGTGTCAGATTTTATTTTTCTGGGCTCCAAAATCACTGCAGATGCTGATTGCAGCCATGAAATTAAAAGACGCTTACTCCTTGAAGGAAAGTTATGACCAACCTTGATAGTATATTAAAAAGCAAGGACATTACTTTACCAACAAAGGTTTGTCTAGTCAAGTCTATGGTTTTCCCCGTGGTCATGTATGGATGTGAGAGTTAGACTGTGAAGAAAGCTTATCGCCAAAGAATTGATGCTTTTGAACTGTGGTGTTGGAAAAGACTCTTGAGAGTCCCTTGGACTGCAAGGAGATCCAACCAGTCCATTCTAAAGGAGATCAATCCTGGGTGTTCATTTGAAGGACTGATGCTAAAACTGAAACTGCAATACTTTGGCCACCTCATGTGACAAGTTGACTCACTGGAAAAGACTCTGATTCTGGGAAAGGTTGCGGGTGGGAGGAGAAGGGGACAGCCAAGAATGAGATGGCTGGATGGCATCACCGACTCTGTGGACATGGGTTTGAGTGAACTCCGGGAGTTGGTGATGGGCAGGGAGGCCTGGCGTGCTGTGATTCATGGGGTTGCGGAGAGTCGGACATGACTGAGCGACTGAACTGAACTGAACTGACTGATTCCATTCACTGTTGCAATGAAAAGTATTAAATATTTAGGAATATATCTACCTAAAGAAACAAAAGACTTGTATATAGAAAACTACCAAACATTGGTGAAAGTAATCAAAGAGGACACTGATAGATGGAGAAATATACCGTGTTAGTGGATTGGAAGAATAAATATTGTGAAAATGAGTATACTACCCAAAGTAATTTATACATTCAATGCAATCCCTATCAAGCTAATAACGATATTTTTCACAGAGCTAGAACAAATAATCTCACAGTTTGTATGGAAATACAAAATACCTCGAATAGCCACAGCAATCTTGAGGAAGAAGAATGGAACTGGGGGAATTAACCTGCCGGACTTCAGGCTCTAGTACAAAGCCACAGTCATCAAGACAGTATGGTACTGGCATAAAGACAGAAATATAGATCAATGGAAATAATAGAAAGCCCAGAGATAAATCCACGCACCTATGGACACCTTATCTTTGACAAAGGAGGCAAGAATATAAAATGGAGAAAAGACAGTCTCTTTAACAAGTGGTGCTGGGAAAACTGGTCAGCCACTTGTAAAAGAATGAAACTAGAACACTCCCTAACACCATACACCAAAATAAACGCAAAATGGATTAAAGATCGAAATGTAAGATCAGAAACTATAAAACTCCTAGAGGAGAACATAGACAAAACACTCTCCGACATAAATCACAGCAGGATCCTCCAAAACCCACCTCCCAGAATACTGGAAATAAAAGCAAATATAAACAAATGGGACCTAATTAAAATTAAAAGCTTCTGCACAGCAAAGGAAACTATAAGCAAGGTGAAAAGACAGCCTTCAGAATAGGAGAAAATTATAGCAAATGAAACAACTGACAAAGAATTAATCTCCAAAATATACAAGCAGCTCCTGCAGCTCAATTCCAGAAAAATAAACGTCCCAATCAAAAAATGGGCCAAAGAACTAAACAGACATTTCTCCAAAGAAGACATAAAGATGGCTAACAAACACATGAACAAATGCTCAACATCCCTCATAATCAGAGAAATGCAAACCAAACCATGATGAAATACCATTTCACACCAGTCAGAATGGCTGCTATCCAAAAGTCTACATGCAATAAATGCTGGAGAGGGTGTGGAGAGAAGGGAACCCTCTTACACTGATGGTGGGAATGCAAACTAGTACAGCCACTATGGAGAAGAGTGTGGAGATTCCTCAAAAAACTGGAACTAGAACTGCCATATGATCCAGCAATCGCACTCCTGGGCATACACACCGAGGAAACCAGAATTGAAAGAGACACATGTACTCCAATGTTCATTGCAGCACTGTTTATAATAGCGAGGACATGGAAGCAACCTAAATGTCCATATGCAGACGAATGGATAAGAAAGCTGTGGTACATTTACGCAATGGAGTATTACTCAGCAATTAAAAAGAATACATTTGAATCAGTTCTAAGGAGGTGGATGAAATTGGAGCCTATTATACAGAGTGAAGTAAGCCAGAAAGAAAACACCAATACAGTATATTAACACATATATATGGAATTTAGAAAGATGGTAACCTTAACCATGTATACGAGACAGCAAAAGAGACATAGGTGTATAGAACAGTCTTAGGACTCTGTGGGAGAGGGTGAGGGTGGGAGGATTTGGGAGAATGGCATTGAAACATGTATATTATCATATGTGAAACAAATCACCAGTCCAGGTTCAACGCATGATACAGGATGCTCGGGGCTAGTGCACGGGGATGACCCGGAGGGAGGATATGGGGAGGAGGGAGGTGGGAGTGGGGTTCAAGAAGGAGAACACCTGGGGCGGATTCATGTCAATGTATGGCAAAACCAACCAATATAATATTATAAAGTAGTTAGCCTCCCGTTAAAAAAAAAAAGCTTTAAAAAAATAAAAATTAAAAAAATAAAATGGACTGGAATGGGTGAATTTAACTCAGATGACCATTATATCTACTACTGTGGGCAAGAATCCCTTTGAAGAAATGGAGTAGCCATCATGGTCAACAAAAGAGTCCGAAATGCAGTACTTGGATGCAATCTTAAAAACATCAGAATGATTTCTGTTTGTTTCTAAGGCAAACCATTCAATAATACAGTAATCCAAGCCTATGCCCCAACCAGTAATGCTGAAAAAGCCGAAGTTGAACGGTTCTATGAAGACTACAAGACCTTTTAGAACTAACACCCAAAAAAGATGTCCTTTTCATTATAGGGGACTGGAATGCAAAAGTAGGAAGTCAAGAAACACCTGGAGTAACAGGCAAATTTGGCCTTGGAGCACGAAATGAAGCAGGGCAAAGGCTAATAGAGTTTTGCCAAGAGAATACACTGGTCATAGTAAACACCCTCTTTCAACAACACAAGAGAAGACTCTACACATGGACATCACCAGATGGTCAACACCAAAATCAGATTGATTATATTCTCAGCAGCCAAAGATGGAGAAGCTCTATACAGTTAGCAAAAACGAGACCAGGAGCTGACTGTGGCTCAGATCATGACTTCTTTATTGCCAAATTCAGACTTAAATTGAAGAGAGTAGAGAAAACTACTAGTCCACTCAGATATGACCTAAATCAAATGTCTTATGATTATACAGTGGAAGTAAGAAATAGATTTAAGAGACTAGATCGGATAGAGTGCCTGATGAACTATGGACAGAGGTTCGTGACATTGTACAGGTGACAGGGACCAAGACCATCCCCATGGAAAAGAAATGCAAAAAAGCAAAATGGCTGTCTGAGGAGGCCTTACAAATAGCTGTGAAAAGAAGAGAAGCGAAAAGCGAAGGAGAAAAGGAAAGATATAAGCCTCTGAATGCAGAGTTCCAAAGAATAGTAAAGAGAGATAAGAAAGCCTTCCTCAGTGATCAATGCAAAGAAATAGAGGAAAACACAGAATAGGAAAAGCAAGAGATCTCTTCAAGAAAATTAGAGATATCAAGGGAACATTTCATGCAAAGATGGGCTCGATAAAGGACAGAAATGGTATGGACCTAACAGAAGCAGAAGATAGTAAGAAGAGGTGGCAAGAATACACAGAAGAACTGTACAAAAAAGATCTTCATGACCAAGATAATCACGATGGCGTGATCCCTCACCTGGAGCCACACATCTTGGAAGGTGAAGTCAAGTGGGCCTTAGAGAGCATCACTATGAACAAAGCTAGTGGAGGTGATGGAATTCCAATTGAGCTATTTCAAATCCTGAAAGATGATGCTGTGAAAGTGCTGCACTCAATATGCCAGCAAATTTGGAAATCTCAGCAGTGGCCACAGGACTGGTAAAGGCCAAAGGACTGGTAAAGGCCACAGTCTTCATTCCAATCTCAAAGAAAGGCAACACCAAATAATGCTCAAACTACCACACAATTGCACTCATCTCACACGCTAGTAAAGTAATGCTCAAAATTCTCCAAGCCAGACCTCAGCAATATGTGAACCATGAACTTCCAGATGTTCAAGCTGGTTTTAGAAAAGGCAGAGGCACCAGAGAAAAGACTCTGATTCTGGGAAAGGTTGGGGGTGGGAGGGGAAGGGGACGACCAAGAATGAGATGGCTGGATGGCATCACCAACTTTGTGGACATGAGTTTGTGTGAACTCCGGGAGTTGGGGATGGACAGGGAGGCCTGGCGTGCTGTGATTCATGGGGTCGCAGAGAGTCGGACTCGACTGAGCGACTGAACTGAACTGTACTGAACTGAACCAGAGATCAAATTGCCAACATCTGCTGGATCATGGAGAAAGCAAGAGAGTTCCAGAAAAACATCTATTTCTGCTTCATTGACTATGCCAAAGCCTTTGACTGTGAGGATCACAATGAAATGTGGGAAATTCTGAAAGAGATGGGAATACCAGACCACCTGACCTGCCTCTTGAGAAACCTGTATGCAGGTCAGGAAGCAACAGTCAGAACTGGACATGGAACAACAGACTGGTTCCAAATAGGAAAAGGAGTACGTCAAGGTTGTATATTGTCACCCTGCTTATTTAACTTATATGCAGAGTACATCATGAGGAACGCTGGGCTGGAAGAAGCACAAGCTGGAATCAAGATTGCCAGGAGAAATATCAATAACCTCAGATATGCAGATGACACCACCCTTATGGCAGAAAGTGAAGAGGAACTAAAAAGCCTCTTGATGAAAGTGAAAGAGGAGAGTGAAAAGGTTGGCTTGAAGCTCAACATTCAGAAAACAAAGATCATGGCATCTGGTCCCATCACTTCATGGGAAATAGATGGGGAAACAGTGGAAACAGTGTCAGACTTTGTTTTTTTGGGCTCCAAAATCACTGCAGATGCTGATTGCAGCCATGAAATTAAAAGACACTTACTCCTTGAAGGAAAGTTATGACCAGCCTAGATAGCATATTAAAAAGCAGAGACATTACTTTGCCAACCAAGGTCTGTGTAGTCAAGGCTATGGTTTTTCCCGTGGTCATGTATGGATGTGAGAGGTGGACTGTGAAGAAAGCTGATCACCGAAGAATTGATGGTTTTGAACTGTGGTGCTGGAGAAGACTCTTGAGAGTCCCTTGGACTGCAAGGAGATCCAACCATTCCATTCTGGAGGAGATCAATCCTGGGTGTTCATTGGAAGGACTGATGTTGAAGCTGAAACTCCAATACTTTGGCTACCTCATGCGAAGAGTTGACCCATGGAAAAGACTCTGATGCTGGGAGGGATTGGGGGCAGGAGGAGAAGGGGACGACAGAGAATGAGATGGCTGGATGGCATCACCAACTCGATGGACATGAGTTTGAGTGAACTCTGGAGTTGGTGATGGACAGGGAGGCCTGGCGTGCTGTGATTCATGTGGTCGCAAAGAGTCAGACACGACTGAGTGACTGAACTGAACTGAACTGAACTGAAACACGCTAGATCCTCTTAGGCCTCAACCTGAACTGCTTCCTTATCTGCCTGGGACATTCCTCCTCCCAGTTAACTGAAAGCTGAAGTGCATACTCATACAGACAGCCTTCCTGATTTTCCAGACTGACCTGAGTCCCTACAGCACTTCCTACTAAAAGTGGAACAAGTCACACTGTATGGTAATTGTTGGCTTACTTATATTTCAACTTTTATCACTTTGAAAACAAAAGCGTTATCTTCTTCCTCATCTCTGAATCCCAGTAGCTAACAAAGTTCTTTAACACAGAGAGGTGCCCTAAAAACATTGGGTTGAACTTTTAAAAGCATATAATATCATATAAATACATATGATGTATATATTAAATAAAGTGAATTTGATATGGGCTTCCCTGGTGACTCGGTGGTAAAGAAGCTGTCTGTCAAATAGGGGTTGATCCCTGGATGTGAAAGATCTCCTGGAGAAATAAACTGCAACTCATTCCAGTATTCTTGCCTGGGAACTTCCATGGACAGGGAGCCTGGCAGGCTACAGTCCATGGGGTCACAAAAGAGTTGAACATGACTTAGCAACTAAACAACAACAGCAGCATTTGATAGAGAAAGAAGAAAGGAAGGGAAGGAGAGAGAAGGAGAAAATCAATTCTAAGTGACGATGTTTATAACTTCACATAATTCTCACAACATTCCCTAGAATAAATATCATTTTCCTTATTTTACAGATGATGAAACCAAAGCCAAGAGTTTTATATAATTTATTCAGTAATTGGGAGTTAATAAGTACTATACTCGGGTTTTATTTATTTATTTTTTTTCTCTCAAGGAACATAAACAGCAAAGTACACACTGAGAACATATCACTGCTCAAAGTGCTCGATTCCTTTTCCTAAAACTCATGTGGGTTTTGGCCTTTTGTTTTCCATATCTTATTTTTTTTTAAATAAATTCACTCTCAGGATACTGTTTTCTGGTTGCTAAAGTTTATATACCTCCATATTTAATTCTTAGGGCCTAGATTCTTACTAATCTCAAGGTATCACTTTGCTACTTTATCTAATTTTTATTTATTTATTTTTTTATTTCTAAAAAAGAATTTTATTAAAAAAGTACAAATGCAAAGAAATGAACAGAGGAAAATGTATGCGTCGAACCTGGACTGGTCACTTATGATAATATACATGCTACAATTCCATTCTCTCCTCATTCCACCTTCACCCTCTCCCACAGAGTCCCAAAGACTGTTCTAAATGCCTATGTCTCTTTTGCAGTCTCTTATACAGGGTTCAGGTTACCATTTTTCTAAATTCCATATATATGCGTTAATATACGGTATTGATGTTCTTCTTTCTGGCTTACTTCACTCTGTATAATTGGCTCCAATTTCATCGGGTTTTAAACCCAGGTTTATATGACCAAAACTATCCTGTATTTCCAAAATAAAAAAGAGTTATTTTACAGTTTTGATTTAGGAGGAAATTATAAGGTATTTTAGGGGATGAAGACTATAGTCAGGGTAAATCACTAGCAGATAAGAAAGCTAACACATTTTCTAAACTGCTCAAAGGAAATCCATTCACAGACAAATACACCGTTACAGTCTTGTGGAACAAATCAACAAAATTATATTACTGAAAAAATATCAAAACCATTCAATATACATAAGTGTAATATTTTTCTGTATTTAGCCATTCTGTTTGTCTCCAGTAAAAGTATGCCTTATATTACTCAACAGAATTTCTCTGCTACGATGTTACAAATCATTCTTCAGATTAAGTGTTTCAAGATCATATAGTATTGAAAACCTTTATTTCCTCAACTTCCCAGCACTAAATTGATGAAAACTGAAGGAAAATGGGGTGGCTCAGAGGTTAAAGCATCTGCCTCCAATGTGGGAGACCGGGGTTCGATCCCTGGGTCAGGAAGATCCCCTGGAGAAGGAAATGGTAACCCACTCCAGTATTCTTGCCTGGAGAATCCCATGGACGGAGAAGCCTGGTAGGCTTCAGTCCACGGGGTCGTAAAGAGTCGGACACGACTGAGCGACGGAACGGAATGGAAGGAAAATATAAAATACCTATATCTGGGCTTATAAATTTTATATCCTGCAAACAAAAAGTTATTTTGAGACTCCATTACACCTATTAGCAAAGAAACCAACAAAAGAAGATATCATAAATGCAAAGGTTAATCCATAATAAAAAAATAAATAAATGTAGATATTAAAAAGGATGCCTTGATATTTAAGGACAGATACCTACGGGATACACAGAGATTACAAGCTGAATGCACTCATGCTCCTATTTTCTCTAGAACCCCCAAATCTGCTGAAGACAGATTTGAAAAGTAAGAAAAAAAACTCTTCTTTTCTTAATTTTATTTCTATAGTTGATGAAACTGAGGTTCAATTCAGAAAAGTCTTGCCCAGGCTCTCAAGGCTAAACTGGTCAGCATTTAAAATCAGCTCTTTGAGAGCCAAGCCCATCTTTAGACTAAACCATAGTGCATTTCTCCATTTTTGGTTTCTCTGTCCTTGCAAAACCAAAACAAAACATTCTTAGGTAGACCTGCTCTGTTTATTTCATTCCTTTTTCTCCCTTAGTCACAGCAAGTGTTTTTATAATCTAGTTTGTGTTTTTTTTCATACGTATTGTCTGCAACATAAGATTTCTAGCAATATTGTCATATTTCCTCTTAAATCTTTATTAGGCAATACAAAGCAATATTATATATTTTATTATTAACAAATTTATACAGAATAAAGTGCAAAATGATTACTACAATTACTTATAATAGCAAATGTTTGCATTGAGATAAACATTTCACTATTGTTATGGAGCATTGATTTAAATGGTGATTAAACAATGAATAGACACACTGCTTGATATTGTTAAATTGAGATATATTATTAATATTACTGAATAGAAAATGGAAAGAAAAATCATAATTAAAGAGACTGTAAAAACATATCTAGCTCTCCCCAACAAGTCCAAATGTCTTTATCTTGACATATTAATCTCAGGATACTAAGAGAGCTTGCAAGTGAGATTTCTGAACCTCAGTTGGCAATATTTAAAGAAATGGCTGAAGGCTAGAAAGTGTTCTTGGGAAGGAGTGAGGAAGAAAATGGTACAAGAGACACCATTCAAGTTTCATAACTCAAATGCCTCTATGGGTCATTCAGGTAGTATAAAGGAGTGAGGTAGCTAGCAGGGAACTAGTGAATTTGGGAGCACAGGCTCTGTCCACAGTGAGCAGCACTATTTGGTTACAGTCTGTTGGTGGGATGAGAGGCTTTGGATTTTACTTGGCAGCTCTTAAAATTGAAAAATAAAATTTTCCAAGAGTGGTCAAAAATCCAGACTTCTAATGGAAATATTGCCTTTAAAAAGTATTTACAGGTCACACACACACACACACACACACACACAGAGATGATAAAATTCCACCTATACTATACCAGATTCAAAAGCCAGCCACCAATTTATACAGATGTTTGCTGTTTCTTCCACTTGGAAATAATAATATTTCCTGTAGAATTGTAAACCTGACATATATTAGAATGAATTAGAGATCAAAAGTCATCTAAAGAACAGGAAAAGCTATCAGATAACAAGTTTTGATTGAATGAATTAATATACCCAAAGAAAGATTTGTCAATCTGAAAGAGATTAGTATGCCTGGTATAAGAATAACCAGAGTTTGAGTCTAGAAGAGAAGAAAAAGGATGTTCTGGCTCACAGACTTGAACAATCCATTCCTAACCTAAGTTATCTAAATTAAGGAAACTGCTGTAACCGTTTCCTGCCGTTAAATACTAGATTTAATTTCATGCCCAACAAGCTAACCCTCCGAGTAAAATGTCAAAGTTACATCAATCTATATTCAGGATACTTTTGTCTCCCATGAGGTTGCATATCATTATAAATTGATAGGGTGACAGTTTTATTTGTACATGTCCCCAGTGAGTTTGGTTAGTGGAAGTTCACTTCTGAGAAACAGATCTATTCAGAGTATGCTCAAATGTAAACAACAGAGATAGGATTTTGGCAAACTCACTAAGGCAAATTCTACTTCCTGAACTATTGGCAGACAGTAGTAAGCCATTTCCTAGAACTACCAAAATTCACCATCCACTATTTTTTTTACTTCATTAGTGTCAAAAAACTAGAAGTGTTACAGTAATCCAACAGGGGAAAAAATAGTTAAAAAAAAAAAAAGTCAAGAGATTTCCACAATCAAATACAGTGTAAGTTAAACATCAATCCCAAGTAAAATTCCAGAATTAAACTATAGACTGTGAGTATGTTGGATAAATAACATGAGTATAATTTTAAATGTAAAATGATAAATTACTAAAGTGAAATGGTTTTAGAAATGTGATAGATACAATGTACCTATCTTTAAAAACAGTGATACTTAAAGAGCTATCCTTAGTGATTTTTAAAATTCTCCTTCAGCCCATTAATAAAAATAGATAATTTTGTCACAGTTTCAGATCACAAGGCTGCATAAAGAAATACAATGGATGGGGCTTCCCTGGTGGCCAAGTGCTAAAATTCTGTGTTCCCAGTGCAGGGACCCCATGGTGAATCCCTAGCCAGGAAATTAGATCCCACACACCACAACTAAGAGTTTGCAGGCTAAAACTAAGGGATCTGTGTGCCCCAATGAAGACTGGAGATCCTGCATGCTGCAACAAAGATGTACAGCAGGGGAAACAAGATGGCGGAGGAGCAGGCGGATGTGGAATACATCTCTCTCAAAGATACATCAGGAATAAACCTTCAGACACAGAAGTGCTTGCAGAACACCAGCTGAGAGCAGACAGAAGTACTGACCACCAGAAAAGAATATATAGAACCATACAAAACTCAGTCGGATGAAGGAACTAGAGGTAAACACAGGAGTGTTAGTAGGACTGGACCTGACCTCAGCGGGTGGGGGAACTGAAACAGGGGTCCAATCCCCACATCAGGGTAATTGTCTGGGTCAGAGGAGAAACATTTAAGGCTGAGAGTGAATTAGCTGATCTGTGGCAGCCTAAATGGAATGAGAATCAGACAGTCCTGTGACAGCCATACGTACCCTGGACAGGGATGCAGTTCCCCTAGAAGGTGCAGCGGCTGGGAGCTGGAGCATAGGGATTGTGGAGCAATCCCAGGGTGAGGGCTGCTGTTGACTGCAGAGAGACAGATCGAGGGGGACAAGAGAGAGGAGATTGTGGTGGGAAATGCCTGTGGAAGAAAGCCAGGCAACCATGGAAGCAAGGCGATACTGCTGAGTCATGCATAAGTGGTGGAGCTATTAATGTCACCTCTAAGATGCAGAGCAGGCAAATAAATAAATAATAAATACAATAAATATTTTTTTTAAAAAGCAATACAGTGGATGACAGAACCAAAAATAAAAATTACAGGGTAGAATGAGTCTAAGTTATATTTATTTGAATTAAATGTAAAATCTTCCATTCCAGCTCCTAAAAGCAAATTCAGGAAATATCATGATAAACATCAAAATACACATATTTAGGGTGAAAAAACTGTGAAATTTTTTGGCACTAATATCATATGGAGTAAATACCATGAGCTTCCCCGGTGGCTTAGCAGTCAAGAGTCCACCTCCAATGCAGGAGTCACAGGAGATGCAGGTTCAATCCCTGGGTCAGGAAGATCCCCTGGAGGAGGGTATGGCAACCCACTCCAGTATTCTTTCCTGGAGAATCCCATGGACAGTGAGCCTGGCAGGGTGCAGTCCATGGGGTCGCAAAGAGTTAGCTAGGACTGAAGCGATTTAGCACACATGCATGCAAATAGCATAATTAATAGAATATTATTAGTTTAATAAAACTTTCATTTTTTTCCATATCCAGAGAGAGTAGGGTAATAATTAGTCACAAATCTCTATGAAATCAAACAACATCCAAGACTGTATTCAGGTCTAAGAATCATTTCTTAAAGGGCCTATCAGTTCAGTTCCATCAGTCGTGTCCGACTCTTTGTAACCCCACGAATAACCCCACGCCACGCCTCCCTGTCCATCACCAACTTCCGGAGTTCACTCAAACTCACGTCCATCGAGTCAGTAATGCCATCCAGCCATCTCATCCTCTGTCATCCCCTTCTCCTCCTGCCCCCAATGTCTCCCAGCATCAGAGTCTTTTCCAGTGAGTCAACTCTTCGCATGAGGTAGCCAAAGTATTGGAGTTTCAGCTTTAGCATTTGTCCTTCCAGTGAACACCCAGGATTGATCTCCTTTAGAATGGACTGGTTGGATCTCCTTGCAGTCCAATGGACTCTCAAGAGTCTTCTCCAGCACCACAGTTCAAAAGCATCAATTCTTCGGCGATCAGCTTTCTTCACAGTCCAACTCTCACATCCATACATGACCACGGGAAAAACCATAGCCTTGACTAGACGGACCTTGGTTGGCAAAGTAATCTCTGTTTTTCAATATGCTATCTAGGTTGGTCATAACTTTCCTTCCAAGGACTAAGTGTCTTTTAATTTCATGGCTGCAATCAGCATCTGCAGTGATTTTGGAGCCCAAAAAATAAAGTCTGACACTGTTTCCACTGTTTTTCCATCTATTTCCCATGAAGTGATGGGACCAAATGCCATGATCTTAGTTTTCTGTGTGTTGAGCTTCAAGCCAACCTTTTCACTCTCCTCTTTCACTTTCATCAAGAGGTTTTTTAGTTCCTCTTCACTTTCTGCCATCAGGGTGGTATCATCTGCATATCTGAGGTTATTGATATTTCTCCCAGCAATCTTGATTCCAGCTTGTGCTTCTTCCAGCCCACTGTTCCTCACGATGTACTCTGCATATAAGTTAATAAGCAGGATGACAATATACAGCCTTGACAGACTCCTTTTCCTATTTAGAACCAGTCTGTTGTTCCATGTCCAGTTCTGACTGTTGCTTCCTGACCCGCATATAGGTTTCTCAAGAGGCAGGTAAGGTGGTCTGGTATTCCCATCTCTTGAAGAATTTTCCACAGTTTATTGTGGTCCACACTGTCAAAGGCTTTGGCATAGTCAATAAAGCAGAAATAGATGTTTTTCTGGAACTCTCTTGCTTTCTCCTTGATCCAGCGGATGTTGGCAATTTGATCTCTGGTTCCTCTGTAAGCTTATGGAATTCATTTGGAAGGGAGGAAACAAGGAAGGGCAATCAAAGCAAGTTATATGAAAATCAATTAAGGGAACTAAGAAAATTAGGTATTCAGATGGAGAAAATCAGATAAAAATCATCCTCTAATATAAAGGCAAAATGCAGATTTGTTCAGTCTAATCCCAGGCAATAGAACTTGAAATATATTAGAAGTTTCAGAAAAACATGATTCATCTCACTGTAAAAACAAATATTTATCATGGTCAGGGTTGCCAAACTCTGTGCTAACATACAGTGATGTTAATTCAGGTACTGGTAACTATTTAGTGAAAAAATATTGAATGGATCATTGGATTTGGCTAATGATTTAGAAATACTTTATTGAAGAACTTGGTGTTTTAACAATTACCTTGCCCTTATGATTCATATTTAATCTTGAAAACACTTGTTCATCTATTTTCACAACTTTAACTTCAAAAACAAACTGAAATGTAAGTATAAATATTATCCATAAACCAGTGTGTTCTCCTCTGCTACCAGTCATTCTATTTGTGTATCTTTCTGACACGTGTTTTCCCCAGCACATGTGTGCTACACATTCAGCTAATTGCTAGACACTGCCATGGTGTATCAGATAGCACACACTCTCTGACAGCCAAAAGTTGGCTGCATAATAACAAGAGAATATATAATAAAGTGTGTCCTGAAGATAATAGACTTACAGATAATTTTAGGACTTTAAGTTCTAGGTACTGATTCTCTGACTGGGTAAAGATTGTGATCTGTTTTGAGGTATAGTTATATTCATTCTTGAAACCAAAAATCCTTCCCTCTACTCTTTCAAATTTCTTTATCTGTTCAATTAAGAGAATGAAACATTTCAAGGCACTCTTTTATGGGAAAATTATCATTTGCAACTACTTATCTATCTGTCTTAGGATAGTCTGATACTGTGCAACCAAGTCAAAATACAGAACTAAATTATACATCAAGGCATCCAGAGGAGAGGACCAGCATATATATCCTCCAATTTTGAATGTATGATCATCAGGTCAAAAAAGATTCACTGACTGATTTTATAATAAGAAAATATTGTAAACATAGATGATACTTTAGGCTAGTAAAACATCACTTATCTGTTTAGATGCTGGGGATTCTGAATAAAATTTCATTTTTAAAATATATTTTCTGATTTTTAAAAGTGTATGGAAACCACTGACATAATCATTAAGATTCCTTAAAGCCCATGATTTTATTGATATAGTGTTGACTGTAAGAAAACTCTAGCTGGTTTTTACCAAGTCCTATAAATAATTTTCTAAAAAGCAACAGCCCTAACATAAGCAATCACATAGTGATTCATTACTTTACTAAGAGATATATGTATTTTGCCTGGAGAATCCCATGGACAGAGGAGCCTGAGTCAGAGGAGCCAAGAGTCAGACACGATTGAGCAAGTAAACAGCATATGTATTTTAATGCATCTCTGTATTTATAAATGTGCCTTTTCTTCAGTTCCTACTTCATATCTGCAGCATGTAGGGTTATTAAAATTCACCCTGTTCATTATAAATTATAAGTGAGTTATAATTTAAACTTTAAATTATTATTGTTCTAATCAATTACACTCTTTTTGTTTAGTTTGCTAGAACTAATGCAAAGGCAAGATTGTAGCTATCTAACTTCAGTGAAGCAAAACTACCTGATCCCTCTATATAAAGGTAGCACATAGTATTTTGAGAAAGACAGTAAAAGAATATAGTATTTGAGAATGAAAAAGCAAAGAAGATGCACTTGACCTCGTAGAAACTGACAAACAGAAAGTGGACTTATTTGACCAAGCGACTTTGGCTGTCAAGCAATTTTCTGTCCTAAACAGCAATCTGGCCCAGACCTGAGTTATTAGAATAAAATCTGAGAGCCATTTTACAGGAGAATCAAATAAGATTTGGAATGAAAATTTCATTGCAAAGAAAGAAAAATTTGGAATAATTTTCTATAATATAAGAAGACTTTTTAGCACTTTTATTGCAGAAGCAATTCTAAATAACAGAGCTTTTCTTATAACAGCATTTCTATAATAATGGTGTTTTATAACAGAAATGCTATTATTACAAAAATGGCATTATAATAGTGGCATTATTATTGTTGCATCTCTCTTATAACAGAGGGCTAAATAAGCCTATCTATATTAAAGAAATTTCAAATTTCTTCCTTCTCAGAGCTTAATGTGATTTGGCCAGTCTCTTTCACATGATCATTTTACAAGTAATCTTATACGGGTTGACCCAACATCGAAATATATGTCCAGTTCACACAGACTCCCAGGAAATCGGACATTAAACTAAGAGTCAAAATATTTGAGTTATATTCTCAGCTCTAGCATTAGCTATTAAGTGACCCTTAGCAGCATGTTTCTCCTCCTCTGATCACTTTTTATTCTCCATTCAAACAAAAAACAAGGATATTCCTCATAACTCCCGGTGAAATCTTTCCCATTAATAAAAAGCTCATTTGGTCCCAGATCTTAATAACATCAATTACACATTTTTACTTCTTTGTTTTAAACTCACTGATGTGCTACTTTGTAATTCTGATATTTATTTATTGGAATAAATTTATATTCTCAAGTTAGAAGCTGAATAAAAGTAAGAATTCCTTTTGAAAAAAATCTTCCCTTAAATGATCAGCACAGAGCCATGAATATAATGGGTAATTTTAAATTTTTTATTAAAATACATCTGATAACAAAGTTCTAAAAAATCCAAGCTGAATTCAGAAAATAACAGGGTTTCATTCTGTAGCTAGTAGAATACTATTCAAGAACTTGGCCATTTTCAGGTTGAAGGAAAGCAATAAAATATTAGAATAAGGTTAGAAGTGATAAAAATATATAATGTTCAATGATAGTTAAAGTTCAAAAAATTGCCTCAAAAGAAATCTATGTCCACATCAAGAATGTTACTATAAATTTAACTTCTCTTTCAATAAAGTATATATTGCTTTCCCATATATTTAGGGAGTATTCTTTGAAAGAACTTAACTATATATGGAAAAGAATAACTAAATTTAAGTTTATAAAATTCTACTTTTTATTAAAGTTATCTCGTAATCCTTTGATAATGAGTTTTCAGCAGAGAAGACAGGAAAGATTTTAAGTTCCAAAGGTACTGACCTTTCAAACATTAAAATAAAATTCTATATATTTCTAGGCCAATACAATTAGATTACATCATCTGCTTAGGATATAGTCTGACAAACAGTAAGGTAAGGAAATTCAATATGCTCATATTCTCTACAGACATTTTTACATTTTTCGGTTGTGAAACAAAGTAGGACCTTACAGGGTCTTCCTGAGGATAGACCCTCCACCACCAATGTCTCCCATCTTTCTTTTTATTTGTAGAAAAGCTTTAGCCTCCTAGGCCTTCCCTGAGTTCCAAACAGCAGATTTAATCAGAGAAGAGAAAAAAGACAGAGGCAAAGAAAAGCAGTCAAGTAAGACAAAATAGTTTAGCCATAAAACAAGGTCAAGGACTTTCTAAGTTCCTTCTCAAGGACTACAAATAATATCCTGAGCAATATTCTTGAGTTGTTGTGCAGATACTAAAACCCCCACCAGGACAAGGAAGTTGACTGCATGCTGACAACCAGTATGTAGACCCCAGATGGGCTAGACCTAGAAGGCTGTTGATTGAAATTCCTGAAACCTTACCCTGTTACCTTACCATCAACCAATCAAAGAATTATGCACAAGCTGATCATGTACCCTATGACACACTGAGTGAGGAGAATCAAGTGTGGTTCAGTAACATCTGTCATGAATGCTTTCAGTGTGTATTCTGATAAAATGAAATTATTTTATTTTTGATTGCAAGTTGAAGAAAGTTTAGTTAGAACATACATACACACACACACACACACACACACACACACATACATAGGTGTATGTGTGGGCTTCTCTGGTGGCTCATATGGTAAAGATTCAACCTGCAATGCAGGAGACCCGGGTTTGATCCCTATGTCAGGAAGATCCCCTGGAGAAGGGAACAGCTACCAATTCCAGTATTTTTCCCCAGAGAATTCCATGGACAGAGAACCTTGGTGGGCTGCAGTCCACTGGATTGCAGAGTTGGACCCTACTGAGTGACTAAGAACACACACACACACACAGGTGCATGTGTATAATATATATGTGTATGAATATAATATTCTGCCATCACCAAAGAAATAGAGTTTGGGGGGACAATTCCCATACCATGCTTATTCATCATACTGAATGACATTATCAGGAGCTATCATTTTTTAAAAAAATTAAGACCATGTTAAAAAAGATTAGTAGTAGCATATTTTAACTCAAGAAGTTCAAGAGACAGAAAAAAAGAAGAGAAACTAAAGGATGAGGAGAAGTTAATGATTATTTTTATTGAATCACTAAGAGACAGAGTCCAAGCAGGACCTTCCTGGGTTCCATTATAAACAAATATTAAAATACACATAATCCACTCACTCAAGCCTGTTAGTTCAATATTAAATAGGACAATGTGAAAGTTTAAAAGTACTGGGGTCCAATCTTCAGCAAAATATTTAGTTTTCCTTTGTTGCAAGAGGAACTGAGGTCTAAGGTTGATTAAACAGCTTCTAATGTTCTAGAAATTAAAAGACGCTTACTCCTTGGAAGGAAAGTTATGACCAACCTAGATAGCATATTAAAAAGCAGAGACATTACTTTGCCAACCACGGTCCGTCTAGTCAAGGCTATGGTTTTTCCAGTGGTCATGTATGGATGTGAGAGTTGCACTGTGAAGAAAGCTGATCGCCGAAGAATTGATGCTTTTGAACTGTGGTGTTAGAAAAGACTCTTGAGAGTCCCTTGGACTGCAAGGAGATCCAACCAGTCCATTCTAAAGGAGATCAGTCCTGGGTGTTCATTGGAAGGACAAATGCTAAAGCTGAAACTCCAATACTTTGGCCACTTCATGCGACGAGTTGACTCACCGGAAAAGACTCTGATGCTGGGAAGGATTGGGGGCGGGAGGAGAAGGGGACGACAGAGAATGAGATGGCTGGATGGCATCACCAACTCTGTAGACATGAGTTTGAGTGAACTCCGGGAGTTGGTGATGGACAGGGAGGCCTGGCGTGCTATGATTCATGGGGTCACAAAGAGTCAGACACGACTGAGTGACTGAACTGAACTGAACTGAATGTGCCAGATCCCATTCCACATGTGTGACATATGATATTTTATTTCTTACTGTGCATGGATGTTATTACTGCTATAGTCATTATTATTAATATTATTATTATTTTCAAAGGAGGAGATTAGATGCATAGATGAAATCAAGCCACTTACCTATAGTCATACAGAGACTATGTGACAGACTGTACAGGTACATTCTTCAAGGAATGGGAAGACTAGGGCAGGATGGATTCATCCGAGCAGATTTATCCTGATCATAAAGAAGTTTCTCTAAATGCTCAAAAGCATGATTAGCAGCAATATTCTTGAGAAGATTCACATGATTTAAGAAAGAATATACCTCTTAATATCAAAAGACAACATTCCTTTATTTCTAAGGATGAAAACACTAAGTTTAGAAAAGATAACCTACCCAGAGTTTGAGCCAGACTTGAATCTTCTGCTTCTGTCTCCCAATTTGGATCTCTGTCAGTACAGTGCACCAGAAAGCTGTTTGACAGTCTTCCTCCAAAAAAAAAATAATATTAAACTGAGAAAATACTTTTATATGATGCTCTGAATGGAACCACCTTAGAAGTAAACCACTAGATTACCTGTAGCCTCAAGCACTTGTGCCTCAGGTAAACCAAAACAGGCCTTTCTTCCTAATCATCAGTCAGTTCAGTAGCTCAGTCATGTCTCGTTCTTAGAGACCCCATGGACTGCAGCACGCCAGGCTTCCCTGTCCATCACCAACTCCCTGAGTTTATCAAACTCATGTCCATTGGGTCGATGATGCCATCCAACCATCTCATCCTTTGTTGTCCCCTTCTCCTCCCACCCTCAATCGTTCCCAGCATCATGGTCTTTTCAAATGAATAAGTTCTCCACATCAGGTGGCCAAAGCATTGGAGCTTCAGCTTTAGCATCAGTCCTTCCAATGAATACCTAGGACTGATTTTCTTTAGGATGGACTGGTTGGATCTCTTTGCAGTCCAAGGGACTCTCAAAAGTTTTCTCTACACCACAGTTCAAAAGCATCAATTCTTTGGCTCTCAGATTTCTTCATAGTCCAACTCTCACATCCATACATGACTACTGGAAAAACCATTGCTTTGACTAGATGAACCTTTGTTGGTAAAGTAATGTCTCTACTTTTTAATAAGCTGTCTAGGTTGGTCATAGCTTTTATTCCAAGGATCAAGCATCTTTTAATTTCATGGCTGCAGTCACCATCTGCAATGATTTTGGAGCCCCCCAAAAAATAGTCTCTCACTGTTTCCATTGTTTCCCCATGTATTTGCCATGAATGATGGGACCAGATGCCATGATCTTTTCCTTCTAAATGTTGAGTTTTTAGCCAACTTTTTCACTCTCCTCTTTCACTTTCATCAAGAGGCTCTAGTTTTTCTTCACTTTCTGCCATAAGGGTGGTGTCATCTGCCTATCTGAGGTTATTGATATTTCTCCCAGCAATCTTGATTCCAGCTTTTGCTTCATCCAGACCAGTATTTCTCATGATGTACTCTGCATATAAGTTAAATAAGCAGAGTGACAATATACAGCCTTGATGTACCCTTTTCCCAATTTGGAACCAGTCTGTTGTTTAACGTCCAGTTCTAACTGCTGCTCCCTGACCTGCTCAGGAGACAGGTCAGGTGGTCTGGCATTCCCATCTCTTTCAGAATTTTCCACAGTTTGTTGTGATTCACACAGTCAAAGGCTTTTGTGTAGTCAATGAAGCAGATGTTTTTCTGGAACTCTTTTGCTTTTTCGATGACCCAACAGATGTAGGCAATTTGATCCCTGGTTTCTCTGCCTTTTTGAAATCCTGCTTGAACACCTGGAAGTTCACAGTTCACATACTGTTGAAGCCTGGCTTGGAGAATTTTGAGCATTACTTTGCTAGCATGTGAGATGAGTGCAATTGGGCGGTAGTTTTAGCATTCTTTGGCATTGCCTTTTTAGGTATTGGAATGAAAACTAACCTTTTCCAGTCCTGTGGCCACTGCTGAGTTTTCCAAATTTGCTAGCATATTGAGTGCAGCACTTTTACAGCATCATTTTTTAGGACTTGAAATAGCTCAGCTGGAATTCCATCACCTCCACTAGCTTTCTTCATAGTGAAACTTCCTAATGCCCACTTGACTTCGCATTCCAGGATGTCTGGCTCTAGGTGAGTGATCACACCATCATGATTATCTAGGTCGTGAAGATCTTTTTTATACAGTTGTTCTGTGTATTCTTGCCCCCTCTTCTTAACATCTTCTGCTTCGGCTAGGTCCCTACCATTTCTTTCCTTTATTGAGCCCATCTTTGCATGAAACGTTCCCTTGGTATCTCTAATTTTCTTGAAGAGATCTCTAGTCTTTCCCATTCTATTGAATTCCTCTATTTCTTTGCATTGATAGCTGAGGAAGGCTTTCTTATCTCTCCTTGCTATTCTTTAGAACTCTGCGTTCAAATAGGTATATCTTTCCTTTTCTCCTTTGTCTTTCACTTCTCTTCTTTTCACAGTTATTTGTAAGGCCTCCTCAGACAACCATTTTGTCTTTTTGCATTTCTTTTTCTTGGGGATGGTCTTGATCCCTGTCTCCTGTACAGTGTCAGGAACCTCCATCCATAGTTCCTCAGGCACTCTGTCTATCAGATCTAACCCCTTGAATCTATTTGTCACTTTCACTGTATAATTGTAAGGGATTTGATTTAGGTCATACCTGAATGATCTAGTGGTTTTCCCTACTTTTTTCACGTTGCACCATTATCTAGGACAGGAGTTTTAGCATACCTAGTAGAGGAGATTCAGTTTGCTTTGTGCCATTTCCCCCTTCTCAGTGTTTTTAAATTCCTGAAAGGATATACATTCATAGAAAACCAAATATTTAAAATTTTGATATCAAAACAGTCTTTTAACTGCTTTGAGATAAGACTGAAATACAAAAAGCTATAGATAGTTAATGCATACAACTCAATGTGTCTGGGGATAAGTATGCACTCATGAAATCATCATCACTATCAGTGCCAAAAGCTTATCTATTAAAATATTGTTTTATTTTTTGTTATTTCATTAAATAACAATATCTAGCAATAATTCTAATAACATCAATTGAAAACAGTGATGAGGGTAAATAATTTTTGAGTTATCCATAATTATATAAGAAAATATCAATGATTTCTATTAATGCTAAAGTCATAAGTACTACTAACACCACTGTGGCTTTATGCCAAATTTCATAAGGAAATACTAAGTCTCATTACATATTAGTGAAAATAAAGATGTGATTTTTGTTCTGAGTTTTATACACATACCCATTGTGAACACCACATTTTAAAATCCTGATTCTAGGAAAAGTTGGTGCGTTAAAGTGATTGGAAAAGAAAAATACTGGTTTTATTTAAGTTTCTAGAATTTTGAGTCACACACACACAAAAATAAATGAATAAATAGAAGTAGAATTCCTATAGTCCCATAAATCTCAACAGCTCATGGCATAACATCCTTATTCCAAAATTTATGTTATATAGTCAACATTTAATGAGGGGTCTCATGAGACCAATGCTTGAAACAACTAAAATTTCTCTTTGAGATAGAATCTTTGCACTCTACAGCTTTAAATATCCAGAGGAAAAGAAAATAGGTGGGAGGGAGGAGTGTGAAAAATTGGGAATGAGTAGATCCTTTTTTCAGTCATCAGACAGTACACAGAGAAGGCAAGAAGGAGAAGGACTTGAGGGTAATAAAGCCAATTAGTGGATTGAAGGTAAGAAGCCACATTTTGATATAAGAGAGTGATCATTTTAAGCAGCAAGAGAGAGATTAGAAGTGATAGTGCTATGCATTTTAGACAGGAGATGTTGGAAAACTGAATAGTAAAAGGATGGGGAAAACCGCTATAAAAACAGCTGCCTAAGTTAATCATCCCCTTATTTTTGGTTCCTATTACAAAGATTTTGAACTTTATATACCAATTTATCTTTACATACTGTTGTTGTCATTTGCTTTGTTGATTTTAATGTAATTCCTAAATTAACTGATTTCTCTCAAATTGTTTTCATCTCTATCATCCATAAAAACAATCCCAGTTTTCTTCATCGCCTACTTATTCTATTATTTTTCCCTCATAAACTCCAAGTCAAATATTACTTATAAATAATTTTATCCTTCAATTCTTAACTGTTCATTAGCACTCAGCATCCTGTATAAACAGTGTCAGTTCTCCATGCGAAAGGTCATAATACATGTGGAAATTCCCCCCAAACTATGTAGAGCTACATATTCTTGAGCTCTGGAATCTGTAGGCACCGTACTGAAAGGCTATGGTGGTCTACCAATCAGCACCTCAAAACCTCATACGACTGAGCCCAAGATAATGAGGGATGCCCTCTGACCACCAGGACCTGAGAGACAAACTGTGGACTGAGGGAAAATCAACATACTGGACTTCAGAATGGGAATAGAATGCAAATAACTCTTTAGAATAAAGAGATTATAATTTATTACAAAGGCTATTTCTATGCATTTCATATTTCAAATATTCTATTTGGGCTTCAGTGAGTTTCTGAGATCTGTGGGTTTAATATTTGTATAAAAACTTTGATGATCATTCCTTCAAATATTTTTGAGCCCTATTGTCTGTCTACTTGCTGCTGCTAAATTGGTTCAGTCATGTCCAACTCCGTGAAACCCCATAGATGGCAGCTCACCAGGCTCCTATGTCCCTGGGATTCTCCAGGCAAGAATACTGGAGTGTGTTGCCGTTTCCTTCTCCGATGTGTCTACTTTGGAAGGTCCAATTACATGTGTATTAGACTACATGGTGGTGTCCCATATGTCATTAATATTCTGCTATTTTTTTCAGTCTTTTTCATCCCTGTGTTTCACTTTCATTTCAGTTCAGTTCAGTTGCTCAGTCGTGTCCAACTCTTTGCAACCCCATGGACTACAGCACGCCAGGCCTCCCTGTCCATCACCAACTCCCGGAGTTCACTCATATTCATGTTCATTGGGTCAGTGATGCGATCCAACCATTTCATCCTCTGTCATCCCCTTCTCCTCCTACCTTTAATCTTTCCTAGCATCAGGATCTTTTCAAATGAGTCAGTTCTTCACATCAGGTGGCCAAAGAATTGGACCTTCAGCTTCATCATCAGTCCTTCCAATGAATATTCAGGACTGATTTCCTTTAGGATGGACTTGTTGGATCTCCTTGCAGTCCAAGGGACTCTCAAGAGTCTTCTCCAATACCACAGTTCAAAAGCATCAACTCTTCAGCACTCAGCTTTCTTTGTAGTCCAACTCTCACATCCATACATGACTACTGGAAAAACCATAGCTTTGACCAGACAGATTTTTGTTGGCAGAGTAATGTCTCTGCCTTTTAATATGCTGCCTAGGTTGGTCATAACTTTACTTCCAAGGAGCAAGTGTCTTTTTTTAATGTATTTATTTATTTTAATTAGGGGTTAATTACAGTATTGTAGTGGTTTTTGCCATATATTGACATGAATCAGCAATTGATGTACATTTGCCCCCATCCTGAACTCCCCTCCCACCTCCTTCCCCATCCCATCCCTCAGGGTCGTTCCAGTGCACCGACCTCGAGTGCCCTGTCTCATGCATCAAGCCTGGACTGGCGAGCAAGCATCTTTTAATTTCATGGCTGCAAGCACCATCTGCAGTGATTTTGGAACCCAAGAAAATAAAGTCTCTCACTGTTTCCACTGTTTCCCCATCTATTTGCCGTGAAGTGATGGGACCGGATGCCATGATCTTTGTTTTCTGAATGTTGAGCTTCAAGCCAACCTTTTCACTCTCCTCTTTCACTTTCATCAAGAGGCTTTTGAGTTCCTCTTCACTTTCTGCCATAAGGGTGGTGTCATCTGCATATCTGAGGTTATTTCTCCCAGCAATCTTGATTCCAGCTTGTGCTTCTTCCAGCCCAGCATTTCTCATGATGCATATAAGTTACAATATACAGCCTTGACGTACTCTTTTCCTTATTTGGAGCCAGTCTGTTGTTCCATGTTAAAGTGTTTCACTTTAGGTGGTTTCTATTGCTATTTTCAAGCATTAGATCTTTCTTCTCTAGTGTCCATTCTACTGTAAATTCCTGCTAGAGTATTTTTTTTTTCAGATGTTAACATTTTCATCTAGAAGTTTGGGTCTTTTTTATATAATCCTTTTCTCTATTTGTCATGTTCATGCTTTCCTTTACCTTTTTAAACATACAGATTTTATTCATAATCAGTTCAGTTCAGTCGCTCAGTCTTGTCCGACTCTTTGCGACCCCATGAATCACAGCATGCCAGGCCTCCCTGTCCATCACTAACTCCCAGAGTTCACTCAAACCCACCTCCATCGAGTTGGTGATGCCATCCAGCCATCTCAGAGATATTTTAAAAACCTTGTCTACTAATTTTACCGTATCTATCATTTCTCAGTCTACTTTTGTTGATTTTCTTCCAGTTATTGGTCATCATTTCCTGTTCCTTTGCATGCTTGATAAGTTTTCTGTGGAAGCAAGACATCTTGCATTTTACTTTTCTGGGCTCCAGATTTTATTGTAGTCCTTTAAATGTAGGTGAGCTTTGTTCCAGGACACAAAGTGTTTAAAACCAGATTGATTCTTTGAGTCTTGCTTTTCAGTTTTGTATAGTGTGGGTTCTGCAAAGCCATTAGCTTAGGGCCAATTTGGACCCACTATTAAGGCAGTACTATTGTGAAGACTCTACTCAAAATACCTCACATATTAGGATTCTTTCCATTCAGGCTGGAAGGGATGCAAACTATCCCCAGACCTATGTGAGCTGAGTCTCAAAATTGTTCTGCCTGCTCCTTCCTAGTGGTTCTTTCTCTGTCTTCAGGTTGCTACCTCTCACCTACCTACATAGAACAGTACTTAATACATTTTCCTTGTGCTGTATTTTGCCCCACTGTTTATAGCTATCTTGGGCTCCCTGACTCTTGCTGAGCTGTCTCCTCAACTCAGCAAGACCAGCAGGATTTGGATTGTTCTTACCTGGTCTGCAGCCTGGGAATAGTCTCCAGTCAATAAGCTGGGAAAATCACAGCGTTCTCTTTAATGTTTCCCCCTATTTCAAGAATCATTATCCTGTGCTGACTGTTGCCAAAATTTGTGAAAACCATTGTTTCATACATTTTGTTCAATGTTTCAGTTAAGATGAAAGGGTAAATCTAGACCCTGTAACTGCATTTTTGGAAACTGAAATCCTGAGTTCTATGTCAAGCATTCTATGAATAAAATAGTTCTTCTCTGAATTTCAAACCAAACCAAAACAAAACAACCCAAACATATATCCTAAATCCCAATATTTAAAAACTAAGGTAATAGCAATAGAAATTCAAGGAAATAAAATATAATGTTGGTGTTAGAAGACAGAACTTCTATTCTTGGTCTTTTACTAGAATAAGGTATTGGGGGGCACTAATCTGGTTTTAGACACAACTGAGCGACTGAACTGAATCTTGTTTAAAACCACGGTTGATACATTTTAAAGTGAGATTTTACTGTATGATTAAGCATATCAACTGGAAAGTAACACTTCAAGGTGTTCAGTTTTCTTAAAGGACAAGATATTTAAAGACAATATTGCTAAATATTTTCTTAGTGCTGGGTGTTTATAAGAGTTGATAAAGAAAGTTGGTTCATTCCCTCTGTATAAGTGTAACAAATATCAGGCAAACACAAACAGATATGTTTGTATATTGGCAAAACTCTGTACAGCAAAATGGAGTATTATGAGTAGGCTTTGTATCTGCTATAGCCACATCTCAATATTCAAGCATGCACCAAAATTCACTAGAGCACAGAGATTACAATCCTGGAATAGAACTAATGGTTTTAAAGCCCAGTGCTATCTCTTACAACTGTGTAATAATAGGCAAGTTACTTCTCTGAGCCTCAGTTTCATTATTTATAAAATGGGAACAATTGCATTATTTGGGTGAGGACTAAATAAAATCTTGTATGGTATCTGAACTTTACACAGTATCAGCCAAATGTTATTGTCAGATTTTACTCTAGCTCATAAAGTCTCGCCAAAGCCATTTGTTTTCTCTATACTCCTGATTTTATAAGATGAAGTCATAAATTCAAATTATGATGACAACAGACAACACAAATATTTTAAGAGGAAATTATATTATTTCTAAAAATTGTTTTGAGTAGAAAATTACAACGTCATAATGAATCAGCTTCTAAAATGTTCAAAGCATACTTACCTTTTCATTATAATACATGTGACAATTACAAAAATTATTCCCATAAGAATCTTTCTCAATTTCTATAATAGTTACAGAAATACCACCTATAGGTACATTTTAGGGAAAAAAATTATATTTTAAAGGAGGGTTTTTTTGACAGTTTAGTCATGTATTTATGTCATCTTCTGTCATGATACTGGGTCTACAAATGATTTTATCATTATTTTATGATAAAACAACATGCTTATTATCTAGTATATATCTTCATTATCTGTAAAATATTCCCATCATATGTATGTTTAAAAAAAAATTCTTATCACTTATTTTCAACTGAGACACATTAAATATCAGCTTTGTTGAACACAAAAAGAAATGTAAAAATATGATCTGGGAACACTGAAAAGGATAATAAAAAAATTTAGCAGAAATGAGATTTTATTTAAGCTTTTAAAATCTGATCCAAATATAGGTCACTATATGTAGCAATGACTTACTTATGTAAGAATAATTACATAGGATCTCAATGTAAATAATTTTGTTCCTAACATAAAATATTAGTTATCTCTAGATTTCAATACTTAGAGTGAAAGTCCATAGGCTCACAAGTAAAGGAAACACATGCTGTATGTATTTACACCTGTAACTTGCATTACAAGAGAATTAAAAAGAAATGAGGCTGTAAATGAAAGACTTTTATGGATAGATCTCTTCTAAGTGATATATGTGATACAAATGATTAGCATTAACTGATCTTCTTGAAGAATGTACGGGTATAATTCATTATAATGGCTTCGAAGTGCAATTAGTGAACTATAGTATAAATGACACTGCTGTTCATAGGCCTACCCATAAGAGTAATTATATTTTCAAAACTACTTAGTGAAAAATTGATTGAATGAGTCCTATGGGTATAGATAATTGAGATAAAAATATGTAAACAAAATGCCTATTAATAGGCTTAATGGCACATTTATATATTTACCTGGTTTGCTAATGCAAAATTTTATAAATGGAATTTTTTAAGTTTTGTTTTTAAATAGATATTTATAAAAAAAATTGCAATTATATATTTCATTTAATAAAGCTAAACTATTTTCCTAAATATGGTAGAACTATATTTTTAATTGGATGAAAATAGAATGTCCTATTTTAATGACAAAGTAAGCAAGAAATAAAAGATCAAATTTCAAGTCTGCTTAAGAAATGGAATAATCCTATTTACTTTTTATACTCCCAAGTAAAAGGAAAATCACAGTAGGTGATGCTATATCATAATCAAGAGTCACAAAATATAAATCAAAATTGCTCTATATTTATAGCATATAAAATAATAACTCAAAAATTTTCATTATTTATTTAGGTACTATACTATCATATTGGTAAAAATAATGTTACAAATTAATTCGTAATTTAAAGGTTTATTGTTCTAATATCAAAAAGACATACATACTCTATTTTCCATATTTACAAAGTACAATTTTTCACGTGTGTGTAACACCCACAAAGGAGAAGAAAACTGTGAGACTATAGGTTTGATTTCTAGCTCATAGAGATTAATGTTTTAAGTTTCAGCTTTAAATCTATATGATAACTGAGGATCTGAGATGACTTTTTAGTAAAATGAATATATTACATCATATGATATCTAATTCTAACGGTCCATGAGACAGGACTTTGTGGGTGAAACTCAGAAATTAGCCAGACCTTTGCTCCTATACATATTCCATATATCTTATTAGTCAACCCTGAGCTAATTTGATGAGCTGCAGTTTCCCCAGTTGTGAATTGGAACGTGATCATTTCTACACCATGCAATTATTGTGAAGTTCATGTGAAACAAGTATGAAATTAACAGATATCATTCTTGGCCCACAGAAACTACTCAGTTTCAACTACTGGAGTTGTCTGGAAACTCTAGCTTAGACTAAGTTAAGCTGAAGTAACCAAAAAATAAAACTTCAAATTTCAATAACTTTAAACAACAAAATTTTATTTTTGCTCACATTATTTATAATTTGTGGGTTGGCTACAGCTCTGCTCAATAACCTCTTCATTGAAAGGCCCACTTTGAAAAAATAACTGCTAACTGAAACACATAGAGGGAAAAGGGTAATACAGAATTGCACGATGGCTATTAAAGCTTTAGTTAGGAAGCAGGTGATTCACATCATTTTCAACACATTACATTTACCAAAGCAAATCCAAAACTAAATTGTTGCTGTGCTGTGCTCTGCCGTGCTGTGCTTAGTCGTGTTTGACTCTTTGCCACCCCATGACTGTAGCCCATCAGGCTCCTCTATCCATGGGGATTCCCCAGGCAAGAATACTGGAGTGGGTTTCCATGCCCTCTTCCAGAGGATCTTTCCAACCCAGGGACTGAACCTACGTCTCCTGCATTGCAGGCAGATTCTTTACTGTCTGAGGTGTTTACCAGGGAAGCCCCAAACTAAGCCTAACATCAGTGGGGTAGAGAAATAAATTCTCTAGCAGGAAGGGGCCAGTAGGAAAATGCAATGGATAATTTTGAGAATATACAATCCAACACAATGTCCTTCAGTCCTCTTTGAATCCAGTTATCCCTCTGGCCATCTACTCTGTAGAAATATGTGTAATGCATCTCTGTTTCTATTCACTTATACTTACATACCAATATGCAGTAATGTACACTTTATGGGTATCGAGTTTTACCTTTCTTGTAACCCTAACTCAAAATTAAATGGGTTCATATGCCTAAAGACCAAAAATATGCAGAACTTCAAGACTGATTATCATGACACCTTGCATGGGTGGCTAATATTTATTTGGAAATGAGGAGGAACAAAGAATTTTTACAGCAAAATCTTAATTAATAAAATCTAGTTGTTACTGTCAATTAAGTATTTGTATACATATTTATTTGCATACTACTACTTGTTTATATTTTATTACATTATGCCACACAGCTTTGATTTTCAGGAAAATTAATAAATGAAGCCAACATCCAGAGATGCTTCTTGCATCTCTGGATGTCTCATCTTAGTGCTTTCTGCAAGCCAATCAAAGGCATTTCATCTTGCATGTACTACTGTTGAAATCAAAGTGCTTAAATTCTAAGACATTCGGTAAAGAATCTGCCTGCAGTGCAGGAGACCTGGGTTTGATCCCTGGGTTGGGAAGATCCCCTGGAGAAGGGAATGGCAACCCACTCCTCTATCCTTGCCTAGAAAAATCTCATGGACAGAGGTGGGCTGCAATCCATGGGGTCACAAAGAGTCAGGCACGACTGAGGGACTAACACACACAGCTTCGATTTTCAGGAAAATTAGTAAGTGACGCCAACATCCAGAAATGCTTTTTGCATCTCTGAATGTCTCATCTTCGTGCTTTCTGCCAGCCAATCAAAGGCATTTCATCTTGCATGTACTACTGCTAAATTCGAAGTGCTTAACTTCTAAGACACTGGTACAAGTTATGGTTTTGAGTATTTTATGACCATATTCCTAGATTCTGGTATTGTATGTGGCAGGAGGTAGATACTCAACAATATTGATGGGTAAATGAAAAAGTAACTGACTAGATATTTTATTCGGAGAAGGCAATGGCAAGCCACTCCAGTACTCTTGCCTAGAAAATCCCATGGGAGCCTGGTAGGCTGCAGTCCGTGGGGTCGCTAAGGGTCGGACCTGACTGAGCGACTTCACTTTCACTTTTCACTTTCACACATTGGAGAAGGAAATGGCAACCCACTCCAGTGTTCTTGCCTGGAGAATCCCAGGGACAGGGGAGCCTGGTGGGCTTCTGTCTATGGGGTCACACAGAGTCGGACACGACTGAAGTGACTTAGCAGCAGCAGCAGATATTTTATTGGCTGCCTAGTAGCTCAGAAGGTAAAGAATCTGCCTACAATGAAGGGGCCCAGGTTTGATCTCTAGGTTGGGAAGATGCCCTGGAGATTTGTCTGGAGAATTCCATGGACAGAGGAGCCTGGTGGGCTACAGTCCACGGGGTCACAAAGAGTAGAACACAACTCAGCAACTAATTATTATTATTATGATTAACATATTTTACCTTATTTCTTAAAAGAAAGGACCTTTAATTAGTTATATTAAAATCCAAAGAAAAGGCCATTTAAAGACTTTTAAAATGCTTATTTCAGAGATAAGTGAAAACCAAATCCCCTGGCATCTCAAACGTAGAATGTACAAAAGTTATGCTGCATTATTTGTGAATGAAATAAAAAAAAGTCAGAAGTTCTTTTAAAAATTGATCTGAAGCAGTGTCTGGTATAGTGGGTAAAGAACAGATGAGTCTTTTAAAAAGAATGTTAAGTTTTTGATGAATACTGTAAACAGGCATTAACCATGTTTGTCTTTTTTTTTAATCATGATTTTGATTTTCACACAGCAAAGTTTCCTTAACAAATACTATGCTTTTCATATTTAAATAAAACCAATCTCAAGAATAATTACATGGTGCCAGTATGTTAAACATCAGTGGATCAAATCTCTTCATTATAAAGCAAAAATTCTTCATGATCAAAAAATTGTAAGAATGTATTCAATGGTTACCATTTTTACATCTACTTCTTGATTCCCTACATGTATTGGCATTCTGCAAAACCTAAGGCTACAAGGTAGTCCCAAGATACTATTAATAAAAAAGGTATTTACTGAGCACCTGTTATTTTGTACTATGCTAAACATTTTTTGTTGGCTAACTCAGGAAATCCTTAGAATAATCCAAAAAAAAACAAGGTGGTATTTTTACCAGTTATGGCCAATGAAATTGAGGCTCAGAGAGACTGTATATATCTAAACAAATAGTTTAGTGACAGAATGAGGATTCAAATTCATCTTTTTAGGTATAGATACTTCCCTAGTGGCTCAGTTGGTAAAGAATCTGCCTGCAATGCACGAGACCCAGGTTTGATACCTGGGTTAGGAAGATCCCCTGCAGAAGGTAATGGCAACCTGCTCCAGTATTCTTGCCTGGAGAATTCCATGGACAGAGGAGCCTGGCAGGCTACAGTCCATGGTACTTTCTACAGATGTGTATGTGCCTGGTACACCTTGGAAATTTTCAATCCAATAAATCCTTGGTGCTAAACTAAAAGCCACTTTCCTTTGAAGCAGACTCTGTCTTAAGATTAAATTTTTAAAAACTTTGTATTGGTTATCTATTGCTATGTGGCAAATTACCTCAAAATTAGTGATTTTTTTAAAAGTACATTTATTATCTCTCAATTTCTGTGGGTATAAAGTCTGGGAATGGCTTAACTGAATCCTCTGTTTGGTCTCACAAGACTTGGCCAAGTCTGTGTTCTCCTCTGGAAACTGGTCTGGGGAAGGACCTGCTTCCCTGATCACATGGTTTGGGGCAACATTCAGTTTCCTTCAGTTATAGGACTGAGAGTTTCATTTTCTTGTTGGCTCTAGGTTGGAGGCTGCCATTAGCCCTATGAAGACACATATATTTCCTTGCTAAGTAAGATTTTGCAACATAGGTGCTTGCTTCCCAACAACTAGACAATAATAGCAAGATTTCCCAAGCACACAAGAGGCATGTTACTTATTCTACTGCCTTTCTCAGAGTCCAGTTATCTCTACTGACACATTGTAAGGTCCCAGTAAGAGACTGCAGTGGATACCACCACTCAAGTATCTTTGAGCAGTGGCCCCAGAGTGCTTGGGAGAGAATTATCATGGGTAAAAATGAGAAAAGTTTAAGAAGAAATTTTCATGTAATTTATAGGAATATCTCAAGCTTCAATGGGATGGTAAAAAAAAAAAAAAAACTAGGGTTTTTTTGTTTGGAACATTAAACATTGATTCCCTTTCCTATACAGAAGTCAAGTGTGTATCTAAAAGGCTAATATTTATTTGGAACCTACTGTGAGCCAAATCCTGCTCAGCATTTCATATGTCATGTCATTCAAATATTTATTTCTATAATTCTCAAACATTGTGAAACAAACATTATTAACCACAAATGAGAGTTGAAAATATGATCAGAGAAGAATTCCTTGATAGCAAGCAGATGTAAGCTACAGAAACAGAAATTGTAAGCTACAGAAGCAGAAATTATATTTTACAGTTATATGTGTTCCTAGAAACCTACAAGGTATTCCTATCTAAGAAGATATTCACATTTCAACCAAGACTTGATTTCTTAAAAAAGAAAATTTTCTCTTTCTTAATAGTTTAAATGAGTTAGAGATGATATATATATATATAATAATGATAATTAACATGGGAAATAGATGGAAAAACAGTGGAAACAGTATCAGACTTTATTTTTTTGGGCTCCAAAATCACTGCAGATGCTGATTGCAGCCATGAAATTAAAAGACGCTTGCTCCTTGGAAGGAAAGTTATGACCAACCTGGATAGTATATTAAAAAGCAGAGACATTACTTTGCCAACCAAGGTCTGTCTAGTCAAGGCAATGGTTTTTCCCATGGTCATGTATGGATGTGAGAGTTGGACTGTGAAGAAGGCTGATCGCCGAAGAATCGATGCTTTTGAGCTGTGGTGTTGGAGAAGACTCTTGAGAGTCCCTTATACTGCAAGGAGATCCAACCAGTCCATTCTAAGGGAGATCAATCCTGGATGTTCATTGGAGGGACTGATGCTAAAGCTGAAACTGCAATACTTTGGCCACCTCATGCGACGAGTTGACTCACTGGAAAAGACTCTGATGCTGGGAAAGGTTGGGGGCGGGAGGAGAAGGGGACGACGGAGAATGAGATGGCTGGATGGCATCACCGACTCTGTGGACATGAGTTTGAGTGTACTCCGGGAGTTGGTGATGGACAGGGAGGCCTGGCGTGCTGTGATTCATGGGGTCGCGGAGAGTCGGACACGACTGAGCGACTGAACTGAACTGAACTGAACATGCATTTATCAATAAAATTTACTAAGCATCAGGCACAGATAGAAATAAATCACTTCATTTATTCTGAACAATCTACTGAAATATAAACTACTATTATGTCCATTTTATAGATAAAGAAACCAAAGACTGAAGAGATTAATTTGTCAGTCACACACAGGCCCAGCCAAGATTTGAATCCATGCAATCTTAGTCCTTGATTCCAAGGGCCCCTGAGAGTCAATTCACTTTCCTCTGCAAATAGCATTTGCCAGATATATGTGTGTGTGTGTGTAAAATTCAAAACACAAATAATTTACAGTGAAGACAAGTCCAAGAGGATCTGAATGAATGCTTTAAGAAGAAAAATCTACATTTCATGTATCCAGGTCATTCTAGTTTTCTCATTTTCCAATGTATGTTTAAAATTTTAATTGTGATGTTTCTTTGAAAAGGTGCCCTTCAACATTTTCAAACCTTTCTTTCTTTACATATGGAGTAAGGCAACTCTGTGGCTTCTAAGCACCTCTTTAATATGAGTTTTTGAAATGGTAAGTTGCTATGAGATGAAAAGTAGATCTCATATTTCTAGAGGCTAAATTCAGTACTCAGCTACAAATGTGGTCACAAGGTCTCCTTGCTGAGGTGTTTTATGTTCCTTTAATTAAGTTTCAGCTATTATTATTACTGCTGCCTCTAAAGGTGCATAAAGTACCTTAGGAAACCTGTTTTTGAGAGCATTATATATTTGTTTTTCCCTAATCAATCTTGAGATTAATTTCATGTTCAGTCCTGCTGTCTGCTAGGTGCTCTAGCATTCTTCTTAAATTGATCTGAAACCATGTTTAAAGATCAAACCTTGGCCACACAAGGTCTGGTAACATTATACCTGGCTTGAAAAAATGTCTCTGGTGCCCTAAACAAAAATTACTCTGGAAAGGTACAGGCTGCATCCTCAGGCATGCTTTTGTGGTTACAATTCACTTCCATTGCTCTGTTTGTTATCCCAGAACGGCCATGGACAGGCTGCTACTCCCCTGTGCCTCTGTAGCAGTTGGCAGCCAGAGCTCTCTATGGGGAACTTGAGAATGGAAAGGCAGCCAATCATGCATGGTATAATTTACATCTGATTGATGAAGGTCTAAGAATCACAGAAACAATTAATTTGTATCAGGACTCCTATGGGCCTAAAAAGTAAGAAATTATGCCACTGGTACCCAATTTTAATTTTTGCCTTGATCAATCACCTGCCTTTCTACAGCTACTTTGTTTTCAGAATTACCTTTTGCAGCCACAGATGTTAAAAGGATGCAGCAGAAAGAATTTCTGGAAAACGAAACACCAAGGAAAACACTCATTGATAAAACTCACTTGTCACTGTACCACATTATCCCCTTTTCAATTTGATAATAGTAAGGCATTTTCCACACAACTGCAAGGGAGGATTTAAAAACTCTTTTTAAAAAATAAACCACTTTGTTTTTATTCAGGTAAGAAAGATTACAATGGCCAGGAGAAAGGAAAAAGAATAGTGGCTACTTCCTAGAGGAGAACAACAGCAGGAGCAATTTAAAATAAAAATAACTAAAGATGCCTTAACTTTATAGTTAAAAGTGAAATGAAAATTGCAAAAGCAATTTGTGGCAGGAAGCCTTTAAAATGTCCTAACGATTGTTCTTATTTTACATAAGCCACAGCCAATCTTTAAAATAGTTAGTACATTAAATACATGTATATCTGATTGAACACTCTATTGTAGGCAGAAGCCCCTCAATTATGAAATTGTAGAAGGATGGGTCTGACAGAGTCTCATCTAATTACAGGAGCAAATTACAAGTTCATAAACTTCATAAAGCATTCTAGTATCTTTCCTTAATAAGAAATCTCACTGTTCAAACCAGTAATATGTCTAACACAGTCATATTTTTTCTACTATTCTTGGCATGTAATTGCCCTTTACTTGTAACAATGAACAAAACAATAGAAAACAGCATCCATCATTTTTTATTGATCAAATGTTTAAATTAGTATTAATCTTGTTCACACACTTCTAAAAGATGATTTACCATGAATGCAATATTTATATTTGCTTTGCAATTATCCAATATTGGTCCCTAATCTTATACATGTGGAAAATGAAATGGTGAGGAAATGGCTATATTGTCAAAGAATGCAGGGAGCTGAAGCAGGAATTAGAACCCACACAGCCTTAGAGGTATTTCTTTGTTTTGGTCCCTAAGTCAAACAGAGAGATTAATAACAGTATCCAATATGCAGTATTGGCTTTTCTATAACTCTGGTGGCTTGTACACTAAACTGTCTTTACCAATATAAACTACCTGTGGATGATTAATTCGGTGATATGTAATACTATTCCTGTTTCTGCCTAAGCAAAACTTTTTCAGTGTAAAATGAGTGCAGCATATTATGCCAACTGTATGAAGACAGCACTGATTTCCTCAGCACTTGGAAAAGATGGTTCATACCAGAAAAAAAATGCACAAATCTTGATCAGCCATGTATGATACTCACCCATCCTGTCAGAAGAGAAATGCTTTTATTGAGCACAGATTTGCTAACTGACCTTGCTGCTGCTGCTGCTGCTGCTGCTGCTAAGTCACATCAGTCGTGTCCGACTCTGTGCGACCACATAGACGGCAGCCCACCAGGCTCCCCCGTCCCTGGGATTCTCCAGGCAAGAACACCGGAGTGGGTTGCCATTTCCTTCTCCATAACTGACCTTAAGTGTTGCTAAATTTTATCAGTTCCGTAGTACTACTGGTTTACATTCATCTCATGTAACCCTTCCCTTGGATGTGCTTATGACATTTTGACTATTTATGTTTTCCTATGCTACACTATTTTCATAGTATATACATGAATGTCATAATTTTTAAGTAATAGACATTTTTAATTGATTTTGTTAACTCAGTTCCTTAGCCTAAGAATCTGAAGTTAGAGAAAATTTTATTATGTTAATATACATCATTTATTTGATAAATTTTAAAATGTGAATTTCCAGCCTCTCTTTCCTCTAAGAATTACTAAGATGGATAAACGTTTTACATATGCAAGTGAGGGAAAGAAAGAAAGGACTATGAACACAAAGAGCCTTTCTTGTTTCTTTGCTCAGGGAGGGAGTTACCAATATCATACTAGTCTCTGATTCAGCTAGAGCTCAGGAATGGGCGAGGCCTCCCTGTCATGTAGTTCCATGATCCAAGCGCCATGGGTGCTCACCCGTGCATTTTTCAGCACTCTGCTCGGAAACCCAACCAGCACAAAGGTGTAGGCTTTTATCAATCTGCACGTTTCAAGGGTAGCAACTTAGACCCTCATATGTGATAGGTGGTTTATCGATGGGGAAGAAATCAAATTTGCTGGAGTGAAAGAGTCCACAAGTCTGAACAGCCATGCAACTAAAACAACATGCAATCCCTGAAGGAGGGAAAAATTGCAAATGATGCAACATATATTTTTCCTGATTTTCAAATTATTAATCTTATTAATAGAAAGTGAAAGTGAAAGCTGCTCAGTCATGTCCGACTCTCTGCAACTCTATGGACTATAAAGTCTATGGAATTCTCCAGGCCAGAATACTGGAGTGGGTAGCCTTTCCCTTCTCCAGGGGATCTTCCCAAGCCAGGGATCGAATCCAAGTCTCCTGCATTACAGGCGGATTCTTTACCAGCTGAGCCACAAGGGAAGCCTAGGCTATTTGCAAAGTTCATTTTAACTAACCTGTACTCACATGATAAGAAAGATAATAGGAAAAGACAAATATACATACCTAGTGTCCCAAGACCAGCTCTAAAGTGACAGTAAGTGCCAGGATGACTGGGTTAACATGAGGCCTTTAGAATTCTATACTATGAAAGTGGTAAATATGATTACTCACATTTTCACATGTAAAACAAATATGCAACAAATTTGCAAAACAATTTCTCACATATAAAACAAGTGTGCAATTCTCAATAATAGAACAAAGATGCTGAACACTAATAAGTAAGTTTGATATCACATTCAGCATTTAAACCTGCACAAGACACTTCCATGTTTCAAATTTGTTGGATATGTAGTAGGAAGCCTTATTGAGATAATTGGCAGATTATTTTTATTTTTTATTTTACAATCAATTACATCAGGAAACTAATCTAAGTAGCCAACAGTTCCAGACTTGGTACCAACTGCAGCTAAGAAATCCGTGATTTCCTTGATCCTACGATCTTACAAGTTCTACCTGGAGCTTAGGAAAGTTCCTTATCATAAGAGTACTGGATACACAGTAACACTAGAGGCTGATGACCCATAATGTTGATTTTTAGCTGCCAAGATGCATGTATTCATACTTTCATTAATTGAACAACTATTTATTGATATTATATAATACATATTGAAGATGATATTAATAGTTTTTACTATGTGCTAGGTACTAAGGTAAGCATAAGGAATAAATAATAGAAAAACTACTGATTTCAAGAAATAAGTAATCTAATAAATTAGCTATTAATTTTTTCTGCCCCATGAAGCCTAAGAACTATGACATAGTCTACTCAGTAGCTTCTGGTGGAAATCACTGTCAAGATTGGGAGCTGGATGTGTGGAGGATATAGGATAGGGTGTCTGATTTACCTTTTTTATTTTAAAACAAATTTCCCTTATTTGGGAGGAGAATAACTATAGTTGACATAACTAAATAAAGTTTATTTTCCTTTCATTGCTAGAGGTAGCATTAGCTAAGAAAAAAAAAAAGAGAGAGAGAAGAAGCAAGTCATTATGATTTCATTGTTTGTTGGCCAAAGTAGAAAGTATGAAAAATAACAATATAAATAGATATCACTTATTTAATGTTTCCCACATAACAGCTGAGTGTTTTACACACATTTTGTCATTGAAATCTCACAAGAACTCTGCAGAGTAGGTACTGCTATTACTGGGTGACCATATATTTTCCTTTGCCTGGATAGTATCAGTTATACCTATCTTGATTATTAATAGTTCCTCCTTTCAGTGTGCCAATTGGATAATAAAGTATTCTTTTTACACACAAAACAGCAGCTTCATGTAGTTCAACTTAATAGATGAGTTGATAATAATGTCATGGCAATCTTGGAAGTGCTTTCTAAAGGTCTACTTAAATAACTTTGGTGTCCTATTTGGATTTCTGAAGACAATTATTTGGGAAAGAGTCAGTGTTATATCCTCTAATAAATCCATTTTCTATGGAGTGTGCTCATTGGGAGACATGGTAACAGGTGAGCATAGAACAAACACTAGCAGCAGAGATTTAGAAGGTTTACACCTCCCTATAGATAGATAAGATAACTGGAAATAATGGTTCTTGGTCAGAAAACCTCATGAGATATATTTCTACAAGATATATAATGACAAAAAGTTCTATATCCAGCTTAGAAATCATTTTAAAAAAATTTGAATCACTTCCCGGCCTTTTGGCTAGGATCAAATATAAAGAATGTGATAAAATGAGGGAATTTCCTGGTGATCCAGTGTTTAGGACTCTATGCTGTCACTGTGGAGGGGCAAATTCAATCCCTAGTTGGGAAACTAAAATCCCATAAGCCATGTGATATGGCCAAAAAGAAAGAAGAATTTGATAAGATGAAAGAATCTAATTAAAGTTTACCATAAAGAGATTTAGATGAATCCCCACTCTGGACTCCTTTCCTATTAAGGAATTGAGTGGAGCAATACCTTTTAAAAAGTATTTGTTGCTGTTCAGTCACTCAGTTGTGTCCACCTCTTTGTGATCCCAGGGACTGCAGCACTCCAGGCTTCCCTGTCCTTCACCATCTGCCAGAGTTTGCTCAAACTCATGTCCACTGAGTCAGTGATGCCATCCAACCATCTCATCTTCTGCCATCCCCTTCTCCTCCTACCTTCACTCGTTCCCAGCATCAGAGTCTTTTCAAATGAGTTGGCTCTTGGAATCACGTGGCCAAAGTACTGGAGCTTCAGCTTCAGCATCAATCCTTCCAGTGAATATTCAAGGTTGATTTCCTTTAGGATTGACTGGTTTGATTTCCTTGCAGTCCAAGGGACTCTCAAGAGTCTCCTTCAATACCGCAGTTCAAATGCATCAATTCTTCAGTACTCAGCCTTCTTTATGGTCCAGCTCTCACATCCATACATGACTGATGCAGAAACCATATCTTTGACTATAGGGACTTTTAATGATAGAAAAATTTTCAAATTTTACAAAAGTAACAAAATTTCATCCTCATATTGAATGCAATATGGTAATAGAGAAAAGGCAAATGTGAGTGCCAAAACAGAAGGCACCATGGAAGCAGTTAAAAATGAATGATTTAGCATTCAGTGAAGAAAACTGAATTCTTCCTGCAAATTTTGCAACATCTATATGCACACTAATTATGAATTTTTCATAATAATTTTAAATATCTACATCATACTCTTTGGACTATAACACTCAAATGCACTCCAGCCTTGCTCACTTTACCTGGTTTTACACATGTGCAGGTACTGGCCAACAAAATTCCATTGGTAGGAGTAATCTCAGAAATAAGCTTCCTACCATCAACCCAACAGTTATCTTCTCACCAGATAACAGGTGTTAGAATTCCTTTATCACCAATTCCTCATTAGAGCCAACAAGTATCGATTTAGCATCTGATAAAGGGAAAATTCCATCTACAGGAAGTTTTACTCTTTAGGGGGCTTCCCTTGTGGCTCAGCTGGGAAAGAATCTGCTTGCGATGTGGGAGACCTAGGTTTCATCCCTGAGATGGGAAGATCCCCTGGAGAAGGGAAAGGCTACACTTCAGTATTCTGGCCTGGAGAATTCCATGGACTGTATAGTCCATAGGGTTGCAAGTACTCAGACATAGCTGAGCGACTTTCACTTTCACTTTACTCTTTAGGAAACTGTCTGAATCATCTAGAATTATTGGAAAAACAACCCTCAAATGCATTTTTCACCTTTAGCTTTTTGTGAGCACCCTGGAGTAATGCTTTAACCCCTGAAGGTATCTCTACTAAAGAAGGTAAAACGCCTATATGAGTGTAATAAAGAGGACAATGTTTGATTATTCATGTATTTTTAAAGAGCACCCCTTTATTGGAAATGATTAAATATTTGCCCAAATATTTGTAGAGATTATGTGATAAAATTAAATGTACATAGACTGAAGATTGGAGAAGGCAATGGCACTCCACTCCAGTACTCTTGCTTGGAAAATCCCATGGATGGAGGAGCCTGGTAGGCTGCAGTCCACGGGGTCGCTAAGAGTCGGACACGACTGAGCGACTTCACTTTCACTTATCACTTTCATGCATTGGAGAAGGAAATGGCAACCCACTCCAGTGTTCTTGCCTGGAGAATCCCAGGGACGGAGGAGCCTGGGGGGCTGCTGTCTATGGGGTCGCACAGAGTCGGACATGACTGATGCGACTTAGCAGCAGCAGCAGCAGACTGAAGACTGGCAAAGGAAAGACTTTCTTGAAGAAAATATATATGTAAAGTTTCTATTACTGATTAAGGGTGAATAATTTCTATAAACTATATGCAAAATTATGAATGAAGTTAATGGCAGATATATATGTTCTCATCATTAAGCAGTCACTCACTGTAGGACTCATCTAATACACAGCTTAAAGTCCCAGTACTTAGAATGATAAGGTCCTCATAAGAGCACCTTGTCTACCTAAGCTGCACACTTGTGAATCATCCAAGTGCCCTTCAGGATGATGAGCTTTTGATTAGTCCTTTCAATTAGTGTTTATTTTCTTAAGTAGTATACTCACAACAGTTTCAAAGCTCTGAATCTCCTCTAATCACCACCTTTAAATTAAGAGGAGTAGTTTTTTTTAACTGGTGTCTTGCTGCTTTGGCCAAAAGATCAAGTACAAATGCAATTTAAATATGAAAGCTAGCATCCAATAAGCAAAGACTCACTTTTAACTAAAGGTGAAAATTCATTCTAACTCTGTTAAGTAAAAGCCATTACTATGTATCCAAACTTGCTGACATATTCTTGAATAATAATTGTGCTCTCCCATCAGGGGAAAGACGGAACAATTACTTTTTTGAGAAGATTGAAGACTGAACAAACATTTTCCCAAGGTACCTTAGAAATCTTATGTTCCTAGTTTTATTTTTAAATGACTCACAAAATTGGATATTTAAAAAATAACTGCAAAAATCATCTATAAAGGACATTACTGAGGCAACTGGGAGATTTGAATATAGACTATATATTAGATAATTTTATTGCATCAATATAAAATTTCTTCAACATAATAATAGTACCATGATCAAGTAGGAGAATGTATGTTCACAAGACAAAGCCTATAGCATTTAGGGATGGAAAATCTACAAATAACTTTCAAATTGTTTATATATATATATATACACATATATATATATGAACATACATATAAGTAAACATAAATAGCAAATATGGCAAAATATTAATAATTAGTGAGTCCAGATGAAAGTTCCAAGGGTGTTTGCTGTTTTCTTCTTCCTACTTTTCCACAGGCTTGAAGTTATTCAAAACCTGTGAAAAAGTCTCTTTCCTTTCCATAATTATCTTCTCCAAATTACAGAATCCATTTATCATTTACTGGCAAAAAGAGCTTCTAACTAGGTGGTTGGAATACGGGGCATACTACAGAAGTATGAGAAAGTAAGTCAAACTAGGTGGGTGGGCAAGAAATCTGGTCAGGTCCAAGGACTAAAAGGTCATAAAAGAACCTGGAAAGCATCCAAGGAAGCATTTCTTCTGTGGCTCTGAAACAGGTTGACTGAAGTATCTGGTTGACCTTAGATTTTCATCTCTGTTAACTGTATGTTTCACCCAATCTGTGTAGCCCTTTGGTCCTGGCCTGTGCACTTTAGGAGGAAAATAGCCCATCTTCCCTGGGCACCTCAGAATGCTTCCAAGATGGTGGGATACTATCTCTGAGTAACTGAATAGTGTATGCCGGGCAGAAAATCCATTGCCACAGTTGAGGTCTCTCTAATGCCACTGGCAGAGGTAGCTCCAATTCAGTATTTAAGTCTCAGTCTATTCCAAATCCCAATATTCCAAATGTCTTCCCTGGTGGTTCAGACAGTAAAGTGTTTGTCTACTATGCAGGAGACCTGGGTTCGATCCCGGGGTCGGGAAGATCCTCTGGAGAAGGAAATGGCAACCCACTCTAGTATTCTTGCCTGGAAAATCCCATGGAAGGAAGAGCCTGGTAGGCTACAGTTCGTGGGGTCACAAAGAGTCAGACACGACTGAGCGACTTCACCTTATCAACTTACCTATTCCAAGTTAGAGAGGAGTTATAGAAAGTTGAACCAGTAACTCAGTACTAAGTCAGCTTACTATTGATTCTGCTGTGTTTAGGCCCCATACCTACTAACTCACCTCCTAAATTATTTTGTGTCCCAAGGTTCAGTTCTAATATCTGGGGCTGTGTCTCACCATGCCAACTCTACACATCCACTTCTTCCTTACCTCATGCCTGAGTATCTATTACTAGATGTACTGTAGGTGGAATTTTGGTTTCTTGGTTAAAGAGTTGATAAAAGTTCAGTTTCTGAAAGTGATTCTAAAAGGAAATCTCTATACATAATGCCAGGCAACTTTGCAACATAAATAAATTTTTCTCAGGCTTGGGAACCTAGAAGCTACTTCTTCTTTTAAAGTCAGTCCCTCTAATAACCTCAGGTTAGAGACCTATTATCCTATTAAATACCCTGCTTATTTAACTTATATGCAGAATACATCATGAGAAACACTGGGCCAGATGAAGCACAAGCTGGAATCAAGATTGCCAGGAGAAATATCAATAACCTGAGATATGCAGATGACACCACCCTTATGGCAGATAGTGAAGAAGAACTAAAGAGCCTCTTGATGAAAGTGAAAGAGGAGAGTGAAAAAGTTGGCTTAAACCTCAACATTCAGAAAACGAAGATCATGGAATCTGGTCCCATCACTTCATGGCAAAGATGGGGAAACAATGGAAACAGTGGCAAACTTTATTTTCTTGGACTCCAAAATCACTGCAGATGGTGACTGCAGCCGTGAAATTAAAAGACATTTGCTCCTTGAAAAAAAAGTTATGACCAACCTAGACAGCATATTAAAAGGCAGAGACATTATTTTGCCAACAAAGGTCCACCTAGTCAAAGCTATGGTTTTTCCAGTAGTCATATATGGATGTGAGAGTTGGACTATCAAGAAAGCTGAATGCCGAAGAATTGATGCTTTTGAACTGTGGTGTTGGAGAAGACTCTTGAGAGTCCCTTGTACTGCAAGGAGATCCAACCAGTCCATCTTAAAGGAAATCAGTCCTGAATATTCATTGGAAGGACTGATGCTGAGGCTGAAACTCCAATACTTTGGCCACCTGATATGAAGAGCTGACTCATGAAAAGACCCTGATACTGGGAAAGATTGAGGTGGAGGAGAAGGGGAAGACAGAGGATGAGATGGTTGGATGGCATCACCGACTCAATGGACGTGAGTATGAGTAAACTCCAGGAGTTGGTGATCAACAGGGAGGCCTGGCGTGCTGCAGTCCATGGGGTTGCAAAGATCCAGACACAACTGAGCAACTGAGCTGAACTGCACTGATCCTATTATATAGCTGCCATCTTTCAGTGCATAGACATTAGGTAATGAGTAGGTCTAAGAATGACCACCTTGTGCCAGATAATCACAGCAAAATTTTCATTCAGTCCTTCATTTATTCAATTAATAAAAGTCACTCGATTATTTAAACATTTGTTGAGTACCTATAGTGTGTTGAAATTATTGTAATAATCCAAGGCTACTTGGCCTGGCAGAATCCCTTTCCCTGATGGCTCAGATGGTAAATGCAGGAGACCTGGGTTGGGAAGATCTTCTGGAGGAGGGCATGGCAACCCACTCCAGTATTCTTGCCTAGAGAATCCCATGGACTAGGAGCCTGGAGTGCTACAGTCCATGAGGTCACAAAGAGTCAGATATAACTGAGCAACTAAGCACAGCACACATAATAGAAGCAAAGAGAAGCTCCCCCAAAATGGTACTCCCTATTCTTAGAAACCTGACATGCTACTGTGAAGGACTGACATTAATTAAAAGGTCATAGAAACAAATATACAATTGAAAGTATTTTGTGCTAAAAGAAAGGAGACATATGTCATGAGAGAGTATTCAGTTTGGCGGCATTCTAAAATCATCCCCTAAACTCCCCTCGTGCATATGCCCTTATAATAAGCTCCCTTTGAGCATATTATGGTCAGAATGTGTAAGTATAATGGGAATCACTCTTATGTTAAAGTTACTAGTCAACTTGGGTTCATAAAAAAGAGATTAACTAGGTGTGTCTGAGTGGGTCTGGCCTAATCAGAGGAGTCTTTAAAAGAAGGTGAAGCATTAGAAAGATCCATTCCTGTTGCCCTGGAAGAAAGAAACCAGCCATGTTATGACCTCCCTGTGAGAGTTGTGTGCCGGAGAACTGCAGACTGCCTCTGGAAGCTTACAGCAGTTGCTGGTCAATAGCTAACAAGAAAAGGAGCCTCAGTCATACAACATCAAGGTAATGAGCCTAGAAGCCAGTGAGCCTAGAAGAGGACCCTGCTGCTGCTGCTGCTAAGTCACTTCAGTCGTGTCTGACTCTGTGTGACCCCATAGACGGAAGCCCACCAGGCTCCCCTGTCCCTGGGATTCTCCAGACAAGAACACTGGAGTGGGTTGCCATTTCCTTCTCCAATGTGTGAAAGTGAAAAGTGAAAGTGAAGTCGCTCAGTCGTGTCCGACCCTTAGCGACCCCACGGACTGTGGCCTACCAGGCTCCTCCATCCATGGGATTTTCTAGGCAAGAGTACTGGAGTGGCTGAAGAGGACCCTAGGTCCCAAATAAGAATACCAGCCCAGCCAATCTCTTGATTTTAGTCTTGTGACACAGGAGCAAAAGATTCAGCTAAATCATGTGCACACTCCTAACATAGGAAAACTGTGAGATAATAAACTTGTGTAACTTTAAGTAACTAAATCTGTGGTGATTTTGATTTAGAATCTTTAGAAGGCTTGAGGTTAAAAGGAACATGACAGAGATACAGACATCTAGAGTAGTAAATAAGCAGGATATGATAGAAATGGGGCTGGGAAGGACAATGGAGTGGATAAATAATACTTTGAAGACCATGTTGAGTGAAGATTTTATTTCCAGCAATTGAAATGTTGTCCATATATTTTCAGGGGGTATCGCTTTTACTGTAGAGTTCTGTCCCAGGGATCTCCAGTAGCAGCTCTACAGTTTTCAAGGAGCTCCAACATGGACTCTGCTATTCAAGGACATAGAGTAATCCTAATCTTTCACTGGACATCTAGAATGATCTATCATTTAGACTTATTTGGAGAGCATAGACTACTCGAGCATTTCCATGTGTCAAGTTTTTAAATGAGTTAAGAATTAGAAGGTGAGGGAAGGGTAATAGGGGTAGAGAACAAAGAATAAGAAAGAGGAAATTCTCCATATGCCTGGGATTGGAATATACTTCAACTCTAAAATCCTAATCTCTGGTTTTCTCAACTCCCCTGCTGAAAGAATAGGACCTATTTAAGCATAACTCCAGGGCTTCCCAGGTGGCAATAGTGGTAAAAAATATGCCTGCCAATGCAGGAGACCCAGAAGATGTGTGTTCCAACCCTGGGTTGTAAAGATCCCCTAGAGAAGGAAATGGCAACCCACTCCAGTATACTTGCCTGGAAAATTCCAAGAACAGAGGAGCCTGGTGGGCTACAGTCCATGGGGTTGTAAAAGAGTTGGACACACTGAGCAAATGAACAACAACAAGCATAACTCATGCCTTCCCAGGTGGTGCTAGTGGTAAAGAATCTGTCTGCCAATGCAGGAGATGCAAGAGATGCGGGTTTGATCCCTGGGTGGGGAAGCTCCTTTGGAGAAGGAGTGGCAACCCATTTTTCCAAGAGTAGATGGGTTTCTATAACTTCCACCCATACTTTACCTTTTGAATTGAGAGTCAGCAAAGGAAGTTCTCACATATATCTTTAGCCAATTTTTCACCATATGTGAAAAGATTATTTTTCCCATTCTTTCCCATGTAATATAAAATTCATCTGGTTTACCCTCATATGTTTCATTTAAAAATAAGGGAAGTTTTACATTTGAATCCCTTTAAGAAATCCATCCTTTAAGAAGTCCACACGGAAACTTTCCTGGCGGTCCAGTGATTAAGACTCTACACTTCCACTCTAGGGGCACAGGTTTCATCCTTGGTCAGGGAACTAAGATCTCGCATCCCACATGGCCAAAATGGAAAAAAAAGTGCACACATTAATAAGTCAAACAAACTTCTAAAGTTACTATAAAGAAAGTATTTTTCAGGTTTCCATTGTCTACAAGGGAAACTTTCATTCTTAAACACTTTTAAAGGTGACTGATAAAGTATAATACAAATTACATAAGCTATGGTTCACTAGATTCAGCAATTCCATATTATATAGAAATTTAATCAATCTTTCAGGGATTGCTGACATATCACAGTAGGAGGTACTTTTGACCTTTCATGGAAAGGTAAGCAAGATGAGGTACTGAACTGCATATTTCCGTGGGTTTGTTGGATTTTGAATAATTGTCTTTCTCAGAATTTCTGGCTAAATTTGAGCCCTCCTATTTGGTAATTCATGCTGATTTACATATGAAGAGCAAAACCTGCAATTTACCTATTTGAATCAAACTGCTGCCTTTATTCAAACCTAAATTTTTTCTTTCTCTGCCTCAAAAAAGGTGGATAATAAGTAAAGAAGAGCATGCAAAGCTATATACAGCACATTAAAATCATCCCCTTCACAGCCCTTAAATGCTTCCCTCACAGTCCTGGTTAATAGTGACTGTCAAAATGTAATTGTTAATACTGGTCCTTTTCAATCTCAAAACTGTGCCAATTTGAATGATAAATTGTATGTTCACCCTAGTCAAGTACGGCATCATGTCCAGGAAAGTAACCTCAATACATCAATCTAGTCGTCACTGTCCTATATTGTGTGAGCAAGCATAGAGAAGGGTTACACCTTTGACTTCAATATGGGGCTCAAGACAGCCCAATACATGGCTCCAAAAAAGGAGAGAATTCTATGAAAGAGATACAGGATAGTTTAGATTTGACTCTAAAACCCAATAACCCTGTAAATAAAAAGGATTAAACTTTTTTATGAATAAAAATAAGTATGGAGTAGGAAATGACAACTCACTCCCGTATTCTTACATGGAAAATCCCATGGACAGAGGAGCTTGGCAGCAACCAGGAAGTTTCAGAGTTGGACACAACCAAGCAACTGAGCACATACACATGAATAAAAATAATATAAAAATGTCATAGGCAATCTAGTTCTATGATTCACATGTAGAATTGTGTTCTTTTTCTTCACTCTTCGGGTTTTAGTATTCAGGATTTAAAGAAAATGAAACTTAGTACTCAAGTAGTCAGAAGCTTTTATTTGACAAATGGGAAAGTGAAGCCCCAAAGAGGGCAATGATTTCCCCTAGATAGCTTACCTGTCTTCTGAGAAACCTGTATGTAGGCCATGAAGCAACAGTTAAACTATGAAGGAACGAATTAAACAGATATGGAACAATGGACTGTTTCAAAATTGAGAAAGAAGTGCATCAGGGCTATATATTGTCACCCTGCTTATTTAACTTATCTGCAGAGCACATCATGTGAAAAGGCTGGATGAATCACAAGCTGGAATCAAGATTGCCATGAGAAATATCAACAACCTCAGATATGCAGATAATACCACTCTAATGACAGAAAGCAAAGAGGAACTAAAAACCCTCTTAATGAAAGTGAAAGAAGAGAGTGAAAAAGTTGGCTTAAAACTCAACATCCAAAAATTAAGGTCACGGCATCTGGTTCCATCACTTCAGAGCAAACAGAATGGGAAAAAGTGGAAACAGTAACAGATTTTATTTTCTTGGTCTCCAAAATCACTGTGGACAGTGACTGTAGTCACGAACTTTAAAAAATGCCTGCCTTTTTGAAGGAAAGCTATGACAAACCCAGACAGCGTATTAAAAACCAGAAATATCACTTTGCCAACAAAAGTGCATATAGTCAAAGCTATGGCTTTTCCCGTCAGTCATGTACAGATGTGAGAGCTGAACCATAAAGAAGGCTGAGCACTGAAGAATTGGAGCTTTCAAATTGTGGTGCTGGAGAAGACTCTTGAGAGTGTCTTGGACAGCAAGGAGAACAAACAAGCCAATCCTAAAGGAAATCAACCCTGAATATTCACTGGAAGGATGATGCTGAAGCTGAAGCTCCACTACTTTGGCCACCTGATGTGAAGAACTGACTCACTGGGAAAGATCCTGTTGCTGGGAAAGATTGAGGCAGGAAGAGAAAGGTGCGACAGAAGATAAGACAGTTAGATAGTATCACTAACTCAATGGACATGAGTCTGAGCAACCTCCGGGAGACAGTGAACTATTTGAGAAACAGAGCATGAAATTAATTTACATCCCTTTTGCAACAAGAAAACTATGAAATCATACATGTACTAACCAGAGAAGCCCGGTGTATTGCAGTCCATGGGGTTGAAAAGAATTGGATACAACTGAGCGACTAAAAAACAACTAGTTTATTGACTGGGTCAGGAACCTACATACCTTGGCTCTCAATAAACAGCTGTTTCTGATTCTACACTCTATCTCCTGTCGTACAACTCAGATTCCCTCTACAACTGCCAAAATTTGAGTATATTTATAAAAAATGGTTTTCTAACTTATATATGTCCAAGTTTTAAGGCTATCTGTCAGTTATCTAGACTTATTATTGTAGCTCTAGGCACTGCCTTCATAACAAGAAGACATTGCAATGTGTGATTTAAATGTAGGATTTTCATTAATGTTAAACAACATTAGTTTGTAAATAAACCTACAACTTCAAAGTACCTTTTAAATTCCTGCTATTCAAATGCATCAACACTTGAAAATATATCATATACAAAGAAGTTATGTTCTCTCTGAATACAACATTGAAATAAACAATTAGGAAATGCATTGTACTAGCTAAAAGCACTCAAATGTGAAATCACTGTGGCTGGTTTTCAGATTTTATTTTGGAAGTCACGCAGACATTAATATCCATTAAGCTAATTGTTTGTTAGGGATGAGATCATTTACAAATAGACCTGCCCATCTGTAAATTGGCAGAAATTAAATTTTTAATATCTGTGTTTTAAATATGAGTTCAAACTCATTAAATTATAATAAAGTTTTCTCTAGATAAAAAATAAGTTTAATTTTTATACTTATGCTTTAAATAAATAATTGTGCATATTTTTAATACTCCCACTTGGGAAATTTTGAGAGCACTATTTCAAATTCACTTGATGTACAGTATAGTCTAAGAACAGTTCTACACATGGGCTTTAACATATTCCATTCTCTTTTTCATATTCTCGATGCTAAGTAACAGGAGAGAAATAGACTAGTTTTCTTGGGCAAGTCTTCATGAGAAATCTTTTTTTTTTAACTGAAGTATAGTCGACTTACAATGTTACATTAGTTATGGGTATACAACATAGTCAGTGAGCAATGTATTAAATATTGAAGAGAAATTTAAATCCAGGGAACTTCTCAGAAAAAAAGCTATTGTTATTTGACTTGAATATCTAAGTTCTAAACCTTTCATATTTACCAGTGTTAAATTTGGAGGACTACTATTTGGCTGGCATGATGGCATTTGCTCACAGAATTAAAAACTATTTGAGAAACAGAGCATGAAATTAATTTATATCCCTTTTGCAACAATAAATAAATAAAACTATGAAATCATACATGTGCTAACATAGCAGCCATCATACTAACTTTCTTAGCTATAAACATATCCCCTGCCACTTGAAAACTATAAATTTGTATTTTCAAATACTAATAGCTTTTACATAATTATATCAGGTATTACTCTTCATATGCTGAAAAACAACATTCTGATGTCAAGTTTTACTCGGGATCTTTCCTTGGAAATATAATCTGGTACCAAACGAAGATAAAGAAGAAATTTGAATTCTAGTTCAAGTTTTATTCAAAATCTACAAGACTTGACATTTGTTCTTTCAGAATAACAGAATTCTTGTGTGTTCAAAGCAAAATTTGTCTCTAATCTTTGGGTTCTAGAGCTATAAAGAAACAAGAATTGTTTTAATATAAGCGAAACACTTAAGAGTTCGTAGGCAAAATGCAAAATACATAAATACTGAATTTTACACACTAGGTATTATTCATGATTCATGTTGTCATGCCCTACAGAAAACTTTCCAAGATTTGAGAAAGTTTATTGCCTATTCTTATTTCACCTAATTATACTAGTAGGACATATACTTCAACAAGGAAAGTTTCCTTGACATTAAGGACAGGTTTTTAATCTCAAAGAATCAATCCTTGGGGATATTTCAATTCTTATATCAAAGTCAGATAGAGAAGTGGGCACATTCACAGTTTAAAAGCCAAGAGAATGCCATTTGGTAATCATACCAATTTTGCATAATTTTAATCATTTTCTTCTTATTATAAAGCTAGTATATATATCATGTGAAAGTGTTGGTTCCTCAGTCATGTCTAACTCTTTGCAACCCCATGGACTGTAGGCCGCCGGACTCCTCTGTCCATGGAATTCTCCAGGCAAGAATACTGGAGAGGGTAGCCAATTCCTTCTCCAGAGGATCTTCCTGACCCACTGATTGAACCCAAGTCTCCTGCATTGGCAGGCAGATTTTTTACCATCTGAGCCTTCAAGGAAGCCCCATATAGCATATTCAACATTACAAACATTCATATATTTTGTAAAACATGCATTATCTCATTTAGATGTTAATGTGAAAGGATAGTAATTATTATGTTCCCCATTTGACAGAAGAGAAAACTGAGACTTAGAAACTTAGATTTAAAAACATAAATCAAATAATAGATAATTACACACAGGAACTTATAATTAAATAGAGTCTTGGTAAATAAGAGAGTTACCCAACCACAGAATCAAATCTCACTGGAAACAGTGAAAATGTATGTATGTATGTATTTGTGAATTATAGTCAAGATTCTCTCTGTCCTTCAATTTTATTATCCAAAAATAAGATGAATACAAACCCCAGTAAATTGTTAATTTAACAAACATTATCTGAATACCTACAATGCCAGGTGCTATGTTAGGAACTTGAAATACAATGGTGTGTGGGATCTATGCTGTTCAAAGTTACTAACCATACATAACTACTAAATTTTAATTTTAATAGATTAGAATGAAACAAAGCTAAAACATCAAGTCTTCAGTCATGCTAACTACACTGCAAGGGCTCAATAGCCACATGTCATTCATGGCTACCATATTGAAAAATGTAGAATATTAGAGAATGTGTCCATCACTGAAGAAATACCAGTGGACAGTACTGAACCAGATAGCTATTAATACCTATCCTCCTGAAGCTTGCATTATAGTGGGGAAGACAAAGAGCAATTATTCAAATAATTTTATTATAACAGAAAACTAAGATCATGGCATCCGGTCCCATTGCTTCATGGCAAATAGATGGGGAAACAGTGGAAACAGTGGCTGACTTTATTTTTCTGGGCTCCAAAACCACTGCAGATGGTGACTGTAGCCTTGAAAGTAAAAGACGCTTACTCCTTGGAAGGAAAGTTATGACCAACCCAGACAGCATATTAAAAAACAGGGACATTACTTTGCCAACAAAGGTCCTTCTAGTCAAGGCTATGGTTTTTCCAGTGGTCATGTATGGATGTGAGAGTTGGATTATAAAGAAAGCTGAATGCCAAAGAATTGATGCTTTTGAACTGTGGTATTGGAGAAGACTCTTGAGAGTACCTGGGGCTGCAAGGAGATCCTAGAGGAGATCAGTCCTGGGTGTTCATTGGAAGGACTGATGTTGAAGCTGAAACTCCAATATTTTGGCCATCTGATGCAAAGAGCTGACTCATTTGAAAAAGACCCTGATGCTGGGAAAGATTGAGGGCAGGAGGAGAAGGGGACGACAGAGGATAAGGTGGTTAGATGGTATCACGACTCAATGGACATGGGTTTAGGTGGACTCCGGGAGTTGGTGATGGACAGGGAGACCTGGCGTGCTGTGGTTCATGGGGTTGCAAAGAGTCAGACACGACTGAGCGACTGAACTGAACTGATGCAAGCAAAATGCAAAAGCAAAATGAAAAGTGCAAAAAAGAACATCTCATCAGGAGACTTAACCTAGAATAGGAGTTAGAAAAGACTTCCCAGTAAAAATGACATTTCACCTGAGATGACGACAATTAAGGGACTTAACCAGAGAAAAAGCTGGGGAGATTTCTGAGCAAATTGCTACGACATGTGTGCAAGCTCTAAGAAAGGAGAGACTGGGGAGAAGTGAAGTGACTGGGCCATGAAAAGTGTGGGAGCAGGTGCCTAGTGATCTGAGCAGGTCCAATGAGGAATTACTAAGGGGTTTAAAGAAGAACAGTACATCTGATTGATGTTTTCAGAAATATTACTCTGGCTGTAAGACACAGAGTGAACTGGTAGGACAGCATGACAGATGAAACCCTAAAGACACATTGATTGTGATATTAGGGCAAGAAGTTAGCAAACGTTGTGGCTTAGTCTGACGCTATATTGTTATTGCTGTTGTTGCTCTGTCTCCCTGTCTGGGCTCTTTGCAATTCCATGGACTGCAGCATGCCAGGTTTCCCTATCCCTCACCATCTCCTAGAGTTTGCCCAAATTCAGGTTCATTGCATTGGTGATGTACGCCAAAAATTAAATAACCTGAAACAAATTTTCTGTGGCAATTTGCCTGAGGATCCATTTGCCAACCAGTTCACCAAATTTACCATGTTTATCAATTAACTTCTCAGAGAACATTATATCTTTTCAAAGAATTAGATATGAAGTCAGCAGTAGAAATTCCCAGATCCCCTTCACAGTGGTTGAAAGATAATATCATCCAGCTGTCGCAAAAGCAGCTTCTTGGACTCAGAAGCAACTTCTTGGTCATTTAACCTGGCACTGTGTGTGCTCAGTTGCTCAGTCGTGGACAACTCCTTGAGATCCCAAGAACTGGAGCCTGCCAGGCCCCTACTACTACTACTAAGTCACTTCAGTCGTGTCCGACTCTGTGTGACCCCATAGATGGCAGCCCACCAGGCTCCCCCGTCCCTGGGATTCTCCAGGCAAGAACACTGGAGTGGCTTGCCATTTCCTTCTCCAATGTGTGAAAGTGAAAAGTGAAAGTGAAGTCGCTCAGTCATGTCTGACTCGTAGCGACCCCATGGACTGCAGCCTACCAGGCTCCTCCATCCATGGGATTTTCTTGGCAAGAGTACTGGAGTGGGGTGCCATTGCCTTCTCCGACCAGGCCCCTAGGTACCACTTTAAGAGAGCAAACCTTAGCCACATGCAGATGAATATCGGTCACGCTGCCTCAAGGACTCAGGAGCCAGAATAAACCTTGAAGTTTCCAGAACTGTTTGTTTGCTTTTGCTATTCTAAAGGGAAAAAAAACTAAACAAACAAAGATCATTGTTCTGCATATTTCAATGGTTTTGGTCATTTAGTAGTTCTAACTGAAATCCTCTGAGTGAGGCTGTGAGGCACAGGAGGAAAGGACAGCAACAGCCTCTACCTGAGAACTGAATACCTGCCAAATATTGGAATAGTGTGCTCTGCCTCCTGGTGAAAACTGCCCCCTGAAAGACAGGGAGGAGAAATGATGGAGGAGTTAACTAATAAAATAGTTTACTTCATTATGCAGGGTAGGGTTGTAGGGTAGCCAATTCATTACTAGTTTCTATGGCATAAGACTGTTTTCTTCTGGGTGAAAAAGGCAGTATCAATATACAAGTCAGTATATAAGCAGTTTAAGTTCACAGCACAGAGCTGAATCCTGATTGATGATTTTTCAAATAGCCTATGGTGATAATTATGACTGAGTAATAAGAGGAAAAAATCATAATTTTTTGATAAGTTTTGTAAATTTTCTCAACCTGGAAATGCAAGCATTAACCATGAAGATCACTGATATACTTTCAGTTCATTTTTTAGTACAAAAGTAGATTTTTATTAAATTAATTTGCACTATATTTACAACAATTAACCAGAGTTAAAATGGAAAAATAAAGCCAAATTAAAACACTGACCCATTGCCTTTGTTTTCCAAGGAGGAGAAGGAAAAAAGTTCTCAAACATTTAGAAACAGTAAAACATTTAAAAATTAATACTGCAATCTTTAATCTATTTACTTGACACATTCAAGATTGCAATTAAAGAAGCTCAATAAATCCATAATAGACACAGGAAAGGATTATAACTGACATTCTACCCATGATCTTTCTTTTAGATAGTTAAAAAAAAAGGAAAATATGATAAAGACCTCATTTTGCTTTCACTGATAGCCACTTTCTGAGCCCTTTGAGAACCAGAACATTAGCATTCATAATTGTTTGGAGTGTATCTTACAGTTCAGCACTTCAAAGTCGCTCTTCCTATTGCCAAGAAAAATGGTTAATAAGAGGTTAAATTAAGAGGAACCAGTGTTAGTTTGTCTTGGCAGGCCACCATGGCCTTGCCCATTTCTACTTCTCTTGGTTCCCTGAAGCAGCCTGCACAATATTAGGCATATGGCAGGTATTTAAGGAAAATGTGTTGTTTCAACTACCGTACCCTGGAAGGTAGTACCTATAATAGTGTATCTTAATAATGAGGCCAAACACTTGCTCCTCCTATATTGAGGCAAGTAAAATTTTGCCCTCAGGTTTTAATGGCTCTAAAACCAGATAAGGCCAAAACTGTTATGAAATGTATCAGATAATACCTTTACCCCAGGCTCTAGCTACATTTCTATAAACGTTCCCTATCTTTCCATCAAAATTCTGCCAAGAATCTCTTAGCTTCATTGGATGTGTTTGATCTACCATTTCAGTACCAAGATCAAGTAGTAATTTTCAAGGATGAAAACAACATAATAATATTTAAAAGGACAATGTACACTTTATAATTTAATCCAATACCAAAATTGTAGAGAACTTCAGGGATTAAATTTAATGGTGACTTGATCTAGTGATGTCTACAGTACTACAGAGGGCTAATGCCAACTATTTTCAGATTTCACTCAATTAATTTAACACAATTATTTAGGATTCACAAAGAAATTAATCCCCCAGGGACGTTAAACCAAATCATTTTTTGACCAAATGGTGCAGGCCATAACAAGAATCTAAAAAGAAAGTGCAAAGAATATTTAATGTAATGTAGAATCAAAGAGGCAAGTGCTCATATCTCTGTTGTCAAATGAAACTTAGATTATTACTCAAGATTATCATAGCAGAAGATTAGTAAGGAGACTTACACAAGTGGCAGTTTCATTGTGTGCCTTATGATGAATCTAAATTCAGTGTGCCACCACCTGTAAACTTGAGCAATAGATTTCTTTTTTTTTTAATGACCTGGAAAGAATCTAACAGTCTATCCTTGGGGAACTAACACTTTTTGAACTAATTAATCACCGGATGCCACCACTGCTCCACTCCACTGAATACAAAAACCAACTATTGGGCAATAAAGAAAAAATTATCTAGAAAAGAAAGCGTTGATATATCACTACTGGAGAGCAAACTATTCTGCAAACAACATTTACATGCCACCTTCAAAATCTTCCTTTAAAAAGCAGGAAAAGATCAGTAATATTTCTCTACATGAATGGATTTTAACACTGAAACTAATCTAAGCATTTTAATTTCCTTTGAAAGAAACGTGGATAAAGAGTAGCTAGATAATGAATACTAAGAATATTAAAAAGAAAAGATATTTTATAGTAGCTAAAGTCCTGGACTGGACTGAACTTCAAAGCAGACTGATTTGCATTTGGGGCCTGAAAGTTAACCAACTTTATGACTCTGGACAATTTACTTCAGCTCTGTTTCTCAGTCTCTCCAGGTATGAAATGAGAAGGTTAAACCAGATGATCTATAAGATCCCCTCCAGTCCTAACCTTGTATGAAATGTCAACACTTTTGGAACTACTTTTTCCTTCACATCTATACAGCTTTGTCAATATGTAGGCCACTACAGAAGGATTATGGTTTGGAGTCAGCATTTACAATCAATGAACTTTCATTCTTACTTACCTAAGTATCTCTGAATCCTGGCACTGTTTATTCTTTCACATACATTAATAATAAACAAGGCAAACTTTATGAGACCAAGCAAGAATTAGGAAGTTGTGACTGACCAGAGATAAATATCAAACTAAGGATACTTTGAATATATCATTACATTTTCTTGAGGCTTCAAATCATAATGCATTTTTCTTATTCACTATATATTTCTGATATTTTAATTATCTTCAGAATACTAATATAGGTTTAAAAATGGAGAAGCCACAAAAATTGCACAATTTGTTACAAGAACCTGTGAAATAACAACTCAAATTCTTTTTCAACTATTCACTATTGGAAGCCACATGAGAGTTGCAGTACGATGAGTACACTAGGTACAAAAATCTTAAAACACCTGTTAGCAGAGCAATTGGATATAAAATCCATGTGTATAACAATCATTTTCTGCAAAGAAGACCATGAATAAGGAGAACACAAAATGAAAGTCTACCCTAAACAGTACAGTGCATTCAGAAGACATACGATGAACTTTACTGGTAACAAGTAAATAACTAACATTCTTTGATATCTTATCATGAATTTCTAAGAAATAAATTTTGTATTATAAAAGCTGGAGAGCTCTCATTTTCTGCATTCCCTCAAATCTAGAATATCAGACACAAATTAAGTGTTACCAGTTAGATGCACGATACCTGAATTCAGTGCTTGCTTAAGTGGGACAGAGGCTTAACAAAAAAGACAACAAATTTGTCTGGGTCAGATCTAGTAGCTATAATGTGACTCTGGAGTCTGCAGTTCTGGCAATAAACTTGGTGTCTCAGCTTCCTGATTTGAACTAAATTAAAGTGGCAGAACTGTTCTGCAACATCATTCTGGGAGTCTCCCTGGAGGCTTAGTCTAGCTTCTAATCCTTCAGAATTTCAACATTTGTAAGTACTTAATGCCTTGTATTTATTTTTGCTTAGCATAGCTAAAGTGGTTTCTGATATCAGCAACTGATCCTTGACTAATACAGATTGCTATCAGAAATAATTGTAGCTAAAACATTCAAAGATAAACATCTGAGTTTGCTTAAAAGAAGTAAGAACCTGCCTGCCAAAAAAGAGTTCAATATTGGTAAATCATGATCTCCAGCAATAAAACAGATACTTAAGTTACCACCTATGGTCACTTGGAATGAAGAACTTATCAAAAATACAACTATTATAAAATAAGTGGCAGTTTCTGAAACAGTGTATGATAAGCATAAGAATACAAGGAGGGTCAGGTAGATCAGTTGCTCATAACTACATGGAAAATTTTTAAGAAGAAAAATAGCAAAGTCTAACATAAAGTCTTTATTTAAGCCATAAGAAGAAAGCAAAGAGTTTCTCTGACTGCCTTAAAAAAAAAGTCTCTCATTCCTATTGTCACAGGATTGATTAGCTAAAAATCAAAATAAGATTCTTTAGTTGCTAAATTACAATGAAGCCTTATATTTCTTATGTTAACATAGAAGCTTGCTTTAAAAAGAATTGAACCTCAAAATTTTGGTAACAATTGAGAAAGGTGACAATTGGGATCTTTGAAATATCATTGATATATAACACCCCCCAAATCCTATCAACCTACTGAGTCAACAAGATTCATCTTGCATTATGAACTGGTACTGACCTCACTTGAGTCTGCTAACTTGTAAAGGGAAGGCAATATTGCCCATGCCACATCCAGATCTGAATCAAATGCCAGCCTGTCATCAGTTACTAATCTGATACCTAAATACAATGGTGACCTAAAATAATTTGGGTTGCTTGCTAGGTTTCATCTTGCTAGATGAAAGAAGGAATGAAAGTTTTTTTTTTTTAATTGGAAGGAATTGATCACATGTGACTGCCTCTAATTTCTCCCAGGCCAAACCACACTACCTTTACAAAAACATTAAATCAATTTTCAAAGGAGCACCGATATCCTCAGAAAACATTGTCATAACTGCCCTCTGAAGGCAGGGGGGGAAGCGGAACACATTGTCAATAAAATGGGTTCCTTAATTTCAGTGTACATGATAAAATCTGAGGGGTGGCAGAGAATTAACTACAAGAGGCAAGAAGAATACAGATACCATTATAGGTATGAGAGCTAGAGGGACCATAGAATGAACTTTGATAATAACTAATTAACCACAGGGTTCTTATAACTAAAATAAACAGTCTTATTTTTTCTGTATAATGAAAACCTCTAGGTATGGTGAAGAGAGGCCTGACTGAGTCAGCCTAATAGAAAACTAAAACCTATCACTTAGAAGGCCAGGTACTGATATGGAAGAACCTACAATGTATCACCTCCCAGTTTTCCTCAATGTACCTGCAGCCATTTACTACAGTGACCATACACTGAGCAAAGAGAAACACTCAGATCTTTTGAAGATTTTTTAATGTGGGCTCTGAGTCAATCCTAAAGGAAATCCTAAAGGAAATCAGTCCTGAATATTCATTGGAAGGACTGATGCTGAAGCTGAAACTCCAATATTTGGCCACCTGATGCAAAGAACTGACTCATATGAAAAGACCCTGATTCTGGGAAAGATTGAAGGTGGGAGGAGAAGGAGACAACAGAGGATGAGATGGTTGGATGGCATCACCGACTCAATGGACATGAATTTGAGTAAACTCCAAGAGTTGGTGATGGACAGGGAGGCCTGCCATGCTGCAGTCCATGGGGTCGCAAAGAGTCAGACACGATTGAGCGACTAAGCTGAACTAAACTGAGCTAAGATCAATTTGGGGGGGGGGGGCTCTGCAATCCCCTAATCAGAGAAGAGGCTCACGATAGTCATGTGATAAATGGAGTTTTGGCTCAAGTCTACATCTAATTCAGTCCAGTATATCTACAGACTCACTCTGTAGTTATTTCTCAATTCCATTAGTAGATAGTAGGAATAAACATTCCTGATAGCTAGCAAAATCCCAATAATTGGTCCCTGATTTATGGATTGAGAGCTGTTATGAGTCACAGTAGATGTGATAACCACCCTGCAAGATGGTAACCACCTAATTACCTCTGCCTTCTTATATTCACAGCCTTGTATAGCATCCTCTCACATTGCATCAAGGTTACTCTGTTTTACCAGTAGACTGTCACTTGCAAAGCTAGGTAACAAAAGACCTGGTGGCTCCTGCTTTCTTCTTCTCTTATATCATTTGCTCAGAGGGAGCCAGCTACCATATTATAAGAAAACCCAGACAGTCTATGGTGAGGCTCATTTGACACGGAGCTAAGGCCTTCTGCCTTGGTTGGTAAAGTAATGTCTCTGCTTTTTAATTTACTATCAAGGTTGGTCATAATCTTGAGAGTCCCTTGTACTGCAAGGAGATCCAACCACTCCATTCTAAAGGGAGATCAATCCTGGGTGTTCATTGGAAGGACTGATGCTAAAACTGAAACTCCAATACTTTGGCCACCTCATGCGACGAGTTGACTCACTGGAAAAGACTCTGATGCTAGGAAAGGTTGGGGGCGGGAGAAGAAGGGGACGACCGAGAATGAGATGGCTGGATGGCATCACCGACTCTGTGGACATGAGTTTGAGTGAACTCCGGGAGTTGGTGATGGACAGGGAGGCCTGGCATGCTGTGATTCATGGGGTCGTGGAGAGTCGGACATGACTGAGCGACTGAACTGAACTGAACTGAAAGCCTTCTGCCAATAGCCATGCGAGTGAGCCATGATAGAACAAGACTCTGCTGATTTCCTGGCTGCATGAGAGACCCTGAGCTAGAACTACCTAGCTGAATATCTGACTTAAGAAATCTGTTCTTGGATGGGAGGAACAAGATGGCGGAGGAATAGGACGGCGAGACCACTCTCTCCTCCACAAATTCATCAAAAGAACTTTTGAACGCGAGTAAAGTCCACAAAACAACTTCTGAATGCTGGCAGAGGACGTCAGGCACCCAGAAAAGCAGCCCATTGTCTTCGAAAGGAGGTAGGAAAAAACATAAAAGATAAAAAGCGAAACAAAAGAAGTAAGGACGGAGCTCCGTCCCGGGAAGGGAGGCTTTAAAAAGAGAAGTTTCCAAACACCAGGAAACATTCTCACTGGCGATTCTGTGGCGAGCCTTGGAAGCTCAGAGGGCCACATAACCCTCTTTTTTTTTTAAGATTTTTTTAAAACCCACAGATTACCCGCCAAACGGTAACTCCCAGCGGAGAAGCAGCGCAGACACCTGCATACGCCATTAGCAAGTGGGGGCTGGGCAGGGAGGAGCCGGCTGAACTGCTTAGAGAGAGGACTGGGCTTGAATGCCACAAGAACAATTTGAGAGAACTGGGGAGAGCAAAGCAGACTGTGGGATAGCTTCCCCACGAAAAGGTGGAAAGCTCTAACCTATGACTCGGCCAACCCCGCTCACAGGACTGAGCAGAGCGAGCCGGCTGCGGTCGCCCCATCCCCCATTCCCCGCCGAGACAGGCAGGGAGCGCAGCCAGAGCCGGAGCGGGCAACCGCGGCCCCAGAAAGGCATCCGATACAAACTGAAGGCAGGCTTGTTGCTATTCAGGACTTCTTGGGCTCGGGCCAGTCGATATCCCCCTGAGAAGGTGTGCCAGTTGTACACCCAGAAAACTGAGTGGCGGGGACTGGGGAGGCGATAAGTTGCAGAGACTGCGCTCGCCAAACACCTGGTCCCCTGAGCTGCTCGGACTGGGGAAGGCACAAAACGCAGACCCAACCAAGTCTGCGCCTTTGTGGAGTACCTGAGAACCTGAACTTGAGCCGCTCAGACCTGGGAAGTGCATACAACCCGGTGCCGGCCTCGGACAGTTCCCGGCAGAGCAACCTACAGCCTGTGCAGTGTAGACTGGGACAGCATACGTGCTGTGAGCGGGGGCAAACCCAGTGTGGCCGAGACGCTGCGAGCACTCCCCACAGACGCCAGAGATAATCGACTGCAGCGTTCCTCCCTTCCCAGAACAGGACTGAACAACTGAGCCTTAAAAAGTGTCCACCCACTCCCTAGTATCAGGGCGGAAATTAGACACTGAAGAGACCAGCAGACAGAAGCTAAAACAGAGGGAACCACCTTGGAAATGACAGATAGAGACGTCTAGAGACTACTCCAAGAATAAGACCAAAAACCAGAGGCAAGAGGCTAAAGCCCGAATCCTGAGAACACCAGAGAAGTCCTGACTCCAGGGAACATTAATCAATAGGAGCTCATCAAACGTCTCCATACCTACGCTAAACCCAAGGGTCAACAAGTTCCAGAGCAAGACATACCACGCAAATTCTCCAGTAACACAGGAAACTAGCCCTGAGCTTCAATATACAGGCTGCCCAAAGTCACTCCAAACCCACTGACATCTCATAACTCATTAGTGGACACTTCATTGCACTCCAGAGAGAACAAATCCAGCTCCACCCACCAGAACAGGCTTCCATAACCAGGGAACCTTGACAAGTCACCTGTCCAACCCCACACACAGCAAGGAAACTACATAATAAAGAGAACTCCACAAATGGCCAGAAGAGGGAAAGGCCACCCCAAGCAAAGCATTATAAGCAAGATGAAGAAGCAGAGAAATACCCAGCAAGTAAAGGAACAAGATAAATGCCCACCAACACAAACAAAAGAGGAAGATATAGGGAATCTACATGAAAAAGAATTTCGAATTTTGGTGGTGAAAATGATTCAAAATCTTGAAAGCAAAATGGAGTTACAGATAAATAACCTGGAGAAAAGGATTGAGAAGATGGAAGAAAGGTTTAATAAGGACTTAGAGGAAATAAAAAAGAGTCAATATACAATGAATAATACAATACATGAGGTCAGAAACACTCTGGAGGGAACAAACAGTAGAATAACAGAGGCAGAAGACAGGGTAAGCGAGCTAGAAGATAGAATTGTAGAAATAAATGAAACAGAGAGGAGAAAAAAAAACAAATTAAAAGAAATGAGAACAATATTAGAGACCTCTGGGACAATGTTAAACGCTCCAACATTCGAATCATAGGAGTCCCAGAAGAAGAAGACAAAAAGAAAGACCATGAGAGAATACTTGAGGAGATAATAGTTGAAAACTTCTCTAAAATAGGGAAAGAAATAATCACCCAAGTCCAATAAACCCAGAGAGTCCCCAACAGGATAAACCCAAGGCGAAATACTCCTAGACACATATTAATCAAATTAACAAAGATCAAACACAAAGAACAAATATTAAAAGCAGCAAGGGAAAAACAGCAAATAACACACAAGGGGATTCCCATAAGGATAACAGCTGATCTTTCAACAGAAACTCTTCAGGCCAGGAGGGAATGGCAAGACATACTTAAAGTGATGAAAAAAAATAACCTACAGCCCAGACTACTGTACCCAGCAAGGATCTCATTCAAATATGAAGGAGAAATCAAAAGCTTTACAGACAAGCAAAAGCTGAGAGAATTCAGAATTACCAAACCAGCTCTCCAACAAATGCTAAAGGATCTTTTCTAGACAGGAAACACAGAAAGGGTGTATAAACTCGAACCCAAAGCAATAAAGAAAATGGCTACGGGATCGTACTTATCAATAATTACCTTAAACGTAAATGGGTTGAATGCCCCAACCAAAAGACAAAGGCTGGCTGAATGGATACAAAAACAAGAACCCCATATATGTTGTCTGCAAGAGACCCACCTCAAAACGAGGGACACATACAGACTGAAAGTGAAGGGCTGGAAAAAGATATTCCATGCAAATAGAGACCAAAAGAAAGCAGGAGTAGCAATACTCATATCAGATAAAATAGACTTTAAAACAAAGACTGTGAAAAGAGACAAAGAAGGAAACTACATAATGATCAAAGGATCAATCCAAGATGAAGATATAACAATTATAAATATTTATGCACCCAACATAGGAGCACCGCAATATGTAAGACAATTACTAACAAGTATGAAAGGGGAAATTAACAATAATGCAATAATAGTGGGAGATTTTAATACCCCACTTACATCTATGGATAGATCAACTAAACAGAAAATTAACAAGGAAACACAATCTTTAAATGATACAATAGACCAGTTAGACCTAATTGATATCTATAGGACATTTCACCCCAAAACAATGAATTTCACCTTTTTCTCAAGTGCACATGGAACCTTTTACAGGATAGATCACATCCTGGGCCATAAATCTAGCCTTGGTAAATTCAAAAAAGTTGAAATCATTCCATGCATCTTTTCTGACCACAATGCAGTAAAATTAGATCTCAATTATGGGAGAAAAACTATTAAACATGCCAACATATGGAGGCTGAACAACACGCTGCTGAACAACGAACAAATCATAGAAGAAATCAAAAGAGAAATCAAAATATGCATATAAATGAATGAAAATGAAAACACAACAACCCAAAACCTCTGGGACACTGTAAAAGCAGTGCTAAGGGAGAAGTTCATAGCAATACAGGCACACCTCAAGAAACAAGAAAAAAGTCAACTAAATAACCTAACTCTACATCTAAAGAAACTAGAAAAGGAAGAAATGAAGAACCCCAGGGTCAGTAGAAGGAAAGAAATTGTAAAAATTAGGGCAGAGATAAATGCAAAAGAAACAAAAGAAACTATAGCAAAAATCAACAAAGCCAAAAGCTGATTCTTTGAGAAGGTAAATAAAATTGACAAACCACTAGCCAGACTTATCAAGAAACAAAGGGAGAAGAACCAAATCAATAAAATTAGAAATGAAAATGGAGAGATCACAACTGACAACACAGAAATACAAAGGATTATTAGAGAATACTATCAGGAATTATATGGCAATAAAATGAATAACCTGGAAGAAATGGACAAATTCCTAGAAAAATACAACTTTCCAAAACTGAACCAGGAAGAAATAGAAAATCTGAACAGACCCATCACAAGCACGGAAATTGAAACTGTAATCAAAAATCTCCCAGCAAACAAAAGCCCAGGTCCAGACGGCTTCACAGCTGAATTCTACCAAAAATTTAGAGAAGAGCTAACACTTATTCCACTCAAACTCTTCCAGAAAATTGCTGAGGAAGGGAAACTTCCAAACTCATTCTATGAGGCCACCATCACCCTAATCCCAAAACCTGGTAAAGACCCCACAAAAAAAGAAAACTACAGGCCAATATCACTGATGAACATAGATGCAAAAATCCTTAACAAAATTCTAGCAATCAGAATCCAACAGCATATTAAGAAGATCATACATCATGACCAAGTGGGCTTTATCCCAGGAATGCAAGGATTCTTCAATATCCGTAAATCAGTCAACGTAATACACCACATTAACAAACTGAAAAATAAAAATCATATGATTATCTCAATAAATGCAGAGAAAGCCTTCGACAAAATTCAACATCCATTTATGATAAAAACCCTCTAGAAAGTGGGAATAGAAGGGACATACCTCAACATAATAAAAGCTATATATGACAAACCCACAGCAAACATTATCCTCAATGGTGAAAAACTGAAAGCATTTCCCCTAAAGTCAGGAACAAGACAAGGGTGCCCACTCTCACCACTACTATTCAACATAGTTCTGGAAGTTTTGGCCACAGCAATCAGAGCAGAAAAAGACATGAAAGGAATACAAATTGGAAAAGAAGAAGTAAAACTTTCACTGTTCGCTGATGACATGATCCTCTACACAGAAAACCCTAAAGACTCTACCAGAAAACTACTAGAGCTAATCAATGATTACAGTAAAGTTGCAGGATATAAAATCAACACACAGAAATCCCTTGCATTCCTATACACTAATAATGAGAAAATAGAAAGAGAAATTAAGGAAACTATTCCATTCACTGTTGCAACGAAAAGAATTAAATACTTAGGAATATATCTACCTAAGGAAACAAAAGACTTGTACATAGAAAACTATAAAACACTACTGAAAGCAATCAAAGAGGACACTAATAGATGGAGAAATATACCATGTTCATGGATTGGAAGAATAAATATTGTAAAAAAGAGTATACTACCCAAAATAATTTATACATTCAATGCAATCCCTATCAAGCTACCAAAGATATTTTTCACAGAACTAGAACAAATAATCTCACAATTTGTATGGAAATACAAAAAACCTCGAATAGCCAAAGCAATCTTGAGGAAGAAAAATGGAACTGGGGGAATTAACCTGTCGGACTTCAGGCTCTACTACAAAGCCACAGTCATCAAGACAGTATGGTACTGGCATAAAGACAGAAATATAGATCAATGGAACAAAATAGAAAGCCCAGAGATAAATCCACGCATCTATGGACACCTCATCTTTGACAAAGGAGGCAAGAATATAAAATGGAGAAAAGACAGTCTCTTTAACAAGTGGTGCTGGGAAAACTGGTCAGCCACTTGTAAAAGAATGAAACTAGAACACTTCCTAACACCATACACCAAAATAAACTCAAAATGGATTAGAGAGCTAAATGTAAGACCAGAAACTATAAAACTCCTAGAGGAGAACGTAGGCAAAACACTCTCCGACATAAATCACAGCAGGATCCTCCATGACCCACCTCCCAGAATATTGGAAATAAAAGCAAAAATAAACAAATGGGACCTAATTAAAATCAAAAGCTTCTGCACAGCAAAGGAAACTATAAGTAAGGTGAAAAGACAGCCTTCAGAATGGGAGAAAATAATAGCAAATGAAGCAACTGATAAAGGATTAATCTCCAAACTATACAAGCAGCTCCTGCAGCTCAATTCCAGAAAAATAAATGACCCAATCAAAAAATGGGCCAAAGAACTAAACAGAAATTTCTCCAAAGAAGACATAAAGATGGCTAACAAACACATGAAAAAATGCTCAACATCCCTCATAATCAGAGAGATGCAAATCAAAACCACAATGAGATACCATTTCACACCAGTCAGAATGGCTGCTATCCAAAAGTCTACATGCAATAAATGCTGGAGAGGGTGTGGAGAGAAAGGAACCCTCTTACACTGTTGGTGGGAATGCAAACTAGTACAGCCACTATGGAGAACAGTGTGGAGATTCCTCAAAAAACTGGAAATAGAACTGCCATATGATCCAGCAATCGCACTCCTGGGCATACACACCGAGGAAACCAGAATTGAAAGAGACACGTGTACTCCAATGTTCATTGCAGCACTGTTTATAATAGCCAGGACATGGAAGCAATCTAGATGTCCATCTGCAGACGAATGGATAAGAAAGCTTTGGTACATATACACAGTGGAGTATTATTCAGCCATTAAAAAGAATACATTTGAATCAGTTCTAATGAGGTGGATGAAACTGGAGCCTATTATACAGAGTGAAGTAAGCCAGAAAGAAAAACACCAATACAGTATACTAACACATATATATGGAATTTAGAAAGATGCAAATGATAACCCTGTATACGAGACAGCAAAAGAGACACAGATGTATAGATCAGTCTTTGGGACTCTATGGGAGAGGGTGAGGGTGGGATGATTTGGGAGAATGGCATTGAAACACGTATGTTGTCATATGTGAAACGAATCACTAGTTCAGGGTCAATGCATGTTATAGGATGCTCAGGGCTGGCATGCGGGGATGACCCAGAGGGAGGATAAAGGGAGGAGGGAGGTGGGAGGGGGGTTCAGGAGGGGGAACTTATGTAAACCCGGGGCAAATTCATATCAATGTATGGCAAAACCAACCAATATAATATTGTAAAATAATTTGCCTCCAATAAAAAATAAATTAACTACAAAAAAAAATAAAAAATAAAATAAAATAAAATGTGGAAAGTAAAAAAAAAAAAAAAAACAGAAATCTGTTCTTAATTCTGGCTATGCATCAAATTTACCTTTTAAAATTACACATGACCCTTGCTCAGATTCCAGAGTCTAGTAAATGATCTGGGGTAGGGCTTAGCCATATGTAATGAAAAGAAAACAAAAGATGATTCTGGTTTTGACCAGGATTCTGAACCACTATTGTATATGACTTATATTTCATCTTGTCCCAATTTTTAGTTTTTGTTGTATTATTCTTGTAGTTTGCTGCTGCTGCTGCTACTAAGTCACTTCAGTCGTGTCCGACTCTGTGTGACCCCATAGACGGAAGCCCACCAGGCTCCCCCGTCCTTGGGATTCTCCAGGCAAGAACACTGGAGTGGGTTGCCATTTCCTTCTCCAGTGTGTGAAAGTGAAAAGTGAAAGTGAAGTCTCTCAGTTGTGTCCAACCCATAGCGACCCCATGGACTGCAGTCTACCAGGCTCCTCCATCCATGGGATTTTCTAGGCAAGAGTACTGGAGTGGCTTGCCATTGCCTTCTCCATCTTGTAGTTTACCTCATTATAAATTAAAGCCATCTTCTACTTCTGCTTCATTGACTACGCTAAAGCCTTTGACCGTGTGGATCACAACAAACTGTGGAAAATTCTTCAAGAAGTGGGAATACCAGACCACATTCCCTGCTTCCTGAGAAACCTGTATGCAGGTCAAGAAGCAAAAACTAGAACCAAACATTGAACAACGGACTGGTTTAAAATTGGGAAAAGAGTACGTCAAGGCCGTATTTTGTCTATATATTATTGTATATTGTATACATATATTATATGTATATATAATTGCATTTATTGTTTAACTTGTATACAGAGTACATCATGCAAAATGCCAGGCTGGATGAAGCACAAGCTGGAATCAAGATTGCAGGGAGAAATATCAATAGTCTCAGATACGCAGATGACACCACACTTATGGCAGAAAACAAAAAGAAATTAAAGAGCCTTTTGATAAAAGTGAAAAAGGAGACTGAAAAAGCTAGCTTAAAACTCAACATTCATAAAACTAAGATCATAGCATCCAGTCCCATCACTTTACGGCAAATAGATGGGGAAACAATGGAAACAGTGAGAGACTTTATTTTATTGGGCTCCAAAATCACTGCAGATGGTGACTAGGCTGTGAAATTAAAAGATGCTCGCTCCTTGGAAGAAAAGCCATGACTAACTTAGACAGCATATTAAAAAGCAGAGACATTACTTTGCCAACAAAGGTCCATCTAGTCAAAGCTATGGTTTTTACAGTAGTCACATATGGATGTGAGATTTGAACCATAAAGAAGGCTAAGCACCAAAGAATTGATGCTCTTGAACTGTGGTGTTGGAGAATACTCTTGAGAGTCCCTTAGACTACAAGGAAGTCAAGCCAGTCAATCCTAAAGGAAATCAATCCTGGATATTCATTGGAAGGACTGTTGCTGAAGCTGAAGGTTCAGTACTTTGGCCACCTGATGCGAAGAACTGACTCACTTGAAAAGACTCTGATGATGGGAAAGATTGAGGGCAGGAGGAGAAGCGGACAAAAAAGGACAAGATGATTAGATGACTTCACTGACTCGATGAACGTGATTTGAGCAATCTCTGAGAGATGGTGAAGGAGAGGGAAGTCTGGCATGCTGCAGTCCATGGGGTCGCAAAGAAGCAGACACAACTGAGTGACTGAACAACAACATGTTAAAATAAGACAAGAAATCATTCATAAATAAACAAATCACTAAATCATTTTATTGTACAAGAGAAAGTATTCAGAGCCACATCCAAGATGACACAGATGATATAATCATATTTTCCCTTTATTTTTCCTCTCATCCTCCAAACATCCTTATTTGGGTGAAATAAGAACCTAAATTAAAGCTGAAGTATGACTTTAAATGACTTTGAACAAACTCCAGGAAATGAAGGACAGGGAAGCCTGGTGTGCTGCAGTCGATGGGGTTGCAAAGAGTTGGACATGACTTAGCAACTGAACAACAACCATGATTTCAAGGGCAAAGATTACACGTGGGCAGTCTGAATGGCCAGTAGAGAGATGAAAGCAAAGAATAGAAACTCTTTGCTCTGATTTTGCAACTTTGTACATATGTGTACAATTTTATACATATGCTTCAGATTCAGGTGTCTCTCTGTACCTGGAAAGAAAGGTGCCATTTTCTCTGCCATGCTGTCATTATGAAAAGTTGCCCAACTACAAGAAAGAGACAGTTATCACAAATCTCTGCAAATGGTGATTTTGAGATTGCTACCCAATCTCAAACTCCTGTAATATATGACAGGTTCAATGAGTGATATCTGGGAAACCCAGATTTGGATGCCACTCCACAAATATCCTGTTGCAGGTGAGGACACCAGTAATTCCCAATCTAGTTTAAAAGGGTATCACCTAATTCCATCACCAGCTATGCATTGTGAAATGTAATAGAATTAGAAAAAACTTTAATCAGAGGTTAGAGTTTAATTAGAGGTTGAGACATGCAAAAGAAAAAGGGTTACCTAATAACTGAGTATGAATAAAGCAAGGATCATATACTGCTCTAAGAAAGAAAATGAGGCCTAGAGATTTGGCTATGAGTACTTTATCAAATCCCCTTTCACATACAATACTGCTCTCTCTGAGGTATTCAGTGTCCTAATCCAACTCTCCATTCTCTAGAAGGTTGGAACCCCATTTTGGCAGACTTTCACTGGTTGGACAGAGCTTATGTTCTTAATTCATCCATTTCCATTTGTTAGCTTCACAAATTTTTCTGTATAATATTCCCTCAGCAATTTCCATTGAAGTTGGAAATTGAAATTTGCTTTTGCTGTTACCTTCCCACAAGATACCTTCATCTGATCAGTGACCCCCAAACCCTTGAAACAAAGGAATAATTAACTGTAGAAATTTCTAGAACCAAGAGAAGTAGAACATGCATGTGTTTAATTATGTTGTATAAGGTAGATACAGAGGAGATATTTTTAAAAAATATATTCTGTCATTCAAACGACCACAAACTCTGATATCTACTCTACTATCTCCCACTTTGGGAGTGAAGAATGTATTGGGAAGCTTTTCACATCTTTCCCTTAGATGTTACCCAGCTTTAACTTAAATATTTCCAGTTAGAGAGAACTCAGTAATTACCAGTGTGACTTATTCCTTTAACAACACTATAAATTAGTAAAGCTTCATGTTGAGGCTAAACCATACTACCTGAATTTTCTATACGTTGATCCAAATTTTGCCCTCTGAGTGACAGAGATGAAGTCATATTATTCTTCTATTTGACAAAATTTCAAATATTGAACAAACATAGTGGTTTATCCTTTCCAGACTAAACATCTCCAAATCCTTAAAATCTTCCTGCTAAGACATAATTTTATGCCTCCTACCACCCTAGGTGTACTTGAATATGCTATGGTTCAATGTTTCCCTGGGCCTCAAAGTTTGTTTTCCTAAAGACAAATTCCTGGCCCCACCCGCATAGATTATGATCCAGTATTTCTGGGGTAGACTCGGCAATTTAAATTTTTTCCCAATAAATTCTGATACAAATCAGTGCTCTGGATTATTAATATGGTCCCTGGAACAAAGTCATAACTCTAGTTGAAGACTAACCAGTCCAAAAAGCAAACCAAAAAAAAAAAAGATTCATTATCTCTCTGACTTCAAATATCATTGATAGAATCGATAGAGTCTAAGATTGCATCATAATTATTAGTATCAACCATTTTCAATGTACAGCAAATAAAATATCTAGGTTTCTATTCCATCACCCTATAATTATGCCATCATTGCATAGTTCAACCAAGGAACACTGCTGATAAGTAACCACTCTCATTTTTATAGCCTCTCAGCTGTATTTTATTTTATTTTTTTTTAAGTAATTAATTTATTTTTTATTGGAGGCAAATTATTTTACAATATTATATTGGTTGGTTTTGCCATATATTGACATGAATTCGCCCCGGGTTTACATAAGTTCCCCCTCCTGAACCCCCCCTCCCACCTCCCTCCTCCCTTTATCCTCCCTCTGGGTCATCCCCGCATGCCAGCCTCGAGCATCCTATAACATGCATCGACCCTGAACTAGTGATTCGTTTCACATATGACAACATACGTGTTTCAATGCCATTCTCCCAAATCATTCCACCCTCACCCTCTCCCATAGAGTCCCAAAGACTGTTCTATCCATCTGTGTCTCTTTTGCTGTCTCATATACAGGGTTATCATTTGCATCTTTCTAAATTCCATATATATGTGTTAGTATACTGTATTGGTGTTTTTCTTTCTGGCTTACTTCACTCTGTATAATAGGCTCCAAAATATACAAGCAGCTCCTGCAGCTCAATTCCAGAAAAATAAATGAACCAATCAAAAAATGGGCCAAAGAACTAAACAGACATTTCTCCAAAGAAGACATAAAGATGGCTAACAAACACATGAACAAATGCTCAACATCCCTCATAATCAGAGAGATGCAAATCAAAATCACAATGAGATACCATTTCACACCAGTCAGAATGGTTGCTATCCAAAAATCCACATGCAATAAATGCTGGAGAGGATGTGGAGAGAAAGGAACCCTCTTACACTGTTGGTGGGAATGCAAACTAGTACAGCCACTATGGAGAACAGTGTGGAGATTCCTCAAAAAACTGGAAATAGAACTGCCATATGATCCAGCAATCGCACTCCTGGGCATACACACCGAGGAAACCAGAATTGAAAGAGACACGTGTACTCCAGTGTTCATCGCAGCACTGTTTATAATAGCCAGGACATGGAAGCAACCTAGATGTCCACCTGCAGACGAATGGATAAGAAAGCTTTGGTACATATACACAATGGAGTATTATTCAGCCATTAAAAAGAATACATTTGAATCAGTTCTAATGAGGTGGATGAAACTGGAGCCTATTAATTCAGCTGTATTTTAGTTTTAGATTTTTCAAATCAAGAAATGTTCAAATCAGGAAAAGCAGACCCTCAGGTAAGAAATGTGTCTTAGCCAATTTGGTTTCATACCAAAATACTTAGACCATTCTTAAGCAACAGAAATGTATTTTCTCACAGTTCTAAAGGCTGGAAATGTGAGACTAGGGTGCCAGCATGGTTGAATTCTAATGAGAGTTCTCTTCTTGGCTTGCAGACATCTACTTTCTTGATGTGTGTTCACAAGGCCTTCCCTCTGTGTGTCTGTGTGTGTGTGTGCGTGTGTGTGTGTGTGTGTGCAAAAGAGTGAGAGAGCAAGCTCTCTGGAGTCTCTTCTTTTAATAGCAGTCCCATCATTAGAACCCTAATCTGATGACTTCATCTAAACCTAATCACCTCCCAAAGGCCCCATCTCCAAATACCACCATATTAGAGCACAAGGCTACAACATATGAATTTTAGAAAGATACATTCAGTCCATTGCCAGGTATAAACTTACTCATAATTTGTGCTTCATAATACTATGCATGGTATAACACTGGAAACAACAATGTTCAGTCTATTCCCTCTCACAACTCTTTCCTCCAAGTTTTAAATTAAGGCTCAAACTCACCAACGTCAAATACGCTTCCAGGATTAGCTCTACTTCTCCTCTACTCATATGTACAGTCAATAAATACTTGAATTGGTTTTGGGTGCTAATATGTAATATCTATTTTCCAAAGGTAAAAATCCTTTAGTAAATCTCTACATGAAGTTTTATAGATTTCATGTGGTAGGTGATCAATGAATAAGAAATTACTCAAATGAAGCTAGTAACTTTTTCTATTAGGTTATTTTCAACTTAGCTTCTTTCAAAAAAATTTTATTAAGGGTTTATTAGATGCCAGGCACTGTACTAAACACTGTAGATAAGCAATGAATAAAATATACACGCCTTCCTTTATATCTCCTTTATAGAGCTGAAAGCCTACATAAGGGGGGGATGGTTATAAATTGAACACATAATCACAGAGATAAATGCTTAATTAAAATTGTGATAGACATTGTGAAGGAAAAAGTAGAATGACATTATATTGGGGGCATAGATGAAGATTCAGGGAAGACTTCTTTGGGAAAGACATTTTAGGAAAGACCTGAGTAATGAACAAGCAATAGCTAGGAGAGGGGCAAATTCCAAGCAGAATAGGACAGGAAAAGATCCCAAAGCAGAATCTCAGCCAGACCCTTTGGTCTGAAAAAGGATATATGACTAAAGAGAAAGAGAAAGTGGAACACAGTGAGGCTGGAGAGTTACACAGGGACTGGATTATACATGAAATAGAAATCCAAATAGATGCTTTTGGATTTATTCTAAATGTATTTCATACACACTGAAGAGCTATAGCAGGGAGTGCTGCATTTTTAGAAGCTCGCTCAAGGCACTACATATATGCAAAATATGATGATGGGAGACAAGAAGAAATACAGTTTCAGTTTGGAAGTGTCCATGGTAGACAGTTTAGAAGAGAAAAGATATTTGCTTAGATTAAATGATGGGAGTAGATATTTGAAGAAGTAGGCAGCTTATAATATATTTTAGAGATATAGTCCAAAAGAATCAAAAGCAGGATATAGCGTTTGACACACATTTGCTTTACTAAAATGTCTACAAACGTATGCATTTTCCATAACTGCTAAGACTCACCAAGAAGCCTTTATGCCTAAGTGCTCCTTTACCTTTTTCTAATTATTCGTTTCAAGTAGAAGTTAGATTTGCTTAACTTTGCACAATAACCAGCACAGCATGCTACCCATAGTATGGTCCCTTCAATTCACTTGATAATGTTCTAACACGATGTGGGGTTCTTAGTGAGTCAGACGGAGAAGGCAATAGCAAGCCACTCCAGTACTATTGCCTAGAAAATCCCATGGATGGAGGAGCCTGGTAGGCTGCAGTCTGTGGGGTCGCAAAGGGTCGGACACGACTGAGCGACTTCACTTTCATTTTTCACTTTCCACTTTCCACTTTCACACATTGGAGAAGGAAATGGCAACCCACTCCAGTGTTCTTGCCTGGAGAATCCCAGGGACGGGGGAGCCTGGTGGGCTTCCGTCTATGGGGTCACACAGAGTCGGACACGACTGAAGTGACTTAGCAGCAGCAGCAGCAGTGAGTCAGAATTATACATATTAAGGGAGAGTGCCATAAGAGACAAACTTTTCAAAAGAATGAACCTGATTTTCTCTTTAAATGTCATTTTTTTCACAAAAGTTAATATCATTTTTGAGTTTGGACTGTGAACCACACAAAATTAGCCTCAAATACAGGCTTCTGACAAACATTAATATCCTGAACCTGAGTGAAACAAATCTCTTAGTTTGCAATGATAATATAACTGCTCTTTAACATTGTAATAGATTTCTATATAAAACACACTCAGTTGTGTCTGACTCTTTGAGACCACATGGACAATAGCCCACCAGGCTCCTCTGTCCATAGAATTCTTCAGGCAAGAATACTGGAGTGGGTAGCCATTCCCTTCTCCAGGGGATCTTCCTGACCCAGGGATCAAACCTGAGTCTCCTGCATTGCAGGCAGATTCTTTAAAATCTGAGCCACCAGGGAAGCCCTAAAAAACACACAGGATTTCCAAATATACATAGGATATATGGGATAAGCTTACAAAATAAAAATAGTTAAATAGATTCCTGCTGCTGCTGTTGCAGCTAAGTCACTTCAGTCATGCCCGACTCTGTGTGACCCCATGACAGCAGCCCACCAGGCTCCTCTGTCCATGGGATTCTCCAGGCAAGAATACTGGAGTGGATTGCCAGTTCCTTCTCTTAAATAGATTCTTACTGCATTCAAATATGGGAATATAAAACTTCTAAACTGTATATTCAGGAAACACCACATGGGAAAAAATTAGTATTAAAATCATACAACATCTTTTAAATTTAAAAAATCATGCTAACTTTTCTCTCTCCTAGAATGTCAACTGAAAAAGAAACAAGCTGAGCTCATAGCTGCAGATTCTTTTCAATGTTTTCCTTTGTAGAAAAGAATCTATATTTTTAAAAATAAGGGGAGAAACCTAGTCAAGAGGAAAGAGAATCCAAAAGGATTTATATATATAAAGATCATATCGTCTCTATCAACCCGCATTTCTATTTCAACCTTGATCCTTTTCTTCATGGCCAATAAGCACTAACCTAGTGTAAAATAGTATAGGAAGAGTATGTGCATACATCGCAGATAAAATACAAGCTGCACCCATTTTGGGTGTTTTTATCATTAACTGCTGTTGCATAAACTGAACATACAATGAGCTGTGACATTGGATAAATCATTTGTTTCCACTTGTTATTGATGACATTTCATAACTCGTTTGGGACTCGGCTTTGCCCCGTCACTCATGAGTTATGAGGTCATCAATCATGACCGGGAATAAATGATTTATGTAAGGCGCCCTATTGTATATTTTAGGTAGAATATACAGTAAAACACACACTATTGATTTCTAATATTGTTGTATTTTGTATATCATGTGTGTTTGTGAGACTGTGGTCTTGTGTCATCACTGAGTATGAAATGTTAAAATAAAAAAACAAAAACGAAAAACAGTAACATGAAGTGTTAAATTATGAGAAGAGAAATGTAGAGAAATGACTCAGAATTCCCATTTTTAATTAATGTCTTGCTAAAGCAATTTTAAAAGATCCTTGAATTAAAAACACACTGTCTCAAGGAAAAGGAGTTGTGCTTAAGGACATGAATATATAAGGTCATGATTAGGAAACAGAACAGGATGGAGAAAAAGCCTTTGAATAGAGTATATACCACCGTAGAAGAGGAAATGGTACCCACTCCAGTATTCCTGCCTGAAGAATCCCATGGACAGAAGAGCCTGGCAGGCTATAGTGCCTGGGGTAGCAGGGTCAGACAGGACTGAGCGACCGAGCACACATGATTCTTGAATAAACTTTGGACACACTGAGGACACAGTTCCTACTGAGGAGTATTTTATACTTGAACACTTGATAGGATCAATGTCTTAGTAACAAGAATATCATGGACATATGAAAAACTTCTTCCAGCCTTTTCAGAAAGGAAAGAGGTAGAGTGCATACAAAAACCAAACTGATTCCTTTCATTGATGAAAGCTTAGCTCCTTTAACCATAACTCAGACTGGGTGTGAAATAATCCACAAGTAAGTTTAATTACCATATTAATAGAAAATAAACATAAATTGATCAGGAAAATACTCATCCTTTCAAAAGGATATGGCATCTTAAGAAACTGGAAATATTTTCTTTTGCTTCCTTCCTATTTCATCTACCAACTGACTTTTCCATTTCTTTTCCTGATGAGCTTAAAACTATAAACATGGTTTAAAAAAACAAAACTACAAGAAAATGCAAAGAATTTGAGGGAAGCAATCAAAAACATATTGAAAATCAAACCTAGAATAAGAGCATCAAAAATCCAGGAACTTTCAGCTATTTGCAATTACGAGAGTAATTGCTATTTTAACATGTTTTGCTTGTTCCAAAGAAACTCTGGTTCGTAAGCTGAAATTCAACGAGTTTAAATCACAGCAAAATCTTTCAGGAGCTGATCAAGACTAAATATACAATCAAAACAACCTATTATCTACATATTTTAGTTGATTAAGAAAATAAGGTACCTCTCCAAGCAGTATTACGCAGACGTTGTTGACCAGCTGTGTTCAATTCCCAGTGATGATAAGAAAATAACTATTTAATCTGAAATATGAAGTATTTAGGTCAAATAAAAAGAAAAAAATCTTTATCTTACAGGAAAATTGACATTATTGAATATTGGTATAGAATTTTCTTCAGAAAATTTTAATAGTAATTTCATTTTTTAGAATGATTTAAATCTGTTCTAATCTAATGGCCAAGGGTTATATTATAAATTCAAAATGACTTCTTATAATTCCTTTCACTGCTTAATTCTGTGATGATCCTAATTAAAAGCACTGTTTTTATAGAGCAACAGCATAAGAGGATTGGGGAATCTCAAAGTAACAGCTTGTTGCTTTAATGATAAGTAAGGTGATATATGAGAAAATGAGTCAGATGTCCATGATCTAGCTAAAAGTCCTTATTTTAAGTTCAATATTACTTAGAGATAGTTCACTTTTAAATTTCTATCCTAGCTTTTTTTCCTAAGTGCTCTTCTTAGGCATAAGAATTCTTAACCTGTGACTTTGAATAGGCTTTAAGGGAGTTCAAGAATTACCTCAAATTGTATTCAGAATTGTATATAATGAGCGCATATGCATGTTTCTGGGGAGAAAGCTTACAGCATTGCTAAAGCCTGGCATGCTGCAGTCCATGGGGTCACAAAGAGTCGGACATGACTAAGCTACTGAACAACAACCAAACTTTATTAAGAGTCCAGGTCCAGAAACAACTTTTTTAAAAAAAGACTAAAACCACTGTTTTTAAAGACTGTCATTCACAATCCAGTCTGTTATCTATCTTTCCAAATTGTTTACAAAATCAATTCCATTTTTTTTAAGATTTTTCTCTCTCCCATGTCCTTAATTCATTTTGGTAACTGGTCAGAAGAAAGTATTAAACTCTGTGGCTAATTTTGCTCTTTCAAGTGCCTTTGGGTAAAACTTTGGTTGTAAATTCTATAGTTTGCACTTGTCACATACACTTCTTCTGTTGTGTGCAGATATCAAATAAATGTGATTTCCCTTCTCCCCCATGTATAATCAAAGAGTAGCTGCTACTTAAATGTGGCAACTCACATATGGAATCAGAACAGTCATTTAAGAAAAAAATCTTCTCCTCATCTAAAACTCAGGGTAAACCTTGAAACATTTTAATTGTAGATTTTACATTTTTAATGATAAAATGTGATGAGATGTGGGAAGATTATCATTTGCTATAAGGAGGTACAGAGAGGTACATAGTATAATTAGGACTCATCCTTGCACATTTGAACAGTAAGGGATACATGATAAATTCAGAATTTTTTTTAAAAGAAAGGGAGGAAGAGAGGGAAGAAAGGAAGAAGGGAAGCAAAAGAAACTGGTTATAAACCTTATTTAACCAGTTTAGAGCTGTTTAATGAGCTTGTTCCCCAAGCATTAGAAATGTGGAAGGAGCCACAACCTTCCATACCTACCATATATTTGGTAGTGTACCAGGCTGGGTAGGAAGAGACTGGGGACTTAACCCCAGATCTGCTCCTGACTCACTGAGTGACCTCAAGCCAGTTAACCCATCTGTTGTTTTTCAGAAGGTGATGACTTGGAGACTGCCAAGCAATTGCTGTGCATTAATGGGGTGACAGTCAGAGGGAGATGCCTGGGGCAGGAGAGCTTCAGTCTAAAGAAATCAGCCTTTGCTGCTGTACCCAATCATGTCAGCACCAGTGCTCTTTGAGGGGGTTTCCTGCCATTGTTGCTCCCTGCTCCAGAACACCCCATGCTGCCAAAGACACTGCAGGAGGTCACCTTTAACGGACAACCTCATTTACAAATTTCCAGGCCACTAAATCAAATGAACCAGTGCAAGGGTACTTTTTTTTAAGACTTCCAAAGAGATGCATAGAAGAGATGCCTATCTTGGGAACAGAGAATTACAGCAGGAGTCTCACTTTGTGATGATTGGAAAAGAAAGTAGATCAGAAAGCAGCTTCTTAAGTTTGGGAATTATTTAGATTTTAAATTGTGTTTTGCTCTCCATCAAATTGGATTAGATTCCTTGAATCTTCCAAGACTTTGATCCAGTCCATTTCACATTTACAAATTAAAAGCAGCTTTAGCAGTGAAAATCATATAAGATACAACAAGAAAGCTTTGAGGGGCAGATGTAGCCTAAAGGCCCATCCACTTGTGCAGTGTCTCATACCAACATATTTGTACTTTAAGAAAATATACTTAATTCCTATAATGATAAATGTTCTTCAATAGAGAGACATGCATTCATAAAATAGCTACGTACCTATATTCCTTTGCACTGTATCATTTTTCTGAATCCAACAATAAATGTATTTCATTGGAATTAAGAAAACCAAAATTTCAGGGTATGAAAGCGTTTGTCAAACGCAGATTAGTTAAAATGTTAACTAAATTTTGACCAAAGTTAAAATAAATGAGTTATCGTATATTTGATAACTTAATATGTCCTTGACAACTGTAACACCATAATCATGTGGAAGTGAGAAAAGTGAGGAGGAAGAGAAGTAAGCATTCAAACTCTGGAACTTTAAGACAACAGCAAATTTGACTGGGCAAGGACTTTAAACAGAAACATTCACTGATCACTCTGTGTGTGAGCAGAAAGTTTGAACCAAAATATCATCCATCCATACTATAGAAACTAGACCAGACTATAGAAACAGACCTTAAGAAATAAAAGGATCACCAGCTATCCCCAAACAGAATCCTTCAGCACAATACACTCCAGCAACTTCCCAATGCTGCCATGTGTGTGCAAGGCTTTATCAATAGGGTTTTAAAAGCATTGCTATTCTCCAGATAGTGCTCACTACATGAACGCTAACATAAATCAAAAATACTAGCATGTGTTCCCTGTAGTCACTGCTGCTTAATCCGCTTACTCCAGCCCTTCCCACCTTCACACAGGGTCATCTCTCTATGTAACCAACATATTCCTCTTTCAAAAAGCTTTTCTTTCATGAAGGTTTATAAATGCCTTATTGATTTTCTACACGAGGCCAGTCAACTTCTAACTTCACAAAAAGAGTTGAATAAAGTGACTGAAGCCACTGCAGGTTCCCTCCCAACATAACTAAAGTACTGCTACCCAGTTAATTTTAGTTTTACTAACTGAGCTGGTTATAGAATAGTTATCATCAATTTTAGAGTCCCCAAAGGACAAAGACCTTCCTGTGCTCCCACCTGACTACAAAGTGACAAAAGCATTGGCCAAAAAGCTGCGTGACTGGCTTGATTCTCTTCCCAGTCTCAGTTCTACATGCTAGGAAAAAAAGAATCTTGATGCAGATTCTGAAAACATTCTTTTGATATTTTATTATTCTTTCAATAAATCAGTTACTCAAAAAAGTTTGTGTCATGTACCTTTTGCATTTTTAAGCATATTAGATTTAAGATTATAAATATAAAAAATGTTTTGTCTCTGACTTCATATATCATTTTCCCATAATTTTTGAGAAAATATTTTCTTATGTTTTTATTATTATAGGTTATTAAAATATTATGCTACTTCATAGTCTTAATTTTTATTTCATTTGTGTCCTTCCGTCCATAATTTCTTCTTAGTCTCCACTGTCTTTAAACAAAATTAAGAGTTTTCAAAAATGATTTGCATCAGATTTTTCCTGCTTTACAAATTGAATAGTATAAGGCAAAAGAATTACACACATTCCCTGGTGGCTCTGTGGTAAAGAATCCACCTGCAATGCAGGAGGTGCAGGAACTGCTTGTTTGATCCGTGGATCAAGAAGATCCCCTGGAGGAGAGCATGGCAACCCACTGCAGTATTCTTGCCTAGAGAATCCCACAGACAGAGAAGCCTGAAAGGCTGCAGTCCAAAAGGTGGCATAGAGTTGGACACAACTGAAGTGACTTAGCACAGCAAATCAAATGTGTGTGTATATATATATATATATATATGTATTCCTTTGTATTGTATATAATAAGCATGGTCTTTCCTTAACCAAATCAGAGAGATGCTCAAGAACATCTCAAGGTGAAAATGGCTGGTGAAAGTCTATAACCTAGAAAAGACTTCAAAACAGATCTATTATTAACAAGATGTGGGCAATCTACTCACAGGGTTAGGGCCTGCATCCAACCATATATACGTATGTTGGATGTACACGTACACACACATATACACACACACACACACATATATATTGGAAAGTAGTAAATGGGCTTACACAGTTGCAAAATTTCTACATTTAACTTAAAGTAACACAATATTAACCCTAATAAAACTGTGAAAAATAATGATGCATATTATAATCTCTATTTTTGTTGTTGTTTAATCACTAATTCGTGCTTGACTCTTGCAACCCCAGAGGAGCTCGCCAGGCTCCCCTGTCTATGGGATTTCCCAAGCAATACTGGAGTGGGTTGCCATTTCCTTCTCCAGGATCTTCCTGACCTAGGAATTGAACCCACGTCTCCTGAATTGGTAGGTAGATTCTTTTACTACTGAGCCACCAGGGAAGCCCAATAATCCTTACAGTAACCATTAAATATGAGAGAAGGCAATGGCAAGCCACTCCAGTACTCTTGCCTAGAAAATCCCATGGATGGAGGAGCCTGGTAGGCTGCAGTCCGTGGGGTCGCTAAGGGTCGGACACGACTGAGCGACTTCACTTTCACTTTTCACTTTCACACATTGGAGAAGGAAATGGCAACCCACTCCAGTGTTCTTGCCTGGAGAATCCCAGGGAAGGGGGAGCCTGGTGGGCTTCCGTCTATGGGGTCACACAGAGTCAGACACGACTGAAGTGACGTAGCAGCAGCAGCAGCAACCATTAAATATATATGCGTGTATATATTTATATATATAGAAAGAGAGAGAATCTAAAAAATCATTTCTATAGTTCAAAATAAGACAGCAAGAGAAAAACAGAGGAATGAAAATCAGAGGAAAAGCAGAAAACAAACTTTTTAAATTTTTTAATAACCTAAATCAGAGTTCCAAAGAATAGCAGGGAGAGATAAGAAAGCCTTCCTTAGTGATCAATGCAAAGAAATAGAGGAAAACAACAGAATAGGAAAAACAAGAGATCTTTCCAAGAAAATTAGAAATATCAAGGGAATATTTCATGCAAAGATGGGCTCAATAAAGGACAGAAATAGTATGGACCTAACAGAAGCAGAAGATATTAAGAAGAGGTGGCAAGAATACACAGAAGAACTGTACAAAAAAAGATCTTCACGACCAAGATAATCACGATAACGTGATCACTCACCTGGAGCCAGACATCTTGGAATGTGAAGTCAAGTGGGCCTTAGAGAGCATCACTACGAACAAAGCTAGTGGAGGCGATGGAATTCCAATTGAGCTCTTTCAAATCCTGAAAGATGATGCTGTGAAAGTGCTGCACTCAATATGCCAGCACATTTGGAAAACTCAGCAATGGCCACATGACTGGAAAAGGTCAGTTTTCATTCCAATCCCAAAGAAAGGCAATGCCAAAGAATGCTCAAACTACCACACAATTGCACTCATTTCACACGCTAGTAAAGTCATGCTCAAAATTCTCCAAGCTAGGCTTCAGCAATATGTGAATCGTGAACTTCCAGATGTTCAAGCAGCTTTTAGAAAAGGCAGAGGAACCAGAGATCAAATTGCCAACATCTGCTGGATCATGGAGAAAGCAGAGAGTTCCAGAAAAACATCTATTTCTGCTTCATTGACTATGCCAAAGCCTTTGACTGTGTGTATCACAATAAACTGTGGAAAATTCTGACAGAGATGGGAATACCAGACCACCTGACCTGCCTCTTGAGAAACCTGTGTGCAGGTCAGGAAGCAACAGTTAGAACTGGACATGGAACAACAGACTGGTTCCAAAAAGGAAAGGGAGTACGTCAAGGTTGTATATTGTCACCCTGCTTATTTAACTTATATGCAGAGTACATCATGAGGAATGCTGGGCTGGAAGAAGCACAAGCTGGAATCAAGATTGCTGGGAGAAATATCAGTAACCTCAGATATGCAGATGACACCACCCTTATGGGAGAAGTGAAGAGGAACTCAAAGGCCTCTTGATGAAAGTGAAAGAGGAGAGTGAAAAGGTTGGCTTGAAGCTCAACATTCAGAAAACTAAGATCATGGCATCTGGTCCCATCACTTCATGGGAAATAGATGGGGAAACAGTGGAAACAGTGTCAGACTTTATTTTTGGGGGACTCCAAAATCACTGTGGATGCTGATTGCAGCCATGAAATTAAAAGACGCTTGCTCCTTGGAAGGAAAGTTATGACCAGCCTAGATAGCATATTAAAGAGCAGGGACACTACCTTGCCAACCAAGGTCCGTCTAGTCAAGGCTATGGTTTTTCCCGTGGTCATGTATGGATGTGAGAGTTGGACTGTGAGGAAGGCTGATCGCCGAAGAATTGATGCTTTTGAACTGTGGTGCTGGAGAAGACTCTTGAGAGTCCCTTGGACTGCAAGGAGATCCAACCAGTCCATTCTAGAGATCAATCCTGGGTGTTCATTGGAAGGACTGATGCTAAAGCTGAAGCTCCAATACTTTGGCCACCTCTTGCGACGAGTTGACTCACTGGAAAAGACTCTGATGCTGGGAGTGATTGGGGGTAGGAGGAGACGGGGACGACAGAGAATGAGGTGGCTGGATGGCATCACCGACTCGATGGATATGAGTTTGAGTGAACTCCGGGAGTTGGTGATGGACAGGGAGGCCTGGCGTGCTGTGGTTCATGGGGTCGCTAAGAGTCGGACACGACTGAGCAACTGAACTGAACTGAAATCCAAAGACATCAAGAACTACATTAAAGGTAATCAGATTAATAATTCCAATTAGATACTAAAGATAGAACTGCCATATGATCCAGCAATCGCACTCCTGGGCATACACACCGAGGAAACCAGAAGTGAAAGAGACACATATACTCCAATGTTTATTGCAGCACTGTTTATAATAGCCAGGATATGGAAGCAACCTAGATATCCATCTGCAGACGAATGGATAAGAAAGCTTTAGTACATATACACAATGGAGTATTATTCAGCCATTAAAAAGAATACATTTGAATCAGTTCTAATGAGGTGGATGAAACTGGAGCCTATTATACAGAGTGAAGTAAGCCAGAAAGAAAAACACCAATACAGCATACTAACGCATATATATGGAATTTAGAAAGATGCAAATGATAACCCTGTATACGAGACAGCAAAAGAGACACAGATGTATAGATCAGTCTTTGGGACTCTATGGGAGAGGGTGAGGGTGGGATGATTTGGGAGAATGGCGTTGAAACACGTATGTTGTCATATGTGAAATGAATCACTAGTTCAGGGTCAATGCATGTTATAGGATGCTCGGGGCTGGCATGCGGGGATGACCCAGAGGGAGGATAAAGGGAGGAGGGAGGTGGGAGGGGGGTTCAGGAGGGGGAACTTATGTAAACCCGGGGCGAATTCATTTCAATGTATGGCAAAACCAACCAATATAATATTGTAAAATAATTTGCCTCCAATAAAAAATAAATTAATTACAAAAAAAATAAAGATAGAATAGATTTTTTTAAAGTAAGACACAAATCTATGCAATCTAAATGAGATGTATTTTAGATATTAAGACACAGATAGTTTAAAATTAAACAGATGACTATAGGGAAAGAGCAAATTAGCCAAGATGGTGTGGTCAGACTCTCTTGCCCCATGGCCTCTCATTCTTGCCCCACGTTTTGTAAATAATGATTATGTAACAGCTGAGATCACTTAGCACTGCGCATGCATGTCATGAGGTATGTGCTTGGTCATGGCTGGTGTGCAGTACACCTGTATGAGCTTCACCATGAAAGCCCTACAATGGAGAAACATCATGGTTATGTTATATGAGGTTATGTTATGGCTCTTTTATGGCTGAGTTGTGGTTATGTTATGGTTGCTGCTACTGCTGCTGCGTCAGACAGGAGAGAGGCTGTGTTATTGCTGCCATGCCAACCAGGAGAGAATAAACATGTCTGCAGTTCCTACACTTCCTCAAGTCTTCTTCCAGCCTCTTAGCTTATGGCTTGCCTACTGTGGGTTCAGCAAACAGTGAAAACAGTGTGAACAGCAAGACAACTGGCAACACGAACTGGATCAGCAATACAAGTGACATAGTCAGCAGGATGAACAGCAATACAATGACAAAAGATATATCATTAAAAGAGTAAGTATAAGGCTGGACTGGCCACCATAGCAGCTTTATTTAAACAGGGAAAAAACAGAAAACATATATTCTATAAAAAGGGGAGCATATAAATAAACCAAGATTCATTCATATAATGGAATACTACTTGGCAATAAACAGGAACTATTGATACACCCAATAGTATGGCTATATCCCCAAAACATTATGCTGAATAAAAAGTTTTACACAAAACAGGACATACTATGTGATTCCACTTATATTTCCTTACAGAACAGGTAAAACTAATCTGTGGTAGAAAGTATCAGAACAGTATCTGTTTCAAAGTTGCTTAGGGCAGGGACTGACTGAGAAGGGACTTAAGGGAATTTTCCAGGGTGATGATGGTATTTTATAGCATGATCATGGGGATGGTTGGTTACACAGATAGATGCAATTGACAAAACTCAAAGAAAGTACACTTAAGAACTGTGCATTTCATTCTATGTAAAGTTTACATCAAAAGAAAGAATGTAAATAAGTGTTGAATGCTAATTAATGATACACATGAGAGGTGTTCAGGGGAAAATGTACTGATGTCTGTACTTTCATTTAAAAGGCATCAAAAATATCTTTTTCCAGCCCTTCACTTTCAGTCTGTATGTGTCCCTCGTTTTGAGGTGAGTCTCTTGTAGACAACATATATGGGGCTCTTGTTTTTGTATCCATTCAGCCAGCTTTTGAATTTTGGTTGGGGCATTCAACCCATTTACGTTTAAGGTAATTGTTGATAAGTATGATCCCGTTGCCATTTTATTTATTGCTTTGGGTTTGAGTTTATACACCCTTTCTGTGTTTCCTGTCTAGAGAATATCCTTTAGCATTTGGAGAGCTGGTTTGGTGATGCTGAATTCTCTCAGCTTTTGCTTGTCTGTAAAGCTTTTGATTTCTCCTTCATATTTTAATGAGATCCTTGCTGAGTACAGTAATCCGGGCTGTAGGTTATGTTCTTTCATCACTTTAAGTATGTCTTGCCATTCCCTCCTGGCCTGAAGAGTTTCTGTTGAAAGATCAGCTGTTATCCTTATGGGAATCCCCTTGTGTGTTATTTGCTGCTTTTCCCTTGCTGCTTTTAATATTTGTTCTTTGTGCTTGATCTTTGTTAATTTGATTAATATGTCTCTTGGAGTATTTCGCCATGGGTTTATCCTGTTGGGGACTCTCTGGGTTTCTTGGACTTGGGTGATTATTTCCTTCCCCATTTTAGGGAAATTTTCAACTATTATCTCCTCAAGTATTCTCTCATGGTCTTTCTTTTTGTCTTCTTCTTCTGGGACTCCTATGATTCGAATGTTGGAGCGTTTAACATTGTCCCAGAGGTCTCTGAGATTGTCCTCATTTAATTTGTTTTTCTTTTTTCCTCTCTGTTTCATTTATTTCTCCAATTCTATCTTCTAGCTCGCTTATCCTGTCTTCTGCCTCTGTTATTCTACGGTTCATTCCCTCTGCCTCTGTTATTCTACGGTTCGTTCCCTCCAGAGTGTTTCTGATCTCATCTATTGCATTATTCATTGTATATTGACTCTTTTTTATTTCCTCTAAGTCCTTATTAAACCTTTCTTCATCTTCTCAAGCCTTTTCTCCAGGTTATTTATCTGTAATTCCATTTTGCTTTCAAGATTTTGAATCATTTTCACCACCAAAATTCGAAATTGTTTATCAGGTAGATTCCCTATCTCTTCCTCTTTTGTTTGTGTTGGAGGGCATTTATCTTGTTCCTTTACTTGCTGGGTATTTCTCTGCCTCTTCATCTTGCTTATATTGCTTTGCTTGGGGTGGCCTTTCCCTCTTCTGGCAGTTTGTGGAGTTCTCTTTATTATGTAGTTTTCTTGCTGTGTGTGGGGTTGGACGGGTGACTTGTCAAGTTTCCCTGGATAGGGAAGCTTGTGTCGGTGTTCTGATGGGTGGAGCTGGATTTGTTCTCTCTGGAGTGCAATGAAGTGTCCAGGAATGAGTTATGAGATGTCAGTGGGTTTGGAGTGACTTCAGGCAGCCTGTATATTGAAGCTCAGGGCTATTTTCCTGTGTTGCTGGAGAATTTGCATGGTATGTCTTGCTCTGGAACTTGTTGATGCTTGGGTGGTGCTTGGTTTTAGTGTAGGTATGGAGACGTTTGATGAGCTATTATTGATTAATGTTCCCTGGAGTCAGGAGTTCTCTGGTGTTCTCAGGATTTGGGCTTACGCCTCTTGCCTCTGGTTTTTGGTCTTATTCTTGGAGTAGCCTCTAGACTACTCTAACTGTCATTTCCAAGGTGGTTCTCTCTGTTTTAGCTTCTGTTTCCTGGTCGCTTCAGTGTCTAATTTCCGCCCTCACACGAGGGTGCAGGTAGACACTTTTTAAAGGCTCAGTTGTTCAGTCCTGTTCTGGGAAGGGAGGAACGCTGCAGACAAATATCTCTGGCGTCTGTGGGGAGTGCTCGCAGCGTCTCGACCACACTGGGTTTGCCCCCACTCACAGCCCGTGTGCTGTCCCAGTCTACACTGCCCAGACTCTAGGTTGCTCTGCCGGGAACTGTCCGAGGCCAGCACTGGGTTGTATGCACTTCCCAGGTCTGAGCGGCTCAAGTTCAGGTTCTCAGGTGCTCCACAAAAACGCAGACTTGGTTGGGCCTGCGTTTTGTGCCTTCCCCGGTCCGAGAAATTCAGGTGACCAGGTATTTGGCAAGCACGCAAATAGAGACCAAAAGAAAGCAGGAATAGCAATATTCATAATCAGATAAAATGACTTTAAAACAAAGGCTGTGAAAAGAGACAAAGAAGGAAACTACATAATGATCAAAGGATCAATCCAAGAAGAAGATATAACAATATTAAATATTTATGCACCCAACATAGGAGCACCACAATATGTAAGACAATTACTAACAAGTATGAAAGGGGAAATTAACAACAATGCAATAATAGTAGGAGATTTTAATACCCCACTTACATCTATGGATAGATCAACTAAACAGAAAATTAACAAGGAAACACAAACTTTAAATGATACAATAGACCAGTTAGACCTAATAGATATCTACAGGACATTTCACCCCAAAACAATGAATTTCACCTTTTTCTCAAGCGCACATGGAACCTTTTCCAGGATAGATCACATCCTGGGCCATAAATCTAGCCTTGGTAAATTCAAAAAAATTGAAATCATTCCAAGCATCTTTTCTGACCACAATGTAGTAAGATTAGATCTCAATTATGGGAGAAAAACTATTAAAAATGCCAACATATGGAGGCTGAAAAACACGCTGCTGAATAATGAACAAATCATAGAGGAAATCAAAAGAGAAGTCAAAATATGCATATAAATGAATGAAAATGAAAACACAACAACCCAAAACCTCTGGGACACTGTAAAAGCAGTGCTAAGGGGGAAGTTCATAGCAATACAGGCACACCTCAAGAAACAAGAAAAAAGTCAACTAAATAACCTAACTCTACATCTAAAGAAACTAGAAAAGGAAAAAATGAAGAACCCCAGGGTCAGTAGAAGGAAAGAAATCATAAAAATTAGGGCAGAGATAAATGCAAAAGAAACAAAAGAGACCATAGCAAAAATCAACAAAGCCAAAAGGTGGTTCTTTGAGAAGGTAAATAAAATTGACAAACCACTAGCAAGACTCATCAAGAAACAAAGGGAGAAGAGCCAAATCAATAAAGTTAGAAATGAAAATGGAGAGATCACAACCGACAACACAGAAATACAAAGGATTATTAGAGAATACTATCAGGAATTATATGGCAATAAAATGAATAACCTGGAAGAAATGGACAAATTCCTAGAAAAGTACAACTTTCCAAAACTGAACCAGGAAGAAATAGAAAATCTGAACAGACCCATCACAAGCACGGAACTAGAGGCTGTAATCAGAAATCTTCCAGCAAACAAAAGCCCAGGTCCAGACGGCTTCACAGCTGAATTCTACCAAAAATTTAGAGAAGAGCTAACACTTATTCCACTCAAACTCTTCCAGAAAATTGCTGAGGAAGGGAAACTTCCAAACTCATTCTATGAGGCCACCATCACCCTAATCCCAAAATCCGGTTAAGACACCACAAAAAAAGAAAACTACAGGCCAATATCACTGATGAACATAGATGTAAAAATCCTTAACAAAATTCTAGCAATCAGAATCCATCAACACATTAAGAAGATCATACATCATGACCAAGTGGGCTTTATCCCAGGAATGCAAGGATTCTTCAATATCTGCAAATAAATAAAAATCATATGATTATCTCAATAAATGCAGAGAAAGCCTTCGACAAAATTCAACATCCATTTATGATAAAAACCCTCCAGAAAGTGGGAACAGAAGGGACATACCTCAACATAATAAAAGCTATATATGACAAACCCACAGCAAACATTATCCTCAATGGTGAAAAACTGAAAGCATTTCCCCTAAAGTCAGGAACAAGACAAGGGTGCCCACTCTCACCACTACTATTCAACATAGTTCTGGAAGTTTTGGCCACAGCAATCAGAGCAGAAAAAGACATAAAAGGAATCCAAATTGGAAAAGAAGAAGTAAAACTTTCACTGTTCGCTGATGACATGATCCTCTACACAGAAAACCCTAAAGACTCTACCAGAAAACTACTAGAGCTAATCAATGATTACAGTAAAGTTGCAGGATATAAAGTCAACACACAGAAATCCCTTGCATTCCTATACACTAATAATGAGAAAATAGAAAGAGAAATTAAGGAAACTATTTCATTCACTGTTGCAACGAAAAGAATTAAATACTTAGGAATATATCTACCTAAGGAAACAAAAGACTAGTACATAGAAAACTATAAAACACTGGTGAAAGTAATCAAAGAGGACACTAATGGATGGATAAATATACCATGTTCATGGATTGGAAGAATAAATATTGTAAAAATGAGTATACTACCCAAAGTAATTTATACATTCAATGCAATCCCTATCAAGCTACCAACGATATTTTTCACAGAACTAGAACAAATAATCTCACAATGTGTATGGAAACACAAAAAACCTTGAATAGCCAAAGCAATCTTGAGGAAGAAGAATGGAACTGGGGGAATTGTAACCTGCCGGACTTCAGGCTCTACTACAAAGCCACAGTCATCAAGACAGTATGGTACTGGCATAAAGACAGAAATATAGATCAATGGAACAAAATAGAAAGCCCAGAGATAAATCCACGCATCTATGGACACTTTATCTTTGACAAAGGAGGCAGGAATATAAAATGGAGAAAAGACAGTCTCTTTAACAAGTGGTGCTGGGAAAACTGGTCAGCTACTTGTAAAAGAATGAAACTAGAACACTTCCTAACACCATGCACCAAAATAAACTCAGAATGGATTAGAGAGCTAAATGTAAGACCAGAAACTATAAAACTCCTAGAGGAGAATGTAGGCAAAACACTCTCTGACATATATCACAGCAGGATCCTCCAAGACCCACCTCAAAGAATATTGGAAATAAAAGCAAAAATAAACAAATGGGACCTAATTAAAATCAAAAGCTTCTGCACAGCAAAGGAAACTATAAGCAAGGTGAAAAGACAGCCTTCAGAATGGGAGAAAATAATAGCAAATGAAGCAATTGACAAAGGATTAATCTCAAAAATATACAAGCAACCCCTGAAGCTCAATTCCAGAAACATAAACGACCCAATAAAAAATGGGCTAAAGAACTAAACAGACATTTCTCCAAAGAAGACATACAGATGGCTAACAAGCACATGAAAAGATGCTCAACATCCCTCATAATCAGAGAAATGCAAATCAAAACCACAATGAGATACCATTTCACACCAGTCAGAATGGCTGCTATCCAAAAGTCTACATGCTGGAGAGGGTGTGGAGAGAAGGGAACCCTCTTACACTGTTGGTGGGAATGCAAACTAGTACAGCCACTATGGAGAACAGTGTGGAGATTCCTCAAAAAACTGGAAATAGAACTGCCATATGATCCTGCAATCACACTCCTGGGCATACACACTGAGGAAACCAGAATTGAAAGAGACACATGTACTCCAATGTTCATTGCTGCACTGTTCATAATAGCCAGGACATGGAAGCAACCTAGATGTCCATCTGCAGACAAATGGATAAGAAAGCTGTGGTACATTTACACAATGGAGTATTACTCAGCCATTAAAAAGAATGCATTTGAATCAGTTCTAATGAGGTGGATAAAACTGGAGCCTATTATACAGAGTGAAGTAAGCCAGAAAGAAAAACACCAATACATTATCAGTTCAGTTCAGTTCAGTCGCTCAGTCGTGTCCGACTCTCCGCGACCCCATGAATTACAGCACGCCAGGTCTCCCTGTCCATCACCAACTCCCGGAGTTCACTCAAACTCATGTCCACAGAGTCGGTGATGCCATCCAGCCATCTCATTCTCCGTCGTCCCCTTCTCCTCCCGCCCCCAACCTTTCCCAGCATCAGAGTCTTTTCCAGTGAGTCAACTCGTCGCATGAGGTGGCCAAAGTATTGCAATTTCAGCTTTAGCATCAGTCCCTCCAATGAACATCCAGGATTGATCTCCTTTAGAATGGACTGGTTGGATCTCCTTGCAGTATAAGGGACTCTCAAGAGTCTTCTCCAACACCACAGTTCAAAAGCATCGATTCTTTGGCGATCAGCTTTCTTCATAGTCCAACTCTCACATCCATACATGACCACGGTATACTAACGCATATATATGGAATTTAGGAAGATGCAAATGATAACCCTGTATACGAGACAGCAATAGAGACACAGATATATAGAACAGTATAGAACAGTCTTTGGGACTCTGTGGGAGAGGGTGAGGGTGGGACGATTTGGGAGAATGGCATTGAAACATGTATGTTGTCATATGTGAAACGAATCACCAGTTCAGGGTCGATGCATGTTACAGGATGCTCAGGGCTGGTGTGCGGGGATGACCCAGAGGGAGGATAAAGGGAGGAGGGAGGTGGGAGCGGGGTTCAGGAGGGGGAACTCATGTACACCCGGGTGGATTCATGTCAATGTATGGCAAAATCAACCAATATAATATTGTAAAATAATTAGCCTCCAATAAAAAAAAAATAAAGTTTGAGACTCCATAAAATCTCAGCAAAAAAAAAAAGGGGGGGTCTATGGTTACATAAATAATCAGGTCAAGTTTATTGAGAACAGATCTATTTTTTAAACAAGTCTTAATTTGGTTATATTTGGTAAAAATGAGGGTGATTTTAGGAAGAAAAGGATGTTTCAATAAATGTTAAATCCCAGTTTGTTAATGGCGGTCTACCAATGGAGGTAGTAAGACTCATTTCTTGGATAGTTCCTTGCTGTTGTGTGATATTAATGTAAAATTTAATTGAATTCTTAAAGAACACCCTAAGTTTGTTTCTGAAGCTTATCTCAGTGATCTATCTTTGGATGAAGATCAGATGCCTCGTGACCTGCAACCAGGTCTAAAAAAAAAATGGACATAATTTAAAGGACTGTCTCCAACCTGGATGGGAGGACTTTTTTCAGAAGAAACTACACTACACCAGGATGAGAAGACGACGACATCAGAGGTAGACAGCTTGCCCAAGGTCCTGGACCTGATTCGTATGATCATTTATAATGTTTTCTTGACTTCTTAGCCCTCTGCATATAAATCAAATGCTTTTCTACCATATGCCTGATCCTATGTTAGTGTTAGAAATTAATCCAATTGTCAGGTTTGTAGACATGTAAAAGCTCGTTCGGCTTATACAAAAACTCTGTTAGACTTGTGCCATCCTAATGTCCTTAAACCATGGCAACAGTCTGCTTCTAAATTGGAAAATTAAAAACAATAGCTGGAAATCAGAGTCAGGGCTATGGTAAATCCAAGATGGCTGCTTGGCTTTTCCCAGCTCCCTGACAAACCTCATTTTTTATTTGATGGTTTAAAGCCTCCCTGGCTACAGGGCCTCCATAATGAAAAATCACGGAATATTAGGTTTTGTAAATTGTTAAATTAAGTTTCTAGTTTTGTTATGTCTAGTGTTTACTAAGACTCACTGCTGAGACAGTTCCTTGTTACGTGATACTGCTAAAAGATTTAATTAAGTTATTAAAAAGGACACTCTAGGTTAGTTTCTATGGCTTATCTCAGTAACCAATCTTCAGATAAAGGTTGGATGCTCCATAATGTACAACCAGGAGATTAACACCAGACTATAATCATTTAACGAATGAAGTCAGGGGACTTGGGGTATACCAGGCTTTATCTAATGAAAGTTCTTGACTTATAATTCTTATTTGACTAATAACTGCTAGCTATGGCTATATTATTTTCTATGTCACTTGTTTCACTGAGCCTGTGATATAATGCTGAACTGGCAGTTCCATATGAGATCAATAATTGTAATAATGTGACTCTGGGTAGGGGAAAAAGCAACAAGAAGAAATATTTTCCTTGACCAGGAGGCTAGTAAGACAGTGGTCCAGAGACTTTTGCTACTTGCAAGGCCTGGTCCAATTTTAGCACACTGAGTGGCCCATCACTTCCCTAGACCTGGGAATGAGCCTTCCCAGCACCACGGGACACAATGGCCATGAAATGGTGTCACATGGTCAGATATGTGGCTATGAAGGGACCCTGCTGACTGGAAGTTGGTACTTGCCAGCTGCCTCTACAAAGATTCCATCATGACCATTGCAAGCTGTTGACCTTCAACACCCCCTGAAAGAAGTTCAGGGTGAAAATCAGGAATGAGGCACTCTGTGCTCTGAAAAAAAAAAAAAAAAACTGGCAGAACAGGCCTTCAGATAGTTAGATCTTTTCAGAGAAAGGTTTTATGAGTTCCAATTCTTGCATCTTCTCATACCTAGAAAAACACTGACGTCATTAATGGTGACATCTTCTTTGGCTATTAAAAAAAATTTTTTTTTTTACAATTAAAATTCAAAATAGAGTAGTTATGGTTCAGACATCCTGGAAAATAACTATTTCCCAGATATCCTGAAAAATTATATTATGGGTGTGATTTCAGCTTAGACGCTGTGACCTAATGCAGAACTTAATGCTCCTGTAATGCATTTTTGCTTCTATACTTTGCTTGCTGCTGGTAAAACCAAAGTTACTCCATTTTAAGATAAGGTTGTTTTTAAGTAAAGATTCCTAAAATTGTTTTTGAAAAAATAAAAAATAAATAAATAAATCAGACAGGATGAACGTGAAACTCACAATATTCACCTGCCAGACTTTCATATGAATTATGTGCATTGTGATAAACTATGGATATGTACAAAAATAAAGAAAAAAGTTAACAGGAAAAAATAAATAAATAAAAGGCATCAAAAAAATAAATGAAGAGAGTAGGATACATGGATAGATGTAGGACAAAGCAATGGTGAAATGGTAATAGTAGCATCTAGATGGGACTTCCCGGGTGGTGCTAGTGGTAAAGAACCTGCCTACCAATGCAGGGGATGTAAAAGACGTAGGTTTGATCCCTGGGTCAGGAAGATCCTCTGAAGTCAGAAATGGAGCAACCCACACCAGTATTCTTGCCTAGAAAAAGTCCAAGGACAGGCCTGACAGGCTTGAGTTCATGGGGGCACAAAGAGTCAGACATGACTGAGTGACTGAACACACACACACACATATACACACAGCACCTAGATGGCAGTTATACATATGGTGACCAACATAAGATTCTTTCTTTTCCATGTTTGAAATTTTTCTAAACAAAAGTTGTAAAATCACAGATTAAAAGAAAACTGGAAGCAAGAGAGATGGGGAGGGATACAAAATCCCATCTAAATTGAGAGAGCTAAATCGTATCTGGGAGAAGGCAATGGCACCCCACTCCAGTACTCTTGCCTGGAAAATCCCATGGACAGAGGATCCCGGAAAGCTACAGTCCATGGGGTCGCTGAGGGTCAGACATGACTGAGCGACTTCACTTTCACTTTTCACTTTCATGCATTGGAGAAGGAAATGGCAACCCAGTCCAGTGTTCTTGCCTGGAGAATCCCAGGGACGGGGGAGCCTGGTGGGCTGCCGTCTATGGGGTCGCACAGAGGTGGACACAACTGAAGTGACTTAGCAGCAGCAAATCATATCTGATTACACTTTAAAGAGACAAAGTAGTCTGAAGCAATAAAGCAAAACATTATGATATTAAAGACACTAGTGTAGGATTAATGGGCATTAGTTATTATTCTCTTTTGTCTCTTCTCCTCCATGCTTGAAATAGCTCATAATTTAATTTTTTTATAAAATATAAGCAGAATGAATGTAATGCAGAAAGGGCAACGAGCTGAGTTCTGAGACCTGGCGTTTTAGTCTCTGCTCAGTCTTTAGCTGGTTGTGAACCTGGTTCAAGAAATGAAATCTCTCTGGGCCTCAGTTTCCTGATTTATAAAATAAGAAAGCTGAACTGAATGATGCATTAGAGTTTCATTTTCATCTCTACAATTCTGTAAACTTTAAATATGTGAAAATAAACAAAAGCTCATTTTTAGGAATTACCTCCTAATAAATTGTTGTACATTAGACAAATACTAAAAAAGTTAATTATGCAAGTAGTCAGAGAATAATTTTGTGAATGAGGGAATTATGACCTTTATTTACTCAATCTAAACTTTAAATAAAGTAATATATAATTGGGGGGAATATATCACTAAAGATGCCAAAACCCAGAAAGAAAAGGGAGCAAAGTTTAATTTTTAAGACATGATTTCTACTATTTATTCTTCCAATAATTTGGAGTCTTGGGAATTCCATTTTAAGACTCAGTTTTTCATCTCTACAATATAGGGATGTGAGTCAATGACCTTTAAGAATATTGCCAGTTCTAAGATTCTATGATTAGAATTTAATTTGAGTTAAATATCAGTGAGTGTGTATTGCCAAACTTTTACCTATTCTCTCATAACCATTAATACCTCTACCTAAGCATCTTACTCAGGAAAAACGCAGAATTTACAGTAAAACCTTTGCTGAATAGTGTGACATTTTTTGAGAGCCACAGCAGAGTACTGCATTGTTAATCCACACCACACAGCTACCTAGAATTGGTACTGCTAGTATATTACATGCAATGAACAAATTAATCTTTCAAAACTGTTGGGATTAAACTTTTCAATGTAGCATTTAAGAATGCAGAGTACTCCTAGGTATCAAATAACATGCTGTCATGTTACCTATCACAACACCATCTCTTGACTGCTGATATCATAACCCAATAGGTACACAGAAAGTAACAGTATACAGAAAAGGCATGCAGACATCATTTTAACTAAGAAAAGACACAGGTCAAGGAGAGAAATTGATGTATTAATTGTATTGATGTATCAATACTTACCTGCTACTTGACAATTCCCTAACAGTTTACTGAGTTTGTGACACAGTTTTTGGTTAACAGTAAGAACTGTTTTTCTGGCTACCAAAGAAACTTCTATCATCTTTAAAAAAAAAAAAAAAACAGGGAAAGTGGAAATTTCTGCCCTCTTTATGCTTATCTATGCAACTAACCCCTTACATCTCCACAGTTATATTTAGGGAAGAAAAGGATAACTAAAAAGTAACAACTATGGCTACTTCTCAAAAAAAAAAAAAATAGCATCTTTTCTTCCTTAGAGCATTGCTGTTCCAATCACTTCTTATTCTATGAACTTTCTATTTTAAATAAAAAATACTAAATCCCACTTGGTATGGCAGACTTTCTTAATGAAAGATAAGTGTTTTTAATGTTTTTAAGATCATCTGCTTTCTCACAAATTGAAATGTATGTCCATGGAGAAATTTATCTTTTTATACATACAATATCATATTGAAACTTTAGCCTTTTAATTAAATTGGGAGCAATTTCTTCTTTCTCTTCCTTTTCTCTTTACTACTTTCTTAGTTCCTTTTCCTTTCATTTTATTTCTCATTTTATTTTTCTCTTTTCTTGTACCTAACTTAAGTTTATCATATCTCAGTGTCTTAACACAGTTAACACTTATCTTCCTCAATGGAATCTAGCAGGAATGTATTATATTGTGCAAAAAGAAAAAAAAAAAAAAAACTCTTGCCAAGGAAGCTAAAGAGGAAGTAAAAATATCTGAAGGAACAAATCTATTTCTGTCATTATATACCTGAAAGGAACCTGCCACCAGAAGAAAATCTATTTATTTCTACAGTATCACTAATTATACATAAGTTTAGAAAAGAATCCCTAATGTTCAAAGAAGCTACATTATGCCACAGAGTACAGATGTCTCATTTTTGAGAACTGACACAAGCTTCAGGTAGCTGTGGATTCCATTTGCACATTGTACACTATAGTTTTATGAAAGCTAAAAACCAAAGGCCCATGGAGAACTGACAGCAGCTACAGCCAATAGATGTTTTACAAGCTTTCAAGTTTTGCTTCATATTCTGCATTATGCATCTTTAGGTAATCTAAATGCATTTCCAAAATTCTTGAATGCATTTTCATTCCACTGTTTCTAAGCCCCCCAAAAGACATACACTTAAGAATAAACGTCAACTGCTGCTGCTGCTGCTAAGTCGCTTCAGTCGTGTCCGACTCTGTGCGACCCCACAGACTGAAGCACACCAGGCTCCCCCGTCCCTGGGACTCTCCACGTCAACTAGAATGGCCTAATCGGAAAATAGGAAAAAATATCAACTAAAATGCCCAAATAGGAAAAGGAGTACGTCAAGCCTGTATATTGTCACCCTGTATATTTAACTTATATGCAGAGTACATCATGAGTAACGCTGGGATTGAGGAAGCACAAGCTGGAATCAAGATTGCCGGGAGAAATATCAATAACCTCAGATATGCAGATGACACCACCCTTATGGCAGAAAGTGAAGAGGAACTCAAAGGCCTCCTGATGAAAGTGAAAGAGGAGAGTGAAAAGGTTGGCTTAAAGCTCAACATTCAGAAAACTAAGATCATGGCATCTGGTCCCATCACTTCATGGCAAATAGATGGGTAAACAGTGAAAACAGTGTCAGACTTTATTTTGGGGGGCTCAAAAATCACTGCAGATGGTGATTGCAGCAATGAAATTAAAAGACGCTTACTCCTTGGAAGGAAAGTTATGACCAATCTAGAAAGTGAAAGTGAAGTTGCTCAATCATGTCCAACTCTTTGAGACCCCATGGACTGTAGCCCACCAGGCTCCTCCATCCATGGGATTCTCCAGGCAAGAATACTGGAGTGGGTTGCCATTTTCTTCTCCAGGGGATCTTCCCGACCCAGGGATTGAACCCAGGTCTCCCACATTGCAGGCAGACGCTTTAACCTCTGAGCCACCAGGGAAGTCTATGACAAATCCAGACAGCATATTAAAAAACAGAGACATTACTTTGCCAATCAAGGTCCATCTAGTCAAGGCTATGGTTTTTCCAGTAGTCACATACGGATGTGAGAGTTGGACTCTAAACAAAGCTGAGCACCAAAGAATTGATGCTTTTGAACTGTGGTGTTGGAGAAGACTCTCGAGAGTCCCTTGGACAGCAAGGAGATCCAACCAGTCCATTCTAAAGGAGATTAGTCCTGAGTGTTCATTGGAAGGTCTGATGTTGAAACTCAAACTCCAATACTTTGGCCACCTGATGTGAAGAGCTGATTCACTTGAAAAGACCCTGATGCTGGGAAAGATTGAGGGCAGGAGGAGAAGGGGACAACAGAGGATGAGATGGACTCTGGGAGTTGGTGATGGACAGGGAGGCCTGGCGTGCTGCAGTTCATTGGGTCGCAAAGAGTCAGACACGACTGAGAGACTGAACTGAACTAAGAATGGCCCAGGGCAAAAATACCTTTTTTTCTTAGGGGCAAGCAGAGCTAAATTAGTTGATTCTCCCTGTGGAAAGGAGGAAGGGGGATGTATTCCCTGTGTTTCTTACACAGTTTACTTTGTGGTTGGTTCGGCTTGGTAAGGTAGAGATGGTGAACAGCTTGAAGACTTTTTCCCTAGGAAAATTCTAAAGGTCATAAGATTTCTGGATTATCCAGAAAAGATACAAAACTGTTGCCTATCTCCTAGCCCTATTTCTTACAGACATATCCACTTTAAAGAAGAAAATCCTGGTTCCTCTAATATGGCAATATATAGGATATAGATTCTGTTATCCTACACAAAGCTCCTCTAAGCCTCTCTAAACTCAGATCAATATAATGAACATAATTGATTTATTCCATTACTTTCGAGTAAAGAAGATAGGAGAATGTAGCAAAAAGAGGGGGCACTTAATGTGACTGGAGGGCCAGTGTCTTCCATAAACAGTTCCAAAATGGGAACAAACAAATCACCTGAAAGGAGCTAATTATGGATCTGGAAAAACAAGACCATTCTTAGAGACACACAGAATTAACAAGATATATTGCCTGAAATGTTGTACCTTCATATGTTAAACTGAAACTATGCTGAATACTATTAATTAATAACAAGCTAAACAGAATAGAACAGGAGCATTCACAGTCCAATTATATTATTAGTGAAAAAATAAACTATTTATTTGATGTCATAAAATGCTATTTTCCAAATATATGTATGCATTTTCCTGGTATATAACTATGTCTTCTAAAAAGTTTATTTTATGAAACATGCTGTGAAAAGTGACTATTTATAGAAACTGTTTAAAAATTCTAAAGGCACAGGTTAGTATATGATTTATATTCAAAAATAAAGTTTAGTGAAAATACTATGCATATTGCAAAAGAAAAGGAACTCAAAATGGAAGAATTAAGCAGCCTTTATATATGTATATAGATCTCCTACTGACCACATGCATGACTTCTCATTGCACATATAAAGAAATGGTATATATATTCTCTTTTCCTTCTTATGAGCAAATAGAACAGAACTAGATATGAAATTCAATTTGCCTTGTCTTTCTAATCAGAGGTCAACTGATCCCTGAGGTATGTAGCTTTGCTCTCAACTGGCAACACAGAATAAAAGCACTTTTCAGACTCTTATCAGCAAGTACAATCTTGAATCCACAACTACTTCTCACAAATTAAAAACTGCATTCATAGAAATCTCATCTGTACTGAACTGCCCAAATTTTTCGGTGTCCCAGTATTTGTAACGAACTATTCCTGGATGGATTTCCTTGATGGCTCAGGCGGTAAAGAATCTGCCTGCAAAGCAGGAGGCCCAGGTTCGATCCCTGGGTTGGGAAGATCCCCTGGAGAAGGAAACGGCTACCCACTCCAGTACTCTTGCCTGGAGAATCCTATGGACAGAGGAGCCTGGTGGGCTATAGTCCATGGGTCACAAAGAGCCAGACATAACTGAGTGACTAACACTTTCACATTCACTACATCCCTGGATTAGGTTAGACCATCAGGCATTAGCTGAACCTTCTACTGAACACATGCATGACTTCTCATAATACACATATAACTAATTTTTCAATGACAATTGGGGAAAGATTCTAAGTTTGATGAGGACAAGAAATACATGTCTTGCTCACAACCATTTTCCACCTGCTGCAGTGCCAGATGATGCATAGGATGACTCGTGAATGAATGAACAACCTTAGACTTACTTCCACTGACTTGCCTTACCAAAATGCTACATAACATATAACTAGCTTTCATCACACTAATGTGTGCGTTAACCAGAGGCTATGGTTAAGGGACATATTTCCCTGAATTATGCAATGTTCTGTCTATGAATATCTAAGAGATAAATTCTCCACGAGACTATGTGCCTGGAATAGTAGCTCATCTCCTAAAGAATCACTTTATTTTCTTGATACTGAATATGTGCATTTTAGAATTGTTTCCATCTTTGTGTTAGATGTTAGAGAGCTGAGGACTATATGTGTGACCCATGTCTAGTCAGTAAATAGAACTTCACTGTGGGCAATTGGTGCCATAGTTACACTCTATTCTCAATCCTTCCCTTCTCTGGCTTTCCCTTGGCTGATTTCCTTTGCTTAGTTTTAAATTTACATTATGTATCTTTGTAAGCCACCTTAATTTCTTTTGAATCAAGGTGGGACATAAATAAATGGATTTTTCCCTTATGTAGAAGTTATTAACTTTGCTGAAGAAGAGAAGGGGCAAAGGAAGACAAAATATAGACTTTGGCAATGTATGGTTGATTTTAAGACACCTGAGGGATACCTTGTGAAGAGAAGATACTATTTCTATCCCACATTGTATAGTTTGGCTTTATGTACAGCACAAAGCAATTGCACAATATCAACCTTTTTTATTGTTACATTCATTATTTTAATGCTACAAAATACTTAAAAATGAAAAACAAAGGAATATACCTGGACCAGATGAAGCTTTACTTTTACATATGTTTGGAACATTAGGAACAAGGAAAACTGAAGAAACTGTAAACACATATGGAAAACATTGGTATCAAGTAGACAGAATGACCTCTTGCTGCTCAATTGTTTTGAGATACGAGGTCCCTTCTCCTCCCCAGACTCCTCTCTTTCACAGAGTAAATTATCAATATTTCATGAGAGGTAGATTCTCGTGAGACAGAGAAATAGACAAATGCTAGATAGGAGCAAATGATCACACTTTTTCTAAAAACGAATACTTGAGTCATATAGTTTATTCAGAAGTGTAGTTGCATTGTATCATGCTCTGACAAAATTATGATAATAGTCAATCTGAACATAGATTATTTCTGCATTTGCTATTGCTACCCCTACATCCACATATCAAGTACATTTAACTAAAAGGAAGAAATGAGAACAAAGGACACACACTGTCATCTGCTCCTAAATAGCAAAGACATCTCTGCCACAAGAACCATGCCCATCTCTATTCCACGTTCAGGTATAGAAGTATTGTCAGTCTATTTTAGCACACCCATTTAAATTCTGTACATCTTAATAAAAGGAGGTATCATTACCATTGTTGCCTTATCACTCTCCATGATTGCTTTCTTTTAGACAAGTACAAAGGCAGTCTGAATATAAATGTTTTGTCATAAAACTGCTATTCAAACAATAAAAAGGGTTATAATAGTACTAAAAATAATTTACCCCCAAGATTGCCACATTGACTGGCACTGTGCAGACTAAGGGGCACAAAACATCTTCATCCATACTCTCACTATCTTCCAATATCTTCCACTGCATCTGTACTCACAGCTGCATGATTTTAAAGACAATTCAGACATCATCACATGGCTAGGATACCCAGAATCATTTTAGCATAAGATTTTTTAAAAGACACGAGTTATTTTTAGCAATATTATCATTACTGTGCCTAATAAACATAGGATAAATTAGAATGAAGATCTTTCAAAGAGAAAGTCATTTTTAAATTTGCTAGTTTGGAAGCAGATGGATAAATATGCAGCATGTATACATATATATATATATATACACACACACATAATGTATATACACATTATATCATATATACACATATATACCACATACACATACATATATCATATATACACATCACATGTAGGCACATATCTATTTAGTATACATACACAAATCTTTACTCTGAAAATTCTTTTTTTAGCAACAGGACTGACTGTGCACTGCCACCCAGGGGCTGCCTACAACATTTTAAGACTGATATCTTGCCAAAAGGCATTCAAAATTATTACCAAATACATCCTGGACAGTCCTTCACGGCAGCTGTTAGCATTCCCACTGCATTTCTCTGTAGTTTTGGTGTCATTTCCCATAGCCTGAATTCACACTTCAGAGAAAGGCAGAGAAAAGGAAGAGAGAAAAGAATGCTAAACAAGGAAAAGACCACCTAGAAGGAAATAAACAAATTATACTGACAAGGCTGACAAGAAGGAATAAGTGAGAGGGAAAGAAAAGAGGAGGTTTATCAGGGCTTCATGCCCACTGCTCTGGGTGAATATCCCTCTTTGCAACAATAAAGGCAAATAAAGTACAAAGAAAGGATAAAACAGAAGATTACAGACCTGGCTGGTGTTTGATAAATGGCACTCTACTTCACTCTGCTTATTGTGTACTTCATACCTCACTCCTGAATATGGAAGAGAATTTTATTAAAGATTTAGCCACGGTGGTGGTGGTGACTGGCTCACAGTAATTTTCCTACAAAGTAGTTTAATCTATCACAGGGCAGACAGTGCACCTTCTTACCATGTATCATATCTGTCTATTGAGTAAGTGCTATCCAAATCCAATTTCTTTTCATTTTTGGAACCTGTGATGCATATTCAAGATACACTTTCGTTTTGTCTTTGTCCTAAACTGGGTGCTGTATTGAGATTGGGGTAGAGGAGGAGGGAAAGTGCTAATTAAAAAGAAATCTGCCTTCTATGGTTTCTATATCATTCTGGTCATTTTTTGTATTTTAAAAAAATAAATCACAACATTTCAGTGGCATATAATATTGGTCACATGTGGAATCACCAAGACCTTTCATATTTATGGGTATGAATATGAAGCACTGCACCACTGATTATGGAATGAACTTAAAAAATCATAACAGTCAAGTTTCAGTTTTGAGCTTTGTGGAGCACATAGAGTTTGTTCCATTCAATAATGAGATGGCTTGTGCGATAATAAGGAAACCGTTTTAACCAAAATCATTCAGTGGTTCATTATGTCGTAAAATGTAAATCCAGAAATGTCCTAAGCAAAGTACCTTCAAAGTGCTCTGTTATGGAATCCCAGAAATTGGAAAAGCCCCATGAGGTTGCTCACTTCATCTGGTTCTGGTAACAGAGTGCTCTCAGCAAAATATTTTCAAATATAGAGTCCATGCTTCCATCATGAGATTTTATTATTTTTCCTTTCATTGCATTTCTTTATTTCACTGTGATGAATTGTTTTCCTAACCTGACAATTGTTTCCTTTCATTGCTATTGGTCTTTTTGTAACAAATAAGTCATTCTGCCCTTTCCCAGTTGTAAAAATATTTCACACTGCTGTTATATAGGCTCTCCTAAAAACAATCTTACACATATTTTTCCATTCTAAGGCTAATTACCATATAATTTGGCCAGAAAATTTTACACTTAGAATTACAAATTATTTGTAATAATAATTACAAATTATTTTATTGTACCTTGGAGAACCAAGAAGTCCCAGACACAATCAATTCCCACCCACCAGCAATTTAAAAGGTGTGTGTGTGCGTGTTAGTTGCTCAGTGGGTCCAACTCTTTGTGATGCCATGGACTGTACCTCACCAGGCTCCTCTGTCCATGAAATTCTCCAGGCAAGAATACTGGAGTGGGTAGTCTTTCCCCTCTCCAGGGGATCTTCCTAACCCAGAGATTAAACCCAGGTCTCCTGCAGGCAGATTCTTTACCTTCTGAGCCACCAGGGAAGCCCCAATTTAAAAGATATATCTCTTCAATTTCCAAGCTGTTTTCACTCTCCCCTTCTTAGACCCTTTCTTGTTTGGCCCCAAATACGAACATAAGATTTTGGAAATATTAAAAGTAATTCTTTATCAGGAAAACTTTGAACCCCATCCAATCTTGTAGAAATACTTCCATTTTAAAAAGTAATCTGTCTGTGTGGTTAAATATCAATTGATTTACACTGAGACAGGAGAGAAAAGACTTCAGATTTAAAAGACCGCCCCTCTGCAGTTAACTAGCCCTGTGACTTTGGATAAACCACTAGCTTTCTGAGCCTCAGTTACTTGTCTTAAAACGGAAATAACAATACTCAGCACAGAGTTTGTTATGTGAATCAAGATAAAGTGCTTAAAATGCTATCACAATGCCTGGCACACAGTAACTGCTCAATAAAGTCACAAAACCAAGCCTAGAAACCACTGTACGATGGGATTTCTTTAGCCACATTTATTCATGCCACCTATCATCTCTTCTTTACTTATATATATCTTCTTTACCTATACGTCATAAGCAGTGCTTATGACAAAGACAAAATTAACCTTTCATCTAAGATGAGGTATAAGACATTTACTTATAGAATTAAGCTTTCCTCTAAGACTAGATATAAGACTTTTACTTAGAGAAACAATCAAAAGTTATTACAACTAAAGAGTTTTTTTTTAAGTCTGATTATAGAAAATAGGGTGAGTTAGATATTGCATCATGAAAATTTAGCCCTTGGTTTAGGAGCAATGGGGAGATAATAGTCAGAAATAAAGGAAAGAATCTAAAATTTAGAAAATAAAGTTGTTTATATTACCACCTTTTAACGTTAATACTGTTGTAAGATCTTTATGTCAGTTTCTGTTTTAAAGTCAAATGCATTTTTTCATATTATAAAAACAATACAAGTAGTGAAGAAAATTTTCAGAGTACAAAAAGAGAAAAAAATAGTCATAATCCTACTATCCAGAAAGAATTACTTTTAATATTTGGTGAAAAAAAATTTAAACACATATTTTACAATTATTTCATTTAAATTAGGTTGTATGTTACCCTTACTCCCAATTATAAATGATGAGTATATATAACAGTATACATTTGTGAAAACATATTTTTAAGTGGCAAATCATAGGGATATGCCACTTTATTTAACTCCTTTTTAATTCCTATTCTAATAATTTACACTGTTTTCAGTCACTCTGCAAGAAGCATAGTTTATTTCTGCACATTCCTCTTGAATTAGAATTTAATATTATTCATTAAAGACTGCTTGAAGCCACACCTCCTGTCCAACCTCTATTTGATTTTACTGCTAATATAGTGTGAATTTTCAACAAGAACCACTATAAGAAATATGACCCTCTGAAATAACATTCAACAAAAACATTTCCCTTTACAAATACTATGAAAATAATCCGCAATCTGGGATTTTATATTACTGTGATTTCTTTATATTATCATAATAAATTTTTCATGGAATATTGCATAATTATCAATATATAAGCCCCTCTTTGGAAATTTCCTCTATAAACTATAGAGCTTCACAAATATCAATACAATCAAAATACATCCAAAAATTAAACTGCTAATCACTCTAGTATCCATATGATTAACATGCAAAGACAAAAAAGTTGGCAACAGAAAAAAAGTCTTTTATCCAGAGATTGCAAAATGCTCATATCTTTTATATACTATTTCTTGAAAAATCTAAACACTAACACTGACTCATATTTCCGATAGGTGCTCCATATTCAAAAACACATTTACCTTATACATTTACACAATTTGATGATTTAAATTTGCAGTGGTAAAAAGAAAAGTCCAACATTTAAAATAACTTTGGATCTGAGGTATACCACCTGCACTAGTCTTGGAAACTTCCTTTCTGAAAATTAATCTGAGAGTGATTTTGAAGTCAGATTATTATAATAACAAAGAAGAAAGCACCAAATTACATCATGCTGAAAATGAAAAAAAAAAAAAAAAGGCAGAAAGTTTGACCATTTTGAGGATGATAATTGTCCTTGAAGGGGGAAACGTGCAAAACATACTCATTCTAAAGAAAAAAAAAAATGCTATAGGAGGTCTTTTTCTTTTCAAAAAATGATTTTAAGTATGTGCTTACATATGTTAAACTAATGCTGTATTTCCTCTATTCATCACCTTCAAACTCCTTCTATTCTGACTATTCCAAAGTAAAAAGCCCTCTATTGGCAACAAAAGTTTTATTTTTAATACTGCTTTATTTATATTCAAAGCAGAGTATTTATAAGGCATGAGGCACCAGTCATAATGAAAGACATTAGTGCATTTTGGAAATCATGAGTCTTTTATCCAGTCTTTTAAGATGAATTCTCTAAACATAGAAGCTTCCCACCACAAGTAAGAATAAAACCCGTTTAAGGACAGCTATATAGAGATGATTTAGATGTTTGTAAAGAAAAAAGTTTACTTTCACACTTCTAATAGAATCAGTTACCAGTGTCAGCAGTGCAATTAAGTAGTCCAGTTAGGAGCAAACCTTTTATGCTTTGCACCTACTGCCGCACAGCGCCACCTGGCAGCAGGATGAAGAACTGTGTCACTGTGGCCTGAAGACAGTTACTAACTGATACAGGACACTGGCTTCCTCTGAAAGTCCCCAGGTGATGCTGACCTCATTTTCCTTATTAAAAATGGACACATTCACATACCAAGTTTGAAAGGCTGGATGTTTTGCTCACTTGGATTTTGATATCTGTACTATTAAAGCGTATTAATTTAGAACACTGTTTTCAAAGGACTTCACAGTTGATCACAATTGATGATAATGAAAATACATCCGAATTTTTCAAAATTAATTTGTCATCTGTTTTCTTGGAAATCATCACAATAAGTTAATTTAGATGGTGGCACAAATTAAAATCCAGTGTTAGCTAAGTGTAGCTGTATGTCTCTTTGGAAAAGGAAAAACAACAAAAAATAATAATAACATCTCATATCCATATACTTGAATCATTCCAATTTTTTCTGATTTTTTTTTCTTAACATATATATTTCTTGAAGTATAGTTGACTTAAAATGTTTCAGGTACACAGCAAGGTGATTCATTTATACATATACACATATATTATTTTTGAGAATATTTTTCATTATAGGTTATTACAAGATATTGACTATAGTTCCCTGTGCTATACAGTAAAGTTCTGTTACTTGTTGCAAATCTATTTTTTTTAATTAAAAAACTAGCATTATAGTCATACTAAGTCAAACTTGTGGAATCAAAATGTCATAGATTTTTTAGTTAGGCAAAAATTCATGTTTTCTAAAATACATATACTGTTTATATATATATATATATATATATATATATGTCTACAAAAGCTTTTCTACTACACTTGATAAAACCTTGAAAAAGAACATAAAAAAAGAGATGGAGAAATTGGGAAACATAACCTAAATAAAATGGGAGCACTGAGTATGAAATAGAAAAAGTAAAATAAACTAGACAAAAGTAAAAAATTATCATATATTCCGGTTGTTTTTAAACATGGCTGCTCATTAGAAACATATCTGGAGTTTGGAGGAAAAAAACAATACCCAGGTTGTTGTATTTTTCAAAAAATTCAAAGATAATTCCGATATGCATCTGGATTTTAAAAAGTGATCACAAGTTTTTCTATTAAATGGTAGTTTTGGTGGTGTAGAATTCTGTTATTTTTCTGTTGACCAATCATGATACAATGGTATTGAGTAATAGTTACATACTCACAATAGTAAAAGATGTTTATCAGTTTTCACAATCAATAGCCAGACAAAAAATAAAATATAATTACAATTGCAAGCCATAATAGGAACATGATTAACCTAACAATATAAAATAATTACATACAATTGGGGGAGGGGTCAAGCAGAGTTATGTGGTATGTGGAAATGCATACATACACATGTTTTCATCTGCTCAGCAGTCTGTGTCTTTTGGTTGGTGCATTGAATCCATTTACATATAAGGTAATTACTGGTATGTAGGATCCTATATAGTATGTATGTAGAGAAGGCAATGGCAAGCCACTCCAGTACTATTGCCTAGAAAATCCCATGGATGGAGGAGCCTGGTAGGTTGTAGCCCATGGGGTCGCTAAGGGTCGGACACGACTGAGCGATTTCACTTTCACTTTTCACTTTCACACATTGGAGAAGAAAATGGCAACCCACTCCAGTGTTCTTGCCTGGAGAATCCCAGGGACAGGGGAGCCTGGTGGGCTTACGTCTATGGGGTCACACAGAGTCGGACACGACTGAAGTGACTTAGCAGTAGCAGGATCCTATTACCATTTTCTTAATTAGGGGGGGTTCATTTCCTGCAGGTCTTGTGTTTCTTCTTGCTTACAGAAGTTCCTTTAGCAATTGTTGTAAACCTGGTTTCATGGTGCTGAATTCTCTTACCTTTATCTTGTCTGGAAAGATTTTGATTTCTCCATGATATCTGAAGGAGCGTCTTGCTGGGTAGAGTATTCTTAGTTGTTGGTTACTCCCTGTCATCACTTAAGTACATCGTGCCATTTAGTAGGGTTAATGGCTACCTCCAAGAGGGCTTACACTAATGGGGACCTTCCAGGACTTCCGCTGCCAGTGCGCCCATCACTTTGTGAGCCCCTGCAAACCTATGCCTCCACAATGACCCTCCAACACTAGCAGGTAGCTTTGGTTCAGTCTTCTGTGGGGTCACTGCTCATTCCCTCTGGGTCTTGGTATATGCAAGATTTTGTTTGTGTCCTCCAAGGCTGGAGTCTCTGTTTCCCCCAGTCCTGTGGAAGTCCTATAATCAAATCCCACTGGCCTTCAAAGTCAGATCCCCTGGGGATTCCAAGTCCTTTTGTTAGAGCCCCAGGCTGGGAAGCCTGACGTGGGGCTCAGAACCTTCACAACAGTGGGAAAACTTCTTTGGTATCATTGTTCTCTGGTTTGTGGGTCACCCATCTGGCAGGTATGGGATTTGATTTTATTGTGATTGTGCCCCTTCTACCATCTTGCTGCAGCTTCTTCTTTGTCTTTGGACATGGGGTATCTTTTTCTGATGGGTTGCAGTGTCCTCCTGCTGAGATTGTTCAACAGTTAGTTGCACTTTTAGTGCTCTCACAGAAGGAGATGAGCACACGTCCTTCTACTCTGCCATCTTGAACCAGCAGCTTCTCGAATAATTCCAATTTTTATTTATATGTCTACACACATAGAATCATTTGTATTTTCCCCATTGGTATATATCTAAATATACTGTTGTTGTTGTTGTTCAGTCACTAAGTCGTGCCCAACTCTTTGCAACCCCATGAATTGCAACACCCCAAGCCTCCCTGTCCTTCACCACATCCCAGAGTTTGCTCATGTCCATTGAGTCAATGATGACATCCAACTATCTCATACTCTCATCCCCTTCTCCTCCTGCCCTCAATCCTTCGCAGCATCAGGGTCTTTTCCAATGAGTCAGCTCTTCACATCATGTGGCCAAAGTATTGGAACTTCAGCATCAGTCCTTCCAATGAATATTCAGGATTGATTTCCTTTAGGATTGACTGGTTGGATCTCCTTGCTGTCCAAGGGATTCTCAAGAGTCTTCTCCAGTACTACAGTTCAAAATCAATTCTTTGGCATTCAACTTCCTTTAAGGTCCAACTCTCACGTCCGTACATGACTACTGGATAAACCATAGCTGACTATATGCCCCTTTGTCAGCAAAGTGATGTCTATGCTTTTTAATATACTGTCTAGTTTTGTCATAGCTTTTCTTCCAAGGAGAAAGTATCTTTCAATTTCATGGCTGCAGTCAAAATCCACAGCGATTTTGGACCCAAAGAAAAGAAAATCTGTCACTGCTTCCAAAGAGAGCCCTTTAGATGATACACCCACACAGAGACCTCTTTTCAACTTTTCCTTTAGATCATTATAATGCATATAAGGTAGGAGGAAGATGTTACAAGAAGGACAAATTTACTGGAATAGCTTAAATCACTTTTTGTTAATGCATTTCTCTTCTTTCCTCAAAGCCCAGGGTGGAAGCTGCAGTCACAATATCGGAGAAGAAGAAATCAGCATTCAAAAGTGGCATTCTTCCCAGCCTACCTATCTGAATGGGCTTCCCTACATTGCTGGACTCTCATCCCAGCTGATTTTGAGAAAACCACTAAAAGTAAAAACTGGGAGGTGCAGGGGATTGATAGCTTATTCAAAAATCCTCACCAGGGTTTCCCTGGTGGCTCAGACAGTAGAGAATCTGCCTGCAATGCAGGAGACCCAAGTTCGATACCTGAGTCGGGAAGATCCCCTGGAGAAGGATATGGCAACTCACTTCACCATTCTTGCCTGGAGAATTCCATAGACAGAAGAGCCTGGTGGGCTACAGTCCACAAAATCACACAGAGTTGGACGCGACTGAGTGACTACAAACATACATAACCTCATTCTTATTCTTAAAACGGAATGACCAGCACAACGTGGTCATCAGGCCTGAATCCAGCCTTCAGGGTTGCCCTCAGGGACTTCTCTAAGGAGAGAAGCCACAGGCTTACATACCCTGGATAGATTTGGAAGAACAAGTTTTATACTTTCCTCTGCAGTTTTTGCAGGATCATCCTGCTTAGCACATCATGAGTATAAACATAGACACTTAGATATACAATAGACACAAATACATACTAGCTACCAATTTAGGCCTCACTTCACATCCTCCTAGCTAACTTTTTTACTACAACTTTTGCTGTGGCAGCCAGGAGCCTTCAGGTGTGACTCAGAAGTCCCTCATGTCAGGGTCACTATGTGCTTCTAGCACGACTGGCTAGATAATCTGCAAAGCCCAGTAGAAAATGAAAACATGAGGTCTCTTGTTCATAAATAATTATGATTATCAAAACAGTGAGAGCACAGCATTAAGCAAAATCATTAGGATCCTCAAAGTATGGGCCCCAGTGGCTGCACAGAACACTGACAGATCACATACACATGAAGCAAGCCCTGGGCTTCCTGCAATCAAACTCCTCCACTGTGACCCCATGTTGGCACCTATTCAACTAAAGTTGGAAATGCAGGAATTAACACCTGCACAAGCAACTTTTGAGCAATGGGAGATGGAAAACAAGGGATAAATACTCCCCTTTTTATGCTTCAGATGTATAAATCTGAGATATTTTCTATGAAATTCCTTAGGATTCTCTAGCAGGATGGAGCACTAAATACACCCAGAAAAACTCAATAACACACTCCTAGATCATGATTCCTTTCGTCCTTATTTCACTCTTCTCAGGTATTTCTTCTTGTCCTTTAGGATCACTTCCCAAAATAAACACCTGCACAAGAATCCTGGTCTCAGGATCTACTTTATGGGAAAACCTGGACTAAAATAAAGTAAAAGAGTGACAAGATGGGTGAGGGTAGGAATGAGAGTATAGGGTGGGAGGCTAATTTGAAGCTATGGCAGTAGTAACAGAAGAGACAGAGAAAAGATGTTTAATATTCTGGAAATTAGGAAGTGGGATCAAAGGGACTTGGCAACTGATTAGATACAGGAGGTGAGAAAGAGAATCGAAATATAACTAAAAATTTCTTATTTGAATGAATAGTGGATGATGACACCATTGACCAAATTATAGAGAAGTCAGAAAAACTGGAGTATAACAAATTTATGATCTCTCAGCAAAAATGTGTCAGCAGCCAGTTTTACTTGGATCTGAAATCAGTAAACAAATCTAGATAAAAGGTATGGTGATGAATATAACTATATGTGCACACATAAACACTTACTGAATATGGAAATAGAGTTGGAAGAAATTTTTCAAATAAATTATTATAATAACATCCATTCTTTATGTTTACTATTTAAACTCCTGCTGGCAACCTATTACGCTTTAAAATACCTCCACAAGAATTATAAATACAATAGGAAGAAAAACTGGATCAACTAATTATTATATTGAGTGATTTCAGTGTGAAGTGTTTCCAAAATCAATATTTAAAATTCTCAAGGTTATTATATTCCCTTTTGCCATTATTCTGTCTCTTCAGATGACATAATCTATTTGGAAATTTAAATAATTTTAAACTTTTATTAAGAAATTAAAACTTTCATATTACTAAACTCTGGGGATCTGCCAAAGTTGGAAACTTCCAAAGGTTCTCCCTCTGACCCCAGATAGTCAGATAAGAGCTGTTGGGCAAATTTTTCCTTAAGTAACATTTATGGTAAAAGTCATGCAATCTTTCATTTCTACCAAAAACAGATAGCAAGTTAGCTTTAAGAGAATAGTTCAAAATCAACTACACACTGAATCATCATATTTGGGTTTATTGATCTTAAAATTTTTAATCTATATGGATATTTGGGAATTGATCTTATTCAAGAATTTACCATTCATATATTCTATATCTTTAAAATTCTGAATTTGGAATTATATGTACTTTCAATGTTACCAGGCTTTTCTGAAAGCAGAACTGTCCATATGAATCATAAAGAAATGAGACTGTCTTAGAATATAAGGTAACTTTATCTTTTGACAACAAATATATATAACCTCTTGCTGCGTGCTTGAGTTAAGTCACTTCAGTCGTGTCTGACTCTGTGACTCCATGGACTGTAGCCCACCAGGTTCCTCTGTCCATGGGATTTTCCAGACAAGAATATTAGAGTGTGTTGTGTTGCCATTTTCTACTCCAGTGTAATCTCTGAGAGGCAGTCAAAACCAAGACAGACACTTCAGCTGAAAAAGATCAAGAAAACAGACACCCTAGCTAAGACAGGAATCACGGTAGGCTTGAACTAGAACATTAATTTTGGAAAACCTGCCCCAAAGATTGTGAAACACAAAATATCCTGGCACTTTGAGAAAACAGAAGGTTTATCAATGAGAGATAGGAAGACCATCCCCAAAAAGACACAAAAAAGAGATAAGGAGATAAACAGAACATCAAATTTAAAATGTCAAGTCAACATATGCAATTCTAAGATTAGCAATAGAATACAATCATTTGTGTATAAACAACAATGTATTACCTCCAGAATAAATTGTTTTTAAAAACTCTTTTAAATCAAGAAGAAAAACAAAATTAGCCTAATAAAAAAATGGAACAAGAACACGAAGAAAAGAGCACAAAACAGGAATTATACATAGTACAAATAACTACATTTTTTTTAAATAGCCTCATTATTAACCAGGGAAATATAAATGAAAACAAAACTGAGATATGTTCTTCACTCAAAAGATTGGAAAAGAAATTGAAGTTCTAAATCTATTGGACATTGGATAATCTGAAGGATAGATTTAGAATTTAAATTTCTTTCCCAATCTTATGAGTGAACAATGTATCTCAGTTTTGTTTTAATATATATTTCCCTGGACATTGGGTAATCTGAGGGAGAGGCTTCCCTTGTGGGTCAGACAGTAAAGAGTGCGCTTGCAATGCAGGAGACCCGGGTTCAATCCCTGAGTCGGGAAGATCCCCTGGAGGAGGGCATGGCAATTCACTCCAGTATTCTTGCCTGGAGAATTCCATGGACAGAGAAGCTTTGTGGACTACAGCCCATGGGGTCGCATATAGTCGAACACTCCTGAGCAACTAATACACACACACAAAATCTGAGGGAATAGTTATTTTGGGGTACCACTATTTGGTATGTAAGTAGTATAGCAAGTTTAAAGAAAATTTGGTAATATCTACTCAATCTTGGGTATACTTGCTATTACCCAACAATCCCATTTTTAGTTGTCAAACATACAGAAAAACTGGCAGACATAAAAAGGCATGTACAAGGATGTCCATTGTAGCTTTTTAATAGTGCCAGAATTTGGGGTGTGTGTATACACGTATACAAATTTATACATATGATTTCAATAAGAGAATGACTAAATAACCATTTAATTATCTCAAGGAGGGAGCCTAGGCTTAGATTGTTTTTAGTTAAAGGTTCCTTTAAACGTATCTTTACAATTTTAATGTTTCACAAGAATTTATTCATGTATTAAATGAGTAATTAAAAGTTTTAAAAGCAAGCAAGGAATCTCCAGAGGATTAAACTGAGAGTGAAAAAAAGGCAATTCCAAAAGTCACATACTGTATAATTCTATTTATATTATATAACATTTCTGAAATGACAAAATTTTACAAATGAAGAACTGATTAGTGATTGCAAGGGATTAAAGATGGGAGAGAAGTTGGTGTCATAAAAGGGCAACACAAGAGATCCTTGTGGTAACGGAACTGTCCTGTTCAGTATCTTTTCTATGGTGGTAGATACATGAACCTATACACATGATAATACTGTGTAGAACTAAATGTACACATATACACAAGTACAAGCAAAACTGGAGAAATCTAAGATCACTAGACTGTAACAATGCCAATAACCTGGTGGTGATACTATACTATTGTTTTGGCAAAATTGTTAAAAATGTGGGAAATTTGGTAGTGTTGAGGATCTGCATATACAAGAAGATAATAGCAAGATCATGTAAGACAATAGTACTCTGATCCATAAACTCTAGAGCAACTATCTTGAGAAGCCAAACCTCTATAACAACTGGCTTAAAACAGTCAGGATTCATTCAGTACCTGAAAGTTTCCTTATTTTTGCCACCCTTTCAACTCAGGATCAACTAGAGAAAGTCAAATATGCTCTGCAAACCAATTATCCAAGATGGCTCACTTCTAGTTAGTCAACATCCAATTTCCTTATGTCAACAATCTCCAGTCAGAGCTCACCTGAGACTTTCCCTTCCCCACTCCCCACCCCTCCCCAAAAACCCCAGCCCACTCCCCACCCCCCACTCCAAACCCCAACACCCACAACTATAGTGAAACTATGTGTAAAACAAAGATTTTCACAACAATCCCTGAAAATGGATTCCTTGAGACACCAAAATCAAGGCTTTCTAAAGAATATACATGAGTACACACAGGTTAAAAACTAGCTACCATCTGAATGTGAAAGTGTTGCACTCAATATGCCAGCAAATTTGGAAAACTCAGCAGTGGCCACAGGACTGGAAAAGGTCAGTTTTCATTCCAGTCGCAAAGAAAGGCAAGGCCAAAGAATGCTCAAACTACCGCACAATTGCACTCATCTCACACACTAGTAAAGTCATGCTCAAAATTCTCCAAGCCAGGCTTCAGCAATATGTGAACTATGAACTTCCATATGTTCAAGCTGGTTTTAGAAAAGGCAGAGGCACCAGAGACCAAATTGCCAACATCTGCTGGATCATTGAAAAAGCAAGAGAGTTCCAGAAAAACATCTATTTCTGCTTTACTGTCTATGCCAAAGCCTTTGACTGTGTGGATCACAATAAACTCTGGAAAATTCTGAAAGAGATGGGAATACCAGTCTGCCTGACCTCTATACGCAGGTTAGGAAGCAACAGTTAGAACTAGACATGGAACAACAGACTGGTTCCAAATAGGAAAAGGAGTACGTCAAGGCTGTATATTGTCACCCTGCTTATTTAACTTATATGCAGAGTACATCATGAGAAACACTGATCTAGAAGAAGCACAAGCTGAAATCAAGATTGCCAGGAGAAATATCAATAACCTTAGATATGCAGATGACACCACCCTGATAGCAAAAAGTGAAGAGGAACTAAAAAGCCTCTTGATGAAAGTGAAAGAGGAGAGTGAAAAAGTTGGCTTAAAGCTCAACATTCTGAAAACTAAGATCATGGCATCTGGTCCCATCACTTCATGGGAAATAGATGGGGAAACAGTGTCAGACTTTATTTTTTGGGGCTCTAAAATCATTGCAGATGGTGACTTCAGCCATGAAATTAAAAGACGCTTACTCCTTGGAAGGAAAGTTATGGCCAACCTAGATAGCATATTAAAAAGCAGAGACATTACTTGGCCAACAAAGGTCCGTCTGGTCAAGGCTATGGTTTTTCCGGTGGTCATGTGTGGATATGAGAGTTGGACTGTGAAGAAAGCTGAGCGCTGAAGAATTGATGCTTTTGTACCTCGTGCTGGAGAAGACTCTTGAGAGTCCCTTGGACTGCAAGAAGATCCAACCAGTCCATTCTAAAGGAGATCAGTCCTCGGTGTTCATTGGAAGGACTGATGCTGAAGCTGAAACTCCAATACTTTGACCACCTCATGCGAATAATTGACTGATTGGAGAAGAACCTGATGCTGGGAGGGGTTGGGGGCAGAAGGAGAAGGGGAGGACAGAGGATGGGATGGCTGGATGGCATCACTGACTTGATGGACATGAATTTGAGTAAACTCTGGGAGTTGGTGATGGACAGGGAGTCCTGGCATGCTGCAATTCATGGGGTCGCAAAGAGTCGGACACGACTGAACAACTGAACTGACTGACTGATCATCTGTATGACAAAAAACCTCCTATAAGGTAATAAGTCCACCACAAATTAAACTCAGCACACAAGTTAAATGCAGAATGAATGTGAAAGTGAAATGAAAGTAAAAGTCTGTCACTTGTGTCTTACTCTTGCAACCCCATGGACTATACAGTTCATGGAATTCTCCAAGCCAGAATACAGGAGTGGGTAGCCTTTCCCTTCTCCAGGGGATCATCCCAACCCAGGGAAAGAACCCAGGTCTCCCACATTGCAGGTGATTCTTTCCCGGTTAGTCACAAGGGAAGCCCTAAATGCAGAAGCCAGCAATAATCAGTACAGATTCTAAGCAATAGTCACAGCATGCTCTGAATTAGTTTAACCTTCAGATACATATTTCTAAATATTGCATGGGATGTTTCCTTATGATCTAAAAGCTGCTGCTACTCAGAATGTAGTCAGAGATAAACAGTAGTGGCAAAACCTAGGAGCTTGTTAGAAATATAGACCCTCAGTTCAGTTCGGTCGCTCAGTCATGTCCGACTCTCTGCGACCCCATGAATCACAGCACGCCAGGCCTCCCTGTCCATCACCAAATCCCAGAGTTCACTCAAACTCATGTCCATCGAGTTGGTGATGCCATCTCATTCTCTGTCGTCCCCGTCTCCTCCCACCCCCAATCCCGCCCAGCATCAGAGTCTTTTCCAGTGAGTCAACTCGTCACATGAGGTGGCCAAAGTATTGGAGTTTCAGCTTTAGCATCAGTCCCTCCAATGAACACCCAGGATTGATCTCATTTAGAATGGACTGGTTGGATCTCCTTGCAGTACAAGGGACTCTCAAGAGTCTTCTCCAACACCACAGTTCAAAAGCATCAATTCTTCGGCAATCAGCTTTCTTCACAGTCCAACTCTCACATCCATACATGACCACGGGAAAAACCATAGCCCTGACTAGACGGACCTTGGTTGGCAAAGTAATGTCTCAGGCCAACCACAAACATACTGATTCAGAATCTGCACTTGAGCAAGACCCCTAGATAACACATCAGCATAGTCAGATCTGAGAATCACCAGTCTAAACTAACTAAAACCTAGTTGGATAACTCAGAATTGTAATGCCTATTTAGAAGAGTCTGGATTTAAATAAAAACAGATTAAGGAATTCCTAGCACAATGCTACGGAGAAGGCAATGGCAAGCCACTCCAGTACTCTTGCCTAGAAAATCCCATGGATGGAGGAGCCTGGTAGGCTGCAGTCTGTGGGGTCGCTAAGGGTCGGACACGACTGAGCGACTTCGCTTTCACTTTTCACTTTCACACATTGGAGAGGAAATGGCAACCCACTCCAGTGTTCTTGCCTGGAGAATCCCAGGGACGGGGGAGCCTGGTGGGCTTCTGTCTATGGGGTCACACAGAGTCGGACACAACTGAAGTGACTTAGCAGCAGCAGCGGCAGCACAATGCTAAGCACATGATCAATAAACACTGGTGTCCTTCTTATCACATTCAGTCTAATTTGTAGCTAACTGGATTTCCATCAAATATAGCTGTCAATGAATGATAGATGTCTAATTGGAAGGAAAGAATTTCTCATCTAAAATAGTTAACTAATAGTGTGTGTGTTAGTGGCTCAGTTCAGTTCAGTTCAGTTGCTCAGTCTTGTCTGACTCTTTGCGACCCCATGAATCACAGCACGCCAGGCCTCCCTGTCCATCACTAAATCCCAGAGTTCACCCAAACTCATGTCCATCAAGTCGGTGATGCCATCCAGCCATCTCATTCTCTGTCACCCCCTTCTCCTCCTGCCCCCAATCCTTCCCAGCATCAGACTCTTTTCCAGTGAGTCAACTCGTCTCATGAGGTGGCCAAGTACTGGAGTTTCAGCTTTAGCATCAGTCCTTCCAATGAACACCCAGGATTGATCTCCCTTAGAATGGACTGGTTGGATCTCCTTGCAGTCCAAGGGACTCTCAAGAGTCTTCTCTAGCACCACAGTTCAAAAGAAACAATTCTTCAGTGATCAGCTTTCTTCACAGTCCAACTCTCACATCCATACATGACCACGGAAAAAACCATAGCCTTGACTAGATGGACCTTTGTTGGCAAAGTAATGTCTCTGCTTTTTAATATACTATCTAGGTTGGTCATAACTTTCCTTCCAAGGAGTAAGCGTTAGTGGCTCAGTAGTGTCCAACTCTTTTCAACCTCATGGACTGCAGTCCGCCAGGTTCCTCTGTCCATGGGATTCTCCACACAAGAATACTGGATTGAGTTGCCATTCCCTTCTCCAGGGGATTTTTCCCAACCCAGAGATTGAACCTGGGTCTCATGCATTGCAGGCAAATTCTTTACCATCTGAGGATGGGCTGGTGTTAAGACTAAGTTCTTCTGCTGGACATTTTACTGTCGTTAATTGATGATAATAACAACAGCAAACAGATAGAATGTTGACTATGCAGCAGACATTTTCTGTTTATCAAATTACTTTATCTAATCCTTACAATAACTCTAAGAAGTAAGTGCTATTTTTATCACCTTCACTTTATATATGAGGATATTGGGACACACAAAGGCTAGACAACTTTCTAAGAAATCACATAGCTTGTAAAAGGAAGAATCATGATTTAAACACACCAATCTTGCTCCAATGTGATGTTTTTAATCACTATACAATAACTTACAGTATGGGCATTATATGACCTATCCATCTTAAGGTTTGTTAACAATAATATTTTATAATTATAAAGTTATTAAAATTTCCTGTTTTGACTAAAATTTGAGTCACACATTTAAAACTACAACACTAATCATAATAGGTCAAATACACACTTTATTGTTAAAATAGTTAAATCACTGACCTACTCTCACTCAGTTTCTTAAAATATATCAACACTCACAGACCCTACATTCTCACAAAGCACAAAGTGTTCAAATTCACTTCAAAAATGTACCACCAATTAGGAATCTTTCTTTATGGCAATGGTTAATAGAAAAATATTAGTAAGTAATCAGATAAAATAAAGTGATTATTTATGAACAGATTTCAAATGCAGGTAGGAGAGAAAAATCTACACTAAACTGAGAGGCAACAAATTCTATTTCTGGAAGTTTGAAAACTAGAAGAAAAGAAAAAGTTCTGTTAAATCCCTATCTGGCAAAATTCAAAACATTATTTTTCACTCAACTGATCTCATAAAAGAAAAAGAAAGTTGTACTATATTTGAGAGCTTTCAAAATCTTTGGCATTAAAGGACACATTTAATATTTATTCAAATAACAAAAAAGTTGTTTGGGGAAAATGCATTAGCCTATAATCTATGCTAATTTGGGATGCTTAAATACGTCACATCACAGGAGTGATTAAACAAACAAAAACAATAAAAGATACAAAACTTTAAATGCAGATTCAATAATTATATGTGGATTGGGATCTCCTAATTTTAACAGATTTATGGCCATGAAAACAAGCTTCTTAAAGATCACATTAGAGACTCCCTTTGTGGCTCAGATGGTAAACAGTCCTTCTGCAATGCAAGTGACCTAGGTTCAATCCCTGGGTCAGTAAGATATCCTAGAGGAGGGCATAGCAATCCACTCCAGTATTCTTGCCTGGAGAATTCCATGGACAGAGAAGCCTGGTGGGCTACTACATTCCATGGGGTCACATGAGTCAGACACGACTGAGTGACTAACACACACACACAAAGATCACATTACAAAAACAAAAGTAATAGTCACATATATATAGCAGTGCATGAACAAATATACAGCAAAATGAGTAGAAATAAAAACTTTTATAATGTTATAAAAAGAATTACTAGTAGCTTGAATAGAATTTAGAGACTATTGTATGCTGATTTCAAAATTGCTGTATCTCAAACTACTATTAAGGTAAGATTATGTACTTTGGAAATTTGTTAAATGGAAAGGTCTATTAAATGACTCAAAAGATGGGTTGAAAGACTTCCCTGGTGGTCCAGTGGTTAAGACTTTGTGTTTCCAACGCAGAGGGAGTGGGTTTGATCCCTGACTGGGGATCTAATATCCCACGTGCCTTATGGCATGGTCAAAAAAAAAAATAGTTTTTAATTTAAAAAAAAAAAGGAGAGGGAAAGTTAAAGGAATGAAATAAATCTATTTTTTTAATAGGTCAAAATGTTGATAAAGATACTGAAGTGGTCAATTACTGAGTTCATTGAGATAAATTTGAATAATTTCATGATGTGGAAACAGGGAAAAAAACACATTTATGAATTACTGCTTTCCTAGAAACAATTTCTAAATGAAATTCTGTAAGTGTATATCACACAATCATCTAGATTTTAAGTTCAGCTAAAAACTTCAAGGTAATCTTTTCATTTGAAGATGAGATTTGCCCTGTATCTTCCATTAGAGGTTGACATATTTAGACAAGTGAAGAAAAAAAAAAAGAAAGAAAACCTAGCTTCAAAGTGCTTAAGGGTTACTACAGGCCACAAGAATAATTTGTGAAGTATTTATCTCTTGAGATCTTCAAAATTAGCACAGGGAAATACATGTTTAATTAGTTTCATCATGGGAGGAAGGGATTGAATCAAGATCTCAACCAATTCTATGCTTTCTTATTCCTCATATGAGCAATAGAATGCTGAAAACACTGAAATTGCACTTTTGTAAATGCTATTTACCAAAGAAAATAGATCTCTAATGATTTCTATTTATCAGATTGTTTTTATATATTCTTAAATATTTTAAGAGTTATCAGAAAAGAGCATACTATCTAATTCTTTCCAAAATTCAAATAAGACTCTGAAATAATAATTTTATTCATTTATTACACAAATAATATGATTCATTTATTACACAAATAAAATGATTGAGATTTGACTAAGCGGCAGACACTGTGCTAGGTTAAGGGAGATACTAGTGAGTAAGAATAACTAAGAATTGTCTTTAAAAGAGTTTATGTTCAAGGGAGAAGAGACAAAAAATAATTGCTAGATATACAAATAAATAAGAATTTCAAATAGTCAGCAATTCTGGAAAAAAATAAGAAGAGTCACAGGAATATCAGTTAAGGAAACTGGACTGAGACTGCTATGAGGCAGTTACATTTGAGCTAAGATACAACTGATGAGAAAGAAATAGCAACAGAAGGAAGTTCTACTGCTGATTTCAAAATTGTTATATCTCAAATTACTTTTAAGGTAAATTATGTACTTTGGAAATCTATTAAAGGAAAGTGGTATTAAATGACTCAAAAGATAGGTTGAAAATTTCCTAGGTACTAGAGTGCTCAAGATACATAAAAAGATTCATGTAGTTAGAGCATAGTATGCAAGTAAGAAAGCATTATATGATAAGGTCAGATTAGACAAGGTCATCATACATTTGTCCTTAGACATCATGGCAAAGAACTGGAAATTCCTTTCTAATTTATTTTCAATTTATTCTAAATTTAATGTGAAATCATTACTGAACTTATTTTTTAAATATAAAAAATGGCTTCACTGATTAATTCTAACATATTAAATAAAGAAACAATACCAATCCATAACATATAAATATAGTCAACTGATCTTTGACAAAAGAATAAGGACAGTAGAGTGGAGCAAAGACAGTCTTTTCAACATATGGGGCTGGAACACGTGGATATCCACATTTAAAAAAAAGAAAAGAAAAACTAGACAGACATTATAATCTTCATAAAACACAAAAGTTAAGCCAAAATAGATCATAGACTAAATATCAAAACACTCACAACACCAACTATAACTGTTGGTGGGATTCTGGAGCAACAACTCTCACTCATTGCTGGTGGGAAGGCAAAATGGCTTAGCGACTCAGGAAGACAATTTGGTGGTTTCTTTAAAAAGTAAACACACTTTTACCATGAAATCCAGCAATCACACTCCCTGATATTTACCTGAAGGAAATGAAAATGTATGTCCACTAAAAAAAAAAAAAACTCCACAAAGATGGTTATGTAAGTTTTCTGTCTAAGCCTTAAAGTCACCAAGCAGTCCTTCAGTAGATAAATGGATAAATAAACTGTGGTGCATCCAGACAATGATTTTATTCAGTGCTGAAAATAAATGAACTATGAAGCCATGAAAAGACATGGAGGAACTTTCAGTGCATATTACTAATGAAAGAAACCAATCTAAAAAGGCTATATACTGTATGACAACTACCTGACATTCTGAAAAAAAACATGGAGACAGTAAAAAGATCCACATTTACCAGGGATTAGAGGAAAGGGAAAGATGAACAGGCAAAGCAGAGAGGATTTTTAGGGCAGCGAAGCTATTCTATGTGATATTATAATGGTGGATACATGTCACTGTACATTTGTTCAAAGTACCGAATATACAATACCAAGAGAAGTCTATAGTGTAAACCATGAGCTATGGGTGATAATAATGTGCCAATGTAGGTTCATCAACTGCAACAAATGCACCACTCTGTTTACAGCATGAGATGCTACTCGTGTGAGGACAAGGAGCTATCTCTACCTTCTGTTCAATTTTGCCATGAATCTAAAGCTGATCTTTTTAAAAAGCCTATTATATGAAACAAAACAAAACACTGCTTGGAGAAATTGAAGAACAGACAAATAGGGAAACATTTCATGTTTAAAGTTGGAAAACTTAATATTGGTAAAATGGCAATTCTCGTCACAATGATCTATAGGTTCAACTCAACTGCTATTGAAATTCAAGAAATCAATTTTGTAGGCTTACGGGCTAATTCTTAAATTTATAATGAAATGCAAAGGATGTAAAATAGAAAACAATTTTTATACAAAAACTGACTTAGGATGTCTGATTTCAAAATATACTACAAAGCTATAATAATTAAGAAAATATGATATCAGTATAAATAGACATTTCAGTTCAGTTCAGTCACTCAGTCGTGTCCGACTCTCTGCGACCCCATGAATCACAACACGCCAGGCCTCCCTGTCCATCACCAACTCCCGGAGTTCACCCAAACTCATGTCCACAGAATCGGTGATGCCATCCAGCCATCTCATTCTCCATCGTCCCCTTCTCCTCCCGTCCCCAACCTTTCCCAGCATCAAAGTCTTTTCCAGTGAGTCAACTCGTCGCATGAGGTGGCCAAAGTACTGGAGTTTCAGCTTTAGCATCAGTCCTTCCAATGAACACCCAGGATTGATCTCCTTTAGAATGGACTGGTTGGATCTCCTTGCAGTCCAAGGGACTCTCAAGAGTCTTCTTCAGCACCACAGTTCAAAAGCATCAATTCTTCGGTGATCAGCTTTCTTCACAGTCCAACTCTCACATCCATACATGACCACGGGAAAAACCATAGCCTTGACTAGACGGACCTTGGTTGGCAAAGTAATGTCTCTGCTTTTTAATATGCTATCTAGGTTGGTTGTAATTTTCCTTCCAAGGAGTGTCTTTTAATTTCATGGCTGCAATCAGCATCTGCAGTGATTTTGGAGCCCAAAACAATAAAGTCTGACACTGTTTCCCCATATATTTCCCATGAAGTGATGGGACCAGATGCCATGATCTTTGTTTTCTGAATGTTGAGCTTCAAGCCAACCTTTTCACTCTCCTCTTTCTCCTCATCAAGAGGCTTTTGAGTTCCTCTTCACTTTCTGCCATAAGGGTGATTTAGGTCAGTGAAATAGAATTAAGAATCCAGAAACACTTACATGTTTGTGATCAAATGATTTTCAATTAAAATGCCAAGACATTCCAATAGCCAAAGTCTTTTCAACATATCATACCATTAACTGAATATTCTTAAGTCAAAAATAAACTTAGGCTCTTACTTCACAACATACACAAATGATCTCAAAATGGATTATAACCCTAAACATAAGAGCTAACACTATAAACTCTTTAGAAGAAACCATATAATAAAATCTGTGTGCATTAGGCAAAGAGTTCTTAGACATGACAACAAAAGCACAATCCATAAAAGAAAAAGTTGATAAACTGGACTTTCTTAAAATGAATTTTTTTCAGATTCAAAACATATTTTGTATTGTATTAATTAATATAATAAAAAGACAAGCCACAAACAAAATGTATCTTCAGATCATATTTCTGTGAAGAATTTTTATCTAGAATACATGAAATGCTTATCATTCAAAAATAACAATTCAAAAATAAGCAAAAAACTTAAAAAGACATTTCAAGGAAGATATGTGAATGGCTAATCAGTACATTCGCTCAGTCATGTCCGACTCTTTGCGACCCCATGAATCACAGCACGCCAGGCCTCCCTGCCATCAACAACTCCCAGAGTCCACCCAAACCCATGTCCATCCAGCCATCTCATCCTCTGTCGTCCCCTTCTCCTCCTGCCCCCAATCCCTCCCAGCATCAGAGTCTTTTCCAGTGAGTCAACTCTTCACATGAGGTGGTCAAAGTATTCAGCTTTAGCATCAGTAATCCACAAGAAAGACTGAAGTTTTGACTATACGGACATTTGTCGGCAAAATGATGTCTGCTTGTCAACACACTGTCTAGGTTTGTAATAACTTCCTGCCAAGCATCAAATGTCTTCTGATTTCATGGCTGCAGTCACCATCTGCAGTGATTTTAGAACTCAAGAAGAGGAAATCTGACACTGCTTCTACCTTTTCCCCTTCTATTTGCCATAAAGTGATGGGGCAGGATGCCATGATCTTAGTTTTTGGGTTTTTTTAATATTTAGTTTTAAGCCAGCTTTTTCACTCTCCTCCTTCACCTTCATCATGAGGTTCTTTAGTACCTCTTCACTTTCTGCCATTAGAGTGGTATCATCCATATATCTGAGGTTGTTGATATATCTCCCAGCAATGTGGATTCCAGCTTATACGTTATCCATCTTGGCATTTAGCATGAGTTAAATAAACAGGGTGACAACAAACAGCCTTGTTGTACTCCTCTCTCAATCCTGAACCAGTCAGTTGTTCCATATAGGATTCTGTTGCTTCTTGACACGCATACAGGTTTCTCAGGAGATAGGTAAGATGGTCTGGTATTCCCATCTCTGTCCACAGTTTGTTATGATCCACACAGTCAAAGGCTTTAGCATAGTCAATGAAACAGAGGTAGATGCTTTTCTAGAATTCCCTTTCTTTATGATCCAGCAAATGTTGGCAATTTGATCTCTAGTTCCTCTGCCTTTTCTAAACCCAACTTGGATGTCTGGAATATCTTGGTTCATGTAATGCTGAGCCTAGAATGCAAGATTTTAAGCATGACCCTACTAGCATGGGAGATGAGAGCAACTGTTTGGTAGTTTGAACCTTCTTTAGTACTGTCCTTCTTGGGCACAGGGATGAAGACTGACCTTTTCCAGTCCTATACCCACTGCTGGGTCTTCCAGATTTGCTGGCATACTGAATGCAGCACTTTGATAGTATCATCTTTTAGGGTTTTAAATAGCTCTACTGGAATTCCATCGCATCTACTAGCTTTACGGACAGCAGTGCTTCCTAAGGCCCACTTGACTTCACACTCCAGAATGTCTGGTTCTGAGTGGCTGACCACACCATTTGTGGTTATCCAGTTCATTAAGATCTTTTTTGTGTAGTTCTTCCATTTATTCTTTCCATCTCTTCTTGATCTCTTCTGTTTCTACTAGGTCTCTCTCATTTCTGTCCTTTATTTATCTGCCCATCTTAGGGTGAAATGTTCCCATGATATTTCCAATTTTCCTGAAGAGATCTCTAGTTTTTCCCCTTATGTTGTTTTCCTCTACTTCTTTGCACTGTTCATTAAACACGGCCTTCTTGTCTCTCCTTGCTATTCTGTGGAACTCTACGTTTAGTTGAGTGTAACTTTCCCTTTCTCCCTTGCTTTTCACTTCTCTTTCTTCAGTTATTTGTAAAGCCTCCTCAGATAACCACTTTGCCTTCTTGCTTTTCTTTTTCTTTGGGATGGATTTTTCACTGCCTCCTATACAATATTACAGACCTCCATCCATAGCTCTTCAGACACATGTTTACTAGATCTAATCCCTTTAATCTATTCATCACCTCCATTACATATTCATAGGAGATTTGATTTAAGTTGTACCTGACTGGCTTAGTGGTTTTCCCTGGTTTCTTTTTTTTTTATTATTGTTTTTTTTATTTAATAAATGGTACAAAGCACAATGCCAAAAACATTAACAGTTAAAATTTCACCAAATGAAAAAATACTATAGAATACACAGTTGTAAAAAGCTACATTAAGTTATTTTACAACTGCCTCAAGCTGCAAAAAGAAAAAGAGCCCCATGCCATACCTAAATTATCCCTCTCTCAAAATAATGCCATTTATGTTATAAACCATGAGCACCCCATCAAAAGACGGGAACAGCTTTTGTTAATTTATATATATATATATATATATATGACTGTATCACTTTGCTATACTTCTTTTTATTTTTCCTTTTTTTTTTTTATTTTTTCAAAAACAATTTTAGGAATCTTTACTTAAAAACAACCATATCTTAAAATGGAGTAACTTTGGTTTTACGAGCAGCAAGCAAAGTACAGAAGCAAAAATGCATTACAGGAGCATTAGGTACATTAGGTCACAGCGTCTAATCTGAAATCACACCCATAATATCATTTTTCAGGATATCTGGGAAATAGTTATTTCCCAGGATGTCTGAACCATAGCTACTCTATTTTGACTTTTAATTGTAAAAAAAAAAAAAAAAAAATTTTTTAATAGCCAAAGCAGATTTCACCATTAATGACATCAGTGTTTTTCTAGGTATGAGAAGATGCAAGGTTCATAAAACCTTTTTCTGAAAAGATCTAACTATCTGAAGGCCTGTTTTGCCAGTTTTTTTTTTTTTTTTCCCAGAGCACAGAGTGCCTCATTCCTGATTTTCACCCTGAACTTCTTTCAGGGGGTGTTGATTAGATTAAGCCTGAATTTGCTTTGAGAAGCTGAGGATGTGAGCCACAGTGAGCTACCAGTTTTGTTTTTGCTGACTGTATAGAGCTTCTCCATCTTTGGCTGTAAAGAATTAGTCAATCTGCTTTCGGTATTGACCATCTGGTCATGTACATGTGTAGAGTTATCTCTTGTGGTGTTGGAAGAGGGTGTTTGCTATGGCCAGTATGTTCTTTTGAAAAAACTCTGTTAGCCTTTGTCCTGCTTCATTTTGTACTCCAAAGCCAAACTTGCCTGTTACTCCAGGTATCTCCTGACTTCCTACTTTTGCCTTCCAATCCCCAATGATGAATAGAACATCTTTTTTTTGGCGTTAGTTCTAGGATGTATTCTAGGTCCTCATAGAACTGATCAGCTTCTTCAGCATCAGTGGTAGGGGCAGAGACTTGAATTACTGTGATGTTGAATGGTTTGCCTTGGAAATGAACCAAGATAATTCTGTCATTTTCGAGGTTGCATCCAAGCACTGCATTTCAGACTCTTTAGTTGTTTATGAGGGCTACTCCCTTTCTTCTATGGGATTCTTGCTCACAGTAGTATATATAATGGTCACCTGAATTAAATTCACCCATTCCCATCCATTTTAGTTCACTGATTCCTAAGATGTCAATGCTCATTCTTGCCATCTCTTGCTTGACCACATCCAATTTACCTTGATTCATCAATCTAACATTCCAGGTTCCTATGCAATACTGTTATTTGCTGCATCAGACTTTACTTTCAACACCAGACACATTCACAACTGAGCGTCATTTCTGCTTTGCTTCTGACCTGGGGGGGACTCATCCTTTGGTGTCATCACTTTTTGCCTTTTTATACAGTTCATGGGGTTCCCACAGCAACTGTACAGAAGTGGTTGGCCATTCCTTCCTCCAGTGGATAGCATTTTGTCAGAACTATCCACTCTGTCCCATTGGTCTTGGGTGGCCCTACACAGCATGTCTCATAGCTTCATTGAGTTACACGAGCCCGTTCACCAAGACAGTGATTCGTGAAGGGGCCACACATGCATAACAGGGCATAAATTAAAAGTGAAATACATTAGTCAAACCATGTAGTCTTTTTCTCAGTCACCGCAGAACCCACATTTTTTTAGAATAAGCTCGTATTCAAAGATATCCTACATTTTTAGATTTTTCTCTATAACCTTCTTTTCTTTTTCCTACTATTAGTATAAAATCCCTATTTTCTTGAGCAATATTCCAATAGCTGTTGAACTCTAGCAATTTTAACTAACCTTAGTAATCTTTAAATCCTAAATCAAGATCTTCTTTCCCCCTTGTTGATGAATATTTGCTCCTTCACATTTGTACAATGATCCTTTTTCCATTCTGACATTTAGAGGCTATAAATCTTAAAAGCTGATCATCTTTCATGGATAACTCTTGAGTATTCATTTTATTAAAGTTCAAAATCAAATAGAGCTAGAATAATCAAGTTTAAAGAAATTCTTACTAACCAGATAGTCTATCTGCATAAACTAAATGGCAAACTAATTATTAAGTAAAAACTGTGAGTTACATATGAATTTTTTCACCCAATTTTGGTGTGAAAAATAACTAAGAAAGTTTATTTGCATCAAATGTTTTGTAGAAACCCATCATAAACTAAGATACAAATGCTCATTATAACTGGAGTGACTTCAGAAATATAGTGGAATAGGAAGCACCAGCCCTCATTTGCCCACAGAGACACTGAATTAATATACGGACCAAAAAATTTTTATGAGAACTCCTGAAACAAATTAAGAATTTGTAGTACCCCAGGTGAGCACAGAGCTGAGACAAGACACACTGAGACAGGTAAGAGCCATTTCAATTTATATGTGATAGCCCCTTCCTGAGCCAGCATAGCTAAGCTTGATTCACAGTTTCTCCTTCAAGGACATGATCTAGCTTTTGTGAGGGCTAGTTAAGAGACTGATTTCTGCTTGCAAGCTGCCCAGAAGCTGTTGAAAGTAAAAGAGTGGAGAGGAATGGCTCGCTGCTGCAACTGCAGGACCACAGTAAAGAGCATCACAGCTCAAGGCAAACAGGAGAAGGAGCCCAAAGTGTGGCTTATCCCACAAGTTGGTATGAAAGGTGTCCAAGGAACTGCTGTCTGTCTTACCTGTTTGGGGGAGATGGCATGGACCTGGCATAATTTGAAGCCTAAGAGCTACTGAAGCAAAAGGAGAGTGAGTTATCTTGTTGCTGTAGAGCCAAAGAACCTGCAGTATCACAGATAGGCATCAGAGAGAGCAAGATATGACAAGCTAGGGAAAAAGAAACTGGCAGATAGTTCTAACAAGGAAATTACATGCATAAGTCTAGAGGAGTGGCCACCTTCCAAAAAAGTTTCAGATAACCTCAAGAATCTTTAGGTGGACTGATTATTTGAGATATCTCTCTATATTAAGCCAGTTTATACATACTGGGGACATGGCTTTTCATGCAGATGCATGAACCTCAGCAGAAAAATACAACTGACACAAGGAAACAGGTGAACATTACTGTATCAAAGGAACAAAACAAATTTTCAGAAACCAACCCCAAACAAATGAAGATCTATGACTTACTTGACAAAGGATCCAAAATAATTATCTTAAAGAAGTTCAATGATCTATAAAAGGACACAGACAACTAAACAAAATCAGAAAAATGATGCATGAAAAAATGAGAATATTATAAGATAGAAACTGTTAGAAAACCCAAACAGAAATTCTGAAACTAAAATATGTAACAATTGGATTGAAAAAAATCACTACAGGATTTCAACAGAAAACTTGCTCAAGAAGAAGAAAGACTGTGTGAACTCAAGGTCAGGTCTTTTAAAATTATTAAACCATAGTAGAAAAAAAATTTTTTATGAAATTTTACAGGATTTATGTGATACCATAAAATAAATCAATATATGCATTATGAGAATTCCAGAAGGAGGAGAAACAGAGACAAAACTCTGGTGGGCAGAGTGATTATCTCAAGAAATAATAGCAAAAATTCTCCAAATCTGAAGCAGGAAATAGATATTCAAATTCAGGAAGTTCAAAAGCCTGCACCAGGATGAACCCAGAGATACCCACACCTAGACCCTGTCAAAAGTCAAAGATGAAGAGAGAATCTTAAAAGCAACAAAAGAAAAATAACTTGTAGAATGGAGTTCCCATAAAACTATCACCAAATAATAGTAGAAACTTTACCAAGCAAAGGGAGTAGGGTGGTACATTTAAAGTGCTGAAATAAGTTAAATGCCAGTCAGGAATACTATATCCAGAAACATTGCCCTTTAAAAATGAGGGAAAAAAAAAGACATCACTGGATAAACAAAAGCTGAGACATTTCATCATCACTGAGGTATTTCATCACCACTAAGCCTGCATTATGAGTGTGTATGTGTGTGTGTCTATGTCTTTGTGTCTGTAAGCACTCAGTCATGTCCAAATCTTTGCAACCCCATGGACTGCAGCCCACCACTCTTTCCACGAAATTTTCCAGGCAAGAATACTGGAGTGGGTTGCCATTTCCTCCTCCAGGGGATCTTCCCAATCAAGCGATTGAATAGCATTTCTTGCATCTTCTGCATTGGCAGGCAGATTCTTTACCACTGTGCTACCTGGGAAGCCCTATAAACTTATAGGAAAGCCCTGTAAGTCTGCTTTATAAGAAATACTAAAAAAATAAAAAGCCATGCAAATTGCAACAAAATGGCACTAGACAGCAACATGAATGCACACATGAAAAATATAAAGCTCACCAGTAAATGTGAATATATAAACAAATAAAGAATACCATAATACTGTAATAAAGTGAAGTCACTCAGTCATGTCTGACTCTTTGCGACTCCATGGACTGTAGCTTACCACACTCCTCCATCCATGGGGTTTTCCAGGCAAAAGTACTGGAGTGGGTTGCCACTTCCTTCTCCAGAGGATCTTCCCAACCCAGCGATCAAACCCGGGTCTCCCACATTGTAGGCAGATGCTTTACCATCTGAGCCATGAGGGGAGTCATAATACTGTAATGGTGGTGCATAAAGTAAGTTTGTTGTTGTTTTTAGTCATGTCCAACTCTTTGTGACCCCATGGACTGCAGCCTGCCAGGCTTTTCTGTCTATGGGATTTCCCAGGCAAGAATACTGCCGTGGGTTGCCATTTCCTTCTTCAAAAGTAACTTTAATCCTGGTTAAAAATTTAAATGACAATTGCACAAAATGTAAGTATAATCAAAAGAGGAAAGATGTCAAATCAACAGTCTAACTACATATCAAGGAACTAGGCGAGAAAAAGAACAAAGCAAACTCTAAGTTAACAGAAGAGAGGAAAAAGATCAGAAGAAAAATAAAATGATGAACAGAAAAACAATTTTAAAATTCAACAAACCTAAGAGTTGTTTTCAAGAGATCAACTAAATCAACAAACTCTTAGCTGGGAATCAAAAAAGAGAAAAAATGAAAAAGAAATTAAAATTGATTTCACATAAATAAAAATGGTTATAGAGACAACTATGTAGAACTATAGATCAACAAATTGAGTAATAATGAAGAATACATGTATAAATTCCCAGAAATATACAACCTTCCAAGACTGAATCATGAAGTAATAGAAAATCTGAACAGACCTATAACCATAAGGATATTGAATCAGTAATCAAAAATCTCCCAGCAAAGAAAAGTTCAGGGACAGATGACTTCACTATAAAATTCTATCAAATATTTAAGGAATTAATAGCAATTCTTCCCAACATTTTCTGAAAAATTGAAGAGGGAGAAACACTTCCAAACTCATTGTGTGAGGACAATATTACTCTGATATCAAAGCCAGACAAAGATACTACAAGAAAACAAAAACAGATCAATATCCCAGCTGAATATTAATGCAAAAATACTAGCAAACTGATTTCAACAGCATATTAAAAGGATTATACACCATGAAAAAATATGATCTATTGTTGGGGTGCAAGGATGGTTCAACAAATTAAAAGCAATAAACATAATACAACATATTAACAGATCAAAGGACAAAAATCACACAATCATCTCAATTGATGCAGAAAAATCATTTTACAAAACTCAACACTCTTTCATTGATAAAGAAAAGCACTGAATAAATGATGGATAGAAGGAAACTCAATATATAAATGTCATGTATAAGAATTCCAAATCATATCTCAACAGTGAAAAACTGAAAACTTTACCTCTAAGGACAGGACAAGTGCACTCACTCTTCCACTTTAATTCTACATAGTAATAAAATTCTTAACCAGAGCATTTAAGCAACAAAAGATACTAAAAGGCATCTGAATTGGAAATAAAACAGAAAATAACTCTTTTTACAGATGAAATTAATTTGTATTTAGAAAACATTAGGGTTTCCCAGTGGTGCTAGTGGTAATAATTTCACCTCCCAATGCTGGAGACATAAGAAATGCAGGTTCAATCCCTGGGACAGGAAGATCCCCTGGAGGAAGACATAGCAACCCACTCAAGTATTCTTGCTAGAGAATCCCATGGACAGAGGAACATGGCGGTCCATAGTCATTAGGGTTGCAAGAGTTGGACATGACTGAAGCAACTTAACACACATGCACATACGGTTTCCACACAATTAGAACACGGTTAGAAAAAATAAACAAATTCAGCAAAGTTCCAGAATTCACAGCCAACACTCAACTAAAAATCTGAAAAAGAAATAAGGAAGCACTTTAAATAACATCCAAAATAATAAAATAGGAATAAGCTTTACCAAAGTGGTGACAAACTTGAACACTAGAAAACATTACTGAACGAGATTAAGGACAACATAAATGAAAAGCATCCCATGTTCAAGGACTATAAGAGTTACTACTGTTAAATTACTACCCAAAGCAACCTGCAAAATCAATGTAATCCCTGTGAAAATCTCAATAACAATATTTTATGCAGAAATTTTAAAAATCATCTTAAAATTCATATATCATCTCAAAGGTCCTCAAATATCCAAAATAATTTGAGGTAGAAAACAAATCAGGAGGCTTCACCCCTCTTAATTTCAAAACATACTACAAAGCTGCAGGAATCAAAACAGTATGGTATCAACATAAAGGAACACACTTAGGCCAACAGAAAAGAATAGAAATCACAGAATAACTTTTTCATATATGGTGAAGTGATTTTCAGCAACAGTGTCAAGACTACACAATGGAGGATGGATAGTCTCTTCAACAACTAATGCTAAGAAAACTAAAAAACTACATGCAAAAAAAGTATTAAGATGGACCCATACTTACATATATGCAAAAATTAATTCAAAATTAATCAAGACCTAAACATAACATGTGAAACTAAAACTTCTAAAAGAAAACATGGGAGAAAAGCTTCATGACATTGGAATGTGCAATGACTTTGTTGATGTAACACTAAAAGCATAAGTAACAAAAGCAAAAATAATAAATGGGACTTCTGCACAACAAAAAAATATTAACAAAATGAAAAGGCAATTTACCAAATGGGTGAAAATATTTGCAAACCATATATCAGATAAGGTTTGTATAAAGAAATCTTTATATATGCTGGCGCAGCAGGCAGTGGCTGCACAGCGCTGGAGCAGAGAACGGCAGCAGTGCAACACTTAAGCGGTGGCTGCGTGGTGCTGGAACCGGTAGAGGCCAAAGGAGATACCCCTGTCCAAGGAAAGGACCTGCGGCCCAAGAGGAGATACCCCAAGTCCAAGGTCAGGAGCAGCGGCTGTGAGGCGATAACCCATGTCCAAAGTAAGGAACAGTGGCAGTGCTTTGCTGGAGCAACCTTGAAGAGATACCCTACTTACAAGGTAAGAGAAACCCCAGTAAGACAGTAGGTGCTGAGAGAGGGCATCAGAGGGCAGACAGACTGAAACCACAGTCACAGAACACTAGCCAATCTGATCATATGGACCACAGTTTTGTCTAACTCAATGAAATTAAGCCATGCCATGTAGGGCCTCCCAAAATGGACAGGTCATGGTGGAGAGTTCAGACAAAATGTGGTGCACTGGAGGAGGGAATGACAAACCACATCAGTATTCCTGCCTTGAGAACACCATGACAGTGTGAAAATGCAAAAAGATAGGATGTTGAAAGATGAACTCCCCAGGTCGGTAGGTGCCCAACATGCTACCAGAGATCAGTGGAGAAGTAACTCTAGAAAGAATGAAGGGATGGAGCCAAAGAAAAAACAGCACCCAGCTGTGGATATGATTGGTGATAGAAGCAAGGTCCGATGCTGTAAAGAGCAATATTGCATAGGAACCTGGAATGTTAGGTCCATTAATCAAGGCAAATTGGAAGTGGTCAAATAGGAGATGGCAAGAGTGAACATCAACATTCTAGGAATCAGTCAACTAAAATGGATTGGATGGGTGAATTTCACTCAGATGACCATTATATCTACTACTGTGGGCAGGAATCCATTAGAAGAAATGAAGTAGCCATCACAGTCAACAAAAGAGTCCAAAATGCAGCAATTGGATGCAGTCTCAAAAATGACAGCATGATCTCTGTTCATGTCCAAGGCAAACCATGCAATATTACAGTAATCCAAGTCTACTCCCTGATGAGTAATGCTGAAAAAGCTGAAGTTGAATGGTTATATTAGACCTACAAGACCTTCTAGAACTAACACCCAAACAAGATGTCCTTTTCATTATAGGGGACGGCAATGCAAAAGTAGGATATCAAGAAACACCTGGAGTAACAGGCAATTTTGGCCTTGGAGTACAAAATAAAGCAGGACAAATGCTAATAGAGTTTTCCCAAGAGAATGCACTGGTCATAGCAAACACCCTCTTCCAACAACACAAGAGAAGACTCTACAAATGGTCATCACCAGATGGCCAACACCAAAATCAGATTGATTATATTCTTTGCAGCCAAAGATGGAGAAGCTCTATACAGTCAGCAAAAACAAGACCAGGTATTGACTGTGGCTCAGATCATGAATTCCTTATTGCCAAATTCAGACTTAAATTGAAGAAAGTGGGGAAAACCACTAGACCATTCAGATATGACCTAAATCAAATCCCTTATGATTATACAATAGAAGTAATAAATAGATTTAAGGGACTAGATCTGATAGACAGAGTGCCTGATGAACTATGGATGGAGGTTCATGATATTGTACAAGAGACAGGGAGCAAGATCATCCACAAGAAAAAGAAATGCAAAAAAAAAAAAGGAAAATGGCTGTCTGAGGAGGCATTACAAATAGCTATGAAAAGAAGAGAAGCGAAAAGCAAAGGAGAAAAGGAAAGATATACCCATTTGAATGCAGAGTTCCAAAGAATAGCAAGGCGAGAGGAAAAAGCCTTCCTCAGTGATCAATGCAAAGAAATAGAAGGAAAAATAGAATAGGAAAAACTAGAGATCTCTTCAAGAAAATTAGAGATAGCAAGGGAACATTTCATGCAAAGATGGACTCAATGAAGGACAGAAATGGTATGGACCTAACAGAAGCAGAAGATATTAAGAAGAGGTGGCAAGAATACACAGAAGAACTGTACAAAAAAGATCTTCATGACCCAGATAATCACAATGGTGTGATCACTAACCTGGAGCCAGATAGCCTGCAATGTGAAGTCAAGTGGGCCTTAGAAAGCATCACTACAAACAAAGTTAGTGGAGATAATGGAATTCCAGTTGAGCTATTTCAAATTCTAAAAGATGACGCTGTGAAAGTGCTGCACTCAATATGCCAGCAAATTTGGAAAACTCAGCAGTGGCCACAGGACTGGAAAAGTTCAGTCTTCATTCCAATCCCAAAGAAAGACAATGCCAAAGAATGCTCAAACTACCACACAATTGCACTCATCTCACACATTAGTAAAGTAATGCTCAAAATTCTCCAAGCCAGGCTTCAGCAATATGTGAACCATGAACTTGCAGATGTTCAAGCTGGTTTTAGAAAAGGCAGAGGAACCAGAGATCAAATTGCCAACATCTGCTACATCATCAAAAAAGCAAGAGAATTCCAGAAAAACATCTATTTCTGCTTTATTGACTATGCCAAAGCCTTTGACTGTGTGGATCACAATAAACTGTGGAAAATTCTGAAAGAGATGGGAATACCAGACCACCTGACTTGCCTCTTGAGAAACCTGTATGCAGGTCAGGAAGCAACAGTTAGAACTGGACATGGAACAACAGATTGGTTCCAAATAGGAATGGGGTACATCAAGGCTGTATATTCTCACCCTGCTTATTTAACTTCTATGCAGAGTACATCATGAGAAATGCTGGGCTGGATGAAGCACAAGCTGGAATCAAGATCGCCGGGAGAAATATCAATAACCTCAGATATGCAGATGACACCACCCTTATGGCAGAAAGTGAAGAACTAAAGAGACTCTTGAGGAAAGAGAAAGAGGAGAGTGAAAAATTTGGCTTAAACCTCAACATTCAGAAAACTAAGATCATGGCATCCGGTCCCATTACTTCATGGCAAATAGATGGGGAAACAGTGGCTGACTTTATTTTCTGGGGCTCCAAAATTTTTGCAGATGGTGACTGCAGCCATGAAATTATTAGACGCTTACTCCTTGGAAGAAAAGTTATGACCAACCTAGAACGCATATTAAAAAGCAGAGACATTTGCCAACTTTGCCAACAAAGGTCCGTCTAGTCACATATGGATGTGAGAGTTGGACTATAAAGAAAGCTGAGTGCCAAAGAATTGATGCTTTTGAACTGTGGTGTTGGAGAAGACTCTTGAGAGTCCCTTGGACTGCAAGGAGATCCAACCAGTCCATCCTAAAGGAGATCAGTCCTGAGTGTTTATTGAAAGGACGGATGTTGAAGCTGAAACTCTGATACTTTGGCCACCTGCTGCAAAGAGCTGACTATTGGAAAAGACCCTGATGCTGGGAAAGATTGAGGGCAGGAGGAGAAGGGGACAACAGAGGATGAGATGGTTGGATGGCATCACCGACTCAATGGACATGAGTTTGAATAAACTCCAGGAGTTGGTGATGGACAGGGAGGCCTGGCGTGCTGCAGTCCATAGGGTCACAAAGAGTCGGACACGACTGAGCAACTGAACTGATCTGCAGCATTTCAGGCTTCCGTGTCCTTCACTATCTCCTGGAGTTTACTCAAACTCATGTCCGTTGAGTCAGCGATGCCATCCAAAACACTTCATGCTCTGTTGTCCCCTTCACCTCTTTCCCTCAATCTTTCCCAGCGTCAGCACCTTTTCCAATGAATCAGCTCTTCACGTCATGTGGCCAGCATGTGGAGCTTCAGCCTCAGCATCAGTCCCTCCAGTGAATATTCAGGATTGACTTCCTTTAGGATTTACTCGTTTAATCTCCGAGCCGTTCAAGGGACTCTATAGAGTCTTCTCAAGCATCACAGTTCAAATCATCTATTCTTTGCTGCTCAGCCTTCTTTATGTTCCAAATCTTGAACCACACTAAATTAGGACAAAAATTAAAACCAGAACCAAAGCCTTACACTAAGACAAAATCCATTACATATCCTACATTTTGTCACATTTGCTGTTCTTTGGAATTCTGCATTCAGATGGTGTATCTTCCCTTTTCTTCTTTGCCTTTCACTTCTCTTCTTGCGTAAGTCCTCATCAGAAAACCATTTTGCCTGTTGCATTTCTTTTTGGAGGAAATGGTTTTAGTTACTGCCTCCTGTACAATGTTACAAACCTCCACCCTTAGTCCTTTAAGCAGTCTATCACAATTAATCCCTTGACTCCATGTGTCACCTTCATTGTATACTCATAAGGGATTTGATTTAGGTCATACCTGAATGGCCTAGTTGTTTTCCCTACTTTCTTCAATTTAAGCCTGAATTTTGCAATAAGGAGCTCATGCTCTGAGTCACAAATCAGTTCCAAGTCCTGTTTTTGCTGACTGCATAGAGCTTCTCCCTCTTCAGCTGCAAAGAAAATAATCTGATTTTGGTATTGACCATCTAGTGATGTCCATGTGTAGAGTTATCTCTTGTGTTGTCGTAAGAGGCTGTTTGCTATGACCAGTGCATTCTCTTGGCAAAACTCTGTTAACATTTTCCCTGCTTCATTTTGTAAGTGGTTATTATCTACAATTTAAAAAGAACTCCTCCAACTCAACATCAAAAATCAAACAAGCAAACAACATGATTCAAAAATTGGCAGAGGACCTAAACAGTTTTCCAAGAAAGACATACAGATGGACAACAGACATGTGAAAAGATGCCAACATCACTAATCAAGGACAGGAAAATCAAAACCATTGTGAGCTATCACCTCACACCTGTCAGAAATTCTCTCATCAAAAAGACTACAAACAAGTGCTGGCAAGGATATGGAGCAGAGGAAACCCTCATTGGTGGAATTGTTAATTGGTGCAGCCACATCATGGAAGTTCCTCAGAAACTTAAAATTAGAACTTGCCATATGATCCAGCAATTTCACTTCTGGGTATTTATCTGAAAAAGCAAAAACACTAATTCAAAAAGATATACGTAACACAATGTTCATTGCAGCATTACTTACAATAGCCAAAATATGCAGGCAGAGGATGTGGTGTATACCTATAATGGAATATTCCTCAGTCATAAAAAAGATTAAATCTCGCCACTTGTGACAACACAGATGGACCTAGACAGTATCATGCTAAGTTAAACAAGTCAGCATAGAAAGATAAATATCAAATGACTTCACTTATATGTGGAATCTAAAAAAAAAAAAACAAACATGACAAAGCAGAAACAGATTCATAGATACAGAGAACAAACGAGTGGTTGCCACTGGGGAGTGGTATGAGTGGATGAGTGAAATACATGAGGGAGATTCCAAGGCATAAACTACCAGTTATAAAATAAATGTCACAGAAATGTAGTCAACAATAACTTTGTATAGTGACAAAAGGTAACTAGACTTTTCCTGATGATCATTTTATAATATAGAATCACTTTGCTGTATAACAGAAACTAATATATTATTATAAATAAATTACACTCTAATTAAATAAACGGAAATTTGTTGTTTAAAGTTCTGAAGGATGAAATTCCAATATCAGGCTCCAGAATGATGAGGTTCTGCTGAAGTTCCTCTTCCAGGCCTCAGACCATCGACTTTTCATTGTATCCTCACGTGCAGAAAGTACAAGCTAGTTCTCTGGGATAAGGGAACTAATCTCAATATTGAGGGTTCCACCTGTGTGACCTAATCCCTTCCCAAAGAGCCCATCTTCTAATACCATAATTTATGGATTAGGATTTTAATATGTGAATTTTAGGGGGGATACAAACATCAGACCATAGTTGAAATTTTTGTTAAAAAGACACATGGTCACCCTACTTTAAAATCTTTCTATAGTGTAAAGAGATCCTTCACATATCACTTGGACACTGCAGAATGAAAAGATCAGAATATCAACCAAGTTTTAACACTTTTGCTAGTTTTAAGAATGTAAACCTAAATTTTTCTAAGATAATATGGATACATTTGATTCCATAATAACTGAATAAACCCCTATTTGCAAGTGTATCATACTCCAGTAGTTCATTTACAAGGTACTTATTTGAAAAACTAATATTTTTCTATGAAGTTTATTTCATAAACACTATCTCTATAGTAAGCCACCTGAAAAGGTAGATTTAATATAATGCACTGCTGCTGCTGCTGCTAAGTCGCTTCAGTCGTGTCCAACTCTGTGCAACCCGATAGACGGCAGCCCACCAGGCTCCCCCATCCCTGGGATTCTCCAGGCAAGAACACTGGAGTGGCTTGCCATTTCTTTCTCCAATTCATGAAAGTGAAAAGTGAAAGGGAAGTCGCTTAGTCGTGTCCGACTCTTAGCGACCCCATGGACTGCAGCCTACCAGGCTCCTCCATCCATGGGATTTTCCAGGCAAGAGGACTGGAGTGGGGTGCCATATAATGCACTAGAAGAATATTTATAATAAAACATTCAGTCTTGAGACAGACCTGTATTCAAATCTTGGTTCCACTACCACCTAATAGCCAAGAGACATTGAGCATGTCACTTGCCCTCTCTGAATTTCACTTCTTTATCTGTACAGATTAAGACCTAAAGCATATATCATAATCACAAAAATAAAAAGAGAAATAAGCATATACAACTGCTTTTGTTGGAAGGACTGATGCTAAAGCTGAAACTCCAGTACTTTGGCCACTTCATGCGACGAGTTGACTCACCGGAAAAGACTCTGATGCTGGGAAGGATTGGGGGCGGGAGGAGAAGGGGACGACAGAGAATGAGATGGCTGGATGGCATCACCGACTCTGTGGACATGAGTTTGAGTGAACTCCGGGAGTTGGTGATGGACAGGGAGGCCTGGCGTGCTGTGATTCATGGGGTCGTGGAGAGTCGGACATGACTGAGCGACTGAACTGAACTGAACTGCTTTTGAATGATTATTTATTGGCTGCACTAAACTAAGGCTATCCATTGTCATATTTAGTCTTTACACCAACCCAAAACAATAGTTATTATTAATACAGATGAAAAATAAAGCCTCATGGAACTTCCAAGAAATTAAATGTAAAATACCTGTCATATTACTAGGCATATTCTTTTTTCCTCTGAGTAATAAACACTTGCTATAAGACTAAATTTAGTCTTTGTTTTCAAAATTGTGAATTCCATGAACATAGGGACTGTGCCTATTTGTTTGCTACTGTTCTCCCAGCCTCTGATTATATCATGGGGAAATACATAATTACTGGATGAATATACAAATGTTATCTAATTTTCAGCAGAGACAGCAGTATTTCAAAGGTTTTGCTAAAATATGTAGAACCCCCATTTTTGTTAATTTCTGGTAACATAAAGACTTCTGGGCAGCATATGTAAATTGAAGAGAAATATTTCATCTTCTGAAACTTGAGCTGACTTTTCTTCATAAAGGGTCACTGAATTATTATCAAGATATGATTCTTTTTCTCCTCATTCTTTATGGTCTTTCTCATTCTCTGAGCCTAACATTAAAATAGAAATTTTCCTTTTCATAATTTGTGTCATTTGTTTCCATTTTCCTTGGATCTCAAATATTCCATATACTGTATAAAAATAATCCCTTACATTTTGGCTCCCATATCACGTTACAGACTTCAGAATCATCTGGTGCCTACAACCACTAAAATTTTCTATAAAACTACAAAACCAATCATCTTACTTCTCTTGCTGTGTCTGTTATGTACCCCTTTTTCTTCAGCTTTATTGAGATACTGTTGACATACAACATATTTAAATTTGAAGTGTACAATGTGATTATTTGATATTGCACAATGATTACTAGTTACTTAACACCTTTGTCCACTCATTTTTATAGTCTATGTGTGTGTGTCTATAGTGATAACATTTAAAATCTATTTTCTTAACAACTTTCAAGTATATAATATAGTATTATTAACTATAGACACCATGCTATAATTCCGTACTTTAATCCACGGAACTTATTCATTTTATAGCTGGGAGTTGGTACACTTTGACCAACATCCCACTGCCCAGCCCCTGGAAACCATCATTCTTCCCTTTACTTCTCTGAGTTCAGATTTCTTGGATTCCACATATAAGTGAGAACATACAGTGTTTGTCCTTCTCTATATAACTAATTTCACTAAGCATAATACCCTCAAGGTCCATCCACATGGTCACAAATGGCAGGATTTCCTTCTTTAATGGCTGAAAATGTTCCACTGGTACATATTATACCATGTTCTTTTTATCCATTTATTTATTGATGGATATTCAGGTTGTTTTCATGCCTTGGGTATTAAGAGTAGTGCTGCAGTGAACATGGGGGAAGAGATATCTCCTGAAGACTGATTGCATTTCCTTTGGTACATACCCAGAAATGGAATTGCTGGATCATACATTAGTTCTCTTTTTAATTTTTGAGGAAACTTTACACTGTTTTGCATAGGGGATACACCAATTTACATTCCCACCAACAATGACAAGAGTTCCCTTTTCTCCACTACCTAACCAACACTTGTTGCTTATCTTTTTGACAGTAGCCATTCTACCAGGTCTGAGGTAACATATTATTGTGGTTTTGATTTGCATTTCTCTGATTATTAATGACATCAAGCACTTTTTTGTATCTGTTGCCCATTTGTATGTATTCTTTGGAAAAATGTCTATTCAGCTCCTTTTGCCCATTTTTCAATTGGATTGTTTGGTTTTTTGCTATTGAGTTAGATAAATAGGTAACACTTTTACATCTGCTTTCTATCTTCCAATATTGGGAATATTTCTCATGTACTTTATTTCTCCTTTTTGTCCAAATGTGTCTATATATTAATTAATCTGTCATTTGAATTGGGGTTCAGAAAAGAACTAATGTAAATGTTTATGTGCAATCTAACATATTAAACTGGTACTCCGTAACATTAATAATAGTCTCTCTATCTTTATTTCTGTGTTTATTAAGTGAGAAATCGTCATTGTTTGCAGTGTAAATGTATGGAATCAAACTTCTTATGCACTAACCTATTTTCTACCTGTAATAGCATCTAAAAAAAGACAATTGCAGACAGCTATTCTAGCAGATGTCCTTGCAGATCAAAAAAGGAAAAAGAAAGAAAGGAAAATGACAAGTGGGATAATCTTAAAAATTTCCCCAAATTTAAACTATGATTTACAAGATCTAGTTCAAAAACCTATGGAAAGAAGAAATTCCCTTTAAAATAATCCCAAGTGCTCATCATGTCACTACTTAAACATTTTCAGTGAATAGGTCACAACCCTACTAGACAACCCACTATATTGTTCTAGAATTCTCATTATTTAAATCTCTGTATTAGTCTCCAGTATGGTAAGATGTTCAGCAAAGTCACGCAGCAGAGCACTAGCCTACCACAATGAACATGTAGAATCAATTCTAGTGAAGATAGGCACAGTAGCAGCAGCAACTATATCCAGATTCCAGAGGCAGTGATTCTCAAAACAGAACCCAAGGTCCAGAGAGAGTATTACCAAGGGTACAAGGTTCCATATGTCTATCCAATAGATCATTTGTTCTGCAAAGTAACTTTGGTATTTGTTCCTATAAGTATAAATTAAAAGCTTGAATCTCTACTTTCTTTAAGAGATTTCTTTTAATATCCTATAAATGCTGGGAAAGATTGAGTGCAGAAAGAGAAGAGTGTGACAGAGGATAAGATAGTTGGATGACGTCATTGACTCAATGGATATGAGTTTGAGCAAACTCTGGGAGATAGTAAAGACAAGGAAGCTTAGTGTGCAACAGTTCATGCAAGGAGTTGGACACAACTGAGTCAATGAATAACAAATAATTGGATAATACTCTTTTAACAAATTATTTTTCTGCTTTAAATTAGCCAGTGGGATTCTTTCGTTAGCAACTAAAAATCTGGTTGATGAAATGTACTAATTAATTTTTAAATAACATTAATAAATTCAATAAAAATAAAAGTTGTTTAAACAAAAATGAAATAACTCTTGGAAAACATTACTAAATAACATTAGGAGTTAATATTAGCTTTAGAATCTGAACCTCTTCGTGAGAAGATAATTTCTCAGTTTGAAAGAAGCAGATCATCTTTTGTTTTCCTATTCTCAGTGCACTGTAACTCATTTAGTAAATTCCTTCTTTGGAACTAAGAAGCATCAGAGAGATCCACTGCTAGGAACTGAGCAGCATACTCCCTTCTGAAAACACAATGGTGGAAGTTGATTATTGTAGCCCAGCTGCTCCATGAGTAGAAAATGAGGAGTGATGGCTTATTCAAATAGTTGAGGCTGAATTATGATTTAAGAGAGGAGAAAATATTTCTCCCAAGCACTTTGGATTTTACTGAAATAATTAATGCTAGTTATATATCCCTGAGATAATATGAAAATATTAATTTAAAATTTTTCATATAGATATTGTAGAGCTTATTGGCCAAGTAAAAACACCTCAAACCTCACTTCCCTTTTTTCTAGTTCAATACATATGGTAAAAACATGAAATCACTAGAATTTATAAAGGTAGGTTTGGCAGAATTGTTCTGTTTACTGGGACTGTGAGATATAAAATTGAATTTGGGACCCTATCTCCAAGAAAAAGTTATTAGTTCTCAGAATAATGACATGTTAGTGAATCAGACATAGATAAAAGATTTCCATTATGACTGTTGTTAGCTATGATTTAGAGAGGCCCTACATTGTTTTATAATGACTTTCAATTTTGAAAATGTACATCCACTGTTAGTTTTATAGATGTAGTCACAATAGATTGTGGGTTTGAGAGATTTATCCAAGTCAGTAACAAAAAGAAGAAAAAATTTAACGTAGAATAAACAGTCATTCTGGATACATTTATAAGCATGTCCTTTAGTAGTATAATTTTAAGGGGAAAGTAAGTATAAAAATGTTTTAATAATTCTTAACCACTCAATGCTTTTTGTTAGAGTCTGGAGGAAACTGAAGTATAAAACTTGCTTGATAGAGAGCTCTAGTCCTCTAATAAAATACGATTCTGAGATTATCTGTTCACTTTTGCCCAGGTACAAAATTGGTACTTAGTGTGGAAAAACTACTAAATGAATTTGACAAAAGAAAACCAAGTAGGACATCAGCTCTTGATTTATTTCAACCCACATCTTTCCTTCCTGGCTCATAACAAGGCAGATTGCCAATGATTTCAACCAAAGTCTTGGGCTTACCCATAACATCTAAATTGAAGCCCACTCTGAAATTACCTTAACTCTGCTTACCATTCCTCTCAACCCCTTCTCCTACAGCTCCATTTTTGCCTACATCCAACAGAAGATTGATCTTTACTCAAAATCAGACCTAGTTAAAGCCAAAATAGATATAGCTAGATCCCAATTCATATTCTACCCCAACCTATCCCATCTTAGCTTGGTCCTCTGCCTAGCTTTTTTCCCCCTAATTTCTGGACAGTTGTATTGACTTCTGCACTCATCCTTCCCTCTAGAATTTAAGTCTACCAAAACCACATCCATTTTGGCTCAAGTGGCTAATATCTTTCCTAGCTATACTCAGTTCTTTTCACTGAAACAAGATGTGAATCATTTATACTTGCTTAAACATAATGAACAAGGAGATATAAACACAGTAATTTAAGTGAGTAAGTAAAATCAGATGGAACACATTATTATCAGTGTTACATAACAGTGGTAAGGCATATTCATATGACTCTAAGCTTATTTATTCAATTATTTTTATAAAGCAATGAGAAGGAAAAACTAACATTTATTACTTATCATTTACCAAATTTGTGCCAAAGAGTAAGAAGTATTAGCTCTTTTCCTTTTATTCTCAGAGATTAAAAAAAAAAAATGCACACACACATACACCTCCACAGTCCAGACAAAATTCTCCAAGAATTCATATTTGGTTAAGCTTTGAGCTAGGATTTGAACCAAAGTCTTGTGTAAGCCCAGCCATTAAACACCTTACAATGTTCGATACACACTTAAAATAATAATTTCTTTGTCTGATAATAGGCTTCTCTGGCTATGCTCTAAAAGAACTAGCCATAGAAGTTCTGTTAAGTCATTCTTATTGTTTGGGAAAGGTATATTGTCCCTATTTTGCTAATGAGAAAATTCATTTACAGAGAGGTAAATAATTTGACCTAAATCACACAATTATAATTAATGGCAAATACAAACCAGAAACACAAATTTTCTGATGAGTTAATTTGATTAGAGGATGTTTACACAAGAGAGATAGAAAACACATGTCCAATTTCTATATTTCATGCAAGTTGAGAGTGAAAAGAAGCAGTATTAGTGATTAGGCCATAACAAGTGTAAACCAAACTGTTCCGTGCATACTGGGATCTCTGATCACCCAACCTAACAAAGAGTGGATATTTTAAAAGTGTTAGTTCCTTTCCCCTTCAAGAACCAGATATTTTGCTCTTATCTGAAATAGTAAGATTGAAATATTGTTCATCAAAATGCCTTGGCCAAATGTTAAAATTTGTTAAAATTAATCTTTATATATTTCTTAATAGGAAATGGAAGACAATGTCATAATAAATTACTTCCATAGATGACATATTTAAGTGCTTACCCTCCTATTTCTTTTTATATTAATGAATTCCAAATTTTCTCTAGGGGAAAAAACAGGAAAACAAATAAAATCAACATAATATATAATGAGAAGCTGAACTAACGATATCTAAGTTTTCTACTAGTTTGATCTCTAAACATCCATGACTATGACCCTTAAAATGTCTAACACTACACAAATAGAAATCAAAAGCAAGAAACAAATGAAGTTCACCATGCTCCAAGCATTCAACTTTACTGACAAGTAAAAATTTCTAAATTACTGGAAAACCACCACACTATGTTACACACATATATACATTTCTCTTTATCTTATAATATTTTTTCAAAGTTATCACTACAATATAAGTAAATACTGAGGAGACAGAGCAATGGAATTAAGATATAACCAGTTTTAAAGTACCAAAGAGTTGTCAGGAAAAAAGAACATCATTCTATAATTTTAAAAAAGAGAAAAAAATAAGTCTCAGATTTCTCAAGTGTTTGAGACAAAGATAAAAATAGCAATGAACTGATATCTTAAACTACTGTTAGCACTGGGTTTTAAAGGTTAATTAATTTGATATATCCCTTATGTAGTGTGGTAAAATTGATGTCTTCTGGTGAATTATCAAAAATGATACAGACTTCTCAGAAAATGGAAATTAAATGAAAGCTCAGTTGCTAGAGCATTTTGGTACTACAAAAAATTTTAATGGCACATAGGTAAAATTACTCTTTACTTTTTGCTATATCTCATAAACTCTTTGGATAGTTCTAAAACTAAGATAAACACAGTTAAAAAGAACTGCACGATCTGTAGTCCAAAAAGATGCTTATGAAATAATCTATGAACAAGTTGTCTTAATGCATACATATTGTGATGAAAGTATCTTGGGATCAAAATCATCTCTGCCTCAGATACATTGGGCATAGTTACACTGGGCAAGTCACCTAATTTTTCTATAAATCAATAAATGTATTTACAAATTTAAAGATATTAACCTATCTTAACCTACTGTCTTCTCAAGATTAAACATTAAAATATTTTATAAACTATAAAGCAGTATATAAGCATAACTATTATATTATTCTGTATGTATAGTACAGTATTAGTATTAGTATTTTATAAACTATAAACAATATATAAGCATAGCTACTGTATTATTCTGTTTCCCTCAATTAAAATAATTTAGAAATAACAGTAAAGAAATCAAGAATTTATTATCTTATCCAAATGACTCAGGTTGAATGTGAGTGTACCCAGCCAAGCATCCTGCCATTAATTCAAAATCCTATGAAATGGCAATGATGAAAAAAACTTAATATACAAGAAAATATATCTAGTAAATTGACCATTAACCATTTATAAGGAAGTTAAAATTCTTTTTAAAAAAATAAAGTTGAGGATATGAGAGAAATGTAATATCAGGAAAGGAAATAGGACAACGAAAGTAAATAAAAAATGTTTGGGTGATTTACATTATACCATCCACGTATGTTTGCCCAGCAAGGATCTTTTTTTTTTCCTTAATCAACGCTCAGGAAATTATTCACCCTTTAAAAAATTTGACTATACAATTCAATCTGCTTTCCAACCAGTAATGCTTAACGGTCTGACAGTTTTTTTTTTTTTTTTAAGTATAAAAGGCATTTACAACTGAACTGCATTGAAGTTCTTTCCCCTATTTCTTACACCACATCCAGCTAATTGCTCTTTAACATGCTAACAGAAGGATAAGCTGGTACATAATAATTCAGGCATGCACCAATCCCATAATGCCAGGAACTCAGAAGCAGCATGAGAAAACATCAGATTTTTGGCATGTGGGCTAGATGTTTAAATCTGCATAGATTCGAGCCAATTAGACTTGTCAGACTCCAATCCAGTTGAGAGTGACCCCTGATGGTGGAAAGACATGTGGGACAAGCCACAGAAAAGCTTGCAAATGTCAAAGAGGCCAAAAGGTGCCCCACTGGCCTCAAAACTATTAATTAGCAACCAGCAAAAGCACCACCAAAGAATCGCTGCCCTAGCACTCCTCCTCCAGAGGTTGCTGCTACCCGGCCTCATTATCATCTGGATGGAAAACAACACCCTTTCCTGGGAGCCTTGGGCAGCAACACTCTTATTGATTAAGTTCCCACAGTGTTAAATCATTCTGTAGCTTTCACTCCAATCTTCCCACCCCTGAATAATAAAACCTTCAAAGGATTTACTGGGATGGAGAGGGAAGTAGGGGCACAAGGAGAGAAACACTGCAACATACGTTTATATAGTGCCCATAGTGTCAACTTAAATCAGATCCCAGGAAGGGTTTAAGAGACAGCATCTAAAATGAAGTTAATCAGAATTTTCTCTGGTACTTACTAAGGTATCAGTACCCCTGCAAAAAAAATCCATACACATTGACTATTTCTAAGTTACCTACACCAAATAAAATCATGACACTAAATTATATTTCCACAGGTCTTTAGTGATCTTATTTGGTTTGAAGATCACAAATGTCTGATAGACAAATGCCTATTCCAATGTGCATAGTAAAATATTCCAAGGAATTTGAGATTAAAGCTAAAAGCTAGAGCCATAACTTGAATTTCATAAGAAAAATATGTGTACGTATTTTCACTCCAAATAATTTATATTTGTTTTTATTATTAAGTATTTCTACTTAAATCCAGGAAAAACTGAAATGAAAGCGAGAAAATAGTTAATATGATGTAATAGATTCACTTATTTAATAAACATTGCATAGTAGTGAAAGACAGTTTCCTCATCTGCAAACTAGAAATTACAACTATTAATATTTTGTATAATGAATGTGGTGATTAAATAAGAGCATCTCATGAAATCCTTAATATAATACTTAATATACAATAAGTGCTCAAAAATTTAGCTGCTATTGTCATTATCCTTTGTATTATAAAGCAAATAACCAGTCACTTGCATGTTCTATAAAACAAGCTATTTCATCTATTGGGTCTTCTTGGAGCAATATATTTATACTCCAAGTTACTTCTGATTTCCCACAAAGAAATAAAAAAAAAAATCAAGTTGACACATATGATCCATATTTATTTGTGTTCTCTCAGCTAGTATCCCCTGACAAACTGCCTGATTCTAACTTTGGAAGATCACAGCTTCTGCCAAAACAGAAACAGACATACCAGGAGGGGAACAGAAGATCAGATTTGGACAATATTGGTTGCAAGTTCAGAATAATGATCACATTTTTGGACAGTATACTTGGACCTTCTGAGTAAATTAGCTGGCTAGCTTTTAAGTAGGAAAAGTATTAATTTCACATGACCATGAGCATGACCATGTGTGTACACAGTTGTATCCAACTTTTTGCCACTCTATGGACTGTAGCCCCATCAGGCTTCTCTGTCCATGGAATTTTCCAGGCAAGAATACTAAAGCAGGTTTTCATTTCCTTCTCCAGGGGATCTTCCCTACCCAGGGATCGAATTCATGTCTGATATGTCTCCTGAATTGGCAGGAGGGTTCTATACAGGCTGAGTCAGGGCGGAAGCCATGAATTAATTTCACATGACTATTCCATTGCAGACAATGGTATACCACAACCATGACATGTGGCAATTAGAATGTCCAAGTTCGTGGAAAAACAGTGGCAATTTATGGATTTTGTATGAAGTTAAGATCTATATTATGGTTACATAAATGAGGTCAATTTTCAATATTTTTGACTCATCCCATATGTGCCCTATATCAATTATGAAAAGCTTTGTGGTGTGAAAACCCATAGTGAGAGGGGAAGGGTACAATTTAAATTTGTTAATAGCAGGTTTAGAAATAAGTCAGGGATAGAAAACAGGATTTAAGATTTTAAAGGTGGAAAAAAGTACATAGTTCTCATAGGAGAACATTTACTGTAATATTTAGCAATATAAGGTCAAAGTGAAATAACTGAAAAAGAAATAGTATGAGCAGTAAAAGGGAGAGGGAACTCTCTTGGGGTTAGACAACAAATTATATAAATAAGAACTTTGAAAGCAAAGATAGAATTAAATATAAAATGTCCCATGGATGTCCAATCATCTATCAATACTCTATTCCCTCTACTGAACTTGTAACTGCTGCGCATGTGACTATATAAAATGTTAGGTACAAAACAATATCACCAAGAAAAAAAGGAAACAAAAATGCTCAACTATTTGAAGAACTTTATATCTTCATAAGAAAGGGATGTAGATTAAATCATATAGTAAGTCAATTTATAATTTACAGTTCCCACCAAATAAGTTCAGATGGTAATATTATTTTTCAAATGAATATCTGTTAATATTGTCCTGAATTTTTTTTAATGTTTAAGGTCAACCTACACTAAAAAGCACACTTTCTAAAAAAGTTGACTAATGACAACATGTTCCTGGGCAGAATTCACAGTTAAAGCACAAAAAGATATTTGGTTATTTCCAAATTATACACGAGTCAAACAACTTCAGCTCTCAGTTTAAATTCTGACAGAAGACTTGCTCTTCAAGTTTCTACTTTCCCAACCAATTCCACTGTTTTCATAAAAAGAAAAAAAAAAAAAGCATAATCAGATTTTACCTTTAAACCCAGTGGGATTGATTATACAAAAATCTGATTGTGAAAGCAAAATGCCAAAATACTCTAGGCTTCCCTGTATACCTCCTGCAATACTGAATACTCTCTAGTAGCAGGTGTACATTCTCACCCTCCTATATGGAGACAACAGAGATAATTTTCACTGGAGAAAAGAGTGCACCCTGTTCCTCCCTCCGACCTTTCCAATATCCTCACTAATGCCAACAAGTCACATCAGGAACAGTTTGAAGACAAAATCTAGCAAACACTGATCTCTGAACTCAGGATAGAAGAACTGAGCTCTCTGATGTTATCTTTGCTATTATTTTCTTAATAAAAATTTTAAATTATGGAAACCCATGACAAGCAGTTGATATAAGAGAAGAAAAACTTTAAGTTACTTTACAGGTTCAAAGTTCTTGACAAATATTTTTATTAAAAACTAAATACTATTTTTATTTAAACCTATAAGGTTACTGTGAAAACTGACAATAAAATACAAAAGGGCCTCCCAGGTGGCTTAGTGGTAAAGAACACACATACCAAAGCAGGAGACATAAGAGACGCAGGTTCGATCCCTGGGTCAGAAAGATCCCCTAGAGATGGGCACAGCAAACTGCTCCAGTGTTCTTGCCTGGAGAATTCCATGAATAGAGGAGCCTGATGGGCTACAGTCCATGAGGTTGCAAAGTCAGACACAACTCAAGCGACTTAGCACGCATGCACAAAATATATAAAAGAAGGCAAGAAAGTCAGTGTTAGTGCAGTCTATTCCAAAAAGGTCAACGTGCCACATGATCTCCATTACTTAGAGTCCAAACTCCTGAGACATCATTCTTGGAAAACATAGATACATAATCCCTGGTGACAGAGCATCTGGCCACCGCAGAGTTAGCCAAAAACGTGGTGTGAGCCCAAACTCAGGAAAGCATTAGGAAACAACTTTTATACAGATAGAAATTTTCACTTCAGCTGGTACTTCCAACTCCACCAAGAAAACTTATCATGAACAGCATTCTGGGAGCCTGCTTTTACCTGAGACCTGGACTCTTTCCTCAGTATCTTGCTCTAACATCATCAGACCGAAACTCGTGCTAGGAAGAAGGAAGATAATGACAACTCCAACTGAGCAACCATTCACACCAGTCATAATTACAGAACAGGTCGAAGTGGTTAGCGAATAACTGGAGGACTAAAGGGTAAAATAGAAATCCATTCAGTCACATAAGTCATTCCTTGCCAAGGCGGAATACTAGGTCCTAACAGAAGTTCAAACAGCTACATTTATCTATCACTTAGTAAGAACTGATTTGACAACTCATTTCATTAATTTAAATTCAATTTAAAAGAACTGATTCCAAATAAGCAATTCCTCAACTAAGATTTAATCACTATAGTTTACTTTAAAATCAAATTCTCTTTAATAGTTTGCAGTATATAGAATGGTGTGTTATAACAAAGCATGGTTATAATTGTCCTTTATGATGAGAGGACAAGTCTAACTAAAAACTCTTGTATTCTTACTATTACTATTTCACCAAGAAACCATCAGTATATCTTTTATCCTTCAAGTAAATATTTTGGACTAGTGGAAGAGAAATTATGAACTAATCTGAGTCACATTCTTAGAGTTCATCCTAGTAAATCCTGGTCACCATCCAAGCAAGTGCCCATCAACTTGATCAAGAGGTGAAATATCCCTCCAAGGACTCAAAACTTATGGGGTCGCACAGAGTCGGACACCAATGAAGTGACTTAGCAGCTTAGCAACAGCAACACTGTACTTAAAAATTACACACTTACCTTACTCATTTTATTTATCAAGTGTTAAAATTTAGGTAGAATAATTCAGAACTATGACAAAGTTACTACTATAAACTTTGTATATTAAATAAGCAAAAGTGTTTTTTGCAAAGGAAAATGAAACCAGGAAAAAAAGCCTGATACAAATCTTTTATATAAACTAGTGACAATGAACTAGTTTGCAATGGAATAGCAATAACTGTTCATAGCTAGTTTTATTGAGAGATGATGAGTCAACTCATTTGCCAAGTAACTAAAATCAAGAGGGATGAACGTCTCTACCAGCTGCTGTCATATTTTCCTATTATACGTTACTAAAGTATCGAGGCTTTTATTTTCGTAACATTTTGGCAAGCATGGGTGTCCTTCTTTAATTTCCACTGCAACTTACTGTGGAAGGTTTATGTAACAGTGATGGAATGCTGATCCCACAACAGAAAACCATTATTTTTACTCTAGCTAATGAAAACTAGAGTTGTTTTGGGTTTTTTTTTTAAGTAATTTCTTTCACTGTCACTAATGGTCTTATGATAATAATCATAGTATACAATCTGACACAAGTGCTCTTAAAGAAATGTCTACTAAAGGACTGCAGCCTCTGTGGGAGGTAACTGTTGGAATTATCTTAAACCACTACCTGTCTTCTGCTACAATAGAAAAGGCCTTTAATCAAAATAATCCTTTTTCCAAAGAGCAACTTTTTTCCCTCTGCAATTCACTCATCTTAAAAGAGCACTATAGCTTTTGTGCATAACTTAATTCATTCTTCAAGACAAGTACAAAATTTGTCACTGACATTTAGCGCCAGCCGTAGGCAATGGATAAAATGAACTAGTTAGCAATTTAACCTGTAAAAAAACAGAGTGGGATGAACAATTTTCTGCCATCAAAGCAAATGGCTAACATTTAGCAGGATTTTATTTTTATTTTTCAGCCCATCCCATCTTCAAGAAGAAAGAAGTCAGGCTAACATTTTTTCAGGGTCCTAAATCTTCCTCTCAGCCTACTCCTTTAATGGTTTCAAGTAAATGACTATCCAGAGGATAATTAGGCACTGTGCTGTCGCATCGTGTCAGGTCACAGCTGGATTTAGTCAGCATTAACCTTTGGGGAGAATTGGAATATCAGTATCATTTAAAATTAAAGACGTGTAAGCAGGCATTTCTGGAGATGTTAGAAAAGTAATTGTCTGTAAATTGTTTGACCTTGAGATTTAATTGCATGCACAACACACATTCTAGCAAGAGCCCTGGACTGTCTTCAGTCTTTTACCTTCAAACCTTTCTCCACAGGGCCCATTAGGCTACCTGTGGCTTTCTCAGAAAATATTAAAGAGTCTGGCCTTCAATTTAAAACAAATGCTTTAAGTATTGCTTGGTATACTAAAAATTTAAAGCAAACATGCTTATCAATCATAATACTAATTTTACTATGTATTTTTAAATGCACACATACCAGAGTTATGTTTAAAGGCCAAGTTCAATTTTTACCCCCTTTTTTCTTGCTAACAAGTTTGCATATTTTGCCTTATTCCCTTTTACCCTAATGAGACAGCTTATGCTTTCACAGTCCCTCAAGCTAGGCAAATCTCTCCACTGCTTCTACTGTTAATAATGAAACTTTGTAATTATACAAATCCAAGGTGGCCAATCAGCTTTCCAGGCTGAGCCTTCGGGTACCTCATAAATTATTCATGTGACACTTGGGCCTGTGAACTCACTTGCCTATATTAGAAGCCTAATTAATATTTAATCACACGTGCAGAGGGCACTTGGAGCTGCAGTGTCCCTGAAAGATGGGTAAATATAAATGTGCATATGCCTTGATGTAAATCTCAACCAGTATCAAAAGGAAGTGTTTACAGCATATAGAAGCGAGCAGAAAACACACTAGGTGCCTTCCAGTTAGTGTGAATAACCCCCATTGAGCTTACTACATATCAGGTACTGTGTAGGAGGAGAAAGTTGAAACTCCTGTTCCCCAGGGCACCCATGAATCCTTTTTGGCTTGAAATCAAGGGATTTCAAAGCCTTTGACAGGTAAATATTGCCTTTTCAAATTTCAAACATAACAAAAAATTGAACACAGTTATCCAGCAGTCTAGAAAGAAATGATACACATCCACATTCTCAAAGGATGTTTGGCCTTGGATAGTTTTCATTTTGTTAAGAGACAGCAGTACTATTAAGCAACATACATAATAGCTTAGTAGTCTTTCCTGAGATATCACTATCCCCCCACCCACAGAGAAAGGGTTAGAAAAGCAAGCCAAATATTATCTGACTTGACTGACTTAAAGATAACTGCTATTTAGTGGAGTTATCCTATGTTGTACTAAGAAAAATAAAATATATTCTTTCAAAGGGTAATGAGAGAAAAAGTCAGATCTGCAGCTAGTTATGGTACATCAGGAGCCTGTGAGATGATGTAAGAAATAGTCACTGAGAAAGAAGCATGAACTAGGTCCATAGGCATGACTACTGGATAGAACCAGCACTGCGACACTCTAGGAACCTATGCTCCCAGGTTGCATAGCTTTAAAATTACAGCCAGTGGTTTTGTTTCTAAAGATCTGCTCTGTCTGTGATGACATCTCCATTTCACCAGAAATGACTCTCTCATTTTCTCCTGGTGCTGCTATGACACAGTCATCACTATTGGCAACTCCATGTTAAGCGAACCAATGAGCAGACAAAGATTATAGTTCTTTGGGCAATTATACTGCAATAGCCCCAACATCTCATGAGGTAAAAGTGCTGGGACATTTTAGCAGGAAGTCAAATAATGTGATGGTGTTAATTTTACAAAATGTAAAAATGGCAAAGAGTGACACAACTGCCATTTACAGAAATCACTAACAAAATACTTTATGTTAACCCTAGGATTTGATATTACTGGACACCCTATCACTTTCTGTTACAAAATAAATTAGGTTGTACCCAAATGTGGCCTTGGTAGGTCATAGTTAACATAGTAGAAACAATAGTTTCATGTTTAATTAGGACTCCTACTAAGCTTGCTTCTTCCTGGTCAATAAGAAATACAAATTTAAGGAACATATATGAAGAAACCTTATTGCCTTCACAGTGAAAAAAGTAAAAAGTGAAAGTCGCTCAGTCGTGTCTGACTCTATGTGACCCCATGGACTATACAGTCCATGACACTCTCCAGGCCAGAATACTGGAGTGGGTAACCTTTCCCTTCTGCAGGGGATCTTCCCAACCCACGGATTGAACTCAGGTCTCCCGCCTTGCAGGCAGATTCTTTACCAACTGAACCACAGGGAAGCCTTCAACCTGGATTGTCTCAAATACCACACCTAATCTTGGTTTCTAAAAGACACCCATTGCTGAAGATTCTTTTTCCCTGGTTGCACTGGTCCTGACTGTGTCTAAGTCTTTTATCAATATCTTGCCCTGAGACTGTGTGTAGAAATTGTACACAGATATAAACTATAAAGACCTAGGAGGAGTATACTTTAAGTGTTATATGACATATAATCATCAATTTCTAAAAGACAATGAATTTGGAGTACCTGAAATCTGAATCCAAATTTCAGTTGTCTTTACGGCTATATGGCTTTGGGCAATAATACACTCTCATCAAATCTCAGTTTCGTCATCTATATACAAGATGAGTTTCCTGACACCTGCATAATATTAATAGAATAAGATAATATATTTAAGGCATTCATCAAAGTGCTTAGCATGCAAAAGGTACTCAAAATGCTAGATAACATACAGTTATCAGGACTCACAATTCACAATATCACAACTCACAATTCACAATATCAGGACTCATCGTTCATTAATTCTTATTCCAATCCCTGCTAAACTGGAATAAGCAATTATACAAGATAACTAGAAACCATGGCACCTATATCTTAAAAAGAATGGGGGATTACCTCATGGGCTCTGGTTTTAGCAGAATCCTAACCAAACCCACTTGCTGTTAAGAGTTGTGCTATGACTGGGTTATTATTGACAAATGAAAAGGGAACAGGGCTAAATGTTTCTATACTTCTTTACAAAACAACTTTACACCATCTATAAAAGCAGACTCTGAACAAATCTTCTTCATCAATAGTCAGTAGTCACACATTGATAATCAGTAGGAATTGTGACGCTGGGGAGTTTAATTTGGATGGGTCTGAATCATGGGCTGTGGTGTGTTAAAATTCAAGGCAAGGTTTTCCTGGGGATGAAGAGGAATGACAGAAATGAAGGCAGAGTGCATAAAAATATACTTCCTGAACCCCAGGTCTGCCATTGGGAACATTTTGAGAAATAACAAGGATATAGAATTAAGCAATCCTCGCTGGGCCACCAACTCTGTCTGGGCTATGGACTTCACTGAAAGACTAATGTATACATTAGAACTGAGAACTGAGATTGTTCAGATGCTTTCTGCTTCAGTGAGGGCTGCCCCTGAAAGGGAGAGAGTCTAACATTGCAGGGAGGGGCAGGGAGGTGGGTGTGGTGGGGAAAACAGTAGACTCAATTTTTCAAAATTGAAACTCAACTTTGAAAAACTACAGATGGTGGGGAGAGCTAAAACAGAATGATTGAGGGGTGAATTGTAAAGGAACATTCCCATCAATTTAACAATAATCAAACAGTTTTTTTAAAAATAGATACCCACAATCAGACACTCATTTAACACATCCCTGTGAAGGAAGTGTATTTAGCACATGAGTGAAATTACCCAAATTGCCACTGCATGGCAAACTGGCATCAAGTGGTCACATACTTGAAAGGCATAAAGCCTAAAATTCCTGGTCAAAATTAAATTTTGTTTACATATTCACCTCTCATATTATCATTGACTCTTATAAGAAAATTCCTTATAATATAGGTATCACGTGTAGTTGTTGATATTCCATTTCCCATTCTATTCCTTAAACTCTGTATCAGCCTTTGTCAAAGACTGGCCCAAGGACAGCAATGCATCTTAATTATCTGAGGCTACTAGCCTAAGCTTACATAATTTAATGAGCCCATTTTAGGAAAAAAGAACGTAAGATTACAAATCAAAGTTAGATAAAAATGTGAATATTTATTTAAAACAAGAAAAGAAATCACAACAAATTGTTGGAGCCTTGATAACCAAGCTCACTTTTGGAAATGTATCAACGGTGTATGTATAGAGATGGTTCCTGGTAGAAACCTGGGTCCTTTATCTCCACCCAGATTCCTCTATTACTCGCAGCAACTTTCAGAATTCACAGATCCAATGACGTGAGGAGCCCTGCCACTTAAGTCCTGTTAGCTTCACGGTGAATCAGCCTCTGCCAGAGATAATGTTAAAAATGGAGACCCACCACCACCACAAAAAAAAAAAAAGAAAGAAAAGGAGATGGTCAGACCTCAAAATTACTGAATCTGAACTTGTACATGTTTGTGTTTATGTTTATGTGCATGGACTCAGAAATTCCCAGGTTCACAGATATAACTCTGAGAACAATCATCCTAAATTATAATAAAGCACTGACGCCAAGAACAATGTCTTATTCACCCATGTTGCTTTCTTTATGTATTCCCAGCTCACAGCAAGTTCTCGATAAATATATTAAATTGTAGGGTTAATTGTTGATGTGTTTTACGATCCTAAATGATCCTAGGACACAGATGTAAAGAACAGACTTTGGGACTCTGTGGGAGAAGGCGAGGGTGGGATGATTTGAGAAAATAGCATTGAAACATGTATACTATCATATGTGAAATAGATCGCCAGTCCTGGTTTGATGCATGAAACAGCATGCTCAGGGCTGGTGCACTGGGATGACCCTGAAGGATGGGATGGGGAGGGAGGTGGGGAGGGAGGGTCTGGATGGGGAACACATGTACACCCATGGCTGATTCATGTGAATGTATGGCAAAAACCACCACAATATTGTAAAGTAATTAGCCTCCAATTAAAATAATTTTTAAAAAAAAGATTTAAACTAAAAAAAAAAAAAAAGATAGCTTGGCGGGGCCTAGCTATGTATCCCTTTAAATCACTTCAGCAGTTAGAACTATGTTCTGTACACATTAGTCCCTCAAGAAACAGTGGAATAAACTACAGCAAAAGCATGAAATTTAGAAAATTGTACCAACTTGTAGTTTTTAGGATGTAGTTTTCCAGTGGTCTTGTATGCATGTGAGAGTTGGACTATAAAGAAAGCTGAGCACTGAAGAATTAATGCTTTTGAACTGTGGTGTTGGAGAAGACTCTTGAAAGTCCCTTGGACTGCAAGGAGATCTAACCAGTCTATTCTGAATATTCATTGGAAGGACTGATGCTAAAGCTGAAACTCCAATACTTTGGTCACTTCATGCGACGAGTTGACTCACTGGAAAAGACCCTGATGCTGGGAAAGATTGAAGGCAAGAGGAGAAGGGGACGACAAAGGATGAGATGGCTGGATGGCATCACCAACTGGAAGGACATGAGTTTGAGCAAGCTCCAGGAGTTGGTGATGGACAGGGAAGCCTGGCATGCTACAGTCCATGGGGTCACAAAGAGTCATACATGACTGAGCAACTGAACTGAACTAAACCAACTTGTAATGAAAAAAGTTTGTGTAGAGCTAAGAAATTATATATATTGGGCTTCCCTGGTGGCTCAGAGGTTCAAGCGTCTGCTTCCAATGCAGGAGACCCAGGTTCGATCCCTGGGTCAGGAAGATCCCCTGGAGAAGGAGATGGTAACCCACTCCAGTATTCTTGCCTGGAGAATCCCATGGACGGAGAAGCCTGGTAGGCTACAGTCCATGGGGTTGCAAAGAGTCGGACACGACTGAGTGACTGAACGGAACGGAAGAAATTATATTACTCTTTTTAGAAAAACAAAGTGGGGAACTGCCAAAGCACATACAAGGTTGAAAATGTTCAAGCATTATTCAAGTACATATACATCTTTTCACTCTCCCGTATTTATCAACACTATCAGTGACACCATTTAAGCGATTGTATGTGGGTAATGAGGAATTTACACATAACTATTGTATAGCCATGAAGAGATACCCCACGACCAAGGTAAGAGAAACCCGAGTAAGACGGTAGGTATTGCAAGAGGGTATCAGAGGGCAGACACACTGAAATCATAATCACAGAAAACTAGTCGATCTGATCACAGGGACCACAGCCCTGTCTAACTCAATGAAACTAAGCCATGCTGTGTGGGGCCACCCAAGACAGGCGGGTCATGGTGGAGACGTCTGACAGAATGTGGTCCACTGGAGAAGGGAATGCAAACCACTTCAGTATTCTTGCCTTGATAACCCCATGAACAATATCAAAAGGCAAAATGATAGGATACTGAATGAGGAACTCCCCAGGTCGGTAGGTGCCTGATATGCTACTGGAGATCAGTGGAGAAATAACTCCAGAAAGAATGAAGGGATGGGGAAAAAGCAAAAACAATATCCAGTTGTGGATGTGACTGGTGATAGAAGCAATGTCCAATGCTGTAAATAGCAATATTGCCTAGGAACCTGGAATGTTAGGTTCATGAATCAAGGCAAATTGGAAGTGGTCAAACAGGAGATGACAAGAATGAAAGTCAACATTCTAGGAATCAGTGAACTAAAATGGACTGCATACTGGAATGGGTGAATTTAACTCAGATGACCATTATATCTACTACTGTGGGCAGGAATACCTTAGAAGAAATGGAGTAGCCATCATGGTCAACAAAAGAGTCCGAAATGCAGTACTTGGATGGAATCTCAAAAATGACAGAATGATCTCTGTTCATTTCCAAGGCAAACCATTCAATGTTACAATAATCAAAGCCTATGCCCCGCCCAGTAACACTGAAGAAGCCGAAGTTGAATGGTTCTATGAAGACCTACAAAACCTTTAGAACTAACACCCAAAAAAGATGTCCTTTTCATTATAGGGAACTGGAATGCAAAAGTAGGATGTCAAGAAACACCTGGAGTAACAGGAAAATTTGGCCTTGGAGTATGGAATGAAGCAGGGCAAAGGCTAATACAGTTTTGCCAAGAGAATGCACTGGTCATAGCAAACACCCTCTTCCAACAATACAAGAGAAAACTGTACACGTGGACATCACCAGATGGTCAACACCAAAATCAGATGGATTATATTCTTTGCAGCCAAAGAGAGAGAAGCTGTATACAGTTAGCAAAAACAAGACCAGGAGCTGACTGTGGCTCAGACAATGAACTCCTTATTGCCAAATACAGACTTAAACTGAAGAAAGTAGGGAAAACCACTAGACCATTCATATATGACCTAAATCAAATCCCATATGATTATACAGTGGAACTGAGAAACAGATTTAAGGGACTATATCTGATAGATAGAGTGCCTGATGAACTCTGGATGGAGGTTCTTGACATTGCACAGGAGACAGGGATCAAGACCATCCCCATGGAAAAGAAATGCAAAAAAGCAAAAGGGATGTTTGGGGAGGCCTTACAAATAGCTGTGAAAAGAAGAGAATAAAAAGCAAAGGAGAAAAGGAAAGATATAAGCATCTGAATGCAGAGTTCCAAAAATAGCAAGGAGAGATAAAGCCTTCCTCAGCACTCAGTGCAAAGAAATAGAGGAAAACAACAGAATTGGAAAGACTAGAGATCTCTTCAAGAAAATCAGAGATACCAAGGAAACATTTCATGCAAAATGGGCTCGATAAAGGACAGAAATGGTATGGACCTAACAGAAGCAGAAGATATTAAGAACAGGTGGAGAGAATACACAGAACTGTACAAAAAAGATCTTCACGACCAAGATAATCACGATGGTGTGATCACTCACCTAGAGCCAGACATCCTGGAATGTGAAGTCAAGTGGGCCTTAGAGAGCATCACTACGAACAAAGCAAGTGGGAGTGACAGAATTCCAGTTGAGCTATTTGAAATCCTGAAAGATGATGCTGGGAAAGTGCTGCACTCAATATGCCAACAAATTTGGAAAACTCAGCAGTGGCCACATGACTGGAAAAGGTCAGTTTTCATTCCAATCCCTAAGAAAGGCAATGGCAAAGAATGCTCAAACTACCACATAATTGCACTCATCTCACAGGCTAGTAGTCATGCTCAAAATTCTCCAAGCCAGGTTTCAGCAATACATGAACCATGAACTTCCAGAAGTTCAAGTAGGTTTTAGAAAAGGCAGAGGCACCGGAGATCAAATTGCAAACATCCGCTGGATCATGGAGAAAGCAAGAGAATTCCAGAAAAACATCTATTTCTGTTTTATTGACTATGCCAAAGCCTCTGATTGTGTGGATCAAAATAAACTGTGGAAAATTCTGAAAGAGATGGGAATACCAGACCACCTGACCCGCCTCTTGAGAAACCTATATGCAGGTCAGGAAGCAACAGTTAGACTGGACACGGAACAACAGACTGGTTCAAAATAGGAAAAGGAGTACGTCAAGGCTGTATATTGTCACCCTGCTTATTTAACTTATATGCAGAGTACATCATGAGAATCACTGGGCTGGAAGAAGCACAAGCTGGAATCAAGATTGCCGGGAGAAATATCAATAACCTCAGATATGCAGATTACACCAGCCTTATGGCAGAAAGTGAAGAGGAACTCAAAAGCCTCTTGATGAAATTGAAAGAGGAGAGTGAAAAATTTGGCTTAAAACTTAACATTCAGAAAACTAAGATCATTGCATCTGGTCCCATCACTTCATGGGAAATAGAGGGAGAAACAGTGGAAACAGTGTCAGACTTTATATTTTGGGGCTCCAAAACCACTGCGGATGCTGATTGCAGCCAGGAAATTAAAAGATGCTTACTCCTTGGAAGGAAAGTTCAGTTCAGTTCAGTTCAGTTCAGTCCCTCAGTCGTGTCCAACTCTCCGCGACCCCATGAATCACAGCACGCCAGGCCTCCCTGTCCATCACCAACTCCCGGAGTTCACTCAAACTCATGTACACAGAGTAGGTGATGCCATCCAGCCATCTCATTCTCAGTCGTCCCCTTCTCCTCCCGCCCCCAACCTTTCCCAGCATCAGAGTCTTTTCCAGTGAGTCAACTCATCACATGAGGTGGCCAAAGTATTGGAGTTTCAGCTTTAGCATCAGTCCTTCCAATGAACACCCAGGATTGATCTCCTTTAGAATGGACTGGTTGGATCTCCTTGCAGTCCAAGGGACTCTCAAGAGTCTTCTCCAACACCACAGTTCAAAAGCATCAGTTCTTCGGCGATCAGCTTTCTTCACAGTCCAACTCTCACATCCATACATGACCACTGGAAAAACCATAGCCTTGACTAGACGGACCTTTGTTGGCAAAGTGATGTCTCTGCTTTTTAATATACTATCAAGGTTGGTCATAACTTTCCTTCCAAGGAGTAAGCGTCTTTTAATTTCAAGGCTGCAATCAGCATCTGCAGTGATTTTGGAGCCCAAAACAATAAAGTCTGACACTGTTTCCACTGTTTTTCCATCTATTTCCCATGAAGTGATGGGACCAGATGCCATGATCTTTGTTTTCTGAATGTTGAGCTTCAAGCCAAACTTTTCACTCTCCTCTTTCACTTTCATCAAGAGGCTTTTGAGTTCCTCTTCACTTTCTGCCATAAGGGTAGTGTCATCTGCATAAGTGAGGTTATTGATATTTCTCCCAGCAATCTTGATTTCAGCTTGTGCTTCTTCAAGCCCAGCGTTCCTCATGATGTACTCTGTATACAAGTTAAATAAGCAAGGTGACAATATACAGCCTTGAAGTACTCCTTTTCCAATCTGGAACCAGTCTGTTGTTCCATGTACAGTTCTGACTGTTGCTTCCTGACCTGAATACAGGTTTCTCAAGAGGCAGGTCAGGTGGTCTGGGATTCCCATCTCTTTCAGAATGTTCCACAGTTTATTGTGATCAACACAGTCAAAGGCTTTGGCATAGTCAATGAAGCAGAAATAGATGTTTTTCTGGAACTCTCTTGCTTTCTCCATGATCCAGCGGATGTTTGCAATTTGATCTCTGGTGCCTCTGCCTTTTCTAAAACCTGCCTGAACATCTGGGAGTTCACGGTTCACATATTGCTGAAGCCTGGCTTGGAGAATTTTGAGCATGACTTTACTAGCGTGTGAGATGAGGGCAATTGTGCGGTAGTTTGAACATTCTTTAGCATTCCCTTTCTTTGCGATTGGAATGAAGACTGACCTTTTCCAGTCATGTGGCCACTGCTGAGTTTTCCAAATTTGCTGGCATATTGAGTGCAGCACTTTCACAGCATCATCTTTCAAGATTTGAAATAGCTCAACTGGAATTCCATCACCTCCACTAGCTTTGTTCGTAGTGATGCTTTCTAAGGCCCACTTGACTTCACATTCCAAGATGTCTGGCTCCAGGTAAGTGATCACGCCATCATGATTATCTTGGTCATGAAGATCTTTTTTGTACAGTTCTTCTGTGTATTCTCCCCACCTGTTCTTAATATCTTCTGCTTCTGTTAGGTCCATACCATTTCTGTCCTTTATCGAGCCCATCTTTGCATGAAATGTTCCCTTGGAATCTCTAATTTTCTTGAAGAGATCTGCTGTCTTTCCCATTCTGTTGTTTTCCTCTATTTCTTTGCATTGATCACTGAGGAAGGCTTTCTTATCTCTCCTTGCTATTCTTTGGAACTCTGCGTTCAGATGCTTATATTTTTCCTTTTCTCCTTTGCTTTTCGCTTCTCTTCTTTTCACAGCTCTTTGTAAGGCCTCCTCAGACAGTCATTTTGCCTTTTTGCATTTCTTTTCCATGGGGATGGTCTTGATCCCTGTCTCCTGTACAATGTCACGAACCTCCGTCCAGAGTTCATCAGGCACTCTATCTCTCAGATCTAGACCCTTAAATCTATTTCTCACTTCCACTGTATAATCATATGGGATTTGATTTAGGTCATATCTGAATGGTCTAGTGGTTTTCCCTATTTTCTTCAATTTAAGTCTGAATTTGGCAATAAGGAGTTCATGATCTGAGCCACAGTCAGCTCCTGGTCTTGTTTTTGCTAACTGTATACAGCTTCTCCCTCTTTGGCTGCAAAGAATATAATCCATCTGATTTCGGTGTTGACCATCTGGTGATGTCCATGTGTAGAGTCTTCTCTTGTGTTGTTGGAAGAGGGTGTTTGCTATGACCAGTGCATTCTCTTGACAAAACTCTATTAGCCTTTGCCCTGCTTCATTCCGTGCTCCAAGGCCAAATTTTCCTGTTACTCCAGGTGTTTCTTGACTTCCTACTTTTGCATTCCAGGAAGGAAAGTTATGACCAACCTATTTAGCATATTAGAAAGCAAAGACATTACTTTGCCAACAAAGGTCCGTCTAGTCAAGGCTATGGTTTTTCCAATGGTCATGTATGGATGTGAGAGTTGGACTGTGAAGAAAGCTGATCACTGAAGAATTGATGTTTTTGAACTGTGGTGTTGGAGAAGACTCATGAGAGTCCCTTGGACTGCAAGAAGATCCATCCAGTCCATTCTAAAGGAGATCAGTCCTGGGTGTTCACTGGAAGGACTGATGCTAAAGCTGAAACTCCAATACTTTGGCCACCTCATGTGAAGAGTTGACTCACTGGAAAAGACTCATGCTGGGAGGGATTGGGGGCAGGAGGAGAAGGGGAAGACAGAGAATGAGATGGCTGGATGGCATCAGACTTGATGGACATGAGTTTGAGTGAACTCCGGGATTTGATGATGGACAATGAGGCCTGGTGTGCTGTGATTCATGGGGTCGCAAAGAGTCGGACACAACTGAGCGACTGAACTGAACTGAACTGAACTGAATTGAAGTTTAAAATATATTGCATAATATTAAACATAGTCTATAGAATCATACATAGACAAACTGAGACAGTGTATTAAAAGCAGAGACATTACTTTGCTGATGTCACCACATCCAAGTGCTCCTTGAAACTGAAAGTAGATGTCTGCAGCGGCACCTCCAACTCAGTGGTTCTCAACTAGAGGCAGTTTTGCCTCCCACGGGACAATTGGCAACGTCTGTAAGCATTTTTTAATGTTATAACCCAGGGAGAGATACTACTGACATCTAGTGGGTACAGATGCTTGCTCCTTGCAAGAAAAGCTATGACAAACCTAAAGAGCGTATTAAAAAGTCAGAGACATTATTTTGCCAACAAAGGTCCATATAATCAAAACTATGGCTTTTCCAGTAGTCATGTATGGATGTGAGAGTTGGACTGTAAAGAAGGCTGAGCACTGAAGAATTGTTGCTTTTGAACTGTGTGGTATTGGATAAAACTCTCAAGAGTCCTTTGGACAGCTAGGAGATCAAACCAGTCAATCCTAATGGAAATCAATCCTGAACATTCATTGGAAGGACTGATGCTGAAACTCCAATAGTTTGGCCAGCTTATGTGAAGAGTCAACTCATTGGAAAAGACCCTGATGCTGGGAAGGATTGAGGGCAGGAGGAGAAAGGGACAACAGGGGACGAGGTGGTTCAGTTGCATCACTGGTTCAATGGACATAAGTTTGAGCAGGCTCCAGGAGATGGTGAAGGACAGGGAAGCCTGGCATGCTGTAGTCTGGGGGTCGCAAAGAGTCAGACATGACTGAGTGACTGAATAATAGCAACAAATAGAATCATACAAATATAGGAAAAAGCTAGAAAGAGATGAACAGAAATGACCAAAACAAATTTAGTATAGTATAGTAGTTACCTCTTAAGAAAAGGATATCAGGATTGTGGAGGTATGCGTAGAAGATTTTAACTATATTTGTAATTTTTCTTTCTCAACTTGAGTGATGGGTACATGTCAGTTACATTCTTAACTTTTTGAATTACTTACATACTTCATAAAATTATTTAAATGAAATTTGTGTTTTGGAGTGATTTTAGACTTACAGAAACGTTGCAAAGATAGTACAGAAAGTTCCCATACACCCTTCACCTAGTTCTCCCTATCTTACAATAGTTAACATCTTGCATTAGTACAATACATTTTAGAAAACAAAGAAGCTGACATTGGTGCATTACTAGTAACTAAACGCCAGACTTTATTTGCCTTTCACCAGTTTATCCATTAATGTCATATCTCCTCAAGGCTGAAATCCAGGGGAACACGTCACATTTAGTTGTTATGCCTCCCCATTATTTTCTGATCTGTGACAGTTGCTCAGTCTTCCCTTATTTTTCACGAACTTGACAGTCGAATGCTGCTAGACAAAGATACTGAAATGTCCCCTATTCTGGCCTTTTCTGTTGTTTTTCTTATATTCATATTGGAGTTACAGAGCTTTTAAGAAGTGACAGAAGTGAAGTGCTCTTCTCATCACATCACATCAAGGGTACATGTTATTCACATGACAGCACTGTTGATGTTAACTTTTATCACTTAGCTGAGATAGTGCTTGCCAGGATACTCCACTGTAAAGTTACTATTTTACCTTACTTTATTCTTAGAAAATGAGTCACCAAGTCTAGCTCACCCTCAAGGGGAAAGAGTGTGGGAGGGAAAGGGAAGAGCAAAATTAATCTCTACCTCCTGTAGAGGAGTTGATAATAATTTTTTGAAAAAGAAAATTGAGTGCAACATAGAGAGAGCAAGAGACATAAAAAAGTGAGAACAATTATACTCCCAGAAACATCCAAAGCTTTTCTGTGATGTGTGGCGATAACACTGTGTCATCCTACAAGGCACTATAGAGATCATGTGTGTTCAGTCGTGTCTGACTCTTTGAGGCCCAATGGACTGTAGCCCCCCGGGCTTCTCTACCCATGGAATTTTCCAGGCAAGAACAGTGGAGTGGCATGCCAGTTCATTCTCCAGGGGATCTTCCCAACCCAGGGACTGAACCCACATCTCTTGCATCGCCTTTATTAGCAGGCAGATTTTTTACTACTAGCACCACCTGGGAAGTCCAACAGTATCTCCTATTCTTAAGACAAATACATGTGCATATTTAAAATGTCAAAACAGTCTCTTCTGTGAGATATTTCTTCCATTCAAAGAGTAACCAAATTTTCTAACAGATAACCATCTCTAAGCTTAGATACTAATACCTCCTTTAATAGAGATGAATGGTGGTTCTATTTTTAAAAGGAAAATTTCCCCCACAAGCATTCAACTACCTATTGTACACAAGAGAATAAACTGGCACTGCAAAAAATTTCTTCTAAAATATGAACTGCTAAATACCTGCCCACCAAGGATGCTACAATCTGGGAAAGGGGAAGAGGGTGTAGGTAGCTTGAAGATAAGTGTCCACATAACAACAGCAAAGTCACACTAGGCTTATGGCCAAGAGAGAAGTGTTAGTTCAGTGTTGTGTGGACTTGGATGAGAAAAAGATAACTTCAGCTTAGAGGTAACTAGTGAGACTGTGCTAACTGTGTATCTATCACCTCTAGGAAATTCTCTTTGTCTCTTTTCAGAGAGTCACAATATTTGAAATCTGAGGTCTTGATCAATTTAAATGTTAGGTTCTACAATAGAATATACCCATAAGGAAGAAAATCAGCTTAACTTTAGATATAATCAATACCGGAATACAGAAGGTAAGAAACAGAAAACTAAAATATGAATCCCAAGAAAGTGACAAAGATTAATATCTTCACTGCATCAGTCTACTACTCAGCAAACACTGAAATGACTCTCATTTGCTGACATATCAATCCTCTTCTCCATATATTGTCACCCTGCCTATTTAACTTACATGCAGAGTACATCATGAGAAACGCTGGGCTGGGTGAAGCACAAGTTGGAATCAAGATTGCCAGGAGAAATATCAATAACCTCAGATATGCAGATGACACCACCCTTATGGCAGAAAGTGAAGAACTAAAGAGCCTCTTGATGAAAGTGAAAGAAGACAGTGAAAAAGTTGGCTTAAAGCTCAACATCACTTCATGGCAAATAGATGGGGAAACAGAGGCTGACTTTATTTTGGGGGGCTCCAAATTCTTTGCAGATGGTGATTGCAGCCATGAAATTAAAATATGCTTACTCCTTGGAAGGAAAGCTATGACCAACCTAGACAGCATATTAAAAAGCAGAGACATTGCTTTGTCAACAAAGGTCCGTCTAGTGAAGGCTATGGTTTTTCCAGTAGTCATGTATGGATGTGAGAGTTAGACTATAAAGAAAGTTGAGAGAAGAATTGATGCTTTTGAACTGTGATGTTGGAGAAGACTCTTGAGAGTCCCTTGGACTGCAGGGAGATCCAACCAGTCCATCCTAAAGGAGATCAGTCTGGGGGGTTCATTGGAAGGACTGATGTTAAAGCTGAAACTCCAATACTTTGGCCATTTGATGTGAAGAGCTGACTCATTTGAAAAGGAACTCATGTATACCCCGGGCGGATTCATGTCAATGTGTGGCAAAACCAACCAATATAATATTGTAAAATAAAAATATATATATATATGCAAATCAAAAAATAAAAAAAAAAAATGAAAAGACCCTGATCCTGGGAAAGATTGAGGGCAGGAGGAGAAGGGGACAACAGAGGATGAGATGGTTGGATGGCATCACTGACTCAATGGACATGAGTTTGGGTGAACTCCAGGATTTGGTGATGGACAGGGAGGCCTGGCATGCTGCGGTTTATGGGGTCACAAAGAGTCAAACACAACTGAGTGACTGAACTGAACTGAAAAACCCTCTCCTCAGCCCTGTGCCAACTTGTATTATCAGAGATTTCTCATCTCCTATCTCACCAGTTTCAACATGACTCAACTGCTTCTACTAAGTCAACTGCTTATTCAACTTTGCTCACAGTTTCAAGATGGAGCCTCCAAGGCCTATATATTAGCCAGGATCCTTTTCAGTAACAAACAATTTATGCCCATTTCATATAAACTCAAGCAAAAGAGCCAGAGAAAGTGAAAAGAGGGATGTGGTAACTGGCTAACGTAACTGAAAATTACAAATATTTATTATATATCTAATAAGTGAGATATCTAAAAACACTGGAATAATTTAGGAATGACATGTTGCCTCATCAAATAACTATACCTTAGTGGAATTACATATATAGCATAGCATGTTTATAATTGGACCTGTTCTTATTTCACTGGGCTTCCCTGATGGCTCAGATGATAAAGAATCTGCCTGCAACATGGGAGATCTGGGTTCAATCCCTGGATTGGGAAGATCCCCTGGAGAAGGAAAAGGCTACCCTCTCCATTATTCTGGCCTGGAGAATTCCATCGGGTCACAAAGAGTCAAACACAACTGAACGACTTTCACTTAATTTATTTTTTAACTGAAAATTCAGGGCAAGTTCAGGACACTGACTCTGACTATTGGCTCTACATTCTTTGAATGTTTCATTCTTAGGCACGCTCTCCACTTACAGTGGCTCCCGGCTGCAGCAGGGGCACATCTTCACAGCCAAGTAACCTCATCAGAAAGACATCTTTGCCCAATTATTCCAGGCAAAGCCCCAAGATAGAATCTTATTGGACAGAAGAGACATATTTTTGAACTGATCATTGCAGTCAGGAGTGGAATATGCTAATTTTCTAGGCTTAGGTAGCAGGCACATTGAAACTATCAGGGCTGAGACATAGAGGAATGGTGTTCTTCAGATTAAAATATGTTTATTTCGATAATTATAAGAAGGCAGCATAAGCACCCAGTGGACAAAAATAATTGTGTCTGTCTTATCCTGTCTGTCATTTCCCCAGGTAGAATTCACTCATTTTCTTACTTCTGTGGACGACTCACATCTCTGCTTTTCCCCATATCGTTTTCAGATGTAATTTGTTACCTGCTCTGCCTCTTGAAAGTTTTACTTATCTTTTAATAGCTTGTTTATGTGTCTCCTCTTTTGTTAAGCCTTTCATTAATGTTCCAGTCACATAATTGCTCTATGATACCACAGATTACATGTCCTTCTATTTGTTATTTACTCTATTCTATCATATTAAGTTAATTTGTATAATACACATTATTTTAGGACAGAAAAGGTGCCATATCCATCTTGGTTTTACCTATCTCAAAGCAAACTGTCATACTCAAAGTCAGTTAATAAACATTTACTGAATTAGAGCCATCCAAATTTTCCCACATCAAACCTTTTCTCCTATTACTTCTTTCTAACTTTGATCAACCATTTCTGACTCCCTCTCCACATTTATATAAGCTTTTGGTGCTGTTGGCTTTGCCAGTCTCTTAAATTGCACAGAATCTACTTTATCTTCACCAGTGGGTTCAGCTTTGTCCCAGTTCCTAGGAAATATAGGTCTATGCTGAGTTGAGATGGAGGAATTTAAAGCATTCCAATCAAATACTAGAGAACTGCATTAACTAGAACAGTTCCCCCTCTGACCAAGCTTCCATTTACAGACCTACATGGTACCTATTTCCTTCAGAATTGATTCTGTATATAATCTGTGAGATAAGATATTGGCATGTATATTAAACAAAGCAAGATTTTAGAGGCAAAAGATTTATGAACTCAAATAAACTACTTAATATGAGTCTTGCTTGTTCATCTGTGAAACAGTTATTTTTTAAATACTTAACTTTACAGTTTTCACAGGGATAAAACAGAATAACAAACATAAACAGCCTAGCATAACATCTCATATATAGAAAGCAACAAATGTTACCAGTCTGTGCTAAAAGGTCTCCCCTTTTCTCTACAAAATCTTCCCATCAAGGAATCTTGCAAGGATACGCTCATATGCATGACCAAAAATCATATTAGATAATTGAAAATTTAGTTGCTACAATCCTCCTTGAAATACTAATAGAACCAAATTTCTTCTGAACCCAACCCAAGTGCAAGTCAGTTCCTTAAATTGATTGAGCCTATATCTACCTTCATTATCCTAAAAATCTGATATGCCAATTCCTCAGAATTTACAGATGGCCCAGTTTTATCCTATTGTCTAAAACCTTCATAATTGTTTTTTTCTAAGTCTCATACAAGGGATTCATATATTACTCATATTGATGCCCTACTCAGATCATAAACAGAATTATATAAACCAATGCTCAGCTCCATAACCAGGACCCACAATAAACAAGTATAGAGACTTCCCTGAATATTCTTGGGGAATATAAATATATAAATAATTAAATATTAGGGTATTAAGGAGACAAGGGGGAGAAAGGCAAGAAATCATCATATCATGATTTCTCACTTTTCATGGTAAAACACGGTTTTAAAAGAAAAAATCAAAGAGCTACTATTATCTATTATTCCCAGAAAAAAAGAAAAAAAAAGACTTCCTTGCAAAGAGTACAATGCAGAAAAGGGATAAAAGAATAACTTTAAAGTGGATAAATCTGACAAACACCTCATGAGCCAGGTAATATGACCAGTAATGTCATGATGATCACATAGAGCCTTAATATGCATTATAAGAATAATCTTTTTACTTGCTTTTGTGGCCTTAGTCTCGAAATGCTTAACCAGTCTAATCAAGAGAAAACATCAAACTCCAATGGAGGTACAGTCTACAAAATACCTAACCAGTAGGTATTTTCAAAACTGTCAAGGTCATCAAAAACAAAGGATGTCTGAGAAACTAACTGTCCAGAGGAGCCTAAAGACACACAAAAATTGAATGTAATGTGGTATCCTACCTAGATGGGATCCTGGAACAGATAAAGGTCATTAAATAAAAGCTAAGATTGAAGTTTTTAGTTAAGGCGTCTACACTGGTTCACTAGTTGTGACAAATGTAACATAATAATGTAATAAATATTAAAAAGGGAAATTGAGGGTGGGGTATATGGGAACTGCCTGGACTTTCTTCACAACTCTTTTGCAATGGGAACACAAGCACACCCGGGGCAGATTCATGTCAATGTATGGCAAAACCAATACAATAATGTAAAGTAATTAGCCTCCAATTAAAATAAATAAATTTTTAAAAATAAATAAATAAAACTATTCTAAAACAGGGAGTGTATTTTTTTAACTTGCCTATTGAATTTTAAGAAAAACAGATAAAAATAAATTCTTACCTAGACAGTTGGAGTAGAAATGTAGAATACCAAAGATAAAAAGAAGGTCTTGAAAACAGAGAGAAAAGACAGATAAATTAAAAGAAATATCAGCTTGCTTTTCATCAGCACAATGGAAGCCAAAAGAAAACAGAAGACAATATTTTCACAGTGCTCAGAGAAAACAACTTCAACTTAGAGAAATATACCTAGAGCATTTTTCTTTTAAAATAAAAAAAAAGAAAAATAGCTATTTTTAGAGAGACTAAGATGAGAATATTTACCATCTACAGACCCACACAAAAAGGATATTATAAAGGACATTCATTGAGTAGAAGAAAAATAAATTCAGATAGAAGATCTGAGATGCAAGAAAAAATGACAAACAAAGAAAATTTAAATATGGATAAATTAAATATGGAAAATCAGTGACTACCAAAAAACAATAATAAAGATACCTAGTTTCATTGTTTTGAAAAATACTGAAACTAAACTTCATATAATGGAGAGGGGAGGAGATAACTATATTGAATTCTTCTGAGGTCCTCTGGGCATTAATGAAGAGAGCAAATATATTGTTTAAATTTCAACTTAAATTATATATCTACATCCATATTGCAGAGACAATCATTAAAAGAATAGAAATAGAATTTATGACCTCCAAACTAGTGAAAGGGGAAATTCTAAATGAGAAAAAAAGTTAGTATTCTAAAGGAATACAAGAAGAAGAGAAACAAAAAGAAGTGTAAGCAAGGTAAAATGAATCAATATAAAATGGTAAAAACAAACTGTAATATATTCGTCATTATTAACAGTAATTAGTTAACTCATTGGATAAAAGACAACATTCAGATTGAATCAAAAATAATAAGAAAATCTAGCTGCACTGAGTTCTTAAGAGACACACACTAAACACAAAGTCATGGAAAAGTTGCAAGTATGATGGAAAAATATAACAGGTCTCTTAGACCCAAGATTGGCTTGAAGGACTCACAGGACTCAGCATGTAGTCATAACCATGGTTAAAATTTATTACATTAAAAGGAAATAAAGCAAAATCAGCAAAGGGAAGTGAGAATACCCGGAGCATGTTTCCAAGAGTCCTCTCCCAATGGAGTCACACAGGACATGCTTAGTTCCCTAAGCAATGAATTGTAACAGCATTTGTGAAATGTTGTCTACTACACAATATTATTAAAGATTCAGTGCCCAAGAATATACAATAGAGAAAAAATAGTCTCTTCTATAAGTGGTGCTGGGAAAACCAGACAGCTACATGTAATAGAATGAAATTAGAACACTTCCTAACACCATATACAAAAATAAAAAATAAACTCAAAATGGATTAAAGACCTAAATTTAAGACCAGAAATTATAAAACTCTTAGAGGAAAATATAGGAAGAACACTCTTTAACATAAATCACAGAAAGATCCTCTATGATCCACCTCCTCAGTTGAGTTCAAGTCACTCAGTCGTGTCCGACTCTTTGTGACCCCATGAATCACAGCACACCAGGCCTCCCTGTCCATCACCAACTCCCGGAGTTCACCAATGTCCATCAAGTTGGGGATGCCATCCAGCCATCTCATTCTCTGTCGTCCCCATCTCCTCCTGCTCCCAATCCCTCCCAGCATCAGAGTCTTTTCCAGTGAGTCAACTCTTCGCGTGAGGTGGCCAAAGTATTGGAGTTTCAGCTTCAACATCAGTCCTTCCAATGAACACCCAGGACTGATCTCCCTTAGAATGGACTGATTGGATCTCCTTGCAGTACAAGGGACTCTCAAGAGTCTTCTCCAACATCACAGTTCAAAAGCATCAATTCTTCGGTGATCAGCTTTCTTCACAGTCCAACTCTCACATCCATACACGACCACTGGAAAAACCATAGCCTTGACTAGACGGACCTTTGTTGGCAAAGTAATGTCTCTGCTTTTTAATATGCTATCTTGGTTGGTCATAACTTTCCTTCCAAGGAGTAAGCATCTTTTAATTTCCTGGCTGCAATCACCATCTGCAGTGATTTTGGAGCCCCCAAAAATAAAGTCTGACACTGTTTCCACTGTTTCCCCATCTATTTCCCATGAAGTGATGGGCCAGATGCCATGACCTACCTCCTAGAGTAATGGAAATAAAAACAAAAATAAACAAATGGGACCTAATTAAACTTAAAAGCTTCTTCACAGAGAAGGAAACTATAAACAAGGTGAAAATACAACCCTCAGAATGGGAGAAAGTAATAGAAAATGAAACAACTGACAAGAGATTAATCACCAAAATATACAAGTGGCTCATGCAACTCAATACCAGGAAAACAAACAACCCAATCAAAAGTGGGCAGAAGATTTAAGTAGATTTCTTCAAAGAAGACATACAGATGGCTAATAAACAAATGAAAAGATACTCAACATAGCTCATTATTAAACTCAAATCAAAACTGCAATAAGGAATCACCTTACTTTAGTCAGAATGGCCAACATCAAAAAATACACAAACAATAAATGCTTTAGAGGGTGTGGAGAAAAGGGAACCCTCTAGGACTACTGGTGGGAATGTAAACCAATACAACCACTATGGAGAACAGTATAGAGAGTCCTTAAAAAACTAAGAATAAAGCTATCATGTGACCCAATAATCCCACCACTGGGCATAAATCCTGAGGAAATCATAACTGAAAATGGCACATGTACCGTAATCGCTTTTGAACTGTGGTGTTGGAGGACTCTTGAGAGTCCCTTGAACTGCAAGGAGATCTAATCAGTCCATCCTAAAGGAGATCAGTCCAGATGAGATCAGCCTGGTGGGGGTGGGAGGTTGGAGGAAAGTTCAAGAGAGAAGGGACATATATATATACCTACAGCTGATTCATGTTGATGTATGGCAAACACCAACACAATATTGTAAAGCAATTACCCTCCATTTAAAAATAAATAAACTAAAAGAAAAAAAAATATTCAGTGTCCAGAGATTTAATTAGGGGTGGTATGGCCAAGCATCTCAAAACTTGATCCATAGAGTCAATAAAATTCCAACCAAATATCTACATAGATTTTTTTCATTGGATTTGACAATCTGATTCTAAAATGTATTCAGAATATCAAAACATCAAGGATAACCTAAACATTCCAGAAAAAGAAGAACACAGTCAAGGAATTTGTTTTACCAGATAGGTAGAATTATGTACAACCTATAGTAACTACAACATAGTGCTATTGGCATTGAAATAGACAAAATTAACCAATAATGGATCAGAACACAGAATCCAGAAAGAGTACCAACATGAGAAACTGTGATTTGAAATAGAGCTGATTTCACAGGATAATCACTTGAATAAATGCTGCTGGACTAGTTGGCTGTCATATGAAAATTTTTTTCAATGAATTTAATTACTGCCCCCCACTGGGCTTCCTTGCAGATGGTGACTGCAGCCGTGAAATTAAAAGACGCTTACTCCTTGGAAGGAAAGTTATGACCAACCTAGACAGCATATTAAAAAGCAGAGACATTACTTTGTCAACAAAGGTCCATCTAGACAAAGCTATATTTTTTCCAGTAGTCATGTATGGATGTGAGAGTTGGACTATAAAGAAAGTTGAGCGCAGAAGTATTGATCCTTTTGAACTGTGGTGTTGGAGAAGGCTCTTGAGAGTCCCTTGGACTGCAAGGAGATCCAACCAGTCCATCCTAAAGGAGATCAGTCCTGGATGTTCATTGGAAGGACTGATGTTGAAGCTGAAACTCCAATATTTTGGCCACCTGATGCGAAGAGCTGACTCATTTGAAAAGACCCTGATGTTGGGAAGATTGAAGGCAGGAGGAGAAGGGGACAACAGAGGATGAGTTGGTTAGATGGTACCACCGACTCAACAGACATGAGTTTGGGTAAACTCTGGGAGTTGGTGATGGACAGGGAGGCCTGGCATGCTGCAGTTCATGGGATCACAAACAGTCGGCCACAACTGAGCGACTGGACTGAACTGAATTGGGCTTCCTAGGTGGTGCAGTGGTAAAGAACCCACCTGCCAATGCAAGAGACCTGGGTTCAACCTCTGTGTCATGATGATCCCTTGGAGTAGGAAATGGCAACTCACTCCAGTATCCTTGCCTGGAAAAATCCCATGGACAGTGGAGTCTGGTAGGCTACAGTCCATAGAGCTGCAAAGTGTCAGACACAACTGAGCATGCACGCACTGCAATGCCTCACTAAACACAAAAATAAGTTCCAGATTGATTAACTACTTAAATTTGGAAGACAAAGCTTTAAACCATTTAGAAGAAAATAAATCCCGGAGGAGCCCATTTCCCCTTGGGCTTCCCTGATGGCTCAGATGGTAAAGTGTCTGCTCACAATGTGGGAGACCCAGGTTCGATCCCTGGGTCAGGAAGATGCCCTGGAGAAGGAAATGGTAACCCATTCCAGTACTCTTGCCTGGAAATTTTCATGTACTGAGGAGCCTGGTAGGCTACAGTCCATGGGGTCACAAAGAGTCGAACATGACTGAGCAACTTCACTTTCACTTTCAAAGAATGTATAAGAGAGGGAGTAGGAAAGAATTTCTTATACAATATGCAAAGAGTACAATTCATAAAAGAAAAGTTAATCTTCCATGGTAAAATCAAAGACTACAAGCATCAAAATATACTGTAAAAGCTCTAAAATGCTAACCAAGAATAAATGGGGAAATATTGCACAATATTTAACCAACAAAATACTAGCAACCAAGGGGGGAAAAGTCTCCTTTGAATAAATAAAATCACACACACACACACACACACAAATTGCCAAAGGCATAAATAGGAATGTAACAGGAAAAGTAGTTACCACTAGAGGAGAAGGAAGAGAGATGGACTGTGGAGACATGCAGTGGGGCTTCAAAGAATGAAAGGTTCTAATGTTGGAGATCAATCCTGGGTGTTCATTGGAAGGACTGATGCTAAAGCTGAAACTGTAATACTTTGGCCACCTCATGCAACGAGTTGACTCATTGGAAAAGACTCTGATGCTGGGAAAGGTTGGGGGCGGGAGGAGAAGGGGGCGACAGAGAATGAGATGGCTGGATGGCATCACCGATTCTGTGGACATGAGTTTGAGTGAACTTCGGGAGTTGGTGATGGACAGGGAGGCCTGGCGTGCTGTGATTCATGGGGTCATGGAGAGTCGGACACGACTGAGCGACTGAACTGAACTGAACTGAACTGAATGTTCTGGAAATAGTGGGGAAACTTGTGTACTGATTAGGAAGAAGCAAAAATACCTCAGTGTCTGTAAAAGTCTGAACCCAGTAAAGAGAGATAGGGAATAAAATCTGAAAGAGAGGCAGGGGGCTGACCATTCAAAGCCTTGTAAGCCCAGGGAAGGGTTAAAATGTTATTCTGAGCATAATAGGGATTCCCAGGTGGCTTCCTCATCATGGACCACAGACTTGTTCAGGTGAAGGAGCTTATATAATTCAGTGTAGCTATGAGCCATGCAGTGCAGGGCCTCTCAAGATGGACAGGTCATAGCTGATAGCTCTAGTTCTAACAAAACATGGTCCACTGGGAGAGGGAATGGCAAACTACTCCAGTATTCTTGCCATGAGAACTCCATGAACAGTATGAAAAGAAAAAAAAGATATGACACCAGAAGATGAGCCCCCAGGTCAGAAGGTATCCAATATGCTACTGGGGAAGAGCAAAAGGCAATTACTAATAGCTCCAGGAAGGAAAAAAAGGCTTCCCTCATGGATCGGGTGGTAAAGAATCTGCCTGCAAACAAGAGAACCGGGTTCAATCCCTGGGTCGGGAAGACCCCCTAGAAAAGGGAATGGCTACTCACTCCAGTATTCTTTCCAGGAGAATTCTATGAACAGAGGTACATGGTGGGCTCCATCAATAGGGTCACTAAGAGTCAGACATAACTGAGCAACTAACACACACCAAAAAGAATGAAGAGGCTGGGCCAAAGCAGAAACAATGCTAGGTTGTAGATGAGTATGGTGGTGAAAGTAAAGTCTGAGGCTGTAAAGAACACAACTGCATGAGAACCTGGAATATTAGATCCATAAATCAAGGTAAACTAGATGTGGTCAAGCAGGAGATGACAAGAGTGAACATCAACATCTTAGGAATCAGTGAACTAAAGTGGATGAGAATGGGCGAATTTAATTCAGATGACCATTGGATCTACTGCTGTGGGCAAGACTCCCTTGGAAGAAATAAAGTAGCCCTCATAGTCACCAAAAGAGTCCAAAATGCAGTACTTGGGTGCAATGTCAAAAATGACAGAATGATCTTGTTTCGTTTCCAAGGCAAAGAATTCAACATCACAGTAATCCAAGTCTATTTCCCAACTACTAATGCTGAAGAAGTTGAAGTTGTTCGGTACTATGATAGTTTACAAGACCTTATAGAACTAACATTCAAAAACGGTGTCCTTTTCATCATAGAGGATTGGAATATAAAAGCAGGAAGTCAAGAGATTCCTGGAATAACTAGCATATTTAACCTTGGAGTAAAAAATGAAAGAGGACAAAGGCTAACAGAGTTTTGTCAAGAGAACACACTGGTCATAGCAAATAGCCTCTTCCAACAATGCAGGGGATGACTCTACACATGGACATCACTAGATGGTCAATACTGAAATAAGACTGATAGTATTCTTTGCAGCTGAAGATGGAGATGCTCTATAGAGTCAGCAAAAACAAGACTGGGAGCTGACTATGGCTCAGATCATCAGCTCCTCATTACAAAATTCAGGTTTAAATTCAAGAAAGTAGGGAAAACCACTAGACCATTCGGGTATGACCTAAATCAAATTCCTATGATTATACAGTGGAAGTGACAAACAGATTCAAGGGATTAGATCTGGTAGAGAGAGCGCCTGAAGAAGTACGGATGGAGGTTCATAACACTGTACAAGAAGTGATGACCAAAACCATCCCAAAGAAAAAGAAATGCATGAAGGCAAGGTGGTTGTCTGAGGAGGCTTTACAAACAGCTGAGAAAAGAAGAAAAGTGAAAGGCAAGGGAGAAAGGGAAAGACATACCCATCTGAATGCAGAGTTCCAAAGAATAACAAGGAGAGATAAGAAAGTCTTCTTAGGTGAACAATACAAAGAAACAGAGGAAAACAACAGAATGGGAAAACTAGAGATCTCTTCAAGAAAATTGGAAATATCAAGGGAACATTTCATCCAAAGATGGCACAATAAAGGACATAAACAGCAAGTACATAACAGAAGCAGAAGAGATTAAGAAGTGGCAAGAATACACAGAAGAACTATACAAGTCTAACTAAAAAGTCTAACTGATCCAGATAACCATGATGTTATGGTCACTCACCTAGAGCCAGACATCCCAGAGTGTGAAGTCAAGTGGGCCTTAGGAAGCAACACTACAAACAAAGCTAGTGGAGGTGACAAAATTTCAGCTGAGCTATTCCAAATACTAAAAGATGACTCTGGTAAAGTGCTGCACTCAATATGTCAGTAAATTTGGAAAACTCAGCAATGACCACAGGACTGGAAAAGGTCAGTTTTCATTCCAATCCCAAAGAAAGGCAATGCATAAGAATGTTCAAACTACCATACACTTGTGCTTATTTCACATGCTAGGAAGATAATGCTCAAAATCCTTAAAGCTAAGCTTCATCAGTACATGAACTAAAAACTTCCAGATGTACAAGCTGGGTCTAGATAAGGCACTGGAACCAGAGATCAAACTGCCAACACTTGTTGGAACATAGAGAAAACAAAGGGATATTAAAAAAAAAAATCTATTTCATTGACTACGCCAAAGACTTTGACTGTGTGGATCACAACAAACTGTGGAAAATTCTTAAAGAGATAGGAATATCAGTCTACCTTACTTGTCTCCTGACAAATCTGTATGTAGGTCAAGAAACAACAGTTAGAACTTGGACATGGAATGACAACCTGATTCAAAATTGGGAAAGGAGTACAACAAGACTGTACACTGTCACCCCACTTATTTAACTTATATGCAGAGCACATTATGCGAAATGCTGGGCTGGATGAATCACAAGCTGGAATCTAGATTTCCAGGAGAAATATCAACACCCTCAGGTATGTAGGTGACACCACCCATATGGCAGAAAGTAAAGAGGAACTGAAGAGCCTCTTGTTGAGGATGAAGGAGGAGAGTGAAAAAGCTGGATGAAAACTCAACATTTAAAAAACTAAGATCCTGGCATCCAGTCCCAACACTTCATGCAAAAAATGGGGGAAAACTGGAAACAGTGACAGATTTTCTTTTCTTGGGCTCTGAAATTACTGTGGACAGTGACCGCAGCCATGAAATTAAAAGACACTTGCTTCTTGGAAGAAAAGTTATGACAATCCTAGACAGCATATTAAAAGGCAGGGACATCACTTTGCTAACAAAAGTCCGTATAGTCAAATCAATGGTTTTTCCAGCAGTCATTCATGGATGTGAGAATTGAACCATAAAGAAGGCTGATCACCAAAGAATTGATGCTCTTGAACTGTGGTGTTGGAGAAGACTCTTGAGAGTCCCTTGGACAGCAAGGAGATCAAATCAATCAATCATAAAGCAAATCAACCCTGTGTTTTCATTGAAAGAATTGATGCTGAAGCTGAAGCTCCAATATTTTGGCCACCTGATGTGAAGAGCCGACTCACTGGAAAAGACCCTGGTGTTGAGAAAGATTAAAGGCAGAAGGAGACAGAGGAGGCAGAGTATGAGATGGTTAGATAGCATCACTGACTCAATGGACATGAATTTGGGCAAACTCCAGGAGATAGTAAAGGACAGGGAATCCTGGCATGCTGTAGTCCATGGGGTCACAAAGAATCAGACACGACTTTGACAGGTTGTTCAGTGGTAAAGAATCCACCTGCCAATGCAGGAGATGTGGGTCAATCCCTGGGTTGGGAAGGTCCCTTGGAGAAGGAAACGGCAACCCACTCCAGCATTCTTGCCTGGAAAATCCCATGGATAGAAGAACCTGGGCAGCTACAGTTCAAGAGGTTACAAAAGAGTCAGGTACAACTTAGCAACTAAACAATGAGTGGACTCTGGAGGCCAGTTAGGATGATGCTTCAGTAATACTGGCAAGAGATAAAAGTGTCTTGGACAAGAGTAATAGTAGAGGCAGTGAAAAGTGGTCAAATTTAGGGATTTGTTTGAAAGTAGAAAACTTGTTGATTAGGAGATTAATGCCAAAGTTGAATATGCCAAAGTTCAAAGATATCTTTGTGGTTCTGAGCAAAACAATTAGATGAATGTGTGTATCATTTATTAATATGAAGAAGACTAGAGGAAGAGCAAGTTTAAGAACAGGTGGAATTCAAAACTTCTACTTAAGAAATGCCACCCTAAGGCACCTGTTAGACAATTCAGTGGAGAGGTTATGTGTGCAGTTGGATATATGTGTAGATCTCAGAGGGAGATGCCACATTTCACTGATACAATGATACTTTCATACTTTAATTGAAATTATGGCATGTCTTCCCATCAATGTTGTCTTACAACTTATTGTAACACATATTTGGTAACATATATTTTCTTCCTTTGTAGTATATAAAACAATGATTCATCTTACAATTAATAGAAATTTAGATTCTTTAAATTATATAGAATCTGAGAGACATAAAAATATTGAAGGCACTAAAGTCATGAAACTGTGAGATCACACAGGAAGTAAATATAGGTGGAGAAGGGAAAGGTAGTAGAATGAGCCCGGGACATCTATAGACCTAGAAAAGGAGGCAAGGCTGGTAAAGAAGAATAAAAAGGATGGCCAGTGAATTAAGAAAAACATGTCAGGAGTCAAGTAGTGTCTTGAAAATAATGAAATTATTTCAAAAAGGAGAGAGAGAGTGATCTCTTGTGTCAGATCCTGTGAAGAAGATAAAAGACAATGAAGGTTGAGAAAAAAGAAGAATGAGACACTAGTTCTCTAACCAAGAGTGGTTCAGAAGAAGGACAGGGACAAAAGGCTGAAAAGCAAGAAGAATCAAATGATGAGTTTAAGTCCTTTAGAACATTTACTGCTTTTTGTTTTTATTATCCCAACTAGAACAGTGTATTCCTTAAGGCAGGAATCTGTTTTGTTTGTTTGTTTATATTCTAAGGCCCTAAAGTTGTGTCAGATGCTCCAACAATATTTGTTGAATTGAACTTACTCTTTTCCTGAGTTTTGCTCTAAAATAGAGCAATGTATCTATAGCTTGATTTGATGGTCTTTTATATAAAGAATGAGTAGCATTCTCATAGCTTTTTATCACAGAACACAAACCAGCAAATAGAAGCTATTGTAGGACATATCTGAGATCAAAATAAGAAAGAACTACTTGTTTCTTAAAATATCCCAACGTAAGAGGAGGTTGCCTTTTGCAGAGGGTAGTGAGTATATTATTACTGGCTCAAACAGATAAAAAGCTATAAAACAGTACCAGAGGATGCTGGATTTTTAGAGAAGATAAGAGAATGATTGGACAAAAGTTGAACTGAAGTGCCTTCTAACTTTAAAAATTTTCTTTTCAGAGTCACTGCTATTTTTAAAGTCCAGATTCATCTCAACCTCTCACTTGGGACATTCTGAGCCATTCTGAGCATTCACTGTTGGGGAATGCAAATGTTTAAATTTAAATCAGAGCAAAATATAATTTTAAAGGTAACCTTGCCATGAAAAATAATTTAAGCATTTCAACATCAATTTTAATTATTTATGCCCAGTTGCACTATTGCATTAACATACATAATTGAGTGTTCCCTTAAATTAAAAACTGTTTTAAAGAATGAAAGGGGCATTCAGTTGCATTCAGAGATTGTACAGTTGCACCTGCTTGTAATATCTCTCAGCCTTTATTGCAGGAGTCTCATAACTGTTTCAGAGACAAATCAATTATATTACCAAAAACTTCTGCTACTATTCCAATAGTACTTTGAGTTATTGGCAAAATCCCAGAACTGAATTTCAGTACTAATCAACTTAATCCTGTGTCTAAACGAGTCAAAATAATTCAATGAGCTATTCATTAAATTTTGAATGTCTTGATATATCTCATAAGTTTTTACCTAAACATTATTAAATAACCTAAAATAACATTAATTTTCTAAGATATACTTTAAACAAAATGAAACTTGTATTATTAATGTAAAACACAGTACAAGTTGTCAAATTGTCCTTGGATTCTGAAATATGTACTACATAGCATGTTGTAGACAATCTGCTCAGAAATTCTTCTGCTGAATTTTTCTCTGCAGGCTGGCTACAGAGCCAGGAATAGGTTAATGAAATGCATGCATGGAATAAAAAACAAATTATAAGCGGTAATTCAGCCACTAAACCTTCACGAGGCTGGGGGGAAATAGGAAAATAAAGCTAATCTTATTTCATTTTTCTTTATATACTCAAAATGTCACCTCATAAATCCCATTTTCTGTTTCCATAAAGAATGTATGTTAGAACCATTGTTTATTAAAAGTTCTGCTGCCATATGGATAACTTAAAAAAAAAGTCTTCCCTCAAACCTGTACTATGTGCAAATATTCAGCAATTTTACATTCATGGACTAAAATTTTAATTTAAATTCCCTTCATTTCCTCACAAATCAACATAGTGCACTATGTAAAGGAACTATGTAAATATCAGGACCTTGAACTTTGGTACAAGAACTTCTCCTCTCAAAATATATTTATATGAACCACAAACAATACAGAAAATTTTCCTACAAAATCATGCTTCTAGCTAAGAGTACAGTATTTTGCTTTTAGCATGTCTTTGAAAGCTCATAGATTGGCTTTAGATTATTAGCCTAACAGATTCAATAATGTAATATAAAATGTGAAACTGCCATCAAAAAAATAAATATGGGACACCATATACAAGTCCCTATCATTAAAACATCTTGGGAATAGTAGAAAGTAACACATTATAGAGCAACTATAATAAAAAATTAATTTTAAAATAATATTGGGATATGTAAAAAAATAATAATTCTAAATATACAAACAGCAACATCAGGATACCTAAATACAATAGCACATTCAAATGAATACAAAAAGACAAGATACCTATAAAGATATGAAAAACTCTGCAGTGTGATTTTAACAAATGTACTTTTTATTTAGAACAAAATAAGAACTCAGAAGAAAACTGAAATAATCAATACCAAATTCTACAGAAATATAATAAAGATCTAAATAACTAAAAACAAAATCTAAAAAAGAACCAACACATTCTCATGTTCTTCTTTAAAACTATATATATCATTTTCTGTTCCTAGTGGCTTATTGAATAAAACTTACGAGGCCTCTGCGCACTGGCCTTTATTTTCATCTTAAGTTTTAAGAATATATGAAAAATGTGATGCCGCTAAATTTTTCATCTGAATTTTGCAAAGGGCTTCTGTTTTTTGGTCTAATAATGATAGATCAGACCCTGTTTTAGTATCTATTTAAAACTTCAGATAGAACAAACTCAGAAAATATAATTAATTTCTTAAAAATTACGCTGGCACTTTCAAATTTTGCCTCCTAATATTTACATTATGAAGTGTAAGCTCTTTAATATGCACAAATACCAACAAAAAACACAAGCCTTTGAAAAAAGCTTGGTTGTGTCCGGTTTCTTGAGAGTCTTTCACAGAGGGCTCCAGGTTCCTATCATGGAGTGTAAGAGCGATTTAGTTGCAAGAACTGTAATGCTAGCATTCTTAGAACTTAGTGAAAGACAATGTCCATTTTGTAGGAAAACATTTCATTAATTTTTATTTATATATTAAATAATTATTCTGCTTAAAGTCAAAAAGATTTATTTTTAAATTTCTGAGGATAGGAGAATAGCAGGTTCGTAGATCATTTAGAAATATATATATATATGTATACATATTTTAACACAATCCACATAAATGGCCTTTTGGAGAGTTAATTTAAAATTTCCTACTGTGCTGTTAAGCACCTTCATATTAAGAAGTAAATGCATATAAAGAAAAGAAAAAGTCCACAGCTGCAGTTAAAGTAGTCTTTGGTTGCTGTACTGTTGCAAATATAGCTTATATAAAGGGTTTCAAAAAATAGGAACTTGAATTCTTAAGAGAGGCCAAAGATCACTTATTCTTAGGTGTAAACCTAACTCAAATTCTAAGAAAAGGCTAAAGATCATGTCTACCTGTAAGCCATCATTGAAACCTGATTTTTCATTTGTACAAAAGAAAAAGACTTTTTGAAATATTGCTTTTGAGTTAATCATTTCTAATCAGGACCGTTCTAAGTTTGGGGGTCAAGGAAGTAGACGCCACAATGAAGAATGGAAAAAATTGCTTATCTGACTTCTTAGTCCCTGATATTTTTGTATTTGTTTTGTCCCTGGTATTTGAGACTTGAATGTTTGGGGGGAAATCATACCATAACATCTGCAAGCACGAAACTTTTTTAACACAGGTTTTAAAAAGTCAACCTAACTATAATTTTTACACTTAAAACTGTCATGACATATTTAAAGCTTATCGGCCTTAAATATGGCATACAATTGATTGTCCTTATTTATTTAAAAAATGGCATTTGTTATTTTTTATAGGTAAAAACTCTCATTTTTACAACCAATTTACCAGCAGCACATGCTAAAATAGGTTTAAGTCACATTATGTAAAAGTAATGATGGTGTTAGGATGAATAATTAACAAATCACTCTAAGTTTGGGGAGTCCTTTTTTTACTGTAGATAACTGACTATAGAACTAACCCACAAACTAAAAATAAGAATCACCTATATATTATCATTCACCTCACAGCTAATCTTGGTCTATCCACTTTTATCTGCTGGCAATCCAAATCCATGAACCTCTAAGAAAGCTAATCTTTAAGGAAGGGATCTTTGTCTTAGTCCACAATTTGCAACATAGCCAGGAGAAAAAGTTAGTTTTGGAGTCAGAAGACCTAGGACTAAGCACTGGATAGGTAATTAAAGTAATCACTAAACTCCTAAATATTTAAGCCTCTTAATCCGTAAAATGGGCCTTAGCACCACCAGGTTCCCAGGTGATGCTGAAGTTAACTGAAACAGTGCACTGCTGATTAGATAATGGAGCCATCAGTAATGCTTTCCCTTCCTTTAAAATATGAGTATGCTGTGCTGTGCTGTGCTTAGTCACTCAGTCAAGTCCGACCCTGCAACCCCATGGACTGCAGCCTTCAACTCTCTGTCCATGGAGATTCTCCAGGTAAGAATACTGGAGTGGGTTGCCATGCCCTCCTCAAAATATGAGTATAATCTGTAATAAATATCTACTCTTCCCTTTTATTGTTTTAAATAGCATTTAAGAAAAAAGTAAAGAACCTACACTTAAATCACATTACAGGTAAAATCATCACCACCTTATTTCAGAAACTGAGAGGAAGGAAAAAATGGGTTCATCTTAGTTTTCAAATTTAAAGATAGCACCTCTATGGCCCCAGGGACTTGAGGTTCCATTCCTCCTCACCTTTTACAATTCTTATATTTATCCTAAAGGCCTTATCGTATTTTCTAGATCTTATTTGCATACTTTTTGTAGGACATTACTCTTGAAACAAATGAGAAAGCAACAACTCCAACCTATAGAACTGAGTTAAGTGGTCCATGTCTGTATACAACAATTGATCAGATTTTAATATATATTTACTTCTTATTTTAAAATAAGTTATAGATCAAAGTATTAATGATGCATATAAAGAAATGAAATAGCCAAAATAGGTATATTTATAATCCAAAATTATTATATTTAAAATATAGGTGGTTTTCCTCTTATAGTCACAGTTATAATGAATTTTAAATATTCATTTCAGAAATATTTGAATGCCAAAATTAAAATAACCTAGTTAAAATTACCATCAAAATTTATATATATATGTTTTACATGTATAAAATATGTAAATATACATATTTACAGCTATATAATCTGAATGTGAGCATTTCTTTTATAAAAGCTTTAGTCTTAAAGCACTCCTTTTAAATTCTTTTTGAAATATTTCCATAATTAAGTTCCTACAGTGTGTCACAAAAAACATGAATTTTCATGACCTAAAATGGTCATAACATCTCTAAGTTTGAAAAAGTTTTCACTACATATGTTAAGCTAACTATTTTTTACACTTATAGGAAGTTTAATTCCAAAAAATTAACAAAATCATTTATGGTATTTTTTTTCACATTCTGATGTCAAGGGGCTTTGTAAAAACACTGTTTTGAAAGTTTATTTTTTCTGTGGCTTAAATGTCATATCTCAAACTGATATTCTTCTATCTTCTAAATTTCTATTTTTTCAAGAGTAATAAGTATATAAAGCTACTTCCCAAAATTAGATGTTTTAATTAAATTGTCTTTTAAAATATATATATATAACAAAATTATTCAGAATTCTTAATTATGTACTAGCCATATTAATATTCCTAATATATATCATATCCTATTCTTCCTATGTATATAGAATCTTTAAAGTGAATACTAAGCATAGATTCGATAAAAAGTAAGATAAACACTCCTTGTTTTATTCTTAAAAGGCAAAAAATTTATTTCTGTTTAACTAGAAAGTAAATTTTTTATAATTATTGACTTGCTCACCATCATTAACATTAAACATTAAATTGTGTAAACTTATTTTATTAGGTGATGGGTAAAAACGTATCAAAAGTTGGGTAAATTGTGTTTTCATTAAGAAAAGTAAATAAAAATATTGAGATCAAAAATTTTTTATTATAGATTGCTTTTAAATGTCTGTTTTCTCTCTGAATTCAAAATGATTGACTTGAGCACAATACTAAGTAAAAAATAAAATAGTCCTCCTGCCTGAAAGACTCCTGAATAAAGAGAAAATTATTTTTGGTTTTCCTCTTGATCAGATATGAAATATTCTGAGATGCCACCTCTATAATTTGATAAAAAGCTTGATATCCCCAAATGAAAATAGGACTCAGCACTTTCATTTTTCTGTCTCTAAAGGAACCTGGGTAAACTGATTTTTTCAAAAAAATGAAAATCTCAGGCATAAAGGTGGCAGTAATGAAGCAAGCTTAAATATGCGCTGACCTTTGAAATGAACTGCAATCTCTGTTGTTTGGCCAAGGATCTGACTGTGTTACTGTCTCCATCTATTTCTAGCATGAAAGATGTGGGTGTTGGAGCTGCTCTGCTCTCTGGTGGATGTTGACAGCATGGCTGCAAACACACAGCAGCACCGAAAGAGACAGCTACATACTGTGGAACAGAAAAATTAACCACACAGCCATCAAAGGCAGAAAACTACAAGCACTGATTTTATTTTCTTAAAAACTCAATAGCAAAATAAACTAGAAACGTCTCCATTTTCTAAAAACAGTATATTTGTGTTAAGAAGAGTGCTACAGTTAGGAGGAGGATGTGAACTGACAATACACAAAATTATTAAATGATTTTAGAAATCATTAAAAGTCTAACCTAGTTTTCTGAGGAGGCCCACACAGAAAAGAATACAGCCTCAAGAAACACACATTTTGAATTAAATATACAGTGGAATTTTAAACAATTGCCAATGTTCCTGGAATGATATTTTTGCTTAGGATAAACATTTCATAGGTAATTATGAAATACTGAAGGACACTTCTCTTTTAAATGATTCCTAGGAAGACAAGAAACTTCAAAATATTGCCTAATACAATCTCCTTTACCAGTGGACCGTTTTAGAATCTGTGTCTCAGCTTTATCAGCTATTATTTGATCTGCCTTTAGAAACCTCACTTTTAAAAAAAGAGACAATGGATGCAAACATTTTGAAGAATAATAAAGCAATATCACGATTAAGTTAAGCGACTCTACACTGTTTCACCTTCTACTCCACAATCTATAAGTAACCACTATTACACGAAACTGAAATATCTCACAGTAAAATGTAATATGCATTTCCTTGTTCTAATATAAATGTAGTCACTAAATAAACAGGCATTGAATAAGATCTTCTATTGTGTTTCTAATGCTAAAAAAAAAGCAAGTATAAATAGACTCATTTATAAATGTCTGTCACTGTTACCTTTCTTAATATTAAATATTTTGTAGGATTTCTATGCCTTAAATAAATGCTAATATTATATATCTTTCATGGAGGAAATATGGTCCTTACAATCAAGGATTTTACAATCTTTGAGGAGAGTGGTACATGTGCAAAAAAATTTAAATGACACGTCACTAATCAATCAAACATTTGAGTATGTAGTAAAGTTGCACTTGATATGATAGAATCAAATGGTAATATTGGAATGGTCCTGGACAATTTCTCATCAGTATTTTATTTTCATTTGTATCACACCTGTTCTAATCCCGTAGCAAAAAAAAAAAAAATTGAAAATAATATTTTCTTGTGGTGGGAATATAAAACTCAAGTATGTTGGGAGGAATCATTCTTAAAACTAGTTATTATAAAGCAAAAATAAAAACATATATATTCCAAATCTCTGATCTAGCAATTTTTAACCTCAATAAAAAAGACTATTTCTATTCAGTAGTAACCAGAGATTTTGATTGAGTTATGCCTCCTAGAGGGAGAAATTATGAGAAGCCTGGATATAAAATACTGATTTCTTTATGGTCTGGAAAAAAAAAAAATGTGTTGGGGGAATTCTAAGATACAAGTGAGTTGGAAACTGTTTATAATAGTTCCTCTCTCATTCAGCAAATTTTGGATTTTCGATGTATATCCCAGAAGTCACATCCCTCTAAATGAGTAAATAATATAGGCTCAATTTTTTTAAAAATGCCTTGTTGTACCTAAGTGCACTGCAGGACATCTGGCACGTTTCATTTTGAAATTATGTTTATCCACAGAAACACCATCAGTGGAAGATGTATTGAAAAGCTGAAAGTCTATTAAGGGAGTATGGGACGGCTGCATACATTCTGTATAAGGCCATGGAAATGACACAGCAATACCCCATCTGTGGCTTTGGTTCACAGAGCTTTGAATAAAAATTCAAGATCAAACTTCACTTGCAAAGGAAAAGAAGTATGCTAAAAGAAAGCTATCATTAACAGACTCATATATAAAGATCTGTCACTGTTATCTTCTTAACATAAAATATTTTGTGGGGTGTCTAGGCCTTTAATAAATACTAATATTATACATTCACTCCTTGATGTTATGTGAAAAACTGCTGGTGGGGAACTGTAATTTGCACTTCTATAATTTAGGCCATTTGTGAATACGCTTAAAACTTACAGAAGTGTCAGGAAAGGCCGGGGCAGATGTTGTTCAAACTTCCCTATTTGGTCCTGCCAAGTCCTTCATTCTGGCCAAGACCTACAATACCCAGTCTATTCAAAACTCAATGTCTCTTAGTGGAGATTACTAATCAAGCTGATTTATGTGGTAGTTTAGGAGGTGGGGTCATTCTTTTTTTTGGTGGTGGTGTTTCTAAAGAAAGTTTAATGCTCACAAAAGCCTCAGATTGACAGCTCCACAAAATGGAAATTCACAGAACAGAAGTATCACATGTGAGGGGGATATAGCCTCCCCTTATGTTAACCTGCCAATTCACAATCTCAACCTGCAAGGATCTGCCACCAAATTCAAGAGATTAATTCAGTCCCTGTGCCCTTTCAATCCTTTGCCAATAAGGAGGCCAATTAGTTTCAACTACACTGGTTAGTTTATGTCTGTCTCTTATTTTTTTCTAATGGGGGCATTTTCTCTCCATCATTTGGATGATTTTGACCCCCAATTCATTGCAGGTTACTATAAAATGGCTGTCAATCACTTAAAACCACAGCTTAATGCAAACCAAGGCCTGAGGTGAAAAGTTCAGTCATTAGCTATTGAAACCACCTAGCTCCCCATGGAGGTGGTTTTGTAGTGTTCATAGGAAACAATAATGACAATAATAATATTAATGTTTGAAATAATATTACAAACTTTATTTTAAAAATAGTCAACTAGCAAGTCTAGGTAGCCTCTGTTAACTTCTAATCTACAAGAGTCATCAATTCCAAACTCATTAATCCATGTACACTTTTAGAATACACATAGAATAAATATATTTCAGAAAACTTTTGTTTCAGAAAAAATTAAAACATAAACTTTTCAGAAAAATGACTTAAACTTTATTTTAGCTTATATTTCTAGAAGATATATTCTCAGTAATGCTTATAGAATTTAAATGTCTAAAATTTAAAAGAACTTCTGAGCTTTTTTAAGTTAAGAAATAAAAATTGTTGTGCAAATATGATGCCACAAGTCCTAATACCAGGACTCCAGAGGATAACAGAAAGCTAAAGAAATAAACAAATAAAGAAGTATCCATTATTATTAGGACATGTGTGTTTATTTTTTCCCCAAAAGTAAAAACAGATGAAGTAACATTTAATGTCTAACTACCATTTATTTCTGAAAAAGGAGCTAACAAAGCAGGTTTTAATAGTAGGAATGGGAACAAAGAGTCTGAGGCACCTGAGGGAAGGGGCTGTGTACGATGAAGGAGGAAAGATCACAGACAAGAGACTGATGCTGAAGCCTTCTGTTAATAACATTTCCTTGGTGTATAGAGAGTCTACTATGCCGCAAGTACTACACTTGGCACAAGGATAATATGGCTTACACATTCCAAAATAACAATGAATCTCTAAACCACATGCTGAAAATTCTAGATAAAAATTGAGATTGATACCTGATAAAATATATATCTGAGAAAGCTATATTTATCTCACCAATTTCAGAAATTTCAAAGTTCTTTTATTTTTTTCTCTGAACCATACACAAGGGCTCACAATGTCAGTTTTCTCTAGTCTACCTCTGGAGGGCAGTAGAGAAGACAGGAATAATACTGGTTTGGAGGCTAAAAAAGGATGCTAGATTTTTTTTTTTAAGAAATCAAACCAAAAATACAGTATACTGGAGGCTTTGTGTGTATAAATTCTCAGAAAGTACTTGCACTGTTACCAACACTTAGCACAACATGCAGAAAGTATAGTGTAGACAGAACTCCAATCAAAACCTATTCCTCTCTAAAATTGTCTGAGTATATACATGAATAACAGTTTTAAAAAACTTATTCAAAACTATATAATATTAGTATTTACACAAAGACCTCTAAACCAAAGTGACCACTGACAATTGCCGATACTGTTAACATTACAAATAATAAATCTGCTTTTATTTCCAGCTATCTCTTTGAATGGAATTTACAGATATACAATTTTTAACTATTCTAGCTACTTTAAAATTAATTTGCAAAAACAGTACAAAAGAGTTCCATATATACACCAGTGTTAACATAGCATGGCGGAGAAGGCAATGGCAAGCCATTCCAGTACTCTTGCGTAGAAAATCCCACGGATGGAGGAGCCTAGTAGGCCGCAGTCCGTGGGGTCGCTAAGGGTCGGACACGACTGAGCGACTTCACTTTCACTTTTCACTTTCACACATTGGAGAAGGAAATGGCAACCCACTCCAGCGTTCTTGCCTGGAGAATCCCAGGGACGGGGGATCCTGGTGGGCTTCCGTCTATGGGGTCACACAGAGTCGGACACGACTGAAGTGACTTAGCAGCAGCAGCAGCAGTTAACATAGCACAGTGTTATGTAGCATAGTACAGTTACCAAAGCCAGGACACTGGCATTTGTACAGTAAACATTAACAACAGATCTTATTCAAATTTCACCAGTTTTTTCACTAATGTCTTTCTGTCTGTTCAAAGATCCTATTCAGAAGCCCACATCCTCTTTAGTTGTTGCTTTCTGCCCACCTCCACTTCAGGCTCCTCCAATCTATAATTGTTCCTCCGTCCTTCCTTGTCTTTTAGACAAACATAGACAGTCTTGAATTTGTGACTCATGTGGTAAGTTATTGCAGAATGGATAGCATATTTTCTTCAATTCATCATTTCAGGGGTTCATGTTATTGATATGTATTATAACTAGTTATGATAACCGTGAGCACTTGGTTAAGGTGGGTATCTGAGACTTTTTAAGCTAAAAACATATTCTCTTTTATATCAAAATACACCATCCTTTAGATTTATTTAAGAATAAAATCTCTCATACTATCAGCTGAAAGTAGAATATTTAAATTAGTCACTACATAACATTTCTTGAGAAATAGAATATGTTAGCACTTTAGGTGAGCTTATCAAGAAGAAAAAAGAGATTTTACTTATATAAATATTATTTACATTTATGTTCTTTGTAAGACCTGAAAGCACTTATTCAATATAAGGACACTTCCTGTCAGATCATTGTTATATTTGCATTATATCACTCCACTCATGATGATTTTGCCTGCTTGCTTTCTCAGGTCAGCTTACAACTATACAGAATCAGAAAGCAGAGAAAAGTAAACTTCAATTCATGTTCTCTAATATCCCCTTATGTGATGTAATTGTAATAGAATGATCCTAGTTGGAGAGAACAGTTCAGTGGAAAGTATCATTAGTTCAAGGAGATCTCCAACTAAAACTACAACAGTCGGTTGACTTTGGGGACCCAAAAACAACCCCTAGAGACATAAATTGAGTGAGACATCAGTTCTTGGTGCTGGAAAATCTCTAAGAAGATGCGCAGCAGATCCTTTAAGCTGTGTCACCAACCAGTTCCCTCTCTAGTCATGGGGCTCTTCCATTGGAATCACCATCTCCCATGCTTTTTATTGTCCAGTTCTAATGTATGGACATTGCACATCACACCCTGCCTTTCTAAATAGAAGTTAGCTCTTCCCATGTGGTCCTACTTCACTTGACTCTTCTTCCATTAATCTGGCACTTATTTTTTTATATTTTATTTCATTTATTTATTTGGCTGCACTGGGTCTTAGTTGCGGCATGCAGGATCTTTAGTTGTGGCATGTGGGATATAGTTCCCTGACAAGAGATAGAACCCGGGTGTCCTGCGTTGGAAGCGTGGACCACCAGGGAAGTCTCTGGCACTTATTTTTTTGACATGTTTTTTTCCAACTATGTTGTGAGGTCTTTAAGGATATGGATATGGGACATATTCACATTTGTCTCCCCAGTGCCACCAAGTCTTGCTCCTGTGCTAACACTCAATTATTGCTTGCCATGGCATATAGCAGTCCCTTAGTTATACATGGTTCAATCATTTTGGCATACTAGAGAAGATTCTGTTAGCCCTTGTGAATAAGATAATATTGAAAGAAAATTCTGTTGAAACAGTCAAGCCATCTGAGGTTTCCAAAAGTAATGATGAATAACTTTCCACGCAATATTCCTTTTAATTATTTTTTTCCTTTTAGCTTAAAGTCCCATGAAAGCATAGCAGGCTTTGTTCTACTTGAGATTCAACAGAAAATCAAGAACAGAAAGGATGAAAGGCAAAACCAGTTTATTTTAGCTATTAATTATAGAGGTTAAAGAAAAATATGGCTTCCTTCTCTTATTAAGTATATCAGTATACTTTCTTAATCAGATCAAAAGCTTGATTTGGCCACTACTTATTTATAGGCACTGTCTCTCTGCTGTGCTCTAGATGCTGCAATTGGGAGCAGGGAGAGGGCACAAGAAACCCATTGAATTCCTGCTCACAAGAGAGGAGACAGCAAAAACAGAAGTTTTAGCAAGGAGAGATCTCAGAAGGACTCTCACATTGATCCTACAGAGTGAGACTCTAGGAGGCTGACTTTAACTCATATTTAAACTATATTTATATCTATTATTTACAAAGTAGGTGTCCAGTTGGGAGACAACTTCAGTTGATGGTGAAAAATTCATTGAAAAGAATGTTCCTTATAGGGCATTTGTGCTTTGTTTTGTTTGGAGATGAAAGAAGATTATTGAAAACAAGTTTTTTACCAACTGAACTACAAGGGAAGCCCTATACTGGAGTGGGTAGCTGTTCCCTTCTCCTGGGGCTCTTACCAACCCAGGGATTGAACCCAGGTCTCCCACACAGCAGGCGGATTCTTTATGTCTAAGCCACCAGGGAAGTCTAAGAAAACTGGGCTGGGTAGCCTATGCCTTCTCCAGAATATCTTGCCAACCCAGGGACAAAACCAGGGCCTCTGACATTGCAGGCAGATTGTTTACCAGCTTAGCTACTAGGGAAGACCCATGAAATTTGTAAAATGCAGACATTGAGTAGGATCTTTTTTTTTAAGCATCATGGTTTGTCGTCCCAGTTAATTCTGTCTCTGACCTTTTTAACTTCACTCTTTTCTCACTGCATTCTCTGTTTCTTAAACCTATCCCAGTAACCACTTGCCTCTCCTCTCTTTCACTTCAAATCATCCTATCTAAATTTAAAAACCTACATGTGACTAAAAGTCCATCATAAGCCCATCTCTGGGCTTATATGCCAAGAATCCAAAGATACTGACATAGCCTCTACGTTCCAGAGTGCTTGCCAATATCATTAAGGAAATGAGCTTTTCCTCTTGTACAATGAACCAGACTACACATTACTGACGGGCTTCCCTGGTGGTTTCGACAGTAAAGAACCTGCCTGAAATGCGGGAGACCTGGATTCGATGACTGGGTTGGGAAGATCCCATGGAATAGGGCATGGCAACCCACTCCAGTATTCTTGCCTGGAGAATCCCAATGGACAGAGCAGCCTGGTGGCCTGGAGTCCACGGGATCGCAAAAGAGTCCCACACGACTGAGCAACTAAGCACAACACCACAATTACAATATATATGGACATAACACAGAAGACTATGAAGAAAAAGAAGCAGGACTATCTAAATTAAATAACTCCAGGAGCTAAAAGCTACTTATGAAACTACAGAAGATAGAAGATAGCCATAATAGGTATTATGACACAGATGAATAAGGAGGAAGAGAAACTCTTCAGTTATTTCAACAATCTTATTCAAGCTGGTTTTAGAAAAGGCAGAGGAACCAGAGATCAAATTGCCAACATCCGCTGAACCATGGAAAAAGCAAGAGAGTTCCCGAAAAACATCTATTTCTGCTTTACTGACAAACCAAAGCCTTTGACTGTGTGGATCACAATAAACTGTGGAATATTCTGAAAGAGATGGGAATACCAGACCAGCTGAACTGCCTCTTCAGAAACCTGTATGCAGGTCAGGAAGCAACAGTTAGAACTGGACATGGAACAACAGACTGGTCCCGAAGAGTTTTCCTAGTACGTCAAGGCTGTATATTGTCACTATGCTTATTTAGCTTACATGCAGAGTACATCATAAGAAACACTGGACTGGATGAAGCACAAGCTGGAATCAAGATTGCCAGGAGAAATATCAATAACCTCAGATATGCAGATGACACCACCCTTATGACAGAAAGTGAAGAAGAACTAAAGAGCCTCTTGAAGAAAGTGAAAGAAGAGAGTGAAAAAGTTGGCTTAAAGATCAATGTTCAGATAACTCAGATCATGGCATCTATTCCCATCACTTCATGGGAAATGGGGAAACAGTGGAAACAGTGGCTGACTTTATTTTTCTGGGCTCCAAAATCACTGCAGATGGTGATTGCAGCCATGAAATTAAAAGACACTTACTCCTTGGAAGGAAAGTTATGACCAACCTAGACAGCATTTAAAAAGCAGAAATATTGCTTTGTCAACAAAGGTCTGTCTAGTCAAAGTTATGGTTTTTCCAGTGGTCATGTATGGATGTGAGAATTGGATTATAAAGAAAGCTGAGCGCAGAAGAATTGATGCTTTTGAACTGTGATGTTGGAGAAGACTCCTGAGAGTCCCTTGGATCCATCCTAAAGGGGATCAGTCCTGGGTGTTCATTGGACGGACTGATGTTGAAGCTGAAGCTCCAATACTTTGGCAAATACTTTGGCCAACTGATGCAAAGAGCTGATTCATTTGAAAAGACCCTGATGTTGGGAAAGATTGAAGGCAGGAGGAAAAGGGGACAACAGAGGATGAGATGGTTAGATGGCATCACAGACTCAATGGACATGAGTTTCGGTAAAATCCAGGAGTTGGTGATGGACAGGGAGGCCTGGCATGCTGCGGTTCATGAGGTTGCAAAGAGTCAGACACAACTAAACGACTGAACTGAACTGATACTATCAGAACTCTATAAACCCATTTTTTAATATTTTAGTCTATATAAGATTTCAAAAAACTTAGTCTGCACCTCTAATCTTCTAGAATATGTAACTTTAAGGGAAGGACAAAGTGACAAAGCAAGAATAAGCAGAGGTTACAGTAGTCCTCTATTAAATAACACACATGTTCTATTTTGGTATTTTTAGATCAAAAATCTTCAGGGCAGTGGACTAGTTTGATAACTCTTCTAAAATGCTGGTTTCACAACTCCTGGCACACACAAAAAATTCTCATTATTGTTGGGATAAATACTGTTCAGTTCAGTTCAGTTCAGTCGCTCAGTCGTGTCCAACTCTCTGCGACCCCATGAATCACAGCACGCCAGGACTCCCTGTCCATCACCAACTCCCGGAGTTCACTCAAACTCATGTCCATCGAGTCGGTGATGCCATCCAGCCATCTCATTCTCTGTCGTCCCCTTCTCCCCCACCCCCAATACTGTTCAGATACCACTAGAGACTTTGGACTTAATTTAGACAAACTGTCATTTATACATATTCTTAGGGATTATGCCTTATACTAGATATGTAACACTTTTTGTTCTTACTTATTTTCAAACTAAGATACTTAGTGTTTTCTCTTCTGGAGAACAGAAAACAGTGCAGGATTTTGAGTCTACACCAAGTCTCCTCAGTGAGATCAGTGGCAGAAGAGAGCCATGTTTCATGGTTATTACTCTTCAGAGTGTTAGACTTCTGTTGAATCAGCTTTTGCATTTCAGATTCTAAAAACTAAATTATGTATCGGACAGTAAATTAGCAACATACCAAAATTATTGCTTAGTACAGGACATAGTTGCCTCAAATTTTGCTAGCCAGGCAAATTTTTTAATTTTTCATTCATATTTAAAGTCTAACACCAAGAGATAAGCAGATAATTCATAAATTGAAGTTCATAATTCTATATTAAAGTCTTCCCCAAACCAATGTTCTGAGTCATTTAAACAATGACAAAATGTTCATTTCTGCATTTTAAAAATTAGAGTTAGCATTTAATTAACCACATTTATTTGAAGTCAACAAAGTCTCATCATGACACATCCAATAAACACATTTGACAGCATTTTAGTAGCTCCGAATATTATATGTGTATGCAATCAGTTTCAATTAATAACATATACAAACATCTCAAGGAAGAAAAAAATGAATCTTTGTACAAAGAAATATAAAGTAACAATTTAATGAAGAGCCAAAGACTATCATACAAAACTTAGAATTAAAATTTGATTTATATTATCTGAACCTCCCCAAAAAAGTATCTTGGAAGGAAAATCGTTGAAACAAAAAAGGCAGAATATTGAACACTGTTGAAGCTCTATGATATCTACATGAAGTTCATTATGCTATCTTCTCCTTATTTGTATACATTTTTGAATTTCCATTATAAAGAGAAAAAAGTAAATAATAGTTACAAGTTGGCATATAGTACTTCCAATTCTGGCCAGATGCATTAGGTGTACTTTTCTCTATCCCTCCAAGAAGAAATACACAATCTGAATAGACCTATAAAAATAAAATTACATTAGTAATGTAAAACCTAATCTCAAAAATAATCTAGACCCAAATGCTTTATTTTAAATTCTACCATACATTAATGTGAAAAGATATATGTATTCCAGTATTCACTGAAGCATTATTTACAATAGCCTAGATATTGAAGCAACCAAGGGTCTCATCAACAGATCAAAAGATGAAGAAGATAGAGTACACATATATTGGAAATTGTGAAAGTGTTAGTCACTCAGTTATATCCTACTCTTTGTGACCCCATGGACTATAGCCCACCAGGCTTCTCTGTCCATGAAATTCTCTGGGCAAGAATACTGGAGTGGGTAGACAACAGGGGATCTTCCCAACCCAGGGATGAAACCTGGGTCCCCTTCATTGCCAGTAGATTCTTTACCATCCAAGCCACCAGGGAAGCCCATGTTAGAAAACTATCCAGCCATAAAAGATGAAATAGAATGAAACATTGCCATTTGTGACAAAATTGTTGAATCCACAGAATATTACGCTAAGTGAAATGAGACAAAGACAAATACTGCATGATCTCACTTATACATGGAATCTAAAATACAAAGCAAAAACCCAAACAAACAAAACAAAATAGAAACAGACTCAGATACAAACAGCTCTACTATTTAGCAGTTCTGTGAATTCAAACAAATCATCTGATCTCTCTAAGACTCAGTTTTCTTAACTGTAGACTGGAGATAACAATAGTTTCTACTTCATTATATTGTTTCAAAGCATCAGTAATTTAATACCTATAAAGTGCTTAGAACAATGCTAGCATTCAATAGGCACTCAAGGTCAGCTGTTACAACTGTTACTACTATTATTAAATTAGAAATATATTATTATATACGTTATCTCATTTGGTCTCAGCAATTTGTTCACTCAATAGTATACAAACAAATATATAATAAAGAAGATGATGAACAGAAAATGTTAAGTCTATGAGGGAACATAATCTCCCAAACCATCTCATTTACAGATGAATGGTGATGCTATAACCTTAGGAGACTAATCACATTATTTTCTGATTTATACTCAGAAGCTATAGCCCTAAATGATCACTACAGAAATTAAGTTACCATGCTTTTCTATAAATTAGGATTTAGGAGGAAAACAAACACATCATGTTCCTTTAAGCAAACTTCAAGTGGTATTCACCATCAACAGGCATAGACTTGCCAGGAGACTCAAATTATAACATTTGGTGCCATCAGTATGTTTTCTATGGAAACTAAAAGGATCTGAGATACAAAAAAGCATACAAAACACATCAAAAAACGTACTTTTATGAATAGAATCGAAGCTTATCTCTTTTAGCTTTAAACATAAAATGTCAGGAAAATTAGCAATCATTTTTAAATGAATGATCCTTTTTATACTTGAGGATTTATTGAAATGTAATAAATTAAGTCAACTTACATGTTGGACAAAATTTATATTTATATTGTCTATTTCAATATTTATATTGAAAAGCATCTGATACATTTCCTTTTATTTGATTTTAGGAAGTGTATTGGGTGTTGCTCAAGCAAGAACTATTCATGATAAAATTTCCACTTGAAACCCATCCATTAAATTTTGTCTCTAAGTGTGGATGCTGTTAAAGTGCTACACTCAATATGCCAGCAAATTTGGGAAACTCAGCAGTGGCCACAGGACCGGAAAAGATCAATTTACATTCCAGTCAGAAAGAAGGGCAATGCCAAAGAATGTTCAAATTGCACAATTCACTCATTTCACATGCTAGCAAGGTAATGCCCAAAATTCTTCAAGCTAGGCTTCAACAGTATGTGAACCGAGAACTTTTGGATGTACAAGCTGGATTTGGAAAATGCAGAGGAACCAGAGATCAAATTGCCAACATCTGCTAGATCATAGAAAAAGCAAGGGAATTCCAGAAAAACATCTACTTCTGCTTCATTGACTATATTAATGCCTTTGAATGTGTGGATCACAACAAACTGTGGAAAATTCTTAAAGAGATGGGAATACCAGACCACCTTACCTGCCTCCTGAGAAACCTGTATGCAGGCCAAGAAGCAATTGGACATGGAACCACCAACTGGTTCAAAATTGGGAAAGGAGTACAACAATGCTGTATATTGTCACTCTGCTTAGTTAACTTATATGCAGAGTACATCATGTGAAATGCTGGGCTGGATGAAGTTCAAACTAGAATCAAGATTGCCAGGAGAAATATCAATAATCTCAGATGTGCAGATGACACAAAACCTAATGGCAGAAAGAAAGAACTAAAGAGCCTCCTGATGAAGGTAAAAAAGAGAGTGAAAAAGCTGGCTTAAAACTGAACATTCAAAAAACAAAGATCATGGCATCTGGTCCCTTCAGTTGGTTAGTTAGTTAGTTATCACTTCATGGCAAATAGAGGGGGAAACAATGGAAATGGTGACAGACTTTATTTTCTTGGGCTCCAAAATAACTGCTGATGGTGGCTACAGCCATGAAATGAAAAGACACTTGCTCCTTGGAAGAAAATCTATGACAAACCTAGACAGTGTATTAAAAAGCAGAGATATCACTTTGCCAACAAAGGTCTGTGTAGTCAAAGCTATGGTTTTTCCAGTAGTCATTATGGATGTGAGTTGGACCACAAAGAAGGCTGAACACAGAAGAACCGATGCTTCCAAACTGTGGTGCTGGAGAATACTCTTAAGAGTCCCTTGGACAAGCAAGGAGATCAAACCAGTCAATCCTAAATGAATTTATCCCTGAATATTCATTGGAAGGATTGATGCTAAAGATGAACCCCCGACACTTTGGCCACCTGATGCGAAGAGTCGACTCATTGGAAAAGACTCTGATGCTGGGAAATATTGAGGGCAGGAGAAGGGTACAATAGAGGATGAGATGGCTGGATGGTATCATTGACTCAATGGACATGAGTTTGAGCAAACGCTGGATGATGGTAAAGGACAGGGAAGACTGGCATGCGGCAGTCCATGGAGTCACAACGTTGGATATGACTGAGAGACTGAACAACAACAAAACAAACAAACAAAAATGTGTATAGGTATTTAAATTTCATAAAATTAAGTATACATATTACTACATTAGATTTATTATAATGCCTTTCATCAGTTCAGTTCAGTTCAGTCACTCAGTTGGGTCTGACTCTTTGCAACCCCATGGACTGCAGCACACCAAGCTTCCCCATCAATCACCAATTCCCAGAGCTTGTCTGACTCTTCTCCATCGAGTCAGTGATGCCATTCAACCATCTCATCCTCTGTCGTACCCTTCGCCTCCTGCCTTCAATCTTTTCCAGCATCAGGGTCTTTTCCAATGAGTCATTCCTTCGCATCAAGTGGCAAAAATATTAGAGCTTCAGCATCAGTCTTTCCAGTGAATATGCAGGACTGATTTCCTTTAGCATTGACTGGTTTGATCTCCTTGCAGTCCAAGGGGCTCTCAAGAACCTTCTCCAACACCACAGTTCAAAAGCATCAATTCTTCAGCACTCGGCTTTCTTTATAGTCCAATTCTCACATCCATACAGGACTACTGGAAAAAACACAGCTTTGACTAGATAGACCTTTGTTGGCAAAGTAATGTCTCTGCTTTTTAATATGCTCTTTAGGTTGGTCATAGCTTTTCTTCCAAGGAGCAAGTTTTTTTTAATTTCCAAGCTGCAGTCACCATAGGCAGTGATTTTGGAGCCCAAGAAAATAAAATCTGTCACTGTTTGCATTGTTTCCCTATCTGTTTGTCAGGAAGTGATGGGACCAGATGCGATGATCTTCATTTTTTGAATGTTGTGTTTTAAGCCAGCTTTTTCATAGTAAAATTAAATGCCATTCATAGTACTTTTAAAAATGCAACTAGAAACTCATCCATCAAAAGATATTGAGCACTTAACCAAAATGAGAAATAATTTTTAATGATATCATAAATAAAAAGTTCCAGGCCTGAAAAAAATAATTATATGAAAGCATTTTCATTTAAGACTGAGATTAAAGTTGAATTTATATTGATTCAAAAAACTGAATGAATCAGTAGTATAAATAATATTGGTAAGAAGACATTTGGAAAAGAAGATAAATTAATAGGAATTAAATGATGACCATTCAAAAAATTATCACAAAAGTATGCATTACCCAGTTGCCTGTTAGAGGTCTGAAATAGCATTTTTAAGGGTGTTAATATCCAGTTCACAGATCATCACAGAATGATTATTTATCATATTTCTATGGGAAGAAGGTAGTTGAAAAAATACACCTCATTTAATTATACAAATATCATATTGCTTATTTTCTAGCTCACATTCTATACAAAACACAACACTTAAGAAAAGTTAGATTTAATTGCCTATAAACCAATGGCACCTGCAACTCAAGTATTTCCTTCATCACACATTGGAATTTAATGTCAATAACTACTAATTTAAATCAATAATTGAATGAAATTTTGTATAAAGTTTGAAATACAATTTCATTGTTCCACAGAACATTTTAATATCTCAAACTGGGTCAACCATAGTTTATCCTTCAAGGGGGATTCAACAATTTCAAACAATCATACAGGTCCAAAATATGAGGTCATTCATGATTTACAGAGGCAAGGGTCTGACCTCAGACAAGCAAGCATGAGCTATTTGAATGGCAAGTAAACCTAGATCTCAGTATCCATTTTTTTCCTCTCGACTTGCTCATACAAGTACAATAATACTTAAGAGTGAATGAGTGATTGATTTTAACTTTGCTTCTTTGTGTATATTGGCTATCAGGAAATCTTTAACTGCTAGAAAATAGAATGAAAATACAAATTCTTAGAAAATGACTGTTGTCTGAAAATAAAAGTTTAGAATAAATTAAAGGGTAGAGTGTAGAATGCAACAGGCCGACAGGGAGTCTGAACTTTGGCACTGGTAGATCCACCATAAGTAAGTGTTCCAGTAATGAAAAACTCATTCACCAAGTGATTGGTAGAACTTCAGAAAACACTGGAAATATAGTTAACCTGTTTATGACTATTCATGGGAATCAAGACTCTCAGAAGAAAGCTTGAACGGCCCCTGGAGTGAAGAATAGTTACTGAAGCTTCTTGCATCACGAGCAAAGTTTGGTCAAAGAATTTTAAGAAATATTTTTATTCTTTTTGCCAGATAGAAGGTGATTAGGGGAAATAGATTAGGTGCCAAGTTGAAGCATTTTCTTCTGAGTTGAAGAAGATCCTAGAGGAAAAAGATGATAGGTACTCGGTGAGATCCAACCCTATCTGATACTGTTTTACTGTTTTACTTCTGAGAATATGCACATCTCAGAGGAAACTGTGAACAGTATAGCAGCTGAAAAATATCAGCTTTTCTGATTGGTGGCCCTGCTGCAGACCTGGTGATTAAGTCAGATTTTTTCTGTCCTTCTTTAAACCCCAGGATATTAAAGGGCAAACATAAGGACCTCCCACACGTGAACTAGCAGTTCAGTGGAAAATCTTGGGTCATAGCCAATACTTTTGCAGACTGATTTCACAGGTGTGGTGAGTGAAAAGTGGAACAGTATCTTGCTTTACTGAACATCAGTTAATGATTCTGCTCATCAAAGATACTGCAAAGGGCCATCCACCGTGTTTGACTTTGCATATTTAAGCTGAAATTATGCAGCTTATTTCAAAGGTAGGTGATATTTTTAAGACTCAATAAATCATTTAATTAATTTATTTGTAGAATTTTGTATTTAAAAATTTTTTAGACTTCAATGTATTCCATGAGAAAATATAAATAATTAGTAAATATACATATATGTTACATATATAATATGTGTATATATGCAAAATGTTTACCTTACTGTAGCATAGCTATTGAACTTCCATGGTGGCTCAGATGGTAAAGAATTTGCCTGCAATGCAGGAGACCCAGGTTCAATCCCTGGGTCAGGAAGATCCCCTGGAAAGGGAATCGCTACCCACTGCTGTATTATTGCCTGAAGAGTCCATGGGTTCGCAAAGAGTCAGAGACGACTGAGCAACTAAGCCCATCCATCACTAAACATGGTTATAAAGACATTTTTTTTCCTTGCGGAAAACTTTTACAATCTATTCTTTTAGTAACTTTCAAATACACAATTTGGTATTATTAACCATAGTCACCAATGACTCATTTTTTTAATAACTGGAAGTTCATGTTTTTGATCCTCTTCACCAACCCCAGCCACCTCCTGTCCCTCACCTCTAGAAGCCACCAGTCTGTTATCTATATCTATTAACTCATTTTTTTCAGTTTTTTCTTTAGATTCAATATACAAGTGAGATCATATGATATTTGTCTTTCTCTGTCTGACTTATTTCACTAAGTACAATGCCCTCAAAGTTTTCTTTAGTAAACATTTCTTTTAAATGTACTATATTCCACCTAAAGCTACATTTTTATTCACAATACTCTTCCACATTTTTTTTCTCTCTCTTTCTGGCATCCTGGAAAAATAAACTGCATTTTGATGAATAGTACCCTCATATTTACCTGCAATCATTTGTTCTCAAAAATCATTTCTACTCCCACATAACTGAGAGATATGACTCAGGCAGAAACAGCGGCTTGCTAGGCAGTGATTTTAAGATCACAGAGAAGAATACACTTCTAAAGAATCAATCCCATGATTTTGAAAATAAATAAATAATCTCAATAATAGGAAAAGGTAAATCTTCAGAGTAGACTATAAAAGGTCATTTTTTAAATGTCTGGCCTGCTATTCTTTTTATTTGGGTTTTATTTTGAAAAGGAATTCGTGTGTGTGTGTGTGTGTGTGGCTACATGCATACTATATATACACTTTTAAAACTTTTCTTATTTCGGTGTCTTTTTTACTTATGAATATGTAAATATTTCAGGATTAAACTGCCTGAAGGTGCAAATGCAAACATTAAAGATTTACCTAAAATACAAAAAGCACAACAGCAATAGCCATCATCATATATTACAACACCAAGCAGCACTTGTAAAGATGCTCCCAAACTCAATAGGCTGGATTTCCCTGCCAAGAATAATTAAGGCTTCCACCAAACTCCACAGTTCCTCCTGTCACCAGGTAATGAACCTCAGAATTAATTTCCACAGTGCTGTCGCTACACTGAGTTGTGCATATAGAAAAAAGATCTAAACTGGTTAGGAATTTATAGATAATAACTGATGCCTTGAAACATACTTAGAAACAAACACTGAATGCACTAGCATTAGCAAATATCTACTGAATATGGCATCTACATTAAAAGTCCATGGTCTCACACGTATGACACCAAAAGCAATGCAAGTCTTTTGTCTTCTCATTATAATGCATAGGAATGGTGAGGTGGGGGTAGGGGGTTGTTTTTATGTTTTTGGTGATGACATTGACAGCCTAGTACAGCTGAGTACAGAAATCGCTTTAAAAGTAAAAATACAGTTTAGATTATATTTGTTGATCAGGTATATTGAGTACCTCCTGTCAGTGACATTGTACAGGAGACAGGGACCAAGACCATCCCCATGGAAAAGAAATGCAAAAAAGCAAAATGGCTGTCTGAGGAAGCCTTACAAATAGCTGTGAAAAGAAGAGAGGCGAAAAGCAAAGGAGGAAAGGAAAGATATAAGCATCTGAATGCAGAGTTCCAAAGAATAGCAAGGAGAGATAAGAAAGCCTTCCTCAGCGACCAATGCAAAGAAATAGAGGAAAACAACAGAATAGGAAACAAGAGATTTCTTCAAGAAAATTAGAGATATTAAGGGAACATTTCATGCAAAGATGGGCTCAATAAAGGACAGAAATGGTATGGACCTAACAGAAGCAGAAGATATTAAGAAGAGGTGGCAAGAATACACAGAAGAACTGTACAAAAAGATCTTCACGACCAAGATAATCATGATGGCATGATCACTCACCTGGAGCCAGACATCTTGGAATGTGAAGTCAAGTGGGCCTTAGAGAGCATCACTATGAACAAAGCTAGTGGAGGTGATGGAATTCCAATTGAGCTATTTCAGATCCTGAAAGATGATGCTGTGAAAGTGCTGCACTTAATATGCCAGCACATTTGGAAAACTCAGCAGTGGCCACAGGACTGGAAAAGGTCAGTCTTCATTCCAATCCCAAAGAAAGACAATGCCAAAGAATGCTCAAACTACCGCACAATTGCACTCATCTCACACGCTAGTAAAGTCATGCTCAAAATTCTCCAAGCCAGGCTTCAGCGATATGTGAACCGTGAACTTGCAGATGTTCAAGCTGGTTTTAGCAAAGGCAGAGGCACCAGAGATCAAATTGCCAACATCCGCTGGATCATGGAGAAAGCAAGAGAGTTTCAGAAAAACATCTATTTCTGCTTCATTGACTATGCCAAAGCCTTTGACTGTGTGGATCACAATAAACTGTGGAAAATTCTGAAAGAGATGGGAATACCAGACCACCTGACCTGCCTCTTGAGAAACCTGTATGCAGGTCAGTAAGCAACAGTCAAAACTGTACATGGGACAACAGACTGGTTCCAAATAGGAAAAGGAGTAAGTCAAGGCTGTATATTGTCACCCTGCTTATTTAACTTGTATGCACAGTTCAACATGAGGAACGCTGGGCTGGAAGAAGCACAAGCTGGAATCAAGATTGCCGAGAGAAATATCAATAACCTCAGATATGCAGATGACACCACCCTTATGGCAGAAAGTGAAGAGGAACTCAAAAGCCTCTTGATGAAAGTGAAAGAGGAGAGTGAAAAGGTTGGCTTGAAGCTCAACATTCAGAAAACAAAGATCATGGCATCTGGTCCCATCACTTCATGGGAAATAGATGGAAAAACAGTGGAAACAGTGTCAGACTTTATTGTTTTGGGCTCCAAAATCACTGCAGATGCTGATTGCAGCCATGAAATTAAAAGACGCTTGCTCCTTGGAAGGAAAGTTATGACCGACCTAGATAGTATATTAAAAAGCAGAGACATTACTTTGCCAACCAAGGTCCGTCTAGTCAAGGCTATGGTTTTTCCCGTGGTCATGTATGGATGTGAGAGTTGGACTGTGAAGAAAGCTGATCACCGAAGAATTGATGCTTTTGAACTGTGGTGCTGGAGAAGACTCTTGAGAGTCCCTTGGACTGCAAGGAGAGCCAACCAGTCCATTCTAAAGGAGATCAATCCTGGGTGTTCATTGGAAGGACTGATGCTAAAGCTGAAACTCCAATATTTTGGCCACCTCATTCGACGAGTTGACTCACTGGAAAAGACTCTGATGCTGTATGTGATTGTGGGTGGGAGGAGAAGGGGATGACAGAGAATGAGATGGCTGGATGGCATCACCGACTCGATGGACATGAGTTTGAGTGAACTCCAGGGGTTGGTGATGGACAGGGACAGGGAGGCCTGGTGTGCTGTGATTCATGGGGTCGCAAAGAGTCGGACACGACTGAGTGACTGAACTGAACTGAACTGAACTGTCAGTGATAGGAGCTTTTCTCTGGGAAACTGTGGGTAGCCACATACTAAGGGATGTAATTATACCAGTGCCACCACCCTGCAAGGGCACTGCACTTCACAGTCTCCATTTGGCTTTCAAACTCATGCATCTCTGTATCCTTATGTTCATGACATCAGCTCTGTGAATTAGTATCACAATTTTCCTCACTATGCAGATGAGGAAACTGAGACTCAAAGACATCAGTTTATTCCAAGCAACCAACATATACAAGAAGATAATTTTGCATAAGTTTCTGTTAGGTAGTTAGAATGGAAAAAGGAGCTCAAAATGGTGGCTAGACAAAGAAAGGAAAATGTCTAAAAGGCAAAGAAGGGAAAAACCCAAGAAAATAGAACAAAAGAAGGTCCGAGGACTGGATGAGGACCTCAGGTAAGATAAACAGCCGTCCTAGCTAGCCCAATTTACACAGGGCAGGCTCAGAGGGAGGAGAAAAACATAAAAAGAAGAGCCAAAATTGGGCCGGGAGCTTTTCTTCTCTTCGCGTCTTTTGGGTCAGCCAGCCCTCACGCCTCAAAGATGTATTTTCCTTTACTTTCTAAATAAAACTGAGCTGTAACACGGAGCTATAACACTGGCCTGTCTGAGGAAATTACATGGGGCTGGAACACCAGTCTGTCCAAGGGCTGTAACACTGGTCCATCTGTCACTTCAAATTTTTGTTGCGATGAGACAGAACCAAGGAAATGACACACTCCCCCAACATTTCCGTACCATACTCTGAAGTCCCATGGACCTGACCTGACCTGTTACACAGACACTCAGTGGGACCCGGCTGCTCTGCGGCTTGAGACTATTTCACCTTCCAAGTCACACTGCTGCCTATACACAGAAAACTGTAGTAGGTAAAGCACTGGTTTCACTACTTTTTGGTTAGGTGCAACCTTTGGCAGATACCTTAAACTCTAGTCCCCAGAGTTTGTAACAGATACCTTACAAATAACTTTGAAAATTAAACAAAATGCTCTTTTAAATTATTGTTTTACAAATCATGAAATGCTGCATAAAATTTCCTCCATTCAGTCAGTCTACAAATATTAAATGTCTTCTGTGTGTCAGGCACTATAAATACAATGATTACCAAAACAAACAGGGTTGTTTCCCCTCTGATGCTAGATGATGGTTACTAGTCTAGATGATGATTTTTAGTAATTATAGATTGATTAGCACACTTAAACAGAAATCTGTAATAAAGTAGCATTTTCATAAAACCAAGCTCAGAAGCAAACTGAGTAACTGGAAGAACACAAACTATGTGAGAAGAAATTTTCCTTTTTTACCATACCAGCTTGATGTTTATAGTAAAGTGTCCTGTTTCAAATGCATAGCAAAGGAATCATGTGAACAATTTGGAAATAATTCACAGGCAAGCTACAAATATGGTGAACTGATTGGAAAATAATATCTATAGAAAAAATTTAAAGGGCCAGACTTTTAAACCTAGAAAACAGAAAAATCAAAAGAAACTTAATGACAGTTATCAGGTAAATTCAGCAACATATATTCTGCTTCTTTCTGTCTCCACTGAGAACAAAGGCTCAAGTTGAAGCATAAAGGATTGGTTTGACTGAGGGGTGAGAGGTGTCTTATTGCAAGACTTTTCAAATAAATTATTACCCTAAAAATTAAATCAAATATCTTTCCTTACTTTAGTAATAGATGACATTTTCTTGTATCAGAAATTGTGTGGATATGGGGGACCTCAGTGATTTCTCAAGGTCCTACAAGACCTTTGCTGCTGCTGCTGCTAAGTCACTTCAGCCGTGTCCGACTCTGTGCGACCCCATAGATGGCAGCCCACCAGGCTCCCCCGTCCCTGGGATTCTCCAGGCAAGAACATTGGAGTGGGTTGCCATTTCCTTCTCCAATACAGGAAAGTGAAAAGTGAAAGTGAAGTCGCTCAATCGTGTCTGACTCTTCGTGACCCCATGGACTGCAGCCTACCAGTCTCCTCCGTCCATGGTATTTTTCTGGGCAAGAGTACTGGAGTGGGGTGCCATTGCCTTCTCCACCACAAGACCTTTCAGTTCAGTTCAGTTCAGTCGCTCAGTCGTGTCCGACTCTCCGCGACCCCATGAATCACAGCATGCCAGGCCTCCCTGTCCATCACCAACTCCTGGAGTTTGCTCAAACTCATGTCCATAGAGTCGGTGATGCCATCCAGCCATCTCATTCTCTGTTGTCCCCTTCTACTCCTGTCCCCAATCTTTCCCAGCATCAGAGTCTTTTCCAGTGAGTCAACTCATTGCATGAGGTGGCCAAAGTATTGCAGTTTCAGCTTTAGCATCAGTCCCTCCAATGAACACCAGTTGGTCCTTATTTCCCTACAGTTAAGCAAAAGGATCCATTAACTTTCCTTTAAATGTATTCTGAAAAACAGTGGGACAGGAAAGAGCAACTGGGTTTAACAATTGTGTTCATTTTCATGAAAGAACACATAGAAATCAGACAGTTGTTCTACCTGCCCTCAGATGCCAACACCACAAAGAACTGGCTTAAATGAGAACATGGAAGATTAGAGTAGATGATTCCTAAATAATAGGCAGAGAAAAGCAGAGCAGGTCGGCAAGCACATGTTTAACATTAGCAGAACTGGACAACTGAGAACAGTACCAAAGAGAAGTAGGTTATGTCTTGACAGAAGACACTTACAGTTCCAAAGATATCACATAACCTTTTAAGGTAAAATTTTAATCTGCTTTTCCATTACGTTTCCCATAGTACCAACTGTAGAATGTCAACTCAACATCATGGATTTTATGTTTACTTTCTCTCTCTCTTTCTCCCTCTCTCTTTAATTTGTCTAGAAAACAGACAACAATCTGAGTAAATGCCTCCCCACCCCCACCAGATGCCCATCAGTTCTAGGATTTGATTGCTGTGGTATGCAATATTCTAACTAAATATTCTAAATAAATATCTAAATAAATATTCTAACTAAATCTCTAGTTAATATCTATTTCATATCTATGTCATAATATCTATTTCAGAAGTTTTTGGACAATTATTGTGCAGGAATTTCATTATATTATATTTAATTGTACTTGCAGCAAGAGACATCATAATAACACTAAGAAATCAGACATTATAAAAACAATAAAAGGGGAAAAAGAGAAATCAAGTTTTATAAGATGCCATGATTAACCTTCAAACTGGGTTCCTGGCACCCAGAGGAAAAAGAGAAATTCAGCATACAACATAATAAAGACCTATAATAAACCCAGTGAAGAAAAGTCCAATTCCGTAAGGAAAAACACTGCTTATAATACTAGATTACTGGTTACAATTTTTAGGAAACTAATAAGATTGTATGTTCACTGAATATAATTTGAAGAGTATCAATAATATAAAAAAAGGAGGAAAAATTAAATATCCAAAACCTTACCCTCAGAAGCAATTATTTTTTAATCATTTCAATATATTTCCTGCCAATCTCTTTTTGGTGCATTTTAAATGAATGAGATCAAAGTATATAATTTTGAGATTTGTTTCTGTTAACATGATATTAAATTTAGGCACAGTGTTTTTAATGAGTGCATAAAGCTTCATTACATGGACATATTAACCATTCCATTAATATAAGAGATTCACATTATTTCTAAAGTTTTGCTATTATAAATAATGCTTTATTGAACATCTTTGTGCACTAACCTTTAAATGCATATCTGAGAATTTCCTTTGGAGACCTTCCTGAATTTGAAGTTACTTGGTCAATAAATACAAACACTTTTAAAATTCTTCATACGTTTTCCTGTTAGAGACAATTGTTCCAAATTGAGAGCTATGTGGCTATGCAAAAGAATCAGGAAGATCACTATGAACTGAACTGACATGGAATGATTTTCAGAAAATCTTGCTACATTTTTTAAAAGTACAAAAGTTTGTATATATTTACAAATGCAATTTTTCTTTTTTTTCCTTTCTTTATTATCCAGGGGAAAAAATCCATCTTGAAAGAGCTTTCACTGGTTAGATGTAGAGAATATCAAAAATTTTAAATTAGCATTTTACAACTCTCATAACAGAGACTGAAACAGGCAGAACCAGGTGCTAAGTCTCAGGGGAATTTTATGAGGACTAGAATATTTGGGTGATCTTAAAGTGTTTCTCCACAGAAAAATTAGTAATATTTATGCAATGTAGAAATTAGACCATTCTTTTTTTTTAAAGCAACTTTTTCTAAATAACTTCTTGAATGTATTTATTTATTTACTTTTGGCTGTGTTGGGTTTTCATTGCTGCGTGGGCTTTTCCCTAGTTGCTGACAGTGGGGGCTCCTCTCTTGTTGCGGTGCCTCGGGTTATTCTCTTGTTGTGGAGAATGGGCTCTAAGGTGAACAGCCTTCAGCCACTGAGGCAGGTGGGCTCAGCTGTTGCACGTCCAGGGCTCTAGAGCACAGGCTTAATAGTTGTGGCACTCGGGCCTAGTTGCTTTGTGTCATGTGGGATTTTCCCTGATCAGGGATTGAATTCATTTCCCCTGCATTGGCAGGCAGATTTTTTACCACTGAGCCACCAGGGAAGCCCAAAATCAGACCATTCTTCACAGGTAAACAAAATTAACATTACCAATGAGGGTCAGATGGACACCATGTGCCTTCAGATGTATCGTCTGAGAAGTATGCATCACATAAAAGACATTTAAACTGAGAATACAGAATCTAATAATGAGGATCATTCGATAAGCACACAACATAAGAAATGTTCTTTAAAAAAAGGACAGCTTATATTCTTCAAAGATGTCAGGGTCATAAAAGACAAAGTAAGGGCTATGAAATATTCCAGATTAAAGAAGCTAATAGTGAAGGACAGGGAAGCCTGGCGTGCTGCAGTCCATGGTGTCGCAGAGTGAGGCGTGACGGAGCAACGACAGCAAAGAAGGCTAATGAGACACGAAAACTAAGAGTAATACTTGGTCTTGACTGGAGGATCCCATACTGAAGGGCGAAGAAATCATTCTAAAAGACCTGAATAGACATTTCTCCAAAGAAGGCATGCAGATGGTCAGGAGGCACATTAATAGATGCTCAACATGACTAATTATTAGAGAAATGCAAATCAAAACAGTGAGGCATCACCTCACACAGGTCAGAATGGCCATCATCCAAAAAATCTACAAAAAATAAATTCTGGAGAGGAGGCAGAGAAAAGGGAATTCTATTGCCTTGTTGGTGAAACGCACTCAGTCATGTCCAGCTCTTTGCAACCCCATGGACTATACAGTCCATGAAATTCTCCAAGCCAGAATACTGGAATGGGTAGTCTTTCCCTTCTCTGAGGGACCTTCCCAACCCAGGGATTGAACCCCGGTCTCCTGTATTGCAGGTGGATTCTTTACCAGCTGAGCTACAAGGGAAGTTCACTGCTGGTAGGAATGTAAACTAATATAGCCACTGTGGAGAACAGTATGCAGGTTCCTTATAAAACTAAAAACAGAACGACCATATGACCCAGCAAATTGACTACTGGGCACACACCCAGAGAAAAGCATAATTCAAAAAGATATATGCACTCCAGTGTTCACTGTAGCACTATTTACAATACCCAGGGCATAGAAGCAACCTAAATGTCCATCAACAGGTGAATGGATAAAGATGTGGTATATATACAGTGGACTGTTAGTCATAAAAAGGAGTGAATTTGGGTCATTTGTAGAGATATGGATGGAACTAGATCCTGTCATACGGAGTGAAGTAAGTCAGAAAGAGAAAAACAAATATCATACATTAATGTATATACGTGGAAACTAAAAAAATGGTACAGATGAATCTATTTGCAGGGTAGGAATAGAGATGCAGATATAGAGAATGGACATGTGGACACGGAGGGGAAGGGGACAGTGGGACAAATTGGGAGATTAAGATTAACATATATACACTACCGTGTGTAAAATAGTTGGTGGGAACCTGCTGTATAGCACAGGGAGCTCAGCTCGGTGTTCTGTTATGACCTAGATGGGTGGGATGAGGGGGGATGTGTGGGAAGGAGGTCCAAGAGGAAAGGGATATATGTATACATATAACCGATTCACTTTGATGTACAGCAGAAACGAACACAACATTGTAAAGCAATTATACTGCAATTAAAAAAACAATTAAGCCAATGGGAAAATTATAAAATGAATGCTAAGTTAGATAAAATAATAACGTTAATATTAAATTCACTAAATTTGATAACTGTATTGTGGATATGTAAGAGAACATTGCTATTCTTAGGAAATACACTCTGAAGTGTTCAGCTCAAATAGTTCCACAAAATAATTTTAAAGCGATTTGGGTAGAATATCAATACTAGATGAGTCCAGGAAAAAGTTATGCAATTGTTTTTTTTTTTTAACATATCACATTCTTGCAGTTTTTCTATAAGCTTAAAATTATTTGCAAATATAAAGCTTAAAAATTAGTTTCAACTTACTCTGCCACTAACAATTGCTGAATGTACCTTCTTCATTTCTTCCTTCCCAGCAGAGTATTGTTTTTTATAATCTGCTATTTTGATAGGGATAAATAGTATTAATGTGTATTTGTTACTAATGAGGCTGAAAATGTGTTCGTGTTTATTGGCAGTTTGTATTTTAATATATAAATGATATATTTCTTTTTCATTTCCAGGCACAATTTTATTCAATAAAAGACTATAGCTTCGGTACTCTGGGACAACCCAGAGGGATGGGATGGGGAGGAAGGTGAGAGAGGGGTTCAGGAGTCAGGGGACACATGTACACCCATGGATGATTCATGCTAATGCATGGCAAAAACCACCACAATATTGTAAAGTAATTAGCCTCCAATTAAAATAAATAAATTAATTCTTAAAAATAAGTAAAAATAAAATACAAAAAGAAAAAAAAGACTATAGCTTCCATTAAGCTACATTGACTGATGAATGTCAGGAACAAAGTCTTCAACATTTTCAAAGAAAATTGAGAATTGGATTTTATAGGGCTGTTTCCCTCAGGAAGTTCAATAATGCTGAAAGAATAATTTAATGTAGGTAAGGGGTCACTCAGCAAAAAGTCAAAGCACGTATAATTCCCGTCCAGAGGGGCCTGTTTTCACTTTTTAATTACCCATGCACTCCAGGTAGACTGCCACTAGGTGGGGGTAGTGCTCAGTGTTGTAGTCTCAGCAGCCGGAACTCCATTTCCTAATGTCTAAGCCGTCATTCATTTATTCAATGAATCTATGAATCTCTTTTCCAGGTTCTGTGCTGGACTGCTGGTTTTTTGAATCCACTGGCTCATGTATTTTCAAGTATAGATTGTTAGTAGTATAATCAGAACTAATTTCCTTTTTGAAAATCATTTCAAATGGAATGTAAGTATTATTTAAATAAATAGTAAATATGCTTTAAATGTTTCCCATGATACTTAATTGATATTTTGCCTGACTAAATATTAGCTATACAATTAGCAGTTCAGTCTAAAACTACAGACTCCCAAACTGAACACACAGTATTTTACCCTAGACTCTTTAACCTGAGATTAATTTCCCCTTTGTTGGGTTAGTGATCTATTTTCTCCCAGTTTAAGAAACAGGTCTCAAAGGAAATGAGGTGGTGCACCCCTGTCTAGGGGTTCCAGTAATGTTGTTCACCTCACAGATCACAAATCTACTCTCAGATACACATCAAAAACCTGATACATGTCAAAAACCTAAGAAAAGCACTTATGGCCAAGGAACAGTCCCTCTTTCTCCTTATCGAAAGGAGTCATTCATCAACTTGTTATATAAAAAGAATTTACTTTTCTTTATGACATTGGCTCCTTCCATCAGAAAATGTTTCATTTAAATATTAATAAAATTATTTATTAACAGATCTACAATTCATAGCATTTAGCAACAGGACTCACATTTTAACTGGACAAACAAATGTTAATACTTTTAAACAATCTGAGTATCAGCAAAGTCAGAGGATGACAAAAAATTATCACATCATACCTTCTATGACTTGAATTTTAATATATTTGGTAGACCAAGAAAGTGTTGTGAGATATTCAGTTCAGCTCAGTTCAGTTCAGTCGCTCAGTCGTGTCCGACTCTCCGCGACCCCATGAATCACAGCACGCCAGGCCTCCCTGTCCATCACCAACTCCCGGAGTTCACCCAAACTCATGTCCACAGAGTCGGTGATGACATCCAGCCATCTCATTCTCTGTCGTCCCCTTCTCTTCCCGCCCCCAACCTTTCCCAGCATCAGAGTCTTTTCCAGTGAGTCAACTCGTCGAATGAGGTGGCCAAAGTATTGCAGTTTCAGCTTTAGCATCAGTCCCTCCAATGAACATCCAGGATTGATCTCCTTTAGAATGGACTGGTTGGATCTCCTTGCAGTCCAAGGGACTCTCAAGAGTCTTCTCCAACACCACAGCTCAAAAGCATCGATTCTTCAGTGATCAGCTTTCTTCACAGTCCAACTCTCACATCCATACATGACCACGGGAAAAACCATTGCCTTGACTAGACGGACCTTGGTTGGCAAAGTAATGTCTCTGCTTTTTAATATACTATCAAGATCGGTCATAACTTTCCTTCCAAGGAGTAAGCGTCTTTTAATTTCATGGCTGCAATCAGCATCTGCAGTGATTTTGGAGCCCAAAACAATAAAGTCTGACACTGTTTCCACTGTTTTTCCATCTATTTCCCATGAAGTGATGGGACCAGATGCCATGATCTTTGTTTTCTGAATGTTGAGCTTCAAGCCAACCTTTTCACTCTCCTCTTTCACTTTCATCAAGAGGCTTTTGAGTTCCTCTTCACTTTCTGCCATAAGGGTGGTGTCATCTGCATATCTGAGGTTATTGATATTTCTCTCGGCAATCTTGATTCCAGCTTGTGCTTCTTCCAGCCCAGCGTTCCTCATGATGTACTCTGCATATAAGTTAAATAAGCAAGGTGACAATATACAACCTTGACGTACACCTTTTCCTATTTGGAACCAGTCTGTTGTTCCATGTCCAGTTCTAACTGTTGCTTCCTGACCTGCATACAGGTTTCTCAAGAGGCAGGTCAGGTGGTCTGGGATTCCCATCTCTTTCAGAATGTTCCACAGTTTATTGTGATCAACACAGTCAAAGACTTTGGCATAGTCAATGAAGCAGAAATTGATGTTTTTATGGAACTCTCTTGCTTTCTCCATGATCCAGCGGATGTTGGCAATTTGATCTCTGGTGCCTCTGCCTTTTCTAAAACCTGCTTGAACATCTGGGAGTTCACGGTTTACATACTGCTGAAGCCTGGCTTGGAGAATTTTGAGCATGACTTTACTAGCGTGTGAGATGAGTGCAATTGTGCGGTAGTTTGAGCATTCTTTGGCATTGCCTTTCTTTGGGATTGGAATGAAGACTGACCTCTTCCAGTCCTGTGGCCACTGCTGAGTTTTCCAAATCTGCTGGCATATTGAGTGCAACACTTTCACAGCATCATCTTTCAAGACTTGAAATAGCTCAACTGGAATTCCATCACCTCCACTAGCTTTGTTTATAGTGATGCTTTCTAAGGCCCACTTGACTTCACATTCCAAGATGTCTGGCTCTAGGTCAGTGATCACGTTATCGTGACTATCTTGGTCGTGAAGATCTTTTTTGTGAGATATTAGGCAAATATAAATAATTCTTTTAATAAATAATTTTAAATACGGCAAGCAGCAAGCAATCTGATTTTCTTTACTAAGAGGTTTCCTTTTAAAAATTATCCACTCATTCTTACGTCTTTTAATGCCCCACTTGTGTGATATGTGCTCAAAATTTATCTATTAAAAATCAATATACATAATGGCATTGAGTTAAATAATCAAATATCATTTGCATAAGCATCACTGACTCAATGGACATGAATTTGAGCAAACTCCGGGAGACAGTGGAAGACAGAAGAGCCCAGCATGCTATATATTCCATGGGGTCAACAAAGAGTCAGAAACGACTGAAAAACAGCATACTTGCAAATGAGTTGATCATTTGTGTCTTATTCTCAGGAGATTTGTCTTCATTAACCCATTTCTGCTCCTCTGTCATTTTCCCTCCCTATTTCTTGCTCTCACATCCATATCCCTCTGAACCACCTATGTGTCTATCTTCAGTTTACCTCCTCTACCCTCTGCCCTGCCTGAACCTAAAACCTCATTATCTCTGTCTCAGACATTTAGTGGCCTCCTAACATCTCTCCTGGAATCAGAAAAAATAAAGCATGCAGCCAGCTTACTAAGATCCCCGTAGTAGTCCTCCAAAGACAGGAGAAAAAATTGTATTACTATTGCCACAAACCATTGGTCAATTAATCTATTGATAAATAGGCCTTTTTTTAAATCACTTTTAGTTTTATAAGATTCTATTGTAGTGAATGAAGTAAAGTGCACAAGTTCCTGCCTTCGTTTTCACCTTTCTACCATCCCTTCTTCACACTTCAGAATTAGAGACTTCTTTATAAAATTTAAGATTGATCAATCAGGTCTATCTCATGCTTCAAACCCTTCAATGGTTCCCTGTTAACCTTGAAATTAAGTTCAAATTCCATAACAGTTACTAACCCTTTAAAAAAATCTGGCCTGTATTTAGTATTGCAGCTTCACTTCTCTTCACTCATCTCTGTCTCATACTTACCATTGTAGCCATCCTAATTTCCCTCAAATATCATTCTTCTTCTGGACTCTAAGTTTTTTCACAGACATACTACCTGTCATAAGCATGCTACTTAATTTTATATCTTTCAAAAGTCCACCTTGGATATTCTTCCATGAAGCCTTTCCTAATCTTGCTAATAGTTACTTATTTTGTCCTCTGCTATATCCCACGTTATATTATTTCATTTTCTACACTGCAATATAATTAATTTACATTCCTACATTTGATACTCGATTATAGTCCTTTAAAAAGACAGGAACTAAAAGTTACATATTGTACCTATATAGGGTAGTGCCTGACCCCTAATAGGGGCTCAACATCAGTTTAATTTGAACTAAAAGTGCTACTCCATAATAAGTTTAATGAAGAATCTCTCCCATGAATAATTATATTAACAGTTTAATCTATTTCTGGCCAGCCTGGTTCTCGTTGCAAAAAGAAACATCCTATTTCTGGTTTGCATTTACATTACCTTTATGACACTCAATATTAACATAGTGAGACCAACAGTGGAAAGTTATGCTTAATAGTGCCCTATTCATAGTCCCAATTATACTTTATAATTGTTCTTTGATATAATGTAAGTAATAATAATAACGCTCATTATTATTAACATCAAGTATTTATTATGTGTCTGACATTGGACTTTGTGCTTTTATATGATTATCTAATTCAATATTCAAAGCAACTCTTTCCCATTCCTTATTTAAATAGACCTGTGTTGATGTGGCCTCCAGGTCACTTTGGAAATAAATACATTAATCGGTTATTCATTTTGTGGCAATATACATAAATTGTCTTCAGAGAGCATCTGTCTAGTATCCCGAAGGAGAATAAATCAGAACACAGACATGAAAATGTATTTAAGACTTTTCCTAAAAAATTTGTTTCAGGGGAATTTAATGTCTGCGCAGTGAGTCTTCCAGGCTCTCTTCAATACATGAGTGAATTAAAAGCATGAACAAATGTCGACGCTGCAAGCACGGTGAGTTTATTGACTTTTGTCATGTAGGAGTATCTACTGGATAGGACAGTTAGTGGCAGAAATGCCTGGTGTGGTAGTCTCTGCCTTGTTTGACACACTGATGTAAAAATGAGTATTATTGATTAATTTTTTTAAAAGACAATTTTCCAGAGACTAGATTAGAATCTGAAAATGCTATTAACCTCACAGCAATGGAAAAGACTAACTCCGTTTGATGAAACCAGCTAAAGAGAAATTCAGGTTAGGGGCCAGTAACCTCAGAAAAATTAGTTCATTGTACCAGTTGCAGTGGCAAGCAAATATAGTTTTGAACATTCCAATTGGATTTAATGTATCTGGAAGCTCTGACACACCACCGGGATAACGTGTGCATGAGGGTCAAATTTTTAAAACATTTTCTTTTTTGTCTGCAGGGTTAAGAGAAGAAAAGAAGGAAAAGGTAATGCCTTCATGTTTATATACTCATTGTTTATCAAATAAGAATATTCTTCCTCAAACAAGGAAGAATCCTTTGAACTTTACCCACTCAAGCATGTAGCTTAATGATTATTTGCATAGGAATATTTTTATTTTCTGCTTATTTTATTTAGATAAATTGTTGTTTGTTTGGGGGATATTCTTAGAATAAGGAATTTTCACTGATTCCAACAGAGAACTAGAATTATAAATGATAAAATATAAGATTAGAATTGTCAATGATGTGAACTGGTTTAAAAAGAGGAAATTTGCTAGGAAAAATAGAATAAAACTAGCTGAAAATACCAGAGAAGGCAATGGCAACCCACTCCAGTACCCTTGCCTGGAAAATCCCATGAACAGAGGAGCCTGGTAGGCTACAGTCCATGGGGTCGCTAAGAGTCGGACACGACTGAGCAACTTCATTTCACTTTCATGCATTGAGAAGGAAATGGCAACCCACTCCAGTATTCTTGGCCTGGAGAATCCCAGGGACCGGGAGCCTGGTGGGCTGCCATCTATGGGGTGGCACAGAGCTGGACACGACTGAAGCGACTTAGCAGCAGCAGCAGCAGCTGAAAATACATGTGTTTTATATGATGAGTTGTAAGGCAGAGTTTAAAACATTTGAGTTTTACAAATTTTATTGTTTACTCAAATTACTTAGTCAAAAATTAATGTTCTGTGCTTATTGGATAATGCAGCTAATTCTTTTATTATAAGTATACTCTCATTTTCATCAAAATAAGACAGTTTCTAGTAAGAGAAAAGAAACATTTTAATGCTAATTGTTAAAGTGAGTTAAAAGCAGCAACAGTAATGATAAATTGAGTTAACATGTAAGAGTCACTGGTTAAAAACATTAGATAGTGACCATGAACATATTTTTATCAAAAAGATTATATTTAAATATACAAATATTTACAATTCAAAATAACCAAATTAAGAGAACCTCAAAATAAAAGGGGAAAGGATATAAACCAACAATCTACTCAACAGATGATAATTTGCTCACAGGTATATTTTTAATTATAGTGATAATACAATAATTTCATCTTAGTAATTTTTATTGTATTATAGTGATAATAAAAATAACAATCTTCACTAATAATCAAAACACAAAGCAAAACATCAGTGTGGCACTACCTAAAGAAACTAACAAAATTTCAAAATATTGGTAATTCCTATAGGTAGGAGACTATGGTAAATTGACAATTACACAATCCTTTCAGAAAGTAATGTAACAAAAATCACAAAAATGTTTATATGATTTGATACTGTAATACCACTCTTCACAATTTATTTTTAAAAAATAATCCAAAAGCGAGAAAAGGTACACAAATGCAACAAAATTGCAAGGAAATTGAAAATGTCCTCAGTGTCCAACAATATGGAAATGATTAAATAAAGTAAGCTATATCAACTCACAAGGATATTGTACAAGTAAAACTTACAAAGTCTATGGCAACATGAAAAAATACTTTTCATAAAATAGGTTAAAAAATAAAAATATATATCTATAGGACAGTTATAATTATATAAAAACTATTTATATATGAGAGACCAGAAAAAAGGGTGAAAAATTAAATGCTAATTATTTTAGATCTTAGATGAGTACTCTACATTTTTAACGTCTATCACATTTGTATAAAGCAAGTTAAAAATAAAATCTAATTTACATAAAACATTTTCTATCTGATATTAAAATGCTGGCATTCACTACACCAATATCAGGACCTTAATAGAACCAGCTTAAGCCTTCCTTAACTCCAAGTTCTTCAGAGTAGGACAGTCCAATAATTTATCTTGGCTTCAGGCAACTATCTCATCCGTGAAACAATAGGAATTGTATTGGACCTGTGAGTCTCACACTTTTTTAATCCCGCAAATCTTCATTAAAACTAAATCTTATACAAAATGGGTGAAAGTAGAGTGCCTATGGCTAAAGCATAAGGAGAGCATGATGCTCTGCAGATGGCTCTGTTCCTTCTCCCCTCCCTAAACTCCACCTCTGAAAGCAATCTGTAAAAAGACTCTGAGAAACCCCAGTCAAAGCTAACAGATTAAATATTTTAAGGGTTCTTTTTTAGCTAAAATATAGGTATTGAAATTGTACAGTTCTCTTCTGTTATACTTTTATGTGTGTCAGATCCTCAAATAGATTGTAAACACTTTTATGTTAGAAAGTGTCCCTTATAAACTGGCTTGAAAGGTGAAAGTGTTAGTCACTCAGTCCTGTCCAACTCTTTGCAACCCCATGGACCTGGTAGTCCACGAGGCTCCTCTGTCTATGGAACTCTCCACGTAAGAATACTGGAGTAGGTTGCCATTCCCTTCTCCATGGGATCTTCCCAATAAACTGACTTAGGCCATCTAAATTTACTTTGCTATAGCCACTCAGAGAAAGAATCATTGAATGAACAAAAAAATGAAATGAGAAAATTTAAATATTGGCATTTTTTATTTTGCAACAAAAAACAAAGTCCAGCAATAAGTTTTTCTATCTTCTGGCTAATCAAAATTACACAGAAACATAGTTTTGAAAGACTTAAATACAATTAAATCAGAATAATAAAGGCATATGGAGCACTATTTTCTGAGATAATAGCATTAAAGAGAAAAATCCATGTTCTGGTACTCTTGCTTCCTAAAATTCTCATGATACTTTTAGTTCATGATTTTGATGGAAGCAAAGCAGAATTACTTCTATTATTCAAGTTTATTACTTAAAAATCCATAAACAGAACTGCAATAACCCCTAAAGTCTGATGTGGTTGGCCTGATGGTTTCAGCAAGTGAGACCCTGTGACATAAGATTGCTCTCTCCTAACACGTTTAAAATTCTTACCATTAGAATCATTTTCTTGGATAGATGATTAAGAAGACCACAGAGAATATACATATTTTCTAGTAAGTAGAACTTCCATTAATCTTCTGTCATATGTTGGTTTTTTGGATTAGCTAGTGGTCCTCCAAGAATATATAAAGAACCCAAGGTTAAAGATTAGAAAAGAGAGAGCTGGATTAAGGGAAAAAAAAAAAAAACATAGCAGGACCAAACTCTGGTTAAAAAAAAAAAAAAAAAACAGAGCAAGAACTGTCTAGAATTGTGAAGGGTCTAGAAAAATACTTGGAAAGGAACAGATGAAAGGGAAAATTCTGTTTATCAAAATGGGATATGGGAGTCAATAACAGCTAAATCACTTAAGAAATATATTGATAACTACCTTTTTAGCTGTATGACTCTTTTTGAGATCATTTATTGGGAACATTAGTTTACTGTAATTACAACCCTAACACTTTAACTTAAATACTCTTATTTAACTAAATTTTACCAACGATAAAGATGAAAATAATCATAAGCTTGGCAGTCAGGGCAGTCAGAAATAGAAATTCCAGCTCTATCTCTTACTGGTTATGTAATCACTCAAAAGAGCAATTTAGAGACTTTCCTAGAGGTCCAGTGGCTAAGACTCTGCCATCTCAATGCAGAGGGCATGGGTTTGATCCCTGTTTGGAGAAACTACATCCCACATGCTGTAACTAAAGATCCTGCATGCTGGAACTAAGACCTGGCACAGCGAAATTAAAACAAAAAAAAATTTTTTTAAAGAGCAGTTTAGTCTATAGGTTTAGCCCATTGATTCATGATTCAATTCTTTCAAAGTCCAGGAATGCTACTTATCATGTGTATTAAGTAACTTACCCAGGATTAAGCCCCTAATTCTCCATTTCTTTATTTTTAAATAAGGTTTGATGATGATAATGATGAAGATAGATACTACATAAATATAACTAATTAAAGCTCTTTTCACACTTTCTAACATATAGTGGTGGTGATGTTTTAGTATCTCAGTTGTGTCCAACTCTTGCAACCCCATGGACTGTAGCCCTCCAGGTTCCTCTGTCCATGGAATTCTCTAGGCAAGAATACTGGAGTGGGTTGCCATTTCCTTCCTCAGGGCCCTTCCTAACCCAGAGATCAAACACAGGTCTCTTGCATTGCTGACAGATTCTTTACCAACTGAGCCACCAGGAAAGCCCACATAAAATACACTAATAAATACCAACCACCACCATTATTAGGTTGCCTAACTTCTCTGGACTTTAGCTTGTCATGTATACAAGGAAAGTAACATATTTACTGTACTACTTATTTTCAAGACTAGAATAAAAAATAATAATAAAAGCACTTAACACAATATCTTCACATTGTATCTACCTAGTATCATGCAGTATCCTTCCCATTTAAAGCCTAAGTGTCTTCAGAAGTGTTTCCAATGAGTATTGCTTTCTCCTAAAGTGAATTCGCTATACACTCATTTAATATCAAATATGTGTGATGTTGGAGAAGGAAATGGCAACCCACTCTAGTGTTCTTGCCTGGAGAATCCCAGGGACGGGGGAACCTGGTGGGCTTCCGTCTATGGGGTCACACAGAGTCGGACACGACTGAAGTGACTTAGCAGCAGCAGCAGCAGCATATGTGATGTTATGTACTATCTTTGTAACAATGATTATATCTTTTTAGAAGAAATTAATTGTATTTTCCACCCAATGTCTACTGCCTCTCTAGTCATTCAGAAAATTCTACAATTCCAATCTTTCTGTGCGGGATCATTTATGCCCCAACTCTGAATTATGTGCCTCTTTTATAAGTGAATCTACTATTATTCTAGGGATGAGTCATGTAACTCAGGTCTGGCTAGTCTAAGTAGCTCATTCCCTTGATCTTGGGTTTGATTCAGAAATAACACATGACCTTATCCAAGCCAATGAGTCCGAGTCTTCGGATTTTCCTGTGTATTCTGAAAAAGAGGTATGTCCTTTTCCAGCTGAACATGAAACTAGGTAGATACAGGCCTAAAGCTCCTTATTACCATGTGGAACCTAAGCATATATTATCATGAATAAATTCCAGATTCAACCATAATAATTTCATTTGAGTATTTTAAAAAATAAAAAAGAGAAAGATTTCCCAGAAAGAGGACTGATTTGAGGTTATAAAGTGATTAATCAATCAGTTCAATTCAGTGGCTCAGTCATGTCCACCTCTTTGCAGCCCTGTCCATCACCAACTCCCAGAGCTTGCTCAAACTCATGACCATTGAGCCCCTGATGCCATCCAGCCATCTCATCCTCTGTTGTCCCCTTCTCCTCCTGCCTTCAGTCTTTCCCAGCATCAGGATCTTTTCCAATGAGTCAGTTCTTCTCATCAGGTGGCCAAAGTATTGGAGTTTCAGCGTCAGCATCAGGTCTTCCACTGAGTATTGAGGACTGATCTCCTTTTGGATGGACTCGTTGGATATCCTTGTAGTCCTAAGGACTCTCAAGCGTCTTCTCCAACACCACAGTTCAAAAGCATCAATTCTTCATCGCTCAGCTTTCGCTATGGTCCAACTCTCATATCCATACATGACTACTGGAAAAAACATAGCTTTAACTAGACAGACCTTTGTCGACAAAGTAATATTTCTGCTTTTTAATATGCTGTCTTGGTTGGTCATAGCTTTTCTTCCAAGGAGAAACGTCTTTTAATTTCATGGCTGCAGTCACCATCTGCTGCAATTTTGGAGCCCCAAAAAATAAAGTCTGTCACTGTTTCCACTGTTTCCCCATTTGCCATGAAGTGATGGGCCCGGATGCCATGATCTTAGTTTCTGAATGTTGAGCTTTAAGCCAGCTTTTTCACTCTCCTCTTTCACCTTCATCAAGAGGCTCTTTACTCCCTCTTCACTTTCTGCCATAAGGGTGGCATCATCTGCATATATAAGGTAATTGATATTTTTCCCAGCCATCTTAATTTCAGCTTGTGCTTCATCCAGCCTGGCATTTTCCATGAAGTACTCTGCATATAAGTTAAATAAGCAGGGTGATAATATACAACCTTGACGTACTCCTTTCCCAATTTTGAACCAGTCTGTTGTTTCATGTGAGGTTCTGTTTGTTGCTTCTTGACCTACATACAGACTTCTCAGGAGGCAGGTCAGGTGGTCTGGTATTCCCATCTCTTAGAATTAACCACAGTTTGTTGTGATCCACACAGTAGTAGGTCATTTTCGTCTTTCTGTAGTAAAACCTAGACATCTTTTCTTTTTATTGAAATATAGTTGATCTAAAATATTGTTTTGTTTTCAGGCACATAGCACAGTGGTTCAGTTATATATATTCTTCAAATTCTCTTCCCTATAGACCACTATAAAATATTGAATGATTTCCTTGTACTATAAAAGCAAATTCCTGTTGGCTATCAGTTTTATATACAGTAGTGTGTGTATGTTAATCCCAAACTCCTAGTTTTAACTTACCATCTACTTTGGCAACCATAAGCTCATTTTCTACATCTTATTTTTTTAATCTCTCCCTGAAAGCACTTTGAAGATCAAGACTTCTCCCTCTGTTGCTTATTTGTAGTCTTGCATATATTGGAGATGAGTTTGACTTAATTCTACAATCTCCACTCTAAATATATGATTTGGTTAACTATTATCCCAACAAAATGGAAAATAAAAGCATATTTTAAACAGATAATATCAGAAAAAAGAAAACATGAGTTCTTTAGTAATAGCTTTGCCTGAAGAAATACAACATTTTGGCCTATCGCATGACGACAACAGGTGATTAAACCCGTACTATTTGGCAATTCTTTCATTAAACCACCTAGAAATCTGTCAAAGATCTTATACACAAGCAAATACCAGAGTAGGAAAAGGAAAAAACCCAGACTATTACTTGCTTTCATTGTTTTTGGCCTGGATTCTGAATAATTCCTTAAAAATTATTTAAAGTAATTTATGACTTTAAATTTATGAATTTAAAGAAATTATTTAAATTATTTATGACAGCTTTTCAGGAAGAAGTCAATATAAAATTTTAAAAATTGATGTCTCAAAGTTCTTTTTCCAGTATCTCAAGGAAGTAATTTTTACTGAATTACGTAAAAGCAAAGGTTAGTAATCAACTCTTAATATATTCAATATTAGAAAAATAATATGTCAAATCCCAAATTCCAAGCCCTATGCTGTCTCCTATTTAAGTAGCATGATGACAATATATTACAGTATTAATTTGTGTATCAGAGAATCATTCAAAACACTAAATCTAATAAAACTAACAAAATAAGATATTATCAAATTGGCAGTATTTTGAAAGAATATTGGTATAAATATTTCCATTTGCATATAGATTTACATTAACCAAATAAGACCTTCAATTTGCCACAAATATTGCTACATCAATAGAGCAATAATCTTAGGAACTAACTAATAACTCTAAAGTTCTCTTGATACCTAACTGACTAAAACCCTTTGGTTAGGGTTTATTACAAATTGTTTCTTCATCCTTTCTTCTATTGGTTCAACCCTTATTTCTCTCTGGGTGCTTGGCCCTGGGATACAAAGAATAATAAGATACTCTTAATGCCTATTCGGAGAAGGCAATGGCACCCTACTCCAGTACTCTTACTTGGAAAATCCCATGGACGGCGGAGCCTGGTAGACTGCAGTCCAGGGGGTCGCTAAGAGTCGGACACGACTGAACGACTTCACTTTCACTTTTCACTTTCATGCATTGGAGAAGGAAATGGCAACCCACTCCAGTGTTCTTGCCTGGAGAATCCCAGGGACGGGGGAGCCTGGTAGGAGGCCATCTATGGGGTCACACAGAGTCGGACACGACTGAAGTGACTTAGCATCAGCAGCAACCGCCCATTAGGAGTTCATAGTCTGAGAAAACAACACACACAAACAAATAACTGTGGTATTTAACGTGGCAAATACTATGACAGAAACAAGAACAAAGGATAGATTTGGAGCACAGTAGAGGGAAAGATGTTCTTTATCTGGAGAGTTTAAAGAAAGTTCAAAAAAGAAAAAGAATAATTTGATCTGGAACTAGAACCATGATAAGCCTTTCACACAGAATTTACTCTATCAAAAGGAGATTCCTGGGGTGCTTAGGAATTTTTATTTCAAAGGTAAATATTTGTAATAGTAAAGGAGATCAATCCTGGGTGTTCATTGGAAGGACTGATGCTAAAGCTGAAACTCCAATACTTTGGCCACCTCATGCAATGAGTTGACTCACTGGAAAAGACTCTGATGCTGGGAGGGATTGGGGGTAGGAGGAGACGGGGACGACAGAGAATGAGATGGCTGGATGGCATCGTCAACTCGATGGACATGAGTTTGAGTGAACTCCGGGAGTTGGTGATGAACAGGGAGACCTGGCGTGCTGTGATTCATGGGGTCGCAAAGAGTCGGACACGACTGAGCGACTGAACTGAACCTCTTTTTTAAAAAGTTCCTAAAAGTAACTTCAGGAAGTTACTTCCTAAACAAAGCAGAATTTTGAAATTTAACAACATGACTTCATATTAGCTTAATTACAAGACAAAAAACATAATCACAACCTCAAGTCAACAAAGGCAAAAGTCATTTAGCCTGAGTTTGAAATGGGAAAAATAAGAATTAAGTTCTTCTTTCACCAAACAGTGAGAACTAGCTCTACGATCCTGCAAAAGAAGTCTCAAAAATAAATACCACTCGCCAATGAAGAGCAAAGATTTAGCACATTTTCAGAATGTAGGCTCTACCTCCTGCTGTGGTAGGAAGAATAAAGGAAGGACGTATCTTTTAGCTCTGGGGACTCTACAAGATTCCGCACTGTGGTTGCCAAATGCCAGATGCCCTTTGGCAATTCCTAATGACTACTGGCTCTGAGGTAAGAATCAGAATAAGGAACCCATACACTGAAGAATAAACCCCAATGTTTCCAAGACACATAGCCTAGCAGACATCTGTGTACCCAATAAGGCTTGTTGTATGTGAACTGATTCTTGTATGATCTTAGAAGGCCAGGAAGTACATTCCCTCTTGACTTAAGATTTCTGAAATAGCTCTCTGCATTTCAATTAATCCATTGCTAAAGCTCTTTTTTATAGCATGTCAGCTGCTGAAACAGTGATAATGATAGTTTCTAATTAACCCAGAAAGTTCAGAGGAGAGAGGAAGAAAAATGTGCCTTGTTGGCTCCAGGGCATAAGTCAACTTTATAGACGAGTAATGTTAAAACTTCACAGGTGCCAGAAGCATCTCCTGGCTGCATTCAGAATCAGGACACCAACATCTATAAGACATCTGACAAATCTTTTTTTGAAGTCTCCCCAGGGAATGAGGTTTCCCATTGTCCTGTGAGTAGCCATTTCTATGGAAAGAGTAATGTATATTTCACATAATCTCCTGCTTCTAAATTCTTCTTGACATTCCCTTCCTTTAAATAATAAAGCTAAAATAAATCTATGCATCTAAATGTTAAGAAAAAGGATAACTCAATCTTCATATTTAAAAATTCCCCCCTCTTCTCATTGTTTCCACTGAAGAGGAAAAACATTCTCAGTCTGAGAGGCTAGGAAATGTTAGAAAATACTGCCTACACTTAATTTTTCATGTTAGCCAGTTATGTTTTTAATTTTTCAGGAATGACAGATCATATGTTGCACAATTGGTCTTCCCTCAGGAAATATGGGAAGGAATTTCCAGAAAACTTGGTAACTGCCACTTGTTCAAATGCCACAGAAAGAGATGTTTTTGGCTCGATTTGAGTCCTATTGGGAGGCTGAAAGTGATGGGCAAGGAGTATATTCAGTTCCAAGTACACTGTACACTGTACATTTTGCACTCTATGATTCTGAGATTAATAATGTATCCAGCCCAGGTGTGAAAACACCGAGCACATATCCCAGAAAGTTGTATTCTGAAATTGTTTTAACCTCTCATAATTAAGGTTGGGCAGTAATGGGAAGATTTAAGCTTCCAGAACTTTCAATCTGATCATTATTAGCCCAGATCTAACATCTGCAATTGTGTGAAATACCTTGGGGAGAACCAGAAACACCTCAGTCTGTCACTGAAGATTGCTGCTGATATTCTTACTGTACTACTATCCTCTGTAGGACTTAGAGTTTACCAAAGGGTGAATTGTAGTGCATTACCATATATCTGATACATAGAGTGCCTGATGAACTATGGATGGAGGTTCATGACATTGTACAGGAGACAAGGACCAAGACCATCCCCATGTAAAAGAAATGCAAAAAAGCAAAATGGCTGTCTGAGGAGGCCTTACAAATAGCTGTGAAAAGAAGAGAAGTGAAAAGCAAAGTAGAAAAGGAAAGATATAAGCATCTGAATACAGAATTCCAAAGAATAGCAAGGAGAGATAATAAAGCCTTCCTCAGCGATCAATGCAAAGAAATAGAGGAAAACAACAGAATAGGAAAGACAAGAGATCTCCTCAAGAAAATTAGAGATATCAAGGGAACATTTCATGCAAAGATGGGCTCGATAAAGGACAGAAATGGTGTGGAACTAACAGAAGCAGAAGATATTAAGAAGAGGTGGCAAGAATACACAGAAGAACTGTACAAAAAGATCTTCACGACCAAGATAATCACAATGGTGTGATCACTCACCTAGAGTCAGATATCTTGGAATGTGAAGGCAAGTGGGCCTTAGAAAGCATCACTACAAACAAAGCTAGTGGAGGTGATGGAATTCCAGTTGAGCTATTTCAAATCCTGAAAGATGATGCTGTGAAAGTGCTGCACTCAATATGCCAGCAAATTTAGAAAACTCAGCAGTGGCACAGGACTGGAAAAGGTCAGTCTTCATCCCAATCTCAAAGAAAGACAATGCCAAAGAATGCTCAAACTACCGCACAATTGCCCTCATCTCACACGCTAGTAAAATCATGCTCAAAATTCTCCAAGCCAGGCTTCAGCAATATGTGAACCGTGAACTTCCAGATGTTCAAGCAGGTTTTAGAAAAGACAGAGGAACCAGAGATCAAATTGCAAACATCTGCTGGATCATGGAAAAAGCAAGAGAGTTCCAGAAAAACATCTATTTCTGCTTCATTGACTATGCCAAAGCCTTTAACTGCGTGGATCACAATAAACTGTGGAAAATTCTGAAAGAGATGGGAATCCCAGACCACCTGACCTGCCTCTTGAGAAATCTGTATTCAGGTCAGGAAGCAACAGTTAGAACTGGACATGGAACAACAGACTGGTTCCAAATAGGAAAAGGTGTACGTCAAGGTTGTATATTGTCACCTTGCTTATTTAACTTATATGCAGAGTACATCATGAGGAACGCTGGGCTGGAAGAAGCACAAGCTGGAATCAAGATTGCCGAGAGAAATATCAATAACCTCAGATATGCAGATGACACCACCCTTATGGCAGAAAGTGAAGAGGAACTCAAAAGCCTCTTGATGAAAGTGAAAGAGGAGAGTGAAAAGTTTGGCTTGAAGCTCAACATTCAGAAAACAAAGATCATGGCATCTGGTCCCATCACTTCATGGGAAATAGATGGAAAAACAGTGGAAATAGTGTCAGACTTTATTTTTGGGCGCTCCAAAATCACTGCAGATGCTGATTGCAGCCTTGAAATTAAAAGACGCTTACTCCTTGGAAGGAAAGTTATGACCAACCTAGATAGCATATTAAAAAGCAGAGACATTACTTTGCCAACCAAGGTCCGTCTAGTCAAGGTTATGGTTTTTCCCGTGGTCATGTATGGATGTAAGTTGGACTGTGAAGAAGGCTGATTGCCGAAGAATTGATGCTTTTGAACTGTGGTGTTGGAGAAGACTCTTGAGAGTCCCTTGGACTGCAAGGAGATCCAACCAGTCCATTCTAAAGGAGATCAGTCCTGGATGTTCATTGGAAGGACTAATGCTAAAGCTGAAACTCCAATACTTTGGCCACCTCATGCGAAGAGTTGACTCACTGGAAAAGACTCTGATGCTGGGAGGGATTGGGGGCAGGAGGAGAAGGGGAAGACAGAGAATGGGATGGTGGATGGCATCATCGACTCGATGGACATGAGTTTGAGTGAATTCCGGGAGTTGCTGATGGACAGGAAGGCCTGGCGTGCTGTGTTTCATGTGGTCACAAAGAGTCGGACAGGACTGAGTGACTGAACTGAACCGTACATCCAGTGGTTTAGAGGAATACGTAGAAATGCTGGTCCATTCAGACTTTAGGACTGAAGTTCCCCTGTTAGATGGCTTTGACTTTAATAAGCATTTTCCAGGACTCCTCAGAGAAGGGAAGAGATTAGGATCATGCTCACTGTGTGGTCCCCACAGGTGGGGAGCAAAAGATGTGACAGTGTGCATTTACCACTCCTTTAGCCATCAGGAGCTTCCCCAGAGACGTGGTCTGTTACCTGGATATCTGCATTAACATCCTGGGGCAGACCCCTTCACTCTTCATCTTGCTCAAGAGTCCTATGGAAATGATGGAAGAGTTCACACCCAAGAAGTAAAGGACAACAGCCCAAAAATGTGTTCGAATTACAGAGGAGATTTGGAGGAACTCCAGCCTCTGTCTTCCCATATATTCAACACCTCTCTCTGCTTGTGCCCGTGTATGGGCGTTCAAACTGACTACAAGTAAAAAAAAACGCATACACGTTCTGCAATTAGAACTTGATTGTTGTTTTGAAATCTTTGCTATAAAAATGCAAAATTGGAATTGAAATTCATTTGAATTCATCACAGTAACTAGTACCATTATATTTACCATTGAAAGAAAAATAATAGCTACATGATTCTTTAAATGTTCATTTTAATTTTTGAAAAATTGGGGTTGCTGTAAAAATAAGAGTTTCAAAATGAAATTTCTTATCTGCAATATATGAGTATCAAATATGGAAGAGATTAGCATTAAAATGTCTTAATCAAAGATTATATGTTCACTAAAGCAAGTCAAGTTTATTTAAATGTTGATAAGATTTGAAAGTTTTACATATATTTAATTTTCATCTTTCAAAACACTTTGCGTTTATCTCTTCTATCATGAATATATAACATAAAGAAAACAATTTTTCTTTACCAAACCCCATGTTAGATACCTTTCCAAAAATGCTCCATTTTACCCCTGAGTACCAAATACATCATCTTTTATGCATTCAATGAAGTAAAGATAATTGGAAAGCACTTCCTTAGATATGTAAACTTTGCCTGATTTAACAAGTTTGGTTTATGTTTGGCTTAGTCATCAATCTGAAACTGCAGTTGATATTTGTCAAGATAATGGTCAGTAGTGCATAATTCAAATATTCTAAGGCCTCATCAGCATCATATTATAAATTAGATAATATTAATATGCAACACCAGTTATCACAGCTTTAGTCTATCTGTCAACTCAATTCTCAATGAGTTAAAAGTCCCCAGTAGAATCAGTCCCCAATATCTTATTCATAAATCAGGCAAATTCAGTTTACAGATTCATCACCATTGGATATTGAAGATCACCATTCACAAACACCTGGGGCCCCACTTATGCCACTCCAGTAACTTCTCTTCAGGCCACACATTGGCATCCAAACTGCTGCTGCTGCTGCTGCTAAGTCACTTCAGTCGTGTCCAACTCTGTGTGACCCCATAGACGGAAGCCCACCAGGCTCCCCCGTCCCTGGGATTCTCCAGGCAAGAACACTGGAGTGGGTTGCCATTTCCTTCTCCAATGTGTGAAAGTAAAAGTGAAGTCGCTCAGTCGTGTCCAACCCCTAGCGACCCCACAGACTGCAGCCCACCAGGCTCCTCCATCCATGGGATTTTCTAGGCAAGAGTACTGGAGTGGCTTGCCATTGCCTTCTCCAGGCATCCAAACTAGAGAAGAACAAATTAGAGAAGGTACCAAAGGCTCTGATATGCCCAAATAATAACTTGAGAGGTTAGCTTAGGATGCTAACTAACTTCATGGTTCGCCACATTTGCTTAGTAAACACTGGATTTCCCTGGTGGTACAGTGAATAAGAATTCACTTGCCAATGCAAAGGACACCAGCTTGATCCCTGGTCTGGGAAGATTCCATGCCATGGAGCAACTAGGCTGGTGTGCCACAACTACTGAAGCCCACACGCAACAGAGCCAGCAAGCTGCAGCTACTGATCCCCATGTGCCTAGAGCCTGTGCTCCACAACAAAAGCCACCACAATGAGAAGCCCCACTCACCCGAACTAGAGATTAGCCACCACTCTCGACAACTAAAGAAAGCCCACATATAGCAACAAAGACCCAGTGCATCAAAAATAAAATACATAAATTATAAAAAATAAAAATAAGTGCTAATGGTATCAAATACACGTCTAAAAACTGTGAAAAAGCAAAATGGTATTGGCACAATTCATTATAATTTTTCTGTCTCAGGGCAAAGGTAATTCATAAGGCACAGTCCCACATTCCAAAGCTATACCGCTATTCCATGATTACACTACAAAAGTCTCTCCAAATATTTAAGGAAACTGAACCATACCTAAATCAACGGGGACATTCAGGCAAACTTTCCAACCCACATGATCTGAGCATTACCAGAAATCAGATATTCAGTTGATTTGTGACCAATTTGTAGTACTGTGGACTGTTAATTATTCAGATATGAAATTGCATGAAAGAAACACTATATATGCTCTAAAAATTGTACCAGATACGTAAAAATTAAAAATTATGAACGAACCATGCCACCCGCACACATATATACACAGAAAGTGGGCAAGATCCCACTCTTTTGAAAGTTTCTCAGTCTTCTTGCTCCACTAAAGAAAATTAACATATAATCATTTGTTTGCATTTCCTTTTCCCGTACTTTTTGGTGAACGCTTTGACATGAGTTAGATGTTGTCCTCTGAAACGCTGATTGAGTATATGTGCTGGTTGGCTGCAGGACGGGAGAAGGGTGAATTCAATAAAATGTATTGAGCACCAGACAAAAGGTTGGCACAGTGCTTAGCTCTAGACATTGTATACATATCCTCACTCTTTAAAATAACTAAGAATGCATAATTACCCAATTTGAAACATATTCCAGATGTTTGGAGGATTAAATGTAAAAAGTGACACTATCAAAAGTTTAGAAGAAAACATATATGAATATTTATTTAAAATATCTAAGGAAAATCACTTTCTATGTTTAAAGGCAAAAGAGAAAATCATAAAGAAAAAGATCAGCTTGGCTACATACAAATTTAAGTGAAGTGAAGTGAAAGTCACTCAGTCGTGTCCTACTCTTCGTGACCCCAGGGACTATACAGTCCGTGGAATTCTCCAGGCTAGGATACTGGAGTGGGTAGCCTTTCCCTTCTCCAGGGGATCTTCCCAACCCAGGAATCGAACCCAGGTCTCCTGCATTGTGGGCAGCACAAATAAAGGTGTTTAAAAAACTGTTGAAGGAATAAATGTTCAACCTGAAAAAGATTTTGGTCATTCGTTCAGTTCAGTCAGTTCAGTTCAGTTGCTCAGCTGTGTCCAACTCTTCGCAACCCCATGGACTGCAGCATGCCAAGCTTGAGTTTCCATCACCAATTTCCAGAGCTTACTCAAACTCATTCCATCGGGTAGGTGATGCCATGCAACCATCTCATCCTCTGTCATCCCTTTCTCCTCCTGCCTCCAATCTTTCCCAGCATCAGGGTTTTCTCCTATGAGTTAGTTTTTCCCATCAGTTAGCCAAAGTATTGGAGCTTCAGCATCAGTCCTTCCAATGAATATTCGGGAAGGATTTCCTTTCGGACGGACTGGTTGGACCTTCTTGCAGTCCAAGAGACTCTCAAGAGTCTTCTCCAACACCACAGTTCAAAAGAATCAATTCTTTGGTGCTCAGCTTTCTTTATAGTCCAACTCTCACATCCATACATTACTACTAGAAAACCCATAGCTTTGACTAGATGGATCTTTGTCAGCAAAGTAATGTCTCTGCTTTTTAATATGCTGTCTAGGTTGCTCATAGCTTTTCTTCCAAGGAGCAAGCATCTTTTAATTTCATGGCTGCAGTCACCATGTGCAGTGATTTTTGAACCCAAGAAAATAAAGTCCATTACTGTTTCCATTGTTTCCCCATCTATTTGTCATGAAGTGATCGACTGGATGCCATGATCTTCATTTTTTGAATGTTGAGTTTTTAGCCAAATTTTTCACTTTCCTCTTTCATTTTCATCAAGAGTCTCTTCAGTTCCTCTTTGCTTTCTGCCATAAGGGTGGTGTCATCTATAAATCTGAGGTTATTGATATTTCTCCCAGTAGCCTTGATTCCAGCTTGTGCTTCATCCAGCATGGCATTTCGCATGATGTCCACTGCATATAAATTAAATAAGCAAGATGACAACATACAGGCTTGACGCACTCCTTTTCCTATTTGGAACCAATCCACTGTTGAATGTCTGGTTCTAACTGTTGCTTCTTGACCTGCATACAGATTTCTCAGGAGATAGGTAAAGGTGGTCTGGTATTTCCATCTCTTGAAGAATTTTCCACAGTTTGTTTTGATCCACACAATCAAAGGTTTTGGTGTAGTCAATAAAGCAGAAGTAGGTATTTTTCTGGAACTCTCTTCCTTTTTCATTGATCCAACGGATGTTCGCAATTTGATCTCTAGTTCCTCTGCCTTTTCTAAATCCAGTTTGACCATCTGGAAGTTCATGGTTCATATACTGTTGAAGCCTGGCTTGGAGAATTTGAGCATTACTTTACTAACATGTTATATGAGTGCAATTGTGCAATAGTTTGAGCATTCTTTGGCATTGCCTTTCTTTGGGATTGGAATGAAAACTGACCTTTTCCAGTCCTGTGGCCACTGTTGACTTTTCCAAATTTGCTGGCATATTGAGTGCAGCACTTTCACAGCATCAGCTTTTAGGATTTGAAATAGCTCAACTGGAAATCTATCACCTCCACTAGATTTGTTTGTAGTGATGCTTCCTAAGTCCCACTTGACTTCTCATTCCAGGATATCTGGCTCTAGGTGAGTGATCACACCATCGTGATTATCTGGGTCATGAAGATCTTTTTTGTGTAGTTCTTCTGTGTATTCTTGCCACCTTTTCTTAAAATCTGCTTCTGATAGGTCCATATCATTTCTGTCCTGTATTGTGCCCATCTTTGCATGAAATGTTCCCTTGGTATCTCTAATTTTCTTAAAGAGATCTCTAGTCGATTCACTTGTTAGCTTTATAAATACAGATTTTTCAGTAACAAGCATGGTCAAAAGATTGGAACAAAAATACATGCAGGTCAACTTTTTTCATTATAAATGTTCAAAGGTGGTACCTTTGGAAATCTGTTACTAAGGTACACAGAAATTAATTTTTCTGTAACAGTCATTCATTTATTTTCAACATGGTTTTAGGAAAATAAAGGATACTAATTAATTATTTACCAGGAGAGGGAATAAGTACGTGCCAATTCATTCCCATCCGTGAATCTGGAACATGTATAGCTCATACCAAGAGCTAACTGATAACTTTTGATGTCTTAACAGAGTATTCTAAACAGCCCACAAAATAGTCATAGCATCCTGGTAAACAAATGCATACACATGTATACTTGTATATACTTCACGAATATATAAACACGTGATATCATCTGTAGAACTATTCTTGGAGTCTGTAATGTCATATTGCCTTAAGTAAAGCCCTTTATAATGAAGTAATTCAGTATCTGAAGCCTGTAATACAACATTCAGCTTAGATAAGTTTTATTTTATGGCAAATAGTAACATAATAACATTCCTCTATATTTTAGTAAGTGTTCCCAAAATCATACCAAAGGATAAAATAAAAATTCATGTTTTTCTGTAATAGCATCTAAATTCTTGCACAGGAACTAAACCTCTCAATCTTGAATACAGTAATAACAATTTGAATTTTAGTTGTCTGAGGAGGCCTTACATATAACTATGAATAGAAGAGAAGCCAAAGGCAAAGGAGGAAGGGAAAGATATACCCATTTGAAAGTAGAGTTTTAAAGAATAGCAAGGAGAGATAAGAAAGCCTTCCTCAGTGATCAATGCAAAGAAATCGAGGAAAATAACAGAATGGGAAAGTCTAGAGATCTCTTAAAGAAAATTAGAGATACCAAGGGAACATTTCATGCAAAGATGGGCACAATAAAGGACGGAAATGGTATGGACCTAACAGAAGCCAGAAGATATTAAGAAGAGGGGGCAAGAATACACAGAATAACTGTACAAAAAATATCTTCACAACCCAGATAATCACAATGGTGTGATTACTTACCTAGAGCCAGACATCCTGGAATGAGAAGTCAAGTGGGACTTAGGAAGCATCACTACAAACAAATCTAGTGGAGGTGATAGATTTCCAGTTGAGCTATTTCAAATCCTAAAAGCTGATGCTGTGAAAGTGCTGCACTCAATATGCCAGCAAATTTGGAAAAGTCAACAGTGGCCACAGGACTGGAAAAGGTCAGTTTTCATTCCAATCCCAAAGAAAGGCAATGCCAAAGAATGCTCAAACTACTGCACAATTACACTCATATAACATGTTAGTAAAGTAATGCTCAAATTCTCCAAGCCAGGCTTCAACAGTACGTGAACTGTGAACTTCCGGATGGTCAAACTGGATTTAGAAAAGGCAGAGGAACTGGAGACAAATTGCCAACATCTGTTGGATAATTGGAAAAGCAAGAGAGTTCCAGAAATCATCTATTTCTGCTTTATTAACTAAAAAGACTTTGACTGTGTGGATCATAACAAACTGTGGAAAATTCTGAAAGAGATGGGAATACCAGACCACCTGACCTGCCTCTTGAGAAATCTGTATGCAGGTCAGGAAGCAACAGTTAGAACTGGTCATGGAACAACAGACTGGTTCCAAATCGTGAAAGGAGTACGTCAAGGCTTGTGTGCTTATTTTATTACTATGCTTATTTAACTTATATGCAGAGTATACATCATGAGAAATGCTGGGTTAGATGAAGCACAAGCTGGACTCAAGATTGCCAGGAGAAATATTAATAACCTCAGATGTGCAGATGACACCATCCTTATGGCAGAAAGCAAAGAACTTAAGAGCCTCTTGATGAAACTGAAAGAGGAAAGTGAAAAAGTTGGCTTAAAGCTCAACATTCAGAAAACTAAGATCATGGCATCCAGTCAATCACTTCACGGCAAATAGATGGGGAAACAATGGAAACAGTGACAGACTTTATTTTCTTGAGCTCCAAAATCACTGCAGATGGTAACTTCAGCAATGAAATTAAAAGACGCTTGCTCCTTGGAAGAAAAGTTATGACAAAAAAAAGCAGAGACATCATTTTGCCAACAAAGGCCCATCTAGTCAAATCTATGGTTTTTCCAGTAGTCATGTACGGATGTGAGATTTGGAAAATAAAGAAAGCTGAGCATGGAAGAATTGGTGATTTTGAACTGTGGTATTGGAAAAGACTCTTGGGAATCCCTTAGACTGCAAGGAGATCCAACCAGTCCATCCTAAAGCAAATCCGTCCTGAATATTCATTGGAAAGACTGAGGCTGAAGCTGAAACTCCAATGCTTTGGCCACCTGATGCGACGGAGTGACTCATTGGAAAAGACCCTGATGCTGGGATAGATTGAAGGCAGGAGAAGGGGAGGACAGAGGATGAGATAGTTGAATGGCATCACCAACTCAGTGGACATGAGTTTGAGTAAATCCCAGGAGCTGGTGATGGACAGGGAGGCCTGGCATGCTGCAGTCCATGGGGTTGCAAAGAGTCGGACACAACTGAGCAACTGACCTGAACTGAACTAAAACATTGCATAGGGAAACTGAAGTGCTCAAGGTAGATGTCTTTTAAAAAGTGGAGCATAATCACCCTTAAAGTTCTACTTTCTTAATTTATATCTCCACTTTGAAATAAATTAGAATGACCAATATCTTTACTATTGGTACATTAAACATTCCACTAATTAAATAGCTCTAATATTCTATGTTGGTGATGGACAGGGAGGCCTGGCGTGCTGTGATTCATGAGGTCACAAAGAGTCGGACATGACTGAGCGACTGAACTGAACTGAACTGAATATTCTATGTAATGGTTAAACTTCTTTACTCCTACAGAAAAATAATCTGTCATACAGTTTGACAAAGATATTCATGGAAAAGAATGGTAAGAAGAGTGATGAAAACATGACCATCAGCCTTCCTTACATTAAAATATACATCTTATACTTTCAAATAAATAAGCATTCCCATTGTAGTTTTTACAAAAAGCCATAAAACTGAAATGAAAGAGTTCTCCAAAACCACAGGGATATTCATACAGTATTTTTTAAAATAGCAATGGTAAAACCTTTGTCATAGTTTCATATAATATGTTAAGCACTTCTTTCAGAAATAGAAAAGTAACATATCTGCAGATAAATAGGAAGGAGAAAGTCTGAGGTCACTGCTTCCTATCAGCAGCATTGCCAAAGAGAAGAAAATGAGTAACATATTCAATCTAGAGTTGAGTAAAGTCTTCCTGTTTATATAATCATTTAGTTGAGAAAAGCTCATATCTTTTTATTCTTTTTTGTTGGTCTGTTAAAAACAGAATCATAAGCACTTGGAGTCCCCTGCCTCTTACAGGCACCATTCCAAAAAGAATTCTAAGTGAATAAAATGTATATTATGTGTGATTTATCCTGTTCTTAGTAAAAATGGGAAGTAAATTAGTCAGAAGTTTTCTAACAACAAACAGCTTCTTACATACCAGAAAATAATCTAGTCAGCTTTAGCCACATTGTCTTTAAATTAAATAAAGGGGTGCCTCAGGGTTCAGGTACTTCAATGTCATGCACAGTACCTAAATGTCATTTCTAATGCTCCCTAAAGCTACTGTTTCTTTTGATTTATTTCATAATTATGTTCCCTAAACTAGGTAACAAAGAAAAATCAATATCAAATATTGGTTAGGAGATTGGGCTTTTAACTTATTTTTTATAATAATGTATCATTAGACATGCTTTCTAACTTTTTTCAACTTTATATCCATGATCAGTGATTCCTATAAGCACTTTTTCCTCATCATAAGTCCATTGCCCAGTCCACTAACTTGCTTTTAGACAAAGAAATATTTCAGTGCATACTAAACTCAAAAGAGAACTTTAAGACCAATTTAACCCAATAATTCTAGCCGTCTGGAGATATGTATACAGTCAGTCAGTTCAGTTGCTCAGTCGTGTCCAACTCTTTGTGACCCCATAGACTGTAGTACGCCAGGCCTCCCCATCCATCACCAATTCCCGGAATCTAACCAAACTCATGTCGATCAAGTTGGTGATGCCATCCAAACATCTCATCCTCTGTCATCCCCTTCTCCTCCTACCTTCAATCTTTCCCAGCATCAGGGTCTTTTCAAATGAGTCAGTTCTCCGCATCAAAGTATTGGCCAAAGTATTGGAGTTTCAGCTTCAGCATCAGTCCTTCCAGTGAACACCCAGGACTGATCTCTTTTAGGATGGACTGGTTGGATCTCCTTGGAGTCCAAGGGACTCTCAAGAGTCTTCTCCAATACCACAGTTCAAAAGCATCAATTCTTCGGCGCTCAGCTTTTTTTGTAACCCAACTCTCAAATATCCATAAATATACATTATGCCTATTTCTGCTGAATTTTACAGAATTAGTTATTTTCTAATTAGTATGTTGCTAAAAATTCACTAAGGCCCCTGGAACATGCTCCAATTTTTACCAAATGGAAAAATCAAAGCAGAAATGAAGAAAGCGGGTGAAGTGGGTAAAATAAAACCTGGAGCTTACAAACTCAAAGAAACTCACAGGCAGAGATCAGCTGTTGCTTGGAAGAGCACAGAAATCATGGAAATTTGCATACAGTTGATGCAATTTAAGGCAAAGTTACATCTTAATGTGATGACTGTGTGGGAGGAAGGTAGGACAGTTCTTCTGTGCCTTTCCTAAAACTCACTTTGTCTGACATTTAGTTTTGGTTAAGAGGGACACTTGGAGTAAGAGAAATAGCTTATCTATTCAAAATTTAGCCAGAGTCAGAAATTAGAAAAATATACTCCTGAACAGATCATTATATTAATAAAAACAAATATTTACAGAGGAAAATGCTTATTCTTTACTCAAAAAAATGTTGTCGTGTCTTTTTTCAGCTCTCATCTACTTTCGCTTTTTATAATCTTAACAGGCACGGTTATTTATGCCAGAGGGATGGGGGAGCCTGGTGGGCTTCCGTCTATGGGGTCACACAGAGTCGGACACGACTGAAGTGACTTAGCAGCAGCAGCAGCAGCACTAGCAAAATAGAAAAAAGAGGAAGCAGTACACTGACAGAAAAATGTGACAAATAGCATGAGAAAACAAAAATAAAAAGCAGGCTTAAGAGTTCTCAGGAAAGCAATATGAGATCAATTAGCATAAGCAACAAAAAATTCATAAGGCCCTGAGGGCAATAAAACAGGACAGTATATAACACTTATCTAAGGCTTGTTTAAATAAGTCAAGAATGGGTAATACGTAATTCTGAAATATCTTTTATTCTTAGGTGAAAATGTTGTATTATTCAGAAAATGGCTATTTAAAATGGTTCATCCACCAAGTACTCTTGACAGCTAAGCAACAGATGCATCATAACTATAAAGAATTGATTTATATATTAATATAGAACTTTGAATTACTACTAAATCTTGGGAAGTTAACATAGTTCTCTTTTCAACTTTGAATACTGAATAACAATAATAATGAAAGCACTCATAAACCTACACAGTTTTTTTGTTTTTGTTTAGTTTGAAGCACTCTAGTAATGAGTTGTACACTTTGAGAAGCTGTCTTAATTATTTTATATTACTAGGGGTTAACTTAGGATGTTGAAATAAGTAGGAGTTTACTCAAGTGAAAGATAAAGTTATCTGAGTTAGCAAAACATATTCTGTGAATTTCTTCAGGGACAAAGAACACTGGTTCTGAGTACAAAAATCTGAAGATGATCTTATTATTCAATAATTAAAAACATGAAAATGTGAAGCTTCTAAGTATCAAGACAACCCAATAATATATCTGACTTAAATAAATCTATTAATTCTTTAGAGAAAGTGATACATAAATATATAAAATTATACTAAATTTATTTACACTTAATTCTGTCCTTTGCACTTTCATTTAATATTCTTGAGGGAATAAATAAGGAAGCACAGATCTATTGATCTCTTTTCAACTTATTTATAATTTAATAACGAGCCTAAGAATATTTGTACTAATGGTTTTATTCTAAGCAGAATAATGTTACCTTTACAAGAAAAGCAATTTAAGTCATAATAAGATTTGGTTAGGTTATACTCTCATACATTGCTTAGTGAAAACTGAAATAAAATGACACAAACTACCAGACCAATTGGACAGCATTTGAAATGTGCATACATTTTAACCTAGTAATTTCTCCTAAGGAAATAAAGAAGTGAAAAGAAATGACTTTGAAAGACCATTTATTATAGAATTATATTTAACAGGGAAAAAAGGGAAAACAACCTCAAATGTACTAGAAGAGATGAATCTGTTTCTAAAAATGTGGCATACCCACATAATAGAATATCATGTTTATTTTAAATATTAATTTATATTTATTTTTAGAATATTTTCATGATATTAGGTGAGAAGAAACAGGTAAAAAGTCATATGCATTCTCAAACTGCATTTTTTGAAGGATGACTGTCTGTTTAGAATGATTTTTTAAATATGTACATCAAAATGTTAACAGTGATTACACCTGAATGTTATTTATTTGCCTTTTTTCTATATTTTCATAATTTTTCAATCAGCATATTTATATTTTATAGGCATAGAAAAATACAACTACTGCAAAAAAAGATTTGTTTTGGTTTATTTTACTGTTCGGAGAAGGCAATAGCAACCCACTCCAGTACTCTTGCCTGGAAAATCCCATGGACAGAGGAGCCTGGTAGGCTGCAGTCCATGGGGTCACGAAGAGTCAGACACGACTGAGTGACTTCCCTTTCACTTTTCACTTTCATGCATTGGAGAAGGCAATGGCAACCCACTCCTGTGTTCTTGCCTGGAGAATCCCAGGGACGGGGGAGCCTGTTGGGCTACTGTCAATGGGGTCGCACAGAGTCGGACACGACTGAAGCGACTTAGCAGCATCAGCATTTTACTGTTAAACATGCAATTAGCTACTAAGCAAGCTTAACCCAAAAGTATCTCATGTTGATCAAGCTTAATTTCATAAATCACTATGTACAACTGGCCCATAGGCTTCTGTTGACTTCACCAAGGCTAATGACATCTTCCAATCTGGTGTGCATCTTTGATCTTTCCCTTTATCTCAAGACAAAGGAAGCAAGTATCCCCTAGTCTTCCATCCTTTCATATTAGGACACTTCTACAACCCTCAGGAACCAGCCCAAGTGCCTCCTCCTACGCAAACTGTGCCCTCACCACCTCCCTTGTAGAGCATCACTTCTTGCTTTCTGCTCCCCTAGACAGCAAGCACACTTCACTTCTGTGTCTCCCACTCTGAACTATAATCATTCCTTGAATCCTTGACCCCAAGTAGACTGTGAGGTCCTCAGGACAGAAATTATGTCTTATTCATCTCTGTACCACCAGCACTTAACTCCCATGTGGCAGAAGGGGTACAGTATACATATACTATCCACTATGCTTTATATATATTGTTTCTGAGGCTCACAACAGATACTATTCTCTTGTAGGGCAGAAGAAACTCAAGATCCTAAAAAGTTAAGTAACACTATAAAGTCATTTGTCAGGTGTGATGGTTAAATTTTGTTATTAATTTGACTGAGCTAAGGGATGCTCAGATATCTAGTTAAATATTATTTCTGCATGTGTCTGTGAGGTGTTTCCGAAAAAGATTAGCATTTGAATTGGTAGACTGAGTAAAGCAGATGGCCCTCCCCAATGTAGATGGACCTCATCCAATCCATTAATGGCCTGAATATTAATAGAACGAAAGGTGAAGGAAGGTTGGATTTGTACCCCCTCTAACCTGAATTATCAATCTCTTCCTACCCTCAGTACTCCTGGTTCTCAGACCTTTTAACCACCACAAGCTTTCTTGAGTCTCCAGCTGCAGACAACAGATCGTGGGGATTTTCAGCCTCCAAAATCCTGTATACCAATACCTTATTATAAATTATATTTGGTAGCTTGATAAGGATTGCATTGAACCTATAAATTACTTTGGGTAATATACTCATTTTCACAATATTTATTCTTCCAATCCACTGCTGCTGCTGCTGCTGCTAAGTCACTTCAGTCGTGTCCGACTCTGTGTGACCCCATAGACGGCAGCCCATCAGGCTCCCCCGTCCCTGGGATTCTCCAGGCAAGAACACTGGAGTGGGTTGCCATTTCCTTCTCCAATCCACAAACACGGTATATTTCTCCATCCATTAGTGTCCTCTCTGATTTCTTTCACCAGTGTTTTATAGTTTTCTGTATATAGGTATTTTGTTTCTTTAGGTAGATATATTCCTAAGTATTTTATTCTTTTCGTTGCAACGGAGAATGGAATAGTTTTCTTAATTTTTCTTTCTATTTTCTCATTATTAGTGTATAGGAATGCAAGGGATTTCTGTGTGTTGATTTTATATCCTGTAAAGTTACTATATTCATTGATTAGCTCTAGTAATTTTCTGGTAGAGTCGTTAGGGTTTTCTGTGTAGAGGATCATGTCATCTGCAAACAGTGAGAGTTTTACTTCTTCTTTTCCAATTTGGATTCCTTTTATGCCTTTTTCTGTTCTGATTGCTGTGGGCAAAAGTTCCAAAACTATGTTGAATAGTAGTGGTGAGAGTGGGCAACCTTTTCTTGTTCCTGACTTTAGGGGAAATGCTTTCCATTTTTCACCAATGAGGATAATGTTTGCTGTGGGTTTGTCATATATAGCTTTTATCATGTTGAGGAATGTTCCTTCTATTCCTGCCTTCTGGAGGGTTTTTATCATATAAGAATGTTGAATTTTGTCAAAGGCTTTCTCTGCATCTATCAAGCTACCAATGGTATTTTTCACAGAGCTAGAACAAATAATTTCACAATTTGTATGGAAATACAAAAAACCTCGAATAGCCAAAGCAAGCTTGAGAAAGAAGAATGGAACTGGGGGAATCAACCTGCCGGACTTCAGGCTCTACTACAAAGCCACAGTCATCAAGACAGTATGGTACTGGCATAAAGACAAAAATATAGATCAATGGAACAAAATAGAAAGCCCAGAGATAAATCCATGCACCTATGGACACCTTATCTTTGAAAAAGAAGGCAAGACTATTCAGTGGAGAAAAGACAGTCTCTTTAACAAGTGGTGTTGGGAAAACTGGTCAACCACTTGTAAAAGAATGAAACTAGAATAGTCCCTAATGCCACACACAAAAATAAACTCAAAATAGATTAAAGATCTAAATGTAAGACCAGAAACTATAAAACTCCTAGAGGAGAACATAGGCAAAACACTCTCCGACATAAATCACAGCAGGATCCTCCATGACCCACCTCCCAGAATATTGGAAATAAAAGCAAAAATAAACAAACGGGACCTAATTAAAATCAAAAGCTTCTGCACAGCAAAGGAAACTATAAGCAAGGTGAAAAGACAGCCTTCAAAATGGTAGAAAATAATAGCAAATGAAACAACTAAGAATTAATCTCCAAAATATACAAGCAGCTCCTGCAGCTCAATTCCAGAAAAATAAAAGACCCAATCAAAAAATGGGCCAAAGTATTAAACATTTAACATTAAACATTTGGAGAATTAGACATTTCTCCAAAGAAGACATACAGATGGCTAACAAACACATGAAAAGATGCTCAGTTCAGTTCAGTTCAGTTCAGTCACCCAGTCGTGTCCGACTCTCTGCGACCCCATGAATCACAGCACGCCAGGCCCCCCTGTCCATCACCAACTCCTGGAGTTCACTCAAACTCATGTCCACAGAGTCGGTGATGCCATCCAGCCATCTCATTCTCTGTCGTCCCCTTCTCCTCCCGCCCCCAACCTTTCCCAGCATCAGACTCTTTTCCAGTGAGTCAACTCGTCACATGAGGTGGCCAAAGTATTGCAGTCTCAGCGTTAGCATCAGTCCTTCCAATGAACACCCAGGATTGATCTCCTCCAGAATGGACTGGTTGGATCTCCCCGCAGTACAAGGGACTCTCAAAGAGTCCTCTCCAACACCACAGTTCAAAAGCATCAATTCTTCAGCGATCAGCTTTCTTCACAGTCCAACTCTCACATCCATACATGACCACGGGAAAAACCATAGCCTTGACTAGACGGACCTTTGTTGGCAACACATCCCTCATAATCAGAGAAATGCAAATCAAAACCACAATTAGGTACCATTTCACACCAGTCAGCATGGCTGCTATCCAAAAGTCTACATGCAATAAATGCTGGAGAGGGTGTGGAGAAAAGTGAACCCTCTTACACTGTTGGTGGGAATGCAAACTAGTACAGCCACTATGGAGAACAGTGTGGAGATTCTTAAAAAACTGGAAATAGAACTGCCATTTGACCCAGCAATCGCACTCCTGGGCATACACACCAAGGAAACCAGAATTGAAAGAGACACATGTACTCCAATCTTTATCGCAGCACTGTTTATAATAGCCAGGACATGGAAGCAACCTAGATGTCCACCTGCAGACGAATGGATAAGAAAGCTTTGGTACATATACACAATGGAGTATTACTCAGCCATTAAAAAGAATACATTTTAAAAAAAAAAAAGAATACATTTGAATCAGTTCTAATGAGGTGGATGAAACTGGAGCCTATTATACAGAGTGAAGTAAGCCAGAAAGAAAAATACCAATACAGTATTCAGTTCAGTTCAGTTCAGTTCAGTCGCTCAGTCGTGTCCGACTCTCCGCGACCCCATGAATGACCAATACAGTATACTAACGCATATATATGGAATTTAGAAAGATGGTAACGATAACCCTGAATGCGAGACAGCAAAAGAGACACAGATGTATAGAACAATCTTTTGGACCCTGTGGGAGAGGGCGAGGATGGGATGATTTGGGAGAATGGCATTGAAACATGTATATTATCATATGTGAAACGAATCACCAGTCCAGGTTCAATGCATGATACAGAATGCTCGGGACTGGTGCACTGGGATGACCCAGAGGGATGGGATGGGGAGGGAGGTGGGGGGGAGGTTCAAGATGGGGAACACATGTACACCCGGGGCAGATTCATGTCAATGTATGGCAAAATCAATACAATGATGTAAAGTAATTAGCCTCCAATTAAAATAAATAAATTTGTAAAAAATAAAAAAAAATTTTAATTAAAAAAATAAATTATATGTTGGTTTTACTTCTCTGGAGAATGTTCAGGCGTATCAGATGACCATTTAGCTGCAAACTGCAGAACAAAACTGAAAATACCATGAGAATTTATTGGCTGTCTTATCTACAAAGTCCAAGGAAGGGTTAGCCTCAAGTCTCCCTGAATGAGGTGTTAAGGGGCATACTCATTTCTTGTCTTTCCTACATCTAAGGGTAGACCTCATCTCAGGCTGCTCTTGTCATGGACAGCAAAATAGTTGCAGTTTTCATCCAATCTAGAAGTGCTTGACACTTCTGGGGGCTAGTGCTCTTTAGCAGCCCACTTTCTTTTTATTTATAATTTTTATTTATTCATCTTTGGCTGTGCTGGATCTTTGCTGCTGGATGCAGGCTTTCTTTAGTTTCTGTGAGAGGGGCCTAAGCTAGATCTAAGATGGAGTAAATCTCACTCCACTCAAACCTCATGGCTGAGAATAGGGCTATTCCCCTCAACCTCAATTCAGTGTATCTTTTGTAACAAGGTAGAAGAATGGATACAAATCAGCAAATAAAAGGGTATTGAACCATTTGGCATAGAACAAAGATTGTTCTGAAACAAATTGTTATCGTTCAGTCCCTAAGTCATGTTCAACTCTTTGTGACACCATGGACTGCATCATGCCAGGCTTCCCTGTCTTTCATTATCTCCTGGAGTTTGCGCAGAATCATGTCCATTGAGTCAGTAACGTCGTCCAATGATATCATTCTGTCACCCCCTTCTCCTCCTGCCCTCAATCTTTCCCAGCATCACAGTTTTTTCTAATGAGTCAGCTCTTCGCATTATGTGGCCAAAGTATTGGAACTTCAGCTTTAGCATCAGTCCTTTTGATGAATATTCAGGGTTGATTTCCTTTAGCATTGACAGTTTTGATCTTCTTGCTGTCCAAAAACTCTCAAGAGTCTTCTCCAACACCACAGTTCAAAAGCATCAATTCTTTGGCACTCAGCCTTCTTTATGGTCCAACTCTCACATCCATACATGACTACTGGAAAAGCCATAGTTTTAACTGTATAGACTTTTGTCAGTAAAGTGATGTCTCTGCTTTTTAATACACTGTCTTGGTTTCTCATAGATTTTCTTCCAAGGAGCAGGCATCTTTTAATTTCATGGCTGCAGTCACAGTCTGCAGTGATTTTTGGAAACGAAGAAAATAAAATCTGTCACTGTTTCCACTTTTTCCCCATCTATTTGCCATGAAGTGATGGGACCAAATGCCATGATCTTCATTTTCTGAATGCTGAATTTTAAGCCAGTTTTTCCATTCTCCTGTTTCACCTTCATCACCTTTAGCTCCTCTTCACTTTCTGACATTTAAGTGGCATCATCTGCATATCTGAGGTTGTTGATACTTCTCCCGGCAATCTTGATTCCAGCTTGTGTTTCATTCAGCCTGGTATTTTGCATGATGTACTCAGATATGCAGATGACACCACCCTTTTGGCAGGAAGTGAAGAAGAACTAAAAAGGCTCTTGATGAAAGTGTCTTAAAGAGATGAAAAAGTTGGCTTAAAGCTCAACATTCAGAAAACTAAGATCATGGCATCCAGTCCCATCACTTCATGGCAAATAGATGGGGAAACAGTGGCTGACATTATTTGTGGGGGGGGCTCCAAAATCACTGCAGATGGTGACTGTAGCCATGAAATTAAAAGATGCTTACTCCTTTGGAAGGAAAGTTGTGACCAACCTAGACAGCATATTAAAAAGCACAGACATTACTTTGCAACAAAGGTGCATCTAGTCAAGGCTATGGTTTTTCCAGTGGTCATGCATGGATGTGAGAGGTGGACTATAAAGAAAGCTGAGTGCCGAAGAACTGATGATTTTGAACTGTGGTGTTGGAGAAGACTCTTGAGAGTCCCTTGGACTGCAAGGAGATCCAACCAGTTCTTCCTAAAGGAGATCAGTCCTGGGTGTTCATTGGAAGGACTGATGTTGAGACTGAAACTCCAATACTTTAACCACCTAATGCAAAGAGCTGACTCCTTTGAAAAGACCCTGATGCTGGGAAAGATTGCAGGCAGGAGGAGAAGGGGATGACAGAGGATGAGATGGTTGGATGGCATCACCGACTCAATGGACATGAGTTTGGGTACGCTCTGGGATTTGGTGGTGGACAATGAAGCCTGCCGTGCTGCAGTCCATGGGTCGCAAAGAGTCGGACACAACTGAGCAACTGAACTGAACTGAACTCTGCATTTAAGTTAAATAAGCAGGGTGACAATATACAGCCTTGACATACTCCCTTCCCGATTTGGAGCCAGTCTGTTGTTCCATGTCCAGTTCTAACTGTTGCTTCTTGTCCAGCATATAGGCTTCTCAGGAGGCAAGTAAGGTGGTCTGGTATTCTCATCTCTTTTAAATTTTCCACAGTTTGTTGTAATCTACACAGTAAAAAGTCTTTAGCATAGTCAGTGAAGCAGAAGTAGATTTTTTGGAATTCCCTTGCTTTTTCTGTGATCCAATGGGTGTTGGCAATTTGATCTCTGGTTCCTCTGCCTTTTCTGAATCTAGCTGTACATTTGGAAGTTCTTGGTTCACATACTGCTGAAGCCTAGCTTGAAGGATTTTGAGCATTATCTTGCTAGCATGTGAAATGAACGCAATTGTACAGTAGTTTGAACATTTTTGTCGTAGCCTTTCTTTGGCATTGGAATGAAAATTGACCTTCTCCAGTCTTGTGACTGCAGGTGAGTTTTCCAAATTTGCTGGCATATTGAGCCCAGCACTTTAACTGCATCATCTTTTAGGATTTGAAATTAACTCAGCTCGAATTCCATCACTTCCACTAGCTTTGTTGTAGTAACGCTTCCTAAGGCTCACTTGACTTCATACTCCAGGATGTCTGGTTCTAGATTAGTGACCACATCATCATGGTACCGAGTCATCAAAACTTTTTTTTGTGTAGTTCTTCTGTGTAGTCTTGCCACCTCTTCTTAGTCTCTTCTGCTTCTGTTAGGTCTTTGCTATTTCTCTCCTTTACTGTGTCCATCTTTACGTGAAATGTTCCCTTGGTACCTCCAATTTTCTTGAAGAGCTCTCTAGTCTTTCCCTTCTATTGTTTTCTTCTACATCTCTGCACTGTTCTCATAGGACGGCTTTCTTATCTCTCCTTGCTTTTCTCTAGAACTCTGCATTCAGTTGCATTTATCTTTCTCTTTCGCCTTTCTCTACTCTTCTCAGTTACTTGTAAGTCCTCCTCAGACAACTGCTTTATCTTCTGGCATTTCTTTTTCTTGGGGATGGTTTCGGTTACTGCCTCCTGTACAATGTTATCAACATCCATCCATAGTTCTTCAGGCACTCTGTCTACCAAATCTAATCCCTTGAATCTATTTTTCACTTCCACTGTATAATCATAAGGTATTTGATTTAGTTCATACATGAATGGTCTAATGGGTTTTCTATTTTCTTCAATTTAAGCCTGAATTTTGCAATAAGGAGCTGATGATCTGAGTTACAGTAAGTTCCAGGTCTTGTTTTTGCTGACTGTATAGAGCTTCTCCATCTTTGGCTGCAAAGAATATAACTAACCCTATTTCATTTGTTGACCATCTCGTGAGGTCCATGTGTAGAGTCAACAAATAGCCACTCCCTAAAATCCTATCTGAATCCATTCAGGTGTTCTGATGAAGTGGTTCCTTTTTAACAGAGTTTCTTTTTGATAACCAAAAGATATAATCTTAATGATGACTTTACTGTTCTTTCTTATACTTTATTCTGATCACTGCTGTTGATCACACAGGACCTTGTGTGTGCTTGTACTCACACACAGGACCTTGTGTGTGCTTGTGCTCAGTTTCTAAGTCATGTCTGACTCTTTGCAACCCCATGGACTTTAGCCTGCCAGGCTCCTCTGTCCATGGGATTTTCCAGGCAAGAATACTGGAGTGGGTTGCCATTTCCTTCTCTAGGGGATCTTCCGACTAGCTGAACCAAATAAACAAGGTTTTACCTGAGCCAAATCATGCCTGTATTACTCACTATGAAACACACAGAACATCTTGGAATCATCTGAGACGCCCATTAAAGTTTAAACTGCTAAGCTACTAAATCAAAATCTCTGGACAAGGCTCAGGAATCTACAGATTAGCAAACAGATTAGGCTATTCTTATGACCACTAAAGTTTGATATACTTATACCCAACAACCTGCTACTTATTCTAGAGAACAAAAATAAAAATAAATATAATGCTAATTATAATCAGTTATAATTTTACAACTGTATAATCTTGTACAATAGGGAGGAAAATTATTATTCCTAATGATTGGCAAAATTCTTTGAAGTAAGTAGTTTTTATTTAGTAAAATATTTTGTTTGGCTCCTCTCGGCAAAAGAATATTACTCAGAGCAAAATTGAATAATAAGAAGTTAACCAAAGAGAGAACTAAAAACAAAGTAGGCATTTGGGGATTGGGAAAATAATCTAGAAAAAATGTGGACAGCATTTGAAGGAGAAACAAAAAGGGCATAGCAACCTGAAAAGAGGCCAGACGCCCAGTAGAAGAGACAACTAATAAAAATTTTTAGAGCCAGAAAGTTGAGAGATTTTTAAGAAAAGGGTTAACTGAGATGAAATTTTAAATTGTCTGCTGAATAACAGACCTCTTGTCGGCTACAGCTGACGATACTTTCTGTAGCAAAGGAATAGGGACCCTGTCCTATAGTTAACAGGGTAGAAATGGAGTCAGAGGCAAAGAGCTAATATGAGTCAGAGAATAATTTTAAAAGCATTAAATAACAACCAGAAATAATTACATACATTAACATCATCTCCAAAATGCTGAAAATTTTACTCCATAATATACTGGAGGAGATAAGGCTGATTTTACCTTAATATTATAACAGAAAGTGACCTTATACTTGGGGTGATGAGAGACTCTAAGAAATGCCTACAGATAGGAAGGAGCAAGTATATTTGAGCCTTGCTGAGGGTTTTATAAGTATTAAATATAATTCACCTAGAAATCTAGTGGATCTTTATTTTCCACATCATTGATGAGAAAGCATTCTTAGAGTAACCTGCACAGGGACACACAGTGGCAGAGCCTGGCAGAGCCAGGAGTTCAGCTGAGGGACAACCCTCCCCAAAGTCTTTGCTTTCTTTCAGGGTTGGTGGTACAAAAGAGTCCTTCTCAACCTTGTATTCATACTAGAATCTTCTGGAGAGTGTGAAACAGTTACTTATTCTTGAGTCCCACCTCAGACAAACTAAGAATCTGTGGGGTTGCAGATTAAGACACTGTGTTCCTAAACTACTGGGGTAGAACAATAAATGTTTTAATTTTGTTAGTCTTAAGGTAGTTAATTGAATATAGATATATTCAGCCTTTATACTTTGATATACATGATATTTGCCATGTGGCCACTCATTCAAAATTAAGTTTTTAGAAAGTGTCTGTGTGTGTGTGTGTGTGTGTGTGTGTGCATGCGTGCGCACACACACATGGGTGTGTTTGTCTTAATGTGACTCTCAAGAGATATCCCATACCACCAACATACCGGGTAGGATTTCAAAGCATTTCCTTCATTACTCTTTGCTTTGAAAAAAAATACAGAACAATTCTAAATCATAGCCATCTCAAAACCAGATATCATAAGCACACCCTTCAGATATTTAAGATTTTCCTCAGTATTTTTGCTTCTCATATTAACCTGCCTGTGAAACTACTACATGTTTGGCAGATTCCAGATATTTGGAAAATAGTATCAACAAAAACAAACCTTTACCAGCATTTTTGCAATTTTGCTTTTTATCCACACAAGTTTGTGTTAATCCTAGTCATGGTTTTTATAATATTGAACATAACACACTGATGAATGAGAGGAAAGAGATGCTAGTTTTCTTCCTCAACCCAAGTATATAAAACAAAATGTATGACTACCTTTCTTTCTTCTATAAAATAATAAACCTCATTCATAGTAGTACAGTACAAAAAATTTGAAGGACTATTAAAATATCTTCTAAAAAGATACAAAAATTATTCTAGCAATTCATAAAGCTATTCCAATTAAAGGATCTTTTATTTGCATTTCAATGGCTTGTTCAGGCTCCACAAACAATCCAATACACAATTTCTTCAAAATAAGCTGTGATCAGGGACTAGGAAAATTACTCGTGATATTAGAACTTATGCCTTGTTCACCTGGACAAGGGAATGAAAGTAATGATACTTGAGAGCAGCCAGGTGAAAACAAATGAAAAAAGTCACTCTAATCACTCTGAGGCAAATAAGCCCTCATTTATTTTAACTATAGTTATCTGATTGTTATCTTAATATCTCATATTACCAATAGTACCTGAAGTGAAAGGCATGAGCTACTAAAATAACTGAATAGATTGAGGCCCAAGGATAATTAACCTTAGTTACATATTAGCCCCTGTAATATAATTAATTGAAACTGAATTCTTGATATGCTTGGTACAGTGGACCACATTTATTTAATGTCAGACATGAGCTTATACCTATGAATATGTTGTTTTGCTGACATTCAGTGCTCTTGTCCTCTTTCATATACTATATCCCATAGGTGACAGCATTAATATCAATGATCATTTTCACAAAATAGTAAATTTCATTTTATAACACTAGCCTTGTTTTTTCTTTTCTTGAAGGTCTTCTAAAAAGAAATTACTATCTTAAAGGTTTCTTGGGATTTCCACAATATATATTAATCAGACTCCATTATGAATATGTGTAAACAAACATATATACACATATTACACATACATAGATGTTACCATATATATTAACATAAATAGTCTTGCCTGGAGAATCCCAGGGACAGGGGAGCCTGGTGGGCTTCCATCTATGGGGTCACACAGAGTCGGACACGACTGAAGTGACTTAGCAGCAGCAGCAGCAGTGCATGAAAATTTACGTTGTGATTACGTCTAACGTACAGTCCATTTGATTTGTCTTAAGTGAAGATCATTTGATTGCTTTTCATGGTACAGAATTACTGAGTCAATTATGCATCACAGTGTTTCCTTGCAAGAATGTATCTTCAGTATATATTGCATTGCATATATAATCCTCTCTCTTTCTCTGGCACTTCTAACATTAGTATGGGAAAAATTAGATTTCTTTTGTTTTATTTTTACATACAAATGTCTCCCAGAATGCTTTCCACATTATACCCAGATATAAACCAAATTATGTCAATAATTTAGATATACTTCATATTTTTCAAAGAATGTATGGTTTCAGATTTTTACATGCTAGTCACACACATTGTTGAAAATTTGATGATGATATGTCACAAGAAGATAAAAATGGTAAGATGAATTCACTTTTTAAAATTACAGAACATGACATAGTTAGCTAACAGGGACAATCTTAAAGCTTCCCATAACTGAAGAATATTAGAAAGAAAATATAATGCCATTATATAAATTATGGTGTTCTTTCACCTTTCAATTAGGGTCATTTTTCTTGGAGAGACAGGCATACAAATTTTTTAAGAGTATACCAAAAGAGACATTGAAAATGCTTTAAAGACATGGAACACTTACATGCATGAAAGGTTTAAGAAAAACTAGGACTTTTGTCTGATGAAACTACTTTCATTACATGGATAAAACTCAGATCTCTTCACCCCTAGCTTCTGTTTCTCTGCTTGTGTCTAAGAAATTTCTCAGATGTCTTGCTGCTATCTCAATTGGATGAAAGTCTTGTCAGTCAGTAACATTCATTAAGCACCACTGGGTGCTTAATAAATATTTCTGAGCATTATGACAGGTACCCTAGGGAGATGCAATGGAACAGAGGATACAGTCTCTGGCATCAAGGAACTTTCAATAGTACTGATTATTCACACTGTATAAACAGACTAAAATAGGGTTTCCAAGGAAATACATAATTTAATTATTGCAAATTAAAATGGTACAATTATTATATGTATGCCGAAGTGATTCAGTGTGTGATCTGAGTGGGGGAAGCCAACAGAATATTTTATATCATGTATTATAAGGTCAAAAAGATACAGATTAATGAGCTAAGGAAGGAGAGTATTTTGGAGGGTATAAGGTTTGCCTAAAAGGAAAGAAAAATAAATCCTGAAGTAGTGTGAGTGGAACTAGAATCTGAAAGACTATGCAGCAGGCTATTGACTCAACTTTGTTCATGCCTCTTTCCTGCAGTACTAGTTAGCAATTTTTTATCTGACTGGTATCATCTAGAGCAGAATCTCCCAATATTAGCTTTTCATTGACCCTTTTTATGAGGAGAAATGTCCTTCAAATAAACAATGCCTCTCTAACATAACTCCTACTACCTCTATCCATTAAAAACACAATCCACAATTAATGGGGTAAAATTATTAGTATTTGTTATTGCTTCCATCTCTCGTCAACGAAATGTCAAATAAGTTTCCTTCGTACATAAAAAAATTAAGGTGTTGTTGTATCATTACTATTAACACGATAGAGACCACAGTGTGAACTGTGGGGGACTGTCGTAGTCCTCTGTTCTCCCCAGACCACACTTACAGAATGGAACCCAAAATAAGAATAAAGAAACATCAATACCCTTCTACATATGCACACACTTCACACAAATAAACACCTGTATCATGCTCACTATCATTATAGTAGCAGTAGTAGTTAAGAAAATGGTGGTAGTGGCAATCTATATTGATTACATTTACTATGTTGCAGACACCATTAGAAGCACTTTACGCAAATTACTTAATCCTAATAACCACACTAATAATAGTTATTAATCCCATTTCATAGAAAAGATATTGAAGCCCAAATAAGCAACTTGCCCAATGACAAACAGCAGATGGGTGGTGTGATAAGGCTGCAATGACACAGCAGCATGCTTTTAGACATAACAACTTGACTGCCTATGCCTATGCCATGTGCTTACCCCATTAACACTGGCCCTCAGTTTCTAGCTGAAAATAATGCCTATTCTCTTACCCGCCTCTAAAATATATAATAAGGATTAATTTTTATGTCTGCAAAATGTTCTGACCTCTCCATAAAGACATCCATATGATTAAAGCTCCTTAATTTCCATTTCCTCATATGCTATATCTTCAAATACAGTATCTCATAGGTATGCAGTCTGGGAACCAATTGACTTTGCTTTCTCTCATACTACATTCAGGTTGTAATCAGTTCCTATTTTATCATAGGAACATCATCCCTAAAATTCATCAGTTTTATTCTAATTTTGATACTTAAACCATCATTAGTCTCAGTTTTGGTAATCTCCTTTACAGTACTGCATTTTACTTTGTAAAGAGAAAATTTTAATGGAAATTGGGTCCTAATACCCATCAGGGGGGAAAGAAAAAAGTTCATGTGTTAATCAAGAAACAAATAATGTCATTCAAATATGCACATTCTTAAGTGCTCTCAGCTTTGAAATCTGCCTTAAGTCTCAATTCCACTGACTACTTACAGGCTCTCTGTATTTTATTTCTGCACTTTCATGTTTAATTATTTCTTAAGATAGTAGAATTTTGGAGCTAAAACAGAACTTAAAGATAGCCTATGGCAAACTCCATTTAAGAAATGAGAAAACGAAGGATCACAGATGTTAGATAACTTGCCCAAAGTCCCTCTGCTAAAATGTGACAGATATAGAACTAAACCCAGGTATTCTGACTTCAGATATATACTATTTCTAATCTACATGTCCTTCCATTTACTCTCATGGCTTTAAATGCTTTATGTAGAAAACTTTCCAATCCTTTTCTAGTTCTATTTTTTCTCTCAGGTTCCAGGCTTGTATTTTAAACTACTTAGTGAAAGTTTAAGAGGATGATAATGTTGAAAATCAATTTTATTATCTTCCCATCAAAACCTATTTATCTTTGTCTACTTATTGCTCTTGTATTGTCACTAATGTTGAGAACCCAGAGTACAGATTTATCCAAAGTGAAATTCAACAAGGAATGAAAAAGTAAGAATGGGTTCTGTGGGCAGATAGAGGATGCCATCTTCTTGGACAATGTTTCCAGACAAAAGAGGTATTTGAGTCTTGTGCCTAGAAATATTTTCTAAGAATCTGATTTGGTTGTAGTAGCAGAGAAACTGAGCAGATTGATCTACAAAACACACACGTGCACAAACACACAGAGAAACCAAATTCATAATTATGTAAATAGAAATAATTGCTAGGGCTTTTGAAGGTAATAGAAACTTCTGTAGAAACACTTGAAAAAACAGGTTAAAAAATTTTTTTTCTTGGTATTAAGGTAAAAATTGTAACAAAGAGAAGGAAGCTCAGATTAAGCAAAGTCCCAAATCTGACAGGTAGAAGAAAAATGGTTGTCCTTAAAAAAACCTAGATGAAAGGAGACAAGAAACGCCAAATGGAGGTAGAAACAGAGAATAGTCTCGCTTCTGAAGGAAATGAGTTTGCAAGAAAAAAAAGATGTTTGTGTTGCCTCAGAAGTAGTGGAGTAATCCAAGGATGCAGGAATTCAAAAGCAAGATTAAAACTAGGCTTTGGAAGAGAACATGGTAAAGACATTGTAGTGATCACTGGGTCCTTGACAGCACATGTGAGAAGCATGCACAGTGGCAGTTCCCACTGTGAAGTCTTCAGATGGAAATTTTAGCAACTGGATGATAACATTGTGTTTGGAGGTAAGGAGAAGGTCCTGAGGTGAGAATGAGGACCATTACAATATGAAAGGATTTCTGGGCAGTACACATTAGCATCAAATACAGTTCAGAAATGGAAGGATGGGATTTAGATTATTGAAGATCTTGCTTGAATGGAAGAAAAAAATTGAGAGATAAACAGTATTAGGACTATGGGAAATACAAAATAAGGCAGAAAAAAAATGAAAAGAATAAAATCTACAACACTTTCTATTCACCACACATTTAAAAATTTTCTCTGCCTTTTACCATGGAACCATGCTTAGGATTTGAAAATATTTAATAAAGATTAAATATAAATGACCTGAGAATGAGTGAGTAACCATTCTAAATTCCTTATCAGACTGAGAAAAGCTTAAATGGCTTCCTAAAATAGATTTTCTGTTCTCTTCCACCCTGGCTCTTGACAAATATAACAAGTATCAGAAACGTTATAACAGATAATGATGGCAATATAACACCATAATACATTGGAAGGAAAGTTATGACCAACCTAACAATTGCACTCATCTCACACACTAGTAAAGTTATGCTCAAAATTCTCCAAGCCAGACTTCAGCAATATCTGAACCGTGAACTTCCAGATGTTCAAACGGGTTTTAGAAAAGGCAGAGGAACCAGAGATCAAATTGCCAACATCCGCTGGATCATGGAAAAAGCAAGAAAGTTCCAGAAAAACATCTATTTCTGCTTCATTGACTATACCAAAGCCTTTGACTGTGTGGATCACAAAAAGCTGTGGAAAATCCTGAAAGAGATGGGAATAACAGAAAACCTGACCTGCCTCTTGAGAAACATGTAAGCAGGTCAGGAAGCAACAGTTAGAACTGGACATGGAACAACAGACTGGTTCTATATAGGAAAAGGAGTACATCAAGGCTGTATATTGTCACCCTGCTTATTCAACTTATATGCAGAGTACATCATGAGGAATGCTGGGCTGGAGGAAGCACAAGCTGGAATCAAGATTGGCGGGAGAAATATCAATAACCTCAGATATGCAGATGACACCACCCTTATGGCAGAAAGTGAAGAGGAACTCAAAGGCCTCTTGATGAAAGTAAAAGAGGAGAGTGAAAAGGTTGGCTTGAAGCTCAACATTCAGAAAACAAAGATCATGGCATCTGGTCCCATCACTTCATGGGAAATAGATGGGGAAACAGTGGAAACTGTGTCAGACTTTATTTTTTTGGGCCCCAAAATCACTGCAGATGCTGATTGCAGCCATGAAATTAAAAGACGCTTACTCCTTGGAAGGAAAGTTATGACCAACCTAGATAGCATATGAAAAAGCAGAGACATTACTTTGCCAACAAAAGTCCGTCTAGTCAAGGCTATGGTTTTTCCAGTGGTTGTGTGTAGGTGTGAGAGTTGGACTGTGAAGAAGGCTGATCGCCAAAGAATTGATGCTTTTGAACTGTGGTGATGGGGAAGACTCTTGAGAGTCCCTTATACTGCAAGGAGATCCAACCAGTCCATTCTAAAGATCAGTCCTGGGTGTTCACTGGAAGGACTGATGCTAAAGCTGAAACTCCAATACTTTGGCCACCTCATGCGAAGAATTGACTCACTGGAAAAGACTCTGATGCTGGGAGGGATTGGGTGCAAGAGGAGACGGGGACGACAGAGAATGAGATGGCTGGATGGCATCACCGACTCAATGAACATGGGTTTGGGTGGACTCCAGGAGTTGGTGATGGACAGGGAGGCTTGGCGTGCTGCAGTTCATGGGGTCGCAAAGAGTCGGACACGACTGAGTGACTGAACTGAACTGAACTGAATACATTGTCAACAATTTACTGTTTATCTCCTGTACACTTAGGTGGATTCTAATTTTCTTGATTTTAAGAATAATGAGGTGAAAAACCAATGTCCGAGATAACAACTAATAGACATAATAGCTTAGTTGACAATAGAAAGTTTCCTAATAAATCTCTAGTCATACCCTTAAAAGCAAGCAAAAGAAGGATAAAACTGATTTCTGGAAAGAAAAAAATGTAAATAAAAAACATGATGTTCTTTATAAGCTCTTACCTATTTTCTGCCCCAGCAGTTACTTCACACAAAATAAAATCAACATAATTAACCTCTTCCTCTGTGGCTGCTTCCTTTATCCTTCAGAACTGGCAAAGTTTAACGTGGGTAGGTCACTGCTACATTCTTCCAATTCAACAAAACCCAAACATGTAGTAACGTTTTCTTTAATTTGAGGTATAATTTACATATTATAACAATACACAAATCATAACTGTAGAGTTCCATAAATTCTGACAGTAATAACCATCCATGTATAACTACGAGGCCAATCAAGACATAGAATATTTCCATCACCCCATAAAATTCCCTCCTAATTTCCAGTCAAGTTCCCACTACTCAGAAACAAAAACTGTTCTGATTTCTACCACCATATGCTAGCTTTGTCTGCTCTTTCTTCTCCCTTTGAAATAGCTTTATAAAAATAAATAAAGTTCACCCATTGCTGCTGCTGCTGCTAAGTCACTTCAGTCATGTCTGACTCTGTGTGACCCCATAGACGGCAGCCCACCAGGCTCCCCCGTCCCTGGGATTCTCCAGGCAAGAACACTGGAGTGGGTTGCCTTTTCCTTCTCCAATGTGTGAAAGCGAAAAGTGAAAGTGAAGTCGCTCAGGTATGTCAGACCCATTACAAGTATACAATTCATTGCTTTTTTTACTACATTTACAGACTTGCAAAACCATCACCATGAATCAGTTATGCATTTCCACCAACTCAAAACGTTCCCTCATGCCTGTTTGTGTTCCCCCACTCCCCCGTCCATGCAGTCATTGATCTGCATTCCACGAGCACAGATTTGAAATTTAATACATATAGAATCATACAGTATGTAGTCTTTCTGTGTCTAGCTTCTTTCACTTAGCTTTCTCTGTTGCAGTGTTTATCAGATGTTCCTCTTTTTTATGGATAATATTTCATATTCCATTGTACAGATATGCCACACTTTATCTATTCACCAGTTGATGGATGTTTAGATTGCTTCCTATTTTGCTTTGCCTATTATAACTTCATATAAATTTAAATATATTGTTATTTGTGTCTTCTTCCCTTCATTCAATATAAAAGTTTGAGATTATCCATGTTTTTGTTTTAGTTATTTGCTTCTTTATATTCCTGAGTAGTATATATCCTATTGCTGAGTAGTATATATTGTATTGCTGAGTAGTATGTATGAATAGTCCATGATTAATTTATTCATTGTTCCATTAATGAACAGTTCAGTTACTTTGACTTTTGCCCATTATGAATAAAAAAACTATAAACTATGTTGCATCTGTATTTCTCTTGGGTAAATACGTAGGAAAAACTTTTTGGATCACAAGTTAGGTCTGTATATAATTTTTATAAGAAATTGCCAACCTTTTCCACATAACTATATTATTTTAAACACTCACCAATAATATGAGAGTTTCAGTTTTTCATATTCTCACCAATCTTTGATACTGCCATTTTTTAAAATTTTTTATTGGAGGCTAATTACTTTACAATATTATATTGGTTGGTTTTGCCATACATTGACATGAATCTGCCCCGGGTGTACATGTGTTCCCCACCTTGAACCCCCCTCCCACCTCCCTCCTCCCCTTATCCTCCCTCTGGGTCATCCCCGTGCACCATCCCCGAGCATCCTGTATCATGCGTCGAATCTGGACTGGTGATTCGTTTCACATATGATAATATACATGTTTCAATGCCATTCTCCCAAATCATCCCACCCTCACCCTCTCCCGCAGAGTCCAAAAGACTGTTCTATACACCTGTGTCTCTTTTGCTGTCTCGTATACAGGGTTATCATTACCATCTTTCTAAATTCCATATATATGCGTTAGTATACTGTATTGGTATTTTTCTTTCTGGCTTACTTCACTCTGTATAATAGGCTCCAGTTTCATCCACCTCATTAGAACTGATTCAAATGTATTCTTTTTAATGGCTGAGTAAAACTCCATTGTGTATATGTACCAAAGCTTTCTTATCCATTCGTCTGCAGATGGACATCTAGGTTGCTTCCATGTCCTGGCTATTATAAACAGTGCTGTGATGAACATTGGAGTACATGTGTCTCTTTCAATTCTGGTTTCCTCGGTGTGTATGCCCAGGAGTGCGATTGCTGGATCATATGGCAGTACTATTTCCAGTTTTTTAAGGAATCTCCACACTGTTCTCCATAGTGGCTGTACTAGTTTGCATTCCCACCAACAGTGTAAGAGGTTCCCTTTTCTCCACACCCTCTCCAGCATTTATTGCATGTAGACTTTTGGATAGCAACCATTCTGACTGGTGTGAAATGGTATCTCATTGTGGTTTTGATTTGCATTTCTCTGATATGAGGGATGTTGAGCATTTTTTCATGTGTTTGTTGGCCATCTGTATGTCTTCTTTGGAGAAATGTCTGTTTAGTTCTTTGGCCCATTTTTTGATTGGGTCATTTATTTTTCTGGAATTGAGCTGCAGGAGCTGCTTGTATATTTTGGAGATTAATTCTTTGTCAATTGTTTCATTTGCTATTATTTTCTCCCATTCTGAAGGCTGTCTTTTCACCTTACTTATAGTTTCCTTTGCTGTGCAGAAGCTTTTGATTTTAATTAGGTCCCATTTGTTTATTTTTGCTTTTATTTCCAATATTCTGGGAGGTGGGTCATGGAGGATCCTGCTGTGATTTATGTCGGAGAGTGTTTTGCCTATGTTCTCCTCTAGGAGTTTTATAGTTTCTGGTCTTACATTTAGATCTTTAATCCATTTTTAGTTTATTTTTGTGTATGGGGTTAGGAAGTGTTCTAGTTTCATTCTTCTACAAGTGGCTGACCAGTTTTCCCAGCACCACTTGTTAAAGAGACTGTCTTTTCTCCATTTTATATTCTTGCCTCCTTTGTCAAAGACAAGGTGTCCATAGGTGCGTGGATTTATCTCTGGGCTTTCTATTTTGTTCCATTGATCTATATTTCTATCTTTATGCCAGTACCATACTGTCTTGATGACTGTGGTTTTCTTAGTAGAGCCTGAAGTCCGGCAGGTTGATTCCCCCAGTTCCATTCTTCTTTCTCAAGGTTGCTTTGGCTATTCGAGGTTTTTTCTATTTCCATACAAATTGTGAGATTATTTGTTCTAGCTCTGTGAAAAATATCATTTGTAGCTTGATAGGGATTGCATTGAATATATAAATTACTTTGGGTAGTATACACATTTTGACAATATTTATTCTTCCAGTCCACAAACACGGTATATTTCTCCATCTATGAGTGTCCTCTTTGATTATTTTCACCAGTGTTTCATAGTTTTCTATGTATAAGTCTTTTGTTTCTTTAGGTAGATATATTCCTAAGTATTTTATTCTTTTCGTTGCAACAGTGAATGGAATACTTTCCTTAATTTTTCTTTCTATTTTCTCATTATTAGTGTATAGGAATACAAGGGATTTCTGTGTGTTGATTTTATATCCTGCAACTTTACTATATTCATTGATTAGCTCTAGTAGTTTTGTGGTAGAGTCTTTAGGGTTTTATGTGTAGAGGATCATGTCATCAGCGAACAGTGAAAGTTTTACTTCTTTTCCAATACTGTCATTTTTAATTTTAGCAACTTATCTGGCTATAAAAGGTGCCATTTTAATTTGCATTTCCATAATTATTCTGAGGACCACTTCATTTCTCCTCTTTTTGAAGTATCTATTCTCTTCTGTTCATTTTTATTGAAATGATAGTTATTATTGACTTGTAGGATTCTGGAACAATTATCTTGACAGATATAAATGTTGCATATATTGTCTCCAAGTTTATAGTTTGAATTTTATTTCCTTAACAACTTTATTTGTTTTTGATGAGAGAAAAATTGTATTATTTTACAATCCATTCATCTATATTTTGTCTTGTGGTTAGGGTGTGCATGTGTGTGGGTATAGGTTTTTAAGAAATCTTCAAATGTCAAAGACACAATGAGATTCTCCTTTGTTATTTTTCTAGAAGCTTTATGTTTTGGCTTTTAAATTTGGCACATCTTGAATTAATTCTTTTTATATTGTGAAGAAGGGGTAGAGGTGCATTTTCTAGCTGTTGTAGAACCATTTGTTGAACATTTTCCTTTCTGTCATTGAGCTGCTTTGGTGGCTTTGTTCAAAATCAATTTACTATCAGTTCAGTTATGTTGCTCAGTTGTGTCTGACTCTTTGCGATCCCATAGACTGCAGTACACCAGGCTTCCTTGTCTGTCACCAACTCCTGGAACTTGTTCAAACTCATGTCTATCAAGTCAGCGATGCCATCCAACCATTTCATCCTCAGTCATCCCCTTCTCCTCCTGCCTTCAATCTTTCCCAGCATTAGGGGCTTTTCCAATGAGTCCATTCTTCATATCATGTGGCAGAAGTATTGGAGTTTCAGCTTCAGCATCAGTCTTTCCAATGAATATTCAGGACAGATTTCCTTTAGGATTAACTGGTTGGATCTCCTTACAGTCCAAGGGACTCTCAAGAGTCTTCAACACCACAGTTCAAAAGCATCAGTTCTTTGATGCTTAGCTTTCTTTATGGTCCAAATCTCACATCCGTACATGACTACTGGAAAAACCATAGCTTTGACTAGACAGACCTTTGTTGACAAAGTAATGTCTCTGCTTTTTAATATGCTGTCTAGGTTGGTCATAACTTCTCTCCCAAGGAGCGAGCATCTTTTAATTTCATGGCTGCAGTCACCATCTGCATTGATTTTGGAGCCTAAGACAATAAAGCCTGTCACCGTTTCCATTATTTCCCCAACTATTTACCATGAAGTGATGGGACCGGAAACCATGATCTTAGCTTTCTGAATGTTGAGCTTTAAGCTAATTTATTCATTCTCCTCTTTCAATTTTATCAAGAGGCTCTTCAGTTCTTCTTCACATTCTGCCATAAGGGTGGTGTCATCTGCCTATCTGAGGTTATCGATATTTCTCCCAGCAATCTTGATTCCAGCTTGTGATTCATCCAGCCCAGCATTTTGCATGATGTACTCTGCACATAAGTTAAATAAGCAGGGTAACAATGTACAGTCTTGACATGCACAATTTGCTATCCGTTCAGTTCAGTTTAGTCTCTCAGTCATGTCCGACTCTCTGCGACCCCATGAATCACAGCACGCCAGGCCTCCCTGTCCATCACCAACTCCCGGAGTTCACTCAAACTCATGTCCATTGAGTTGGCAATGCCATCCAGCCATCTCACTCTCTGTCTTTCCCTTCTCCTCCCGCCCCCAATCCCTCTCAGCATCAGAGTCTTTTCCAGTGAGTCAATTCGTCGCATGAGGTGGCCAAAGTATTGCAGTTTCAGCTTTAGCATCAGTCCTTCCAGTGAACACCCAGGACTGATCTCCTTTAGAATGGACTGGTTGGATCTCCTTGCAGTACAAGGGACTCTCAAGAGTCTTCTCCAACACCACAGTTCAAAAGCATCAATTCTTTGGCGATCAGCTTTCTTCACAGTCCAACTCTCACATCCATATATGACCACTGTAAAAACCATAGCCTCGACTAGACGGACCTTGGTTGGCAAAGTAATGTCTCTGCTTTTTAATATGCTATCTAGGTTGGTCATAACTTTCCTTCCAAGGAGTAAGTGTCTTTTAATTTCATGGCACAAACAGCATCCACAGTGATTTTGGAGCCAAAAAAAGTAAAGTCTGACACTGTTTCCACTGTTTCCCCATCTATTTCCCATGAAGTGATGGGACTGAATGCCATGATCTTAGTTTCTGAATGTTGAGTTTTAAGCCAACTTTTTCACTCTCCTCTTTCACTTTCATCAAGAGATTCTTTAGTTCCTCTTCACTTTCTGCCATAAGGGTGGTATCATCTGCATATCTGAGGTTATTGATATTTCTCCCAATTTGTTATATTTGTGTTCAATTCTGTTCAGCTGATCTAACTACCTACTCCTATGCTAATAGACACCTATCTTTATTATTTTAGCTCTAATGTAATTCTTAAAATCAAGGGTTTTATGTAAGTACTTCAACATTGTTCTTTCAAGATTTTTTTAAACTATTCTAAATCCTTTCCATTTCCATATGAACTTTTTAAAAAACTGAAGTACAGTTGACTTATAATGTTGTTAGTTTCCAGTATACATCCAAGTGATTCAGTAATATATATTTTTATCAGATTACTTTCTCTTATGTGCTGTGCTGTGCTTAGTTGCTCAGTCATGTCTGACCCTTTGCAACCCCATGGAGCCTGCCAGGCTTCTTATCCATGAGGTTCTCCAGGCAGAATACTGGAATGTGTTGCCATGCCCTCCTCCAGGGGATCTTCCCAACCCAGGGATCGAACCCAGGTCTCCTGCATTGCAGGTGGATTCTTTACAATCTGAGCCACGAGGAAAGCCTATTTTCCCTTATAAGATATTACAAAAACGTTGAGTATAGTTTTCTATGCTATACAGGTCTTTCTTGTATATATGTTAACCCCAAACTCCTAAATTAACTACCCCTCTTCCCCTTTGGTATCCATAAATTTGTTTTCTATATCTGTGGATCTATTTCTGTTTTGTATAAAAGTTCATTTGTATTATAAATTAGATTCCACATATAAGGAATACCATATGATGTTTATCTCTCTTTGTCCACATATAAATTTTAGAATCAATTTGCAATTTCTACAAAGAAAAATTGGGGAGGACTTTATTGAATCTATAGTATTTGTAAAGAAATGACATGTTAACAATATTGAGCTCCAGTCTATGAACATGGTATATCACTCAACTCATTTAGCTCTTCTTTTGCAATTCCTTTCTTATGATTTATAACTACAGAGAATGAGCTTGTGAAAAAGAGCTCTTTTAATTACTAATGATGAACTAAATTGATTATTTAAGAGAATGCATTTATTTTTCTTTGATAAATGCTTACACTAGCTTTTTTAAAAATCATAAAATTTTAAAATTATAAAGAAACCTTGGAAGTTATTTGATCCAATATTTTATTTTTATTGAAATTTGAAACCTTAAAATCAAGATATAAAGTACTTTTATATTAATTGGAATTTGTTTTCCTCATTTGTCTTTGGTAGATAAGTGAGGAGGGCTTCCCAGGTGGCATAGTGGTAAAGAACCTGCTGCCAAAACAGGAGTTGTAAGAAACACAGGTTCAGTCCCTAGGTAGGGAAGGTCCCCTAGAGGAGGGCACAGCAATTCACTCCAGTATTCATGCCTGGAGAATCCCATGAACAGAGGAGCCTGGCAGGCTACAGTCCAGGATCGCACAGAGTCTGAAGCGACTTAACACTCGCATGCAAATAAGTGAGGAAGGAGAATACTGGAAACTACTCTTTTTGCACTGGAAGGAGTAGCTTTGAAGGATCACAGTACACATAACCAAGAGTTTGCTAACTTTTATTTCCAGTTCCCAAGATACTAATTAAGTAAGCCCTGGGTATTCAAAAAGCACTGGTAGAATTTAGATCTCTTTATGACAAAATCTTGGGATTTTGTATAAATGTGTTTTATATATTTCCACTTTTAATGCTTATGATTATAAACATAGGTAGACGATAAGGATCAAAAAGATTCCTTGGATCTTGTTTAAGCCAATAACTCTAGATTCTCTTTAGTAGTCACATTATGTTAGGAAGAAAAGAATATAGAGAAAAATTCTTTAAAATGTAGCAACACAGGGCCCCTGGAGTATGAGGGCCAGCTGAATCTATGTGATAATATCTAGATCAGGGGGCATAAGTTTTCCTCTAAAGGGCATAGCTTTTCAGGCCATGCTCAGATCTGTTGTAATAGCATGAAAGTTACCACAGATAATATACAAATGAATGAGCATTGTGTTCCAATAAAACCTTACTTACAAAAATAGGCAGTGGGTCAGATTCAACCGAGTAAATTTGCAACTTTAATCTAGATTAATTCTCACCAATTACATTATGATGTCCAGTACATATTCCTGTTACATATATGTCATCATACATAAGTACGTATACTCAGACATAAACTATTACACAGAATATTTCAGGGACTGTGTCCTGAAAGTGCAAGAGTAAGCTAAATAATCGAAAATTTCCCATTACTCTCTTTTTTTTTCTATTATATGATTAGTGATGAAGTCATTTGAACCATATCAAAGATATTACATTTATTCTCTGTGGACACTTTATTATCTTTCAAACAACTAGATAACAATACCTTATACTCATTGTCTCTGTGCTTATAAATCAGATACTTTATAAATATTCATAGAAGCAGACTATTCCCTACAGAATTATCTCCAAAACAATAATTATGCAAATTTGCTGATTGTCCAAAGCACTTAATTTCTTAGCACTATGCAATCTTAGCTAGCCTAAAGACAAGTTAATAAACAGTGTTTAAAATAAATGAGAGAAGTACCTTGTATCTATAATCAGTGATAAAGTTTAGAAAACAGAATGAACAATCTGAGGCAGTTTTTAATTTGATAAACACATACTAAAACTCTTACTTCTATGAACTATATGAGAGCTATTATAAACACTACAAATAAATTCAGCATATCACAAATGCTGTAATGTAATAACATTTATTTCAGTAGTAGCAAAAGAGTAATTTTCTATCAGATTTTCCTGAAAGAGTATCGCTTACCTATTTATACATTTAACTCCACTTAGATAACTCAACCAGGATGTTGAAACATTTACTGTGTGCTTTTCTTTGTTAAAAAAAAAAAAAGTTAAAGATTTACTGATAGAAGTGTAATTCTAGTGTCTTTCTATACCCAGTTGCTTTTCTTTCATAGGTATTCTGGAAGGCTTTGAGTGATATAGGTCAACCACCTACAAGGACCGTGCCTTTATAACCATGAAAACAGGGAATTAACTTCAATGAATGAAAACAGCTTATTTAGGAAGTTATGCAATAAAACACACAAACAATATTTTAGAAAATGGTATCAAATCCTTCTTCCAAAAAGTTTGTTACAGAAATATTATGATCATTATTAACAATGTTTTGTTGATTTGACTTTCTTCTCTTCATTTCTTAAGTTGTAATAAAACAACTAAGCAGAGTTTATTGAGTAGCTCAACCCTGTGCTCAGTCACTCAACATTACAGGTGTCCAGTGGGCTGTCCCAGGTAATTTATGACCTATTTAACAACACATAATTCTCAGGAAAAATAAAATTAACAATAAAAGTTTGAAACAAAACTTCAACAATAGAAACTAGCACAAGGAGTCCATCATTAATTTTAAAATGAAAAGAAACAGTTTACATAGCTTAGAAAAAAAAATCTCTAATTATTGAGAGCTTATTTATGTGATTAAACACCCACGTTTCTTAGCCATGAAGAAACAAAGTTTGATTTAGATAAATTTCTTTAAAAACTAAGTTTATAAATAAGAGGGAAAAGTAATCACATGCCAAAATTATTCCAAAATAAATGAAAATAAAATGGAAAACAAATTGGGGCACATGTTGAGAAAAGTTTATAATTAATCACAATTAGTCACAAAATATTGGAAAAATTTCTATGAAACAAGACTATGCACTTTGGTAAAAACAAAAACAAAAAAGTCTCTCTCTAAAGAACTTATATTCTGGTTTGAGGAAAAGGATAATAAATGTAGAAGTGAATAAAAGTATTTAAGTTACTTATAAGGATGACTATGAAGATAATAATATAATCTAACATGGGAAAGAAAACAACTATGGCAATGTGGAATGGAAATCAAATATTTAACTAGATGTAGTCAGAGGGAGCCTCTTTGAGGAGACACTTGGACCAAGATTTCAAAGATGAAAAATGTGCCTGCCATGCAAATGTCTGGAGAAAACTTTCCAAGAAGAGGGGAATTAAAACAGCAAGTACAAAGCCTTCTGGGTAAGGATGAACTTGGTACATCAATGTAGGATACAGAGAAAGAGAGTCATTATGGCTGGAGTATCTTGAAAAGAGAAGGTATATTGATTATGTTAATAATCTCTTCCTACTAAATAATTTTATTTTCATCATTCATGTCTAATTGCAGGAAGCCAAAGTCTAGTGTACACTGAAGTGAAAGTTGCTCAGTCGTGTCCAACTCTTTGTGACCCCATGGGCTATACAGTCCATGGAATTCTCCAGGCCAGAATACTAGAGTTGGTAGCCTTTCCCTTCTCCAGGGGATCTTCCCAACCCAGGGACTGAAACCAGGTCTCCTGCATTGCAGGCAGATTCTTTACCCGCTGAGCCACAAGGGAAGCCCCTAGTGTACACTAGTCTGAAATTTTTTAAATATGATGCTCATAGGTAAAGAGGACACAGAGTAATGCGGGGGAAGGAGTGCTCAAATCTCAGTTTTGCATTTATCAGCTTTCTGAGACCTGGAGAAAGTCACTTAGCTTCCTAGGTCTCAGATTCTTTACCAAATCACACTCAATCTCAGTATGCTCGCCTATAAATTTGCGATGCTTCTATCTCCCTCCCAAGTAATGACCAAGGCTTAAATATGATGTGCAAGGAACCTGGTACATAACTGGCACTCGGGAAGTACAGGTTGTCATCCTTACCATCGTGGTCATTTTTACATGTACCAGCTCCATTACCATAACCATTGTCATCAGTATTAGGTAAGTTCAAGTCTGACAGAATGCTCTTCCAGAAAAGCAGCAAAAATAAGCATGTGGTAACAGTAGCCACTGGAAAAGACCACTGAATTCATATCATATTTTTAGATAATTAAAAAATTAGCTTTAAAATGTAGGTGAAATGTTACGAAAAAGTATACAGTTGTAAGAATATTTACATATTTAAAAATAGTAAAAATCAACTTATTTGCAAACTTGTAATCCCCAAATTGATGTGTAGATTCAATGCAACTTGTGTCAAAATTACAACTTTCTTTTTTACAGAAATGGACAAGTTAATCCTAAAATTTATATAGAAGAAAAGTATAAAATTAAAAAATAAAACAAAATTTATATATAAGTGTAAGTCACCTACTATAGCCAAACAATCTTGAAAAAAAGTACAACACTGAAAGACTCATACTTCCTCATTTCAAAATCTACCACAAAACTTCAGTAATCAGGAATGTGTAACACTAGAAGGGGCTTCCCAGGTGACTTGGGTTTGATCCCATGATTGGGAAGATCCCCTGGAGAAGGAAATGTAACCTACTTCAGTATTCTTGCCTGGGAAATCCCACGGTCAGAGAAGCCTGATGGGCTACAGTTCATGGGGTCGCAAAGAGTTGGACACATCTGAGTGACTAAACAACAACAAATACCTCAGTGGAATGGAATTGAGAATCAAGAAATATACCTTATATTTACACAGTCAACTAATTTTCAATAAGGATGTCAGGATCACTCAATGAGGAAAGCATAGTCTCTTCAACAACAACAAAATATATGTCAAAAGATACTACCAAGAAAATGAAAAAAAAAAAAACACAGTAATGGGAGGAAACATTTGCAAATCATACACCTGATAAGGTTTTAATTTCTAGAATGTGCAAAGAACACCTACAACTAAATAATGAAGAGACAGTCCAATTCAAAAATGCCCAGAGAATTTAAACAGGTATTTCTACAGAGAAGATATGAAAATGGAAAACAAGTACATGAAAAGATATTCAACTAATCAGGAATGTTGCAAATCAAAACTACAATACACCACTCACACTCACTAGGATGGCTATAATTTTTAAAGGGGGGAAATAAACAGTACTGGCAAATATTTGAAGAAATTTTAACCTTCATACATTGCTGGTGGAAATGTAAAATGATGCAGTCAATGTGGAAAACAGTTTGACTGCTTTTCAAATTTTTAAATAAAGAGTTACCATGGGAGCCACCAATTCCACTTCTAGGTATATATCCAAGAGAAATGAAAACATATGTCCACACAAAAATTTGTATACAAATGTTCCTGCATGAATGTGTGCTCAGTCACTTCAGTTGCATGTGACTCTTTGTGACTCTATAGACTGCAGCCCACCAGCCTCCTCTATCTATGGGATTCTAGAGGCAAGAATAGTGGAGGGGGTTGTGATACCTTCCTTGAGGGACCCTTCCCTACACAGCTTCCCTACACAGGGTTCTAACCTGCATCGCAGGCAGATTCTTTACCACTGAGCCACCAGAGAAGCCCTACAAATGTTCACAGCTGCTTTATTCATATTAGCAAAAAGCAGAAATAATTCAAATGTCCATCAACTGATGAATAAACAAAATGTGGTATATTCACACAATGGAATACTATTCAGTCATTAAAGAGGCTGAATCACCAACACATGCTACCACATGGATGCCTTATATAAAGAAGGCAAATACAGAAAGCCACATTTTATGATTCCATTTATATGAGATTTCCAAAACAGGCAAATCTACATAAACAGAAAATAGATTAGCAGTTGCCAGGGGCTAGAAGCCAGGATAATGTGGAATGACTATTAATTCATATAAAGTTTCTCTATAAAGTAATGGAAATATTTTGGAGTTAAATAGAAGTGATAGCTGCATAATCTCATGAATTTACACAAAACCATCTAATTGTACACTTTATAATGGTTAATTTTATGACATATAAATTATATCTTGGGAAATCTCTGACAGCCCAAAGATTGAGACTTTGTGCTTTCATTGCTGAGGGTCTAGGTTTGATCCCTGGTCTGGGAACTAAGATCCCACAAGTCACGCAGCACAGTCAAAAAAATTTTTAAATTTAAAACTATGAACAAAAGAGAATACATATATTTGTATTATGTACCACAAAGATTTCTAAATCTTCCATTATGAAAATATTTAAAGTGACAGAGTCCAGTATGGCTAATTTCATACAAAGAAATTCAATATTAAACAAGCAAGAAAATACAATAGGAAACAATTCAGATATAATTAGATTAATTCCAAATTAACTAACAAGATGCTTGCTGTGATAGTGGCTATTGAAGTTGAAGCCATTTTCTATAGATACTTCCACATTCAAATTAAAAATGAAGAATTTAAGAAATAACAGCATCTTATAATGGTAATTTTCCACTTACATATGATAGATGTATTTCTACAAAATAAAAGTATTTGCCATACAGAAATACATCCATAATGAATATTTGATAATAAACCTTTAGCCTGCCTCTTGTCTAGACCTATCAGTTTTGGCTCATGAGTATGAGCAAGTATCCTCCTTTTCTTCAGTTTCCCTATTTCTCTTTTGTGTGTTTTTATTCTCTAATCCCACTTTACAACCATCAGGGAAGAACTGATGCCCATCCCTCCATCAAACCATCTCTGACATAATACACCATTTTATTTTTTCCATGAGTGTTAGTTTTGTGGCTCTAACTAGACAGTAATTTCTGCTACAAGAACTGTATTGCACTTTTAAAATTTACCATAGTACCTAACACAATACTTGATTCATAGTGTGCATTCCATAATTATTAATATAACGAAAGGTAGCAAGACGGCATCTCAGCTTACTGAAGAAAAGATGGATTATTCAATAAATGCCATTGGGTAGCCATCTAGGAAAAAAATAACATTACAGCTATTCTTCATAGTCTACATCAGGATAAATTACAAATGAATCAAAGATTTAATTGTAAAAGTGAAAGCATAAAAGTATTAGAAGAAACCTAGGAAAAATATTTTATAATCTTGATGTAGAAGAAACCTATTTAAATATGACATAGAAGCCATAAATCAAAAGATTGATAAATTTTACAGCATAAAATATAACAATCTTTATAGCAAAAACTAAAACAATGGTGAAAGAAAAATAGCAAGCTGGGATAAATATTTGCAACTCATATCACAAACCAATAAATACCTACTATTTGATAATAAATGGCCCAATAGAAAAATAAGTAAACAATGTGCACAGACAGTTCGTGGAAAATGAAACACAAATAACTTTTAAACACATGAATAAGAGAATAAGAAAAATTAAAATTAAAACTACACTAATATACTACTATTTATCTATCAGGTGGACAAAAATACAAAAGATTAATAATACCGTTTGGCCAGACAGGTGGGAAACAGACATTTTTGTACGCTGTTAGTCAAACTGCAAACTGGTGCAACTTCTATAGGAGGTAATTTGACAATATTTATCAAAATTATAGAAGTATATACCCTTTAACCCAACTTTACTTAAAGGAGTTTTTCTTAAAGCCATACTTATGAGTCAAAGACCTATATATATGGTTATTCACTGCAATGAGGTTTGTAATATCAAGCTTGGAAACTACCTAAGTGTCCATAACAGATGACCATTCCAATAGATTATGGAGCATTCAAACAAGGAGATAGTTTGCAACCATAAAAACAGAGATAATCTGTTACTTGGGCTATGGAATAATCTCCAAGATATGCGTTTGAAAAGCAAGATTTGGAGCTATGTGTAGAATATGTTACTATGTGTAAAGCAAACTGTACAACCAAGATGTTGGAGAGAATAACCCCCACTTGGCTTGTATCTGCTTATCTGCATAAGGATACACAAGAAACTGGTAATATTTGTTGCCTCTGGGGATGGAAACAGATGAAAAGCAATAATTTTCATGGTGTTTTTATTATGTACCTCTATGTATTTTTAAAATTATGAACCAACTGATCATTTAAAATAAATATTCAAAAATACATAGACTTATAAATCTTTCACAGCACCTAGCAATGCTTGATTTATAGAATAAACTCAGAAAATGCCAATAATAACACTGCCTTAGGCTTGCTTATAGTTTTTAAACTTACAAATTTATTTATATTAATTATCATTTTAAGAAGTATATATAAACTATTCTTATTAATGATCTAAACATTTTAGACTACATGTGAGTGTGGATATCAAGTAATTTGTACTTAATTTCTGAGAAAATTGTCCCATAAAAGAAACACTTAACTCCAAGTATTAGAAAGAATCTTCCTACTTCGATTCAACTTGAGATACTTTTTTTGACTGCCTACAAATGAATAAAATTCCCTGTAAGATTTTGCTTAAAACTTTGATATGCTTAAGAAACACAATTCTTTTTTTTTAATATTGGCAAACTTGATATTTTTAATTGCTATATTTTCCTCATATTTTTCTTAATCCTAGAATAATTTTTTTGTTTCATTTTTAAATTAAAAACCCAAACAAAGCACTACCTATGAAGACTTTTTTCTTTGGGAGATTAACTAAATAATCATCTAGCCATAAAAATATATGCTTATTCCATCTGAGTAATGATTTAAAGGCCTATTTTAAGGATTACATGATATATACTATGATTTACTGGCTCAGATGGTAAAGAATCCTCCTGCAATGTGGAAGACCTGGGTTTGATCTCTGAGTTGGGAAGATCCCCTGGAAAAAGGAACGGCTGCCCACTGCAGTATTCTGGCCTGGAGAATTCCATGGACTACAACAGTTCATGGGGTTGCAAAGAGTCAGACACAACTGAGTGATTTTCACTCACTCACATACAAAAAGAGGTTAGTATTCCCATTCTAACCCACCCTTGCCTTTAGAAACTTTGTTTGCAAACAAAATGTAGGATTTAATCATTTTCAAGCCCCCAATGCAAGCATAAGTTTTTATCACCTTTAATTAGTCTTTAAGTCACTGTTGCCAGGTATAGAAATACAGGCATTGTCTTGAGAATCACTGTCCTCTTTGTAAACAGGTACTGAATTCTCCAGTCTCACTATGTTTAATGTTTAACAATTAGAGGTACCAATAGGGAGGAGTAATAGGAAGCCTACTCTAATCGACCACCCTTCCTATCTCCAGACTCCAGATAAAATCTTTCCATGATAACCATTTGGTTTTAGGATAGCAATTATTTGTTAAATTATAATAATTAGGAGGCTAATCATACTCTAAGCTTCTGTTAAAGCAGTTAGTTTAAAAACTATGATTAAACCAAACCAGACAAATATTTTAATTTTGTAAAATAATTTTACAACTCACATAGGGAATTAAATTAATATGAACTGCTTTGCCTTTAGAAAACCCAGTGCCAAAGAGGAGGCCATTTACATTAGTTGTTATAGGACAAGGTGTTCAAATTTGTGATTATACAGTCAAAATTGGTAATTTGTTAGTTTTAATAATATTATTTTAAATAAAAAGGTTAACAGATATACCTTTAAAATATTTGCAAAAAAAACCGTGATAAATGGATTTTGATTTATTATTAAATAAAAACCAAAAATAGATTCCTTACCTGAGTGAGAGGTTATACTGGGTTTTTGGCCCAGGTCAGCGATGTGCTCCTCTGGCAGGGGCAACAAGTGGGGATACGAATCTCTGATTTTAGCATTTGCCAACTTCCATAGAATAAACTCTCTCAATAGAGTTGATTTCAAGCTACTAAAACGAAGTCATGCAAGGCAGAGTTAGAGAGGTGCCCGATAGGCTCTCACAAGCTAGACAGACCAGCTCCAGCCTACCACTGCCCAAACCCAGAACTAATTCAAATCTCCAGAACTTAGAACATGTATTCTAGAAAAGCTTCCTTAGTGATTACGCTATAGTCAATCAATAGGCCAGTGTTTAAGAACTACAGACTACCTTGTCACACAACTATAGGAGTTTCTGAGACAGAATGGAAAAACATTTGTACGGCTTCTCCTGTGTAGCACAAACCCAGGTGGAAGTGATGTTGGCATCACTATTACCTAGGAAAATTCTGAATTGTGGTAAGAATATATTACTTTTAAATTAAAGCAAACTGTACGGCATATCTTTGGTATATGGCTACTTGTGAGCCCAGTTAAGTGACACGCCTTTTTGATACCTTCCTGAGTCAAAAATGCCTGCATCTGATAAAAGTCACTGAAGTCCTCAGTGTTCCTCAAATAAGTTATCTAGTTCAGTGCTCTGCTTCCTAGAGAGGATGGCAGTTTCATGGTATTTCAGGTCCTATTGCCCACATTCATGAACTACTTATGAGCAGTTTCAATGCTTGGTGTCAAATTATTCAATTGAAGCCAACAGAATACAGGCACTGCTCTTTTATAGATATGCCAACTTCATATGAATTTATAATTTTGAATATCTGGGTTTGCGCCAATCATCAAGAGACAGAAAATGAGAAGGATTAGTATTGGTAATTAGTCTTTGCCTGGGTCACCATGAAAGCCTTAGAAAAAGGCTTGAAGGCAGGTAGTTTATTTTGGAATTGACCTCAGGGAGAAGTAGTGAGAGATGGAGGAATCTGTGGGGAAGAAGGCAAAGTCATTACAAAGATGTGTTATTTAGTTGAAAACCTCCATGGCTAATAATTACTCAATTCAATAACTGATTATAAGAAGATTTATGAACATGCATTTCAGAATTGCCAACCTGGCACTGAAAGGAAAAAACATTTATCTATCTGGAATATTCTCTATCAGCTAAGAATGGCCCTATGGGCATTAACTCCTTTGCCTCCATTCTTTTGGTTGATCATGTGTGAGAGACCAACTATTCTAAGGTAGTCAGAGAAACACAAGATGGGAAAAAAGAAGCAACTGGCTAAGGCTGAGGCAATGTCAGTCTATGCTTATATAAATCTGGTCAAAGTGTGTGTGGACCTGGCTACTATAGCAGTGACTGGATGACGAAATGGAGCTAAGATTATATAAAGTGGTATTTAACAGGGGTTCAGTCTACTAGGTAATAATCAAGCAGCTCTACCCATTTTGTAACTGTTGCTCGGTTCCATGATCTTATTCTTTGGAATTAGATACCAAAAAATACTAACAAGCTCCAAATCAATCCCCAGATTTCTCTACACTGGCAAGAGATCAGGGGGGAACAGATAATCTTCCTCATAAAGGAACAGATTCATCTATAAATTTTTAAATATTGTAAATGTTTAAATGATCCTACTATCTAAGGCAATCTACAGATTCAATACAATTTCTATCAAAATACCAATGGCAATTTTCATAGAACTAGAACAAATAATTTTTAAATTTGTACGGAAACACAAAAGATCATGCATAGCCAAAGCAATCTTGAGAAGGGAGAACAGAGCTGGAAGAATTATGCTCCATACCGTTTTGATTGCTGGAGCTTTATAGTATAGTTTAACTGTATAGCTCCAGCAATCAAAACGGTATGGTACCAGGACAAAAACAGACAGATAGATCAATGGAACAGGATAGAGAACCTAGAAATAAACCCACACACTTATGGTCAAAGGAGGCAAGATATACAATGCAAAAAGGATAGTCTCTTTAGTAAGTGGTACTGGGAAAACTGGACAGCTACATGTAAAAGAATGAAATTAGAACATTCTCTAATATCATATGAAAAACAGACTCAAAATTGATTAAAGGTCTAAATGTAAGATCCCAATACCATAAACACCTAGAGGCAAACATAGGCAGAACACTCTTTGATATGAATCTCAGCAATATTTTCTTGGATCTGTCTCCTAAAGAAAATAAAAGCAAAAATTAACAAATGGGTGCTAGTTAAACCTAAAAGCAATTGCACAGCAAAGGAAATTGTCAACAAAATGAAGACAACTTATTGAATGGGAGAAAATATTTGCGAATGATATGACTGATAAGGAATAAATATATAACATATACAAATAACTCATACAATTCAACATCAAAAAAACAAACTGTTTAAAAATGGGCAGAAAAACTGAATAGACATTTTTCCAAAGAGGAAATGCAGATGGACAACAGGTATATGAAAAGATGCTCAATACTGCTAATCATGAGGGAAAAAAACCTGTCAGAATGGCTATCACCAAAAAGAACACAAATAACAAACACTGGAGAGGATGTGGAGAAAAGCAAACATTTGTACACTGTTGGTAAAAATGCAAATTGGTGCAGCCACAGTGGGAAACAGTGTGGAAATTTCTCAAACTCCACAATGTAGGATCCTAAGAGAAAGAACAGAAAAGCCATAGAATTGATCACATTTCTATCTAGCAATAGACAAGCTAATGCCACTGGAGAAATTTAAAGGGGCAGACAGACAAAAGTAAAGACACTTTTGGATTATGTCCTATGATTGTATTAATCATAAAGATAAGGCACCACACAGTTTCCTTAAAGCAACTGACATCATAAAAATGTTTCTATCTGGAAATTAAGTCAAGAGATGATTGTTTACTTAGATATTTGTTGACAATATCAAATTTTGGGGTTTTACCCACCATGCAACTCTGCTGCTAAGTCACTTCAGTAGAGTCCGCCTCTATGTGACCCCATAGACGGCAGCCCACCAGGATCCCCCATCCCTGGGATTCTCCAGGCAAGAACACTGGAGTGGGTTGCCATTTCCTTCTCCAATGCAGGAAAGTGAAGTCGCCAGTCGTGTCTGACTCTTAGCGACCCCATGGACTGCAGCCCATCAGGCTCCTCCGTCCATGGGATTTCCCAGGCAAGAGTACTGGAGTGGGGTGCCATTGCCTTCTCCCCATGCAACTCTAGTTCACATTTAAATTTTGTATCAATAAGGTCAGTATGAAATTTCAGGAATGTCTAGTTCCATCTGCCTTAGGAAACAACTCAGATAATGATTATGCACACTAAATCTTGAGGACACTGGTCAGTAGCAGCAGTTCTTTAGTACAGTGCTACTGCAGAAGCCATTTCTCTGCAACCCCTTCATAAAAAAGAAGAAACGTTAAGTAGGTAAAAAGAAGAGCCTTAGGTATACTGCAAGCAGCAGAGCGGTTAGGGGATTGGAAACTGCAGCTAGATTGCTTGGTTTAAACAGCAGTAACCTTGGGCAAACTATTTAATCTCTCCAAGCCTCATTTTCTCATCTTAAAAATGAGGATAATAATTTCTACTTCATAGGGCTGCTGTGAGGATGAGATGAGATAATGTATATGCAGCACTTAGCACAGTGCCTTCCATATAGTAGGTTTTTAACAAATATTACTATTATCGTTATCACATTAGTTCTCTAGAAAACACTGCAATACATATATAACACACAATGGGCTAGAGAAATTTCTAAAGTGCTATATGAATGTGAAGTGCCATTGTTGATCTCACTTTCATTCTCTTTCTCGCTCTCTCTCAAAAGGAGATATAATCAAATAAGAAGTTTGCTGTGGTACAAAGAATAAGTTGAACTAGTTTTGCACTCAACCTCTCAGAAACTCAGTTTCCCCATTTATAGAATGGCATGGGCTTCTCAGGTGTCACAGTGGTAAAGAATCTTCCGGCCAATGCAGGAGATGCGAGACGTGGGTTCAATCCCTGAGTTGGGAAGATCCCCTGGAGTAGAAAATGGCAACCCACTCCAGTATTTCTTGCCAGAAAAATTTCATAGACAAAGGAACCTGGCAGGCTACAGTCCCTGGGGTCACAAAGAGTCAGACAACTGACCACAACAAGAACAACAACAATCATATTGCAATGCTTAGGTCTCAGGGATGCTGTAACATTAGAAAAGATAGCATGTTGTGATGAGCCCAGCAGTGAGCACAGACATAATCATGGATATCAAGGGAAAGTGGCTTTGAAGCATCTTCCTTATTCTAAGAAGCTCTTGTTGCATTGCAACAGATAGACTGCAGGATCTTCACATTTGGGCTTCAACAAAAGTAAGAGAAATGCTCTTTCTTTGGAAAAGTGACTTCTTAGGACACAAGATATAAGAACACTGCAATTAAAACTCCTGCCTACCACTAGCTTTAGGCAGATAATTAAGAATATTTTTAAAGATCAAAGAGATCAAAAGAAATAAATGTTATTATTTACAATGTACTAAGAAAGCTGATGGAGAAGGAAATGGCAACCCACTCCAGTGTTCTTGCCTGGAGAATCCCAGGGATGACGGAGCCTCATTGGCTGCCGTCTGTGGGGTTGCACAGAGTCGGAAACGACTGAAGTGACTTAGCAACAGCAAGAAAGCTGATCACCGAAGAACTGATGCTTTTGAACTGTGGTGTTGGAGAAGACTCTTGAGAGTCCCTTGTACTGCAAGGAGATCCAACCAGTCCATTCTAAAGGAGATCAATCCTGGGTGTTCATTGGAAGGACTGATGCTAAAGCTGAAACTGCAATACTTTGGCCACCTCATGTGACGAGTTGACTCACTGGAAAAGACTCTGATGCTGGGAAAGGTTGGGGGCGGGAGAAGAAGGGGACAACCGAGAATGAGATGGCTGGATGGCATCACCGACTCTGTGGACATGAGTTTGAGTGAACTCCGGGAGTTGGTGATGGACAGGGAAGCCTGGCGTGCTGTGATTCATGGGGTCGCAGAGAGTCGGACACGACTGAGCGACTGAACTGAACTGAACTGCATTATGAAATTCGAATTTCAAGAAAACTTGTGTCTGGCATCATTACCCAGTTTACATTCGTGAATTTTTATTATACATATATCAATGTTCATCAAAAACAATGATTGTAAGGCAATAAATGAAATAAAAAGCAATCTGTTAAAAAATACCAAGTATTCTGAAACCTGTAAATATCAAGATAATACATGTAATTGGTATCTAATATTATTTATGAGATATAGACTGCAAATGATAAGTTTACTATATTCCTTAGGAAAAAAATGTATTCAGCACTTCCAAATCTTACACTATTTTGCAATGAACAGGGTATATCATAACTTTTTTAACCTACCCTCAGATTAATAAGGTTTGATTTAGTCACCTTATAGTCACCAGAGAAATAACGATGAAAAAAAGTATTGTTCAGGGCTATATTCCAGCATCACAAGTGAAGGAAGCAGAACTAGTACCCACTGCCTCTGTGTCTGGCCCAATTTAATCAGTCTCTTCTCTTCTTTAAGAGTAATAATTGAATGAGCTGCCAGGGTAAACTGAATGTAAAGGAGCTGGGAGAACTGTTAAGTGCAACATATGAATTGATAAGCCACTCAACCTCACCGTAACTGTTTCCTCATCTGTAAAATGAGGTGTAAGAGTTATCACTAAAGACTTTTGAAGCATGTAAATTCTGTGATTCTAGGCTTAAACTTAAGGTACCAAAATTTGAGAAAGTCCTTCTCCCACTGTATCCCATTCCTGGACATAGATCTCAACCCCCAAATCACACACCATTTTTATGGACTTTTTTCTTCATAGACTGCCTGCCAGACACAGCAGAAATTGTTTGGGTGACAACACTACCTAAGGCAACACACATCTTAAATACACATAGACCCTTCTTCCAAAAGCACTTTGAAAACTGTGAGCTTAATTGCAATTAAGACATCTATTGACATTCAGTGTAACTAGCAGACAGACTTTGAGTTTATTCCAGCATTAAACAAGTTTGTAATAAAATATACCATTATGAATTTTATGTTTTTAAAAAATGGACCCTCGATGGATATGACTATATGTAACATTTAAATATTTATGCATAAATTTGTACTTTACTGCAAATCATAGAAGATTATTGGTTTATCTAATAAGTAATCAGTGTATTAAGGGGATTTTAAATTGAAAAAAGTAATTTAAAATAGCCAAGCATGCTTAATGAAAATTATCCCTTTTAATATGTCCTTTCTAATGGTGTTCAATAAACTGTGGAGTCTAGACATTTTACATTATCCTGAATTAGATAGGATTTTAGGATTAGAAGGGACTTTAAAATGTCACCTGTTTAATGCTTTAACATAACATCTGCCAAGTGGTCATCTAATGAATGTTTTAATTCCTCAAGTTTCAGGGAACTTACTCCCTCTCATTTTAACTTCAAATAGCATAGATTACTAGGATTTCACTTATTCTACCAAAGGAAAGGAAAGTGAAGTCGCTCAGTTGTATCTGACTCTTTGCGACCCCATGGACTGTAGCCTACCAGGCTCCTCCATCCATGGGATTTTCCAGGCAAGAGTACTGGAGTGGGTTCCCATTTCCTTCTCCAGGAGATCTTCTGAACCCAGGGATCGAACCTGGGTCTCCTGCACTGCAGTCAGACACTTTACCATCTGAGCCACCAGGGAAGCCCAAAACTCAATCAAAATTTTTAACTTAGAAAATTAGCAAAATAACCAAATAATTTAATGACCAGAGTCCAGATTTGGAATAACACTATAGTCAAAGCAAACAACTTGTTTAATTCAATTATGCCTGAAGTCATCTGGCATGAGACAAACTCCACCACACAGGTGGAACAAATATCCATGGAAGTTTTTTACAGAGACCAACTGTGCACATCCAATTCCCCACGGTCTGACAATCGGGCCTGAATGCCGATGGCCAGGTGCAGACCCTGAGGAACAAAAATCAGTGAGCTCTGCTTTGCCTGAAATGAATGAAATGAAAATGAGGCCTGGCTGGATGGAGTCATGGTCCCCAAAGTCTGAAATTTGTCTATCAGCAGAAGCTCATGTCTTCCCTCACCACAGTGATGGCAAGTCCCATGCTGGAACCTTTGTGCCACCATTCATACCAAGTCTAGTTTTAGCTTCAGTCATGCCTTCCACTTTATATTCAAGCTCCCTATCCTGAATTCTGGCCCCTTTGCCTGGGATCCAAATATTTGCCTACCTCTTGTCTCTTTAATGGGCCTGGACCCTAGATTTCTGTATCCTCAGTAACAAACTAAGGTTCAGGTTCTTTCTGGGTCTATTTTCCCAGATACAAGCTACTTCTGCCTAACTATAATTTTCTACTCTCTCCAGTTAATTCTATGACTTGATCACTACTTACCATTTTAAGAGCTTCTGTGACATTGGAGAAGGAAATGGCAACCCACTCCAGTGTTCTTGCCTGGAGAATCCCAGGGACGGGGGAGCCTGGTGGGCTTCTGTCTATGGGGTCACACAGAGTCGGACACGACTGAAGTGACTCAGCAGCAGCAGCAGCAGTGACATTGGTAGTTTGTCTCAGACTTGAACTACTTCCCCTTGAACAACAGAATATGGACTTCTGGCCACACTCCACGGAAGTCAGCCCTACTGCCATGTTAATCTCCCTTAGGGGTATCATGAGAGAATAATGGCTCAGTTTTCCAAGCCTTATTCCCACCTGGTCCTGATTTACTCCATGTATATGCTACTGAAGTACCAAAATGCCTGGTGCTAAAAAACTTCTCAGATACAAGGACAACAAATTTAAAGGTCTATAAAAGTTGCTTCAGACTAAAGTGCAAGGATGGATAAGCAGTATTCAATTAAGAACAATTAAGACTACATATATATGTGTACACACACACACACACACACATATATCCTGAGTAGGAGTTCTATAGGATGGCTTGGTAAAAGAGATTGATTTTAATGCTAAATGTAACAAAATGTAACAAAATGAAGCAAACATTTCAAGCTATATAGGGAGGTATTTTCCAGGCAAGTTCTTGCCTGGAGAATCCCAGGGACGGGGAAGCCTGGTGGGCTTCCGTCTATGGGGTCACACAGAGTCAGACACGACTGAAGTGACTTAGCAGCAGCAGCAACAAGGAGGTATTTTGAAACAGAAAGATCTGACCATTGTTCCTGAAATCACATCATTTAAGTGACTTCAGCCAGCCAAAATTACAACTTCGCTTTCCTAATCCCACCAATGCATACTAATCTCCTTCTAGCACCTTTGTCTGTCATCCACTCATGGTGACTATATTCTCTCTTGCATTTTTCTCTATCTCAGATGAATGCATCTGATTTCTAAACCAGATTTCAAACGCCATATCTTACTTTATCATACTAGAAATGTTTTCAGTAGACAATAAATTCTTATTGAATTGAATTGAATCTAACTGAATTGAAACAAATTGGGAGAAAAATGACTACAGTGCAGAAGAGCTAAATTGACAAAATATTTGAATCAAACACCTAATAAAGTTCTGAGACGACATAACTGAGACTTAGAGAGAGACTAAAGCTAACATTGCACAAATTAGAAAACAAAATGCAGAACAGCTATGATACAAAAGCTGTCAGTTATGGACTGTGGGAGGCAGAATAATGGGTGCCTAAAGACATTTACCTCTTCATCTCTGGAATCTGTGAATATATTATCTTAAAGGCAAATGAAACTTTTCAGTTGTGATTAAGTTACAGCTCTTTAGATGCACAGATTATCCTGGACTATCCAGGTGGGCACACCATAGTAACATGAGTCCTTGAAATTGGAAGAGACAGGGAAAAGAGTAGGTCAGTGAGATGATATGAAAAATAAGGAGAGATTTGAAGCATGAGAAGGATTCAAGTTGCCGTTGCAAGCTTTGAAGACTGGGAAGGGGACCAAAGCCAAGGAATGCAAGTGGTCTCTAGAGGATGGAGATGGCCTTCAGCTGACAGCCAACAGTAATGCCCTCAGGGCCATTATGCTGAATGAAATAAGTCAGCCAGAGAAAGACAAATACCATATAATCTCTATTATATGTGGAATGTTAAAAAAAAAAAAAAAGTTCACAGGTACAGAGACCAGATTGGTGATTACCAGAAGTGAGAGGTAGCGGGATGAGAAAATGGGTGAAGGGAGTGTAAAGGTTAAAAAAAAAAAAATGCCATTCACTTTGATGCAATATTTGGGACACACAACGGAAACTGGGGGATGCAAAGATATAATATACATCTTTTCCCCAGTAGCTCAAAACCTTGTCAGTAAAACAGGTGTACCAACAATTTCTATTGTATTCCTAAAGATTCAGCCATTTACTTTCACCTGCATTCTCATTTAACCCTCACAGCATCTTTATACATAGGACATTAGGTGTATTGCAGATTTTAAGTAGACGCTGTGTGTTTGTGTGTGTATAGAAAAACACTAAAAATGGGGCAGGAGGGGGAAAATTCTGGAAAAAAAAAAAATACCCTGCTAAGCTTTAGCTAGTTTACTTTGCACAGTGTAGAAAGGGTCATGAATAACATTTTACCCCCCAAAAATTTCAAAATCAAAATATCTTTTAAATTAAATTCAAAATGGATCAAAAATAATTGTTATTAGTACTAAGCATCAACTAGTCTAAATCCTAAATAAATCTGTGAGCCATTAATATGCAAAATAGCTACTGAATTTCCCCCAAAGTATAACAAAAAAACCTAATGATTAGTTTACCAGAATCCCATGAAGAGATAGGAACTGCATTCACTTCACACCTATCCTATGTTAAACACTATGTAAAGTACTTTACTGACTTTATCTCATTTACCTCAATACAACAACAGTCACAATCGCCTAGGCAATTCCTTTGTCACTGAGGAATTTGAAGCTCAGAGGAAATATGTGGGCTGGCCCACTAAGAAAGAAGTATTTAAGAAAAAACAAAAACAAAGAAATAAAACTGCTGTCCACGGGACAAACTGGGCAGCAAAACAAATGTCAGATAAAGGTATTAGTAGTTTCCTATTGCTGCTATAACAAACTACCAGAAACTTAGTGGCTTAAAGCAATACAAATATATCATCATATAGTTCTAGAGGTAAAGAGTCCAAAAATCTGTCTCACTAGGCTAAGGTCAAGGAGTTGCCAGGGCTGATTCCCTCTGGAGTCTCTAAGGGAAATTTTGTTTCCATGCCTTTTCTAGGCTCTTGAGAATGTCTGCATTCCTTGGCTCATGGTCCCTCCCTCCATCTTCAAGACCAGCAGGATAGCCTCTCCCAATCTCTTTCTCTGATTTCCTACCTCTCTCTGAAAAGGATTACACTGGCCCACTGTGACTGGCTCTCTGTGATTACATTGGCCCACTCAGATAATCCAAGATGATCTTCCCATCTCAAGGTTCATAGTCATATCTGCTTAGTCCCCTTTGCCATGTATGGTAACATATTCACAGGTTCTCATAATTATCTAGAGGAGCCATCACACAGCCTACCACACAAGCATATATAAGTTGAAGTCAAGGAAGAGAATTTAGCTATGAACAAGGAAGTACTGAAGTGGGTAAAAAACTGGGTGAAATAACTTAGCATATCTGAGATTCACTCCAAGAAGGACAAATTCAGATGCAGAACATAAAAAATTAAGCTGGTTCAAGGCTAATGGACTATGCAAATCTCTCTGCAGAGCTTGGGCAATAGCAGTACATTCAAGAGACCAAGATATAATTCTCCCAACCATTGGGATTCCTACTGCTACTCATTAACTGGTTCCAAGTTTCTCTTAGACCAATGTAGAAGATTTTGCTAACAAATAATTACCTGAAATTTCTAAGCAGTTCCTGAGGGAAAAACCGTAGAGCTAGATGTTCTGGCATTATAAGGCATAAATAATCAAGGGAAGAAGAACCAGTGATGGCTCATAAAAGCATTGAGTTTCCTGAATTTTAAGGCCATGCCATTTGAAGGTCTAACATGTAGGTTATTACTATAAAATATAAGTATGATGAAGAAACATCATCAGTGTCTGAGACAGAGGAAGTTCAGTTCAGGACTCAAGCTTGTGGCCTGAGAAAAACATCTCTCCCCATCACTTACACTCTATTACCACAGCAGGTACCTAACCTGTCTCTTTGCCTTCAGTTTTGCCCCATTAAATTCATATGCCTTGGGATTTCCCTGGAAGCACAGTGGTTAAGACTCTTCACTTTCACTGCAGGGGGCATGGGTTTGATCCCCAGTATGGGAAATAAGATCCCACATGCCCCACAGTGCAGCCAAAAACAATTCATATGACTCAATGCCAAGATTATCTTTACAAAACACATATCTGATCACCTTGCTTTCCATCTTAACCTCTGGTAATTCTGTCTGTAGAATTAAGTGTAAACTCTCGGATATAACACATAAAGTCCTAAAACTGAGACTACCTACGTTTATAATTTATCTCCTACTCCTCCCTTATGTGTGTTGAACACTTTTGTCAAAAAGGATGTCTCAATATTGAAGCCACCTTTCTCATTTTTATCTTTGTGAAAGTTATTATTCCTTTGCCTTGAAAAAAAGACACATTTATTCATTGACTTGCCAATTCAAAGGTCAATCATCCAGCAAAGTCTCTCTGAAACTAGCTCGGCAAAGTTTTAAATACTTTCTATGTTGTGCTCCCATTGCTAACATAGAGGCATAGAGAAAATGTTCCTAGTACATGGCAAACTTGAACCCAAGCTACGCCAATATCACTTTCCAAATAATTCCCATCTGGTCATGGCATAACAGGGGAACCCAAGGATAATGTTTTCACCATTTGCTGCCCATCAGATCAACTATGAAGCTTTGTAAAAGATCTTTTTAAAAAGGGTCCTTAAGACCCACTCCAGGTATATTGAATCAGAATCTATGCCAGTGGTGATAAAGGGCTTGGAGGTATTTAATAAGCTTCACAGGTGATTCTGCTGCAAAAAAGAGAATGAACGTTTTCAACTAGGCCAAGACCACAACAGATAGAGGTCAATCAATGAAAGTGACTGGAAGTGTGAGATCAGACCCTCAAAAGACAGTCTAAGCCTAAGCTAAGCAGGTAGCCAGGGCCATGGGTATTTGACTGAGACTCAGGGCAGCAGATGGAGATGGAGAAGGCAATGGCAACCCACTCCAGTACTCTTGCCTGGAAAATCCCATGGACAGAGGAGCCTGGTAGGCTGCAGTCCATGGGGTCGCGAAGAGTTGGACATGACTGAGTGACTTCACTTTCACTTTTCACTTTCATGCATTGGAGAAGGAAATGGCAACCCACTCCAGTGTTCTTGCCTGGAGAATCCCAGGGATGGAGGAGCCTGGTGGGCTGCCGTCTATGGGGTCCCACAGAGTCAAACACGACTGAAGCTATTTAGCAGCAGCAGCAGCAGGGCAGCAGAAGGCTAAAGTCAGGAAACCAAGATGGAAGCTCTTCTATGTTGGCCAAAGAAACATCAGAACTGGAGGAAGAACAGGACTCAGTAAGTAATCCAGTACACCTAGCCTGCCTTAGACACACCAGTTACCAAACTTTGGGAAATGAGAGTAATTCTAGAAGTCACCAAATGGAGGCTGCAACACTGCATCATCTGGAAATACTAAAAAATATTTGGGGCCCTACCCCAGAGCTACTGAATGAGAATCTGCATTTTCACCAGATCCCCAGGTGATTTAAAAGCCACATTAAAATCTGCAAAGCATCCAAACCTGGTTCCAGATGATGCTAATGCTGCTAGTCTGTAGACCACATTATGAGAAGCAAGTCTTGACCTAAAATTGAGCATACAGAAGAAATTCAAGTGTTACCATCGTGAGCAGTTTGAGGGCAGGAATTGTGATTACCGTATCTCAGAAATGAGCATCGGGTCTTAGTAATTGATGACAGTCTATATTGGTTGACACCTCAGGACTTAGAGTTGGTTCACTTCCAACTCTACCATTCACAAGCCATGTGATATTGTGCTTCAGTCTCTCACCTGGAATACAGACATAACTGCCTCATAAGAAATAGGAAGAGATAGCATGTTATTTTTGTTAGCACTGTAAGTGCTCAATAGACAATGAAAGAAAAAAATAAGATAATCAATTACTGATTGATTGGTTGGTATATTAATTTTTGGTGTAAAATAGTTCCAAAATTCTGGTGGTGTAAATGATTTCAGTTTGATTCATATTATCTAATGAGAAGACTGAAATCTTAGTGACTGGCAGGCAGGCATTCCAGGTATAAGATTTCTAAGAGTATTAATATGCAAGTTCTCTTAAAGTGATGGGTGAAAGAACCTGCTAAAGCAAGAGAATCGTTAACCTTTTTGGAGAGGTGACATCAAAATGATGTTTATGAGACTGCAAAGCTCTCAATTCTACCCCAAACAGTATACCCAAGATGACAATTTTTTCATGGCTTATTTTCATTAAATTAAATTTAAATTTATTTACTTGACAATATTTAGAATTTTTGCATTACAGAGTATGGAAAATCTGGATAAGAATCTCTGCCATAATAAACAATACACATTCAAAAAAGCACATTTAGTTTAAGGCAAGTCCTTAAAATAACTTCCTTATTTTCGTCTACTGCTTTTAAATTTTCACAAAACGCTCACTCCTTCCACCTCATTTATCCCCATAACAACTCTATAGTTGTTGTTTTTCCTAAAGCCTAGAAAACTTTGTTATTCCTATCTGATGTTTGAGGAAATGGAAAGTGATTTTAAGTGCTCAAAGTCACATTGCTGGGTTGTGGCAGAAACAAAGCTAGAGTCAACTTTTCTAATTTCCAGCCATTTCTTTGAACTACCATGGGTACCACTACCACCATCTGGTTGCCACATATTACTCTGTAACCAAACCCAAGTCAAAGCCAGGTCACGTACTCAACTGCCCTATATCCTAATTCCTCCCCCAACCAAGTGTCCTTTCCCAAAAAGTATCAGAAAAACAACAGCTTCATAAACATAGAGGAAAATCTTATTTATTTTGTTAAAGTAACATTGTGATACAAGGTTCTAAGTATCAGAAAGCAATAGTTTCCTAAACACAGAGGAAAACCTTTTGTTAAAGTAACTTTTCAGTTCTAGAAGACAGAAGTCAAGTTTGGAGGTATGGCTTTATTTAATTAAAAAATTTTCAAATTATGGTGGAATGTAATTCTTTAAAAGTTGACTAGTTCATTCATTCACTAAATGCTACATTTGCCTGTAGATTTCTCAACTTTCTTTAAAAAAATATTTTAAGTGATTAAGTGAAGTTTTTTTAAAGTGTTACTATGCATTCCCACTTTAGATATCAATATTTATTAAGGATCCTAATACTTGGGTTTTGGAAATGAGCACAAATCTTAGACTGACAAATAATAAAGCAATAAGATCTTATTAACAAAGATTAATATTAGTCTTCAAACATATCCCAAGCAGCATCAGCATGTTCTTAAAAAAAAAAAAAAAATCACTGTAAAGATCTCAACTTAGTCATTAAACTTTAGAACTAATACTGCGAAATGATTTCCCAAAGTTAGTATACATTTTCAAAGTATTGTTAAGAGTTCTGGATAGTCTATTGTAAGATTTTATCATTTATGACAGAACACTTATTGCGGGATCACTAAAGAAAACCTGACAACGCTAAACTGACAAGTGTAAGAAACTCCAAAGTTGCACCGACAATTCAGATCTACTTCCTTTCATGTCCAGATTCACTTAATATCTCATTTGGTTTTCAAACCTCCCCTCAGAAGCAATAGGAACAAAACCATGAGCAAGCTCAATCTCCATTTGGGCATGTAACCCTTTTACAAACACAATTACAGCCAAACACTATTGTAACCTGATTTGCATTTGCACTAAGTTACAAAGCACATTGAAAATGCCTGCTATGCATACTGCAGACTTATTAGGAGGATATATTGCAGGGCTTCTGTGAACACTAATTAAAAAGGTTTTATCTTTCCCCTCTGGTCCACTGAAATTGTTCAAATGCCTTGTCTGCTACAACTTTGTTCAAAAACAGTTTTCAAACATGTGATCAGAGCTAGGCAACTATTTCAGGTGGCTTGATTCTGTTTCCAGGGTGTACAAGGCCGGAGAGACAAAGTTTCAGTCTAAACTTTGAGCTTCCTTTCCTTTGTTATTTTGTATTGCAACCTTAGCATTATCCAACTGTGGACTTTTATCTGTGAATATCTAAATCCTGTCTTGTGGAAAACTAATTACTGAACCACTGAGAGCTTCATAATGTCCTGCATTTAAGTCCTGAGCATCATACATAATGCATAGGCAGCAGTCTCTGCACTCTGATTACAGAACACTGTCATTAAGTGAGCAAATTAAAGATGTGAATAATTCACTGGCTGAGCTTATTGTCAGTGCTGCATTGTGAAATTAGAATTTCTAATAAGTACTGCAATTTTTTTAACCCAATTAACACAGAGAACATCTTGAGACTGATTAGTACAATAAAAATTATTACCTTATTCTTTTGCTTCACAACAGCCAAATTAAATACTGTACTTAATTATGCACCATTCATTCCTTCTCTGATAAAAAAAAGCCTATCATTTTAATAAGAGTTCTAATATTTGTATGTGAGCTAAAAATACAGCACATGCATCTGTAGCTCACTGTCTTTTTGCAAAGTTTTTTTAAGAGTCTGAACATCAGTATTATCACCAGTGGCAGATTATGATGACACTAAATCTATTCTTAAAGCAAATATATTTTCTAAAAAAAAAAACCAACAAAAGCAAAAAACGAGTACACACAAAATTGATAGAGTAACTAACCTCCCCAAATTGAGTTGAATATATTATACCTCTGCTTTTTCCTGGATCTTTAGATGCAGATTAACACAGATTTGCCCCCACTATACTGTTTATGATTGAGGCTGAAACATATATTTAACAAAATTAATTGATTAGGAAACAATCAAGTATCTGTAAGAGTGGGTCTTACCTCAAATGCTCATTTAGCACACAGTGATCTGTCTCACTCCTGCCAGGCAAGTGGGAAAGTCCAGTTTATGCTCGGCATGATGATCCTACGCAGAGAGTGTCTGCTGCCATGTTAAATAAAGAAAATGATCATTTAAACCGGGGCTTTTGTCTCCCAATATTTCCTCCTGCTGCCCCTTTCGCATCAAAGCCCAGAGAGGCAGGCACATCTGGCGGCAGTCCCTGCCCCTGACCGCAGCTGCCTCTGGAGAGCTCCCTCCTTCCTTTCAGCTCTTCTGCATCCCCTTCCTGGGCAACTTCAGCCCCCTAAAATGGGGGAAAGAAACGATGACATTGCAGGCAGAATATCAGATTGTTTGTTCAGCTTCTGCAGCCACCTCCTTCCTGTCTACATATTTTACAGAAAGGGAATGAGAAGAGGGAAACAGCGAAGGTGCTCTGAAAATCAGTCAGACACAATGCAATAGGGAGATGGAGAGCAGGGAAAGGAGAATGAGAGCGAGAGTGTGTGTGTAAGGGGGGGGCTGTCAGTGCAGATGAATCTGCATATGGAAATTAGGGTTATCCTGGGTACAGTTTTATTTAACTATGATCTACTGTTTTTTTAATTAGACCAGAATTTTAGCAAAGGAAAGGAAGAAGGCAAGTGAGTCTTGAAACCAGAGACAGAAACTTCTAATTCAACAGACTTAAAATTTCATAGCAACTGCAAAGAGCAGATCTAGAAGTTGTAGGAAAAAGAAAAGGAACAATAACAACCACACAAAAAAAGGACATTTTCTCCTGTTTTGTTTAATAAACAAGAAAACCTCCCCAGCTCCAAAAATAAATAAGTCAACAAGGAAATTGGGATAAGACTGTAAAGCATTCGAAAAGAAGGGGGAAAAAAAACATCTCTCACGGTCTGTGTAAAATTTTTCCTTAAATGATAGAAGAATCATATGGGACAAAGGAATTGTCTGAAGTAGATAATTGGCATTACATGCGAAAACCACAAGTGACATATTCTGCATTTTAATATCAGAAGTATAGCATTGTGGCTTAGATGATAAAGAGGCCATCTGCAATGCAGGGTTCAATCCCTGGGTTGGGAAGATACCCTGAAGGAGGGCATGGTAATCCACTCCAGTATTCTTGCCTGGAGAATCCCATGGACAGAGAAGCCTATAGTCCACGGGGTCACACAGAGTCAGACATGACTGAGTAACTATCATCTATAGTATGGTTTTTACCTTCAGAAGACACCTTTTGCAGCTCTAACATAGGGCAGAGTGCTGCTGGCTATAATCAGTTTAAGGTTGTCATTCACATAGCCAACTACTCCTCTTAAAGTTCTGGGAGTAAAACAATGAGAAGGCACAGTGACCAAGACTACAGGAAGTTGGCTGGTATTCTGGGCAACGAGCCTTCCTCCAGAGGTGCTGACTGGAGAGCAGTTTGACCAGAAAGAAGCGAAAGTTAATTCTATAATCTGTGAGTGGGGAATTTCAAGGAATGGGCTCATGTTTATAGTCCCCCTACAACATGGCAAGCATTGTAGATGAACACTGCATGGTTTCTGCCCTCATGGAGCCAGAATTCAATAGGAAAAATAAATGAAAAATGAGGTGAAATTGCACTTTTATAAACAAAAGAGCGGTTCAGATAGTCTAGATTTGAGCAGTGAGATGTCAGTGACCTCAAACCTCTCCATCCTCATGGCTGATGGGATCCTTCAAGATCAGCTTAAAGTTACTTTGTCTCTTTGAACTTTAGTTTCTCCACCTCTAAAAGACCTACTTTTGAAGTTTGGGATATGAAATAACAAAAATAAAATATCACCTTTTGTCTCGCTCATGATAATAGTTCAAAAAATATCAAATCAATTATCATTTCAGATGGCACCTCCTCTGTGAATCCTTCCCCAGTATCTACAAATAGGCTCAGAGACTTCTTCTGCAAGTCTCCCACTGTTCTCCATTATATTATATCCTTGTCATTTTCAGTATGTCTGTCTCTTTACCGGTGATTCTCAACCAGGAGCCATTTTGTGCCTTTAGGGGATATTTGACAGTATCTGGAGACATTATTGATCTTCATAACTGGAGAAGGAAGATTGCTGTTGGCATCTAATAGGCACAGGGAAGGGATGGTGTTAAACAATCTTTGATACAAAGAACATATCCCAAAAGGCCCAAAATGTTAACAGTGTAACAATGAGCCCAACTATCACCCAGATATTGGTTTCTAATAAAAGGAACTGAGGGTCCTTGGAAAAAAGGATGATTTTAGATCTCGGGCAAGAAATATAATTTTAACAAACATGCCATCTTAATGTAAAGTGCTAATAATAAGGGAAACCGGGTACAAGTGTACAGGAACCCTCTACTATCTTTGCAATGTTTCTGTAAATCTGAAACTGTCCTAAAAAAAAATGTATTCAATTTTTAAAAAGTCAATAGTGCCAAAGTGAAGATATTCTGCCCTGTACTATATTATAAGCTTCTGAAAGAAAGTGATTTTGTGGTTTTATTAAGTATGTTTATAGGCTCGGGGTGATAGCTCATCCTCAAAGATGACCCCCCTAAACCATGTTTCTCAGAATTCATATTCTTGTGTGCTCCCCTCCACCTGAATCTGGGCTGGTCCTATGCCAGAGTGCAGCAGAAGTGACACTGTGTAACCTCTGAAGCAAGATTCTCAGAAACCTTGTGGTTTCCACCTGAGTCTCTTGCAATGCTTGTTTTGGGAAAGGCATCCACTGGGTAAAAAGTCTGAATACACAGATCTCCATACTATTAAAAAGCCTAAGCTACCAAATGGGGAAGCCTAAGGAGAGAGACCGGAGAGGGCAATGGCAACCCACTCCAGTACTCTTGCCTGGAAAATCCCATGGGTGGAGGAGCCTCATAGGCTGCAGTCCATGGGGTCGTGAAGAGTCGGACACGACTGAGCGCCTTCACTTTCACTTTTCTCTTTCATGCATTGGAGAAGGAAATGGCAAGCCACTCCAGTGTTCTTGCCTGGAGAATCCCAGAGATGGGGGAGCCTGGTGGGCTGCCGTCTATAGGGTTGCACAGAGTCGGACACGACTGAAGTGACTTAGCAGCAGCAGCAGCAGCAGCAGCAAGGAGAGAGACAGAAAGAATTAATACTTATGTGTGTGACAGACAGAAACAGAGAGAAATGGAGATGTACAGCCAAGGCTGTTCCATCCACTCTAGCAGAGACACCAACACATGTGAGTGAAGAAATCACATCTGACCACCTCTACATTCAAGCCTACAAATTCAAGACCAGCCTCTATTTGTCTGAAATAGTATGAAATAATGGAGGAGGACATGGCAACCCACTCCAGTATTCTTGCCTGGAGAATCCCCATGGACGGAGGAGCCTGGCAGGCTACAGTCCATGGGGTTGCAAAGAGTCAGTTACAACTGAGTGATTAAGCACAGCACAGTATGAGATTAAAAAAAAAAAAAAAAACTATTGAGATAGCTCAGTTTACCCACAGAGCTACAGTAAATCATAATAAGTCATTGGTTTAAGACACTAGATTTAGGGGTAGTTTGTTGTGGAGCAGTAGATGAGTGACTGACTTTTCCTTAGGAGGTATTCCAGAAAAATGAGAAAGAAGCTTCAATACTGTGGAAAGAAAACAATGGTGGGATTTCTTTTAACATTTTAAACCATTACTGTTAAAAAAAACTACCAGCAGGAAAATTCAATAAGATAATGGGTTTTGCAATCAGGTATAAAAGGTTTTTTTAAAAAATGTGTCTAATATATAACACATTCAGGCAAAACTGGAATAGAGAGAGAGAAGGGTAAATGGAGAAAGACAGATTCATTATGGGGGTGGCGTGGATATATTTTAACACATGTATTTTATACTTTAATATGTTAACAATGATTTTTAAATTCATTGAGTGCCAGGTATCTTTACTTATAATATTCAGTTCAGTTCAGTCGCTCAGTCATGTCCGACTCTTTGCGACCCCATGAATCACAGCACGCCAGGACTCCCTGTCCATCACCAACTCCCGGAGTTCACTCAAACTCATGTCCATCGAGTCGGTGATGCCATCCAGCCATCTCATTCTCTGTCGTCCCCTTCTCCTCCTGCCCCCAATCCCTCGCAGCATCAGTCTTTTCCAGTGAGTCAACTCTTTGCATGAGGTGGCCAAAGTATTGGAGTTTCAGCTTTAGCATCAGTCCTTCCAACCCAGGACTGATCTCCTTTAGAATGGACTGGTTGGATCTCCTTGCAGTCCAAGGAACTCTCAAGAGTCTACTCCAACACCACAGTTCAAAAGTATCAATTCTCTGGTGATCAGCCGTTTTCACAGTCCAACTCTCACATCCATACATGACCACTGGAAAAACCATAGCCTTGACTAGACGGACCTTTGTTGACAAAGTAATGTCTCTGCTTTTTAATATGCTATCTAGGTTGGTCATAACTTTCCTTCCAAGAAGTAAGCATCTTTTAATTTCATGGCTGCAAAATTGTATGAGATGAATGCTACTTTAATTTTACAGATGAGGAAATAGTGTCTCAGAGTAGCTAAGTTACTAACCTAAGGTCTCCCATCAGGCATATATGACCAGGATTTTTACCTTGCAAGTCTGACTCCAGAGTTCATTCTCTTAGCACAGTCTAAGAGAGAAAGAAGACAAGTATAAATGAAATAATCATATAAACAAATATGTGCAAATACGAACTGTTGTTAAGTTTTAGAAAGCTGAGTGCAAGATACTATGATCATAGAACAGACACCCAACCCAGTCTGGGAGTTTGGGCACACACTAAAGGGTTGAGGTTGAAGCTGAGGGTGTCATTTGGGTTAGTAACATCAGGTGCTGGAGAGATAACCAGCCCATGAACTAGAAAAAGGCAGAGATGAAAATAGTCATATGATTGGCTGTTGGTGAACTGTCTTTCTGAGAACCCTGATTTGTAAGGCACCCAGAGATGATTTCTCTGGAAGTTATGATTTTGGTAATGATGGGCAGTCACAGTGTGGAGAAGTGAGTGTGAAGACATTGGAAGAGATGAAAAAGAGGACAAACTTAGCTTTGCTTTCCTTTATTATAACAACAGCAACAACAAAAAAAAAATCCCTAAAAGTTGTCCAAGCCATTTTCCCTCCTTTTATCCTCTCTTAACCAACTCCTTAGAGCAGTATTTGACACAGCTGATTATCCTCCTTAAATGTTTTCTACATTTGGTTTTCAAAACATCACACTTTCTTTCTTGGTTCTTCCCCTGGCTATTCTAATCCACTATGTTCTTTTATGGAGCCTCCTCTCACCCTGAGCTCTAACTAATGAAATGCCCAAGGGCTTAGCCCTTGAACTTATTTTCTTCTCTATCTATACTCTTTCTCTAAGTTATTTCAACTAAGATCACAGCTCCAAATACCGTCAATATGCTGACTCTTAAAATGTTACATATAATTCTGCCTAGACCTTACACATCCTGAATTGAAGACCTTGTATACAACTGCCTGCCAAAGCATCCAGTTAGATAGATACGTGGGCAGATTCTGGAGCGAGGCTCTCTAGATTCAAATACCAACTTGGCTTTGTTCTAGTTAGCCAAGGGATAATAACGTCCTTGTGCCTCAGTTTCTTCAATTGCAAAATGGGTAAATATTATTAATGTATTTCCCAGAGTTTCTTAAAAGAGTGAGAGCATTTAAAGCATGTCTTATAAAGTGTCAAGTGTCTTCCAAGTGGTGTATTGCTACAGATAGGCATCTTCTTCTTTGTGACTCCTTATATCAGTTAAGGATGTCTCCAGTCATCCAGTTGTTTAAGTCAAAAATTTAATCAAGCAAAAGTGAAACTCTTCTCTCATATAATTCACTACTGTCACAACAGTCCATCCTGTCAGCATCTCCTTCAAATGTATCTCAGCTATATCTGACCACTTTAACACTGAAGTTATTAAATTCCCTCATCTGGAATATTCCAAGAGCCTTCTATTGGTCTCCCCACTGATCAACTTGCTCCCTATAGTTTATTCTCCCCATTGTAGTTGGAGTGATTTGGTAGGACTTGAGTTGTGTTACTCCTCTGCTCAAAACACTCCAATGGTTTCCCATAGTCCTCAAAGTAAAAGTAGTCTTGAGGTCAACAGAATCTGACCCTCCCCATTACACACACACTCCAAAACTCAGTTATTTACTACTGTCTCTTTTTCTTACTTTTCATAAGAAACTTGCTCTTGCTCAAACATGTGAACACACTCCCCAGAAATCAGCTTGGCTTGTTCATCACTTCAGTCAAGATCTTGGATTATATGCCACTTTAAAAAGTGAGTCTTCTCTGGGTCTCCCTATATAAAATACCATACTTGCCCAGGCATTTTCTAACCTCTGCCCCCGCTTTATTTTTTTTTAATAGCTCTCACCTGTATTTTTGTTATTGCTGGTCCTGCACCCACTACAACTTGAGCTCCATGTGAGTAGGCCTCATTTTTTTTTTCTGGCACTTATAACAATACATGGTTTTTAATAGATTCTCAGAAAAAAAAATATTTGTTGAACAAATGAATGTATGTAATTTTTTTCTGGATAGATTGTTAATTAAAGAACTCTTTGAAAGTTGTTTTTTCTTAATCAGTTCACATGTCCCCACACCTTCCTAGTCTTACTATAGTATATACTTGTTCCATTCTACGCATTAAAGATGAGATCTGGCCGTGGTGATTATACATCCTGGATTATACCTGCATACCTTCTTAGAGCTGTTGCATATATGTATAGTCTCAACAAACTCTTTATTTTTAATATTAAAAGCAAATCTCTTCAAAATGACTAAGTCATAGTTTCCTGGGATGCTGTTTTTCTATTCAGGGAGAGAAATCTAATGACTTAGTAAGACAGTTTAAGGAAAATGGGATAATTATTATAATACATAATTGGATCCTTGAATAAAAGGGTAAAGTGTTGACAGGTCACAAAAGGCATCAGAACTAGGAAATTTAAAAGCCTTTAAGAACAACTCAGCTTTTATTTTTTGCTTATTCTTATTATGTTTCATTCTCTCACCTTTCTTTGGACGCATAGTCTATTATTTGTACTTTTTTATGCTTTTTTCTCTTCTCTCAGGTACCTGGTTTTCTCTGTTTCTATATGCGGTAAAAGGTGATTGTCCCATAGTTCCTGAATCAGAATCACCTCAGATCAAATACACAGGCCAGATCTCATTACAAATCCTCCAGAGAGAGAATTCTTTAGATGCTCAGGGAGGCAGTGCCTTTTACCCTACATATAGCTTCCAAATGGTGTCTAGAAGGTATAGGGGGAGGGACATGGGGCACAAAGATTCTTAAAAAAAGAAGGTTGTGATGAACTGAGCAGATAACCACTAAAGGTATCTACTGCAGCTAGAAATCAGATGTAAATAATCATGAGGATTCTTCTTTTCTTCTTAGGTTGATTTGGCCATTTCTAATATTCAACAATACAAACTTGTTATGTGTGCCTTCATTTCCATCTTCCAAACTTTAGTAATTTTGGGGATATAATCTCTGTGTAACCACACAGATATAACATTGGTGTGATATATAAATGAGTTCATACTACACATGTAAAGCTGCAACTTAAACCACATCTTAAACAAAAAGTAACAGCAAGTAGGCATATTCTCTGTTTAATAAATGAGGAGGCTGAAGTTAAATAATAGTTTTCTTTCCTATGACAACCTATTTGATTGGTCTCTGAAACCTCTAACCCAATATGAAAATTATATTTAATAAGTTCACCTATGATCTAGTGCTGACTAAAATAGAATAAGTACACACTGGAGCCCATAATTCACTCCAAATGCAACCCAAAACTCTGGACAAATACAAAAGTCAAATACCTAAGGATTCTGAAACTCAAAGAATACCAGGCAGATTGGAGATGAAAGTCAAAATTTAAAGATGAGTATAGTGATAACTTTCAGGTGCTCAAGCTGGTTTTAGAAAAGGCAGAATAACCAGAGGTCAAATTGCAAACATTCACTGGATCATCAAAAAAGCAAGAGAGTTCCAGAGAAACATCTATTTCTGCTTTACTAACTATGCCAAAGCCTTTGACTGTGTGGTCACAATAAACTGTGGAAAATTCTGAAAGAGATGGGAATACCAGATCACCTGACCTGCCTCTTGAGAACCTGTATGCAGGTCAGGAAGCAACAGTTAGAACTGGACATGGAACAACAGACTGGTTCCAAACAGGAAAAGGAGTACGTCAAGGCTGTATATTGTCACTGTGCTTATTTAACTTATATGCAGAGTACATCATGAGAAACTCTGAGCTGGATGAAGCACAAGCTGGTATCAAGACTGCCGGGAGAAATATCAATAACCTCAGATATGCAGATGACACCACCATTATGGCAGAAAGTGAAGAAGAACTAAAGAGCCTCTTGATGAAAGTGAAAGAGGAGAGTGAAAATATTGACTTAAAGCTCAACATTCAGAAAACTAAGATCATGGCATCCAGTCCCATCACTTCATGGCAGATAAATGGGGAAACCGGAAATAGTGGCTGACTTTATTTTTCTGGGCTTCAAAATCTCTGCAGATGGTGATTGCAGCCATGAAATTAAAAGATGCTTACTCCTTGGAAGGAAAGTTATGACCAACCTAGATAGCATATTAAAAAGCAGAGACATTACTTTGCCAATAAAGGTCTGTCTAGTCAAGGCTATGATTTCTCCAGTGGTCATGCATGGATGTGACAGTTGGAATGTGAAGAAAGCTGATCGCCGAAGAATTGATGCTTTTGAACTGTGGTGTTGGAGAAGACTCTTGAGTCTCTTGGACTGCAAGGAGATCCAACCAGTCCATTCTAAAGGAGATCAATCCTGGGTGTTCATTGGAAGGACTGATGCTAAAGCTGAAACTCCAATACTTTGGCCACCTCATGCGATGAGTTGACTCACTGGAAAAGACTCTGATGCTGGGAAGGATTGGGGGCGGGAGGAGAAGGGGACGACAGAGAATGAGATGGCTGGATGGCATCACCGACTCGATGTTGGTGATGGACAGGGAGTCCTGGCGTGCTGTGATTCATGGGGTCGCAAAGAGTTGGACGCGACTGAGCTACTGAACTGAACTGAACTGAAGATGAAGGTCAATTAAGTATTTATCACCATCAGACTTACTCTAAAAGAAATACTAAAGAAAGTTAATTCTTCAGACTGTAGGTAAATGATACTAGAGGGAAATCTGGAACCTTAGAAATGAAGGAAGAACAACATAAATGACAAATGTCTGAGTAAGAATAATAATTTATTATATCTTATGTTTAGAAAAGTACTTATGACTCTTGAAATAAAAAATCATAACACTGGGTAATTTTTCAATATATGTATGAAAACTACAACCTAAAAGGTTGAGGGTAAAGGAATCTGTATGGTGGTAATTATTTATGGTGGTAATTATATATTAATATGGATGACCCACAAACTGGAGAATAATAAACTAAGGAAGTTCTCGCGCTGTTGTGAGTATTCTAGGCACCCCCATCAGACTTCCCAACCTGGGGATCTAACAGGGGGACTGGAAATCCCCAGGGAATCTGACTTTGAAAGACAGGGGGATCTGATTACAGAATTTCCAAAGGACTGGGGGAAACAGAGACTCTTGAAGGGCACAAACAAAACCTTGTGCCCACCAGACCCACGGGAAAGGAGCCGTGGTCCCAGAAGAGACTGAGTCAGACCTGTCTGTGAGTGTTGGAGAGCCTTCTGCAGAGGTGTGTTGGCAGTGGCCTGCCGCAGGGACAGGGGCACTGGCAGCAGCAGTACCAGGAGGCATGTGTTGGCATAAGCCCTTTTGAAGTTCACTTTTAGCCCTACCATAAAGCCTGTAGAAAAGCCACTCCAGTACTCTTGCCTAGAAAATCCCATGGATGGAGGAGCCTGGTAGGTCGCAGTCCGTGGGGTCGCTAAGGGTCGGACACAACTGAGCGACTTCACTTTCACTTTTCACTTTCACACATTGGAGAAGGAAATGGCAACCCACTCCAGTGTTCTTGCCTGGAGAATCCCAGGGACGGGGGACCCTGGTGGGCTTCCAAATATGGGGTCACACAGAGTCGGACACGACTGAAGTGACGTAGCAGTAGCAGTAAAGCCTGTAGACTCCAGCACTGGGTTGCCTCAGGCCAAACAACTAACAGGGAGGGAGCACAGGCCCCTCTATCAACAGAAAATTGCATTAAAGATGTATTGAACATGGCCCTGCCCACCAGAGCAAGACTCAGTTTTCCCCATAACCAGTCCCTCACATCAAGAAACTTGCAGAAGCCTCTTATTCTCACACATCAGATGACAGACAGAAGAAGCGAGAACTATAATCCCACAGCCTCCAGACCAAAAACATAATCACGGAAAGCTAACCAAAACGATCACATGCATCATAGACTTGTGTAAGGCAAAACGTGGTCCACTGGAGAAGGGAATGACAAACCAGTCAGTATTTTTGCCTCAAGAACCCCACAAAAAGAATGAAAAGGAAAAAAGATATCACACCAGAAGATGAGCCCCCAGGTCAGTAGGTGTCCTATATGCTACTGGGGAAGATAAGATAACCTCAGAAAGAATAATGAGGCTGGGCCAAAGCAGAAACAATGCTAAGCTGTGGATGTGTCTAGTGGTGAAAGTAAAGTCTGATGTTGTAAAGAACAATATTGCATAGGAACCTGGAATATTAGGTCCATGAATCAAGGTAAGTTGGACGTGGTCAAATAGGAGATGGCAAGTATGAACATCGACATTTTAGGAATCAGTGAACTAAAATGGACAATAATGGGCAAATTTAATTCAGATGACCATTATAGCTAAGCACGTGGCCCAGAATCCCTTACAAGAAATGGAGTAGCCCTGAGTCAACAAAAGAGTCCAAAATGCAGTACTTGGGTGCAATCTCAAAAATGCTAGAATGATCTCAGTTCGTTTCCAAGGCAAACCATTCAAAATCATAGTAATCCAAGTCGATGCCCCAAACACAAAAGCCAGAGAAGTTAAGTTGAACTTAACTATGGAGACCTCCAAGATCATCTAGAACTAACACCACACCAAAAAAAGATATCCTTTTCATCATAGTGGATTGGAAGGCAAAAGTAGGAAGTCAAGAGATACCTGGAGTAACAGGCAAGTTTGGCCTTGGAGTACAAAATGAAGCAGGAGAAAGGCAGAGTTTTTTCAAGAGAACACACTGGTCATAGCACATACCCTCTTCCAACACCACAAGAGACAACTCTACACATGGACATGACCAGATGGTCAATGCCAAAATCAGGCTGATTAATTCTTTGCAGTCAAAGATGGAGAAGCTCTATATAGTTAGCAAAAATAAGACCTGGAGCTGACTGTGGCTCAAATCATGAGCTCCTTATTGCAAAATTCAGACTTAAATTGGGCCATTCAGGTATGACCTAAATCAGATGCATTAATAATTATACAGTGGAGGTAACGAATAGATTCAGGGGATTAAGATCTGGTAGACAGAGTCCCTGAAGAACTATGGATGGAGATTTGTAACATTGTACAGGAGGTGGTGATCCAAACTATCCCAAATAAAAAGAGATGCAAGAAGGAAAAACGGTTATCTGAGGAGACCTTACAAATAGCTGAGAAGAGACATGAAAGGCAAAGGAGAAAAGGAAAGATATATCCAGCTAAATGCAGAGTTCCAGAGAATAGCAAGCAAAGATAAGAAAGCCTTAAGTGAACAATGCAAAGAAATAGAGGAAAACAATAGAATGGAAATGACTGGACATCTCTTCAAGAAAACTGGAGATACCAAGGGAATACTTCATGCAAAGATGGGCACAATAAAGGACAGAAATAGCAAGGACCTAACAGATGCAGAAGAGATTAGGAAGAGGTGCAAGAATATAAAGAAGAACTATACAAAAAAAGACCTTAATGATCCAGATAACCACAATTATGTAGTCACTTACCTAGAGCAAAACATCCTGGAGTGTGAAGTCAAGTGGGCCTTATGAAGCATTATTATGAGCAAAATTAGTGGAACTGATGGAATTCTAGCTGAGCTATTTAAAATCCTAAAACATAATTCTGTGAAAGTGCTGCACTCAATATGCCAGCAAATTTGGAACACTCAGCAGTGGTCACAGGACTGGAAATGGTCAGTTTCCATTTAAATCCCAAAGAAAAGCAATGCCAAAGAATGTTAAAACTACTGTACAATTGTGCTTATTTCACATGCTAGTAAGGTAATGCTCAAAATCCTTTACTCTAAGCTTCAACAGTACGTGAACCAAGAACTTCCAAATGCATAAGCTAGATTTAGAAAAGGCAGAGGAACCAGAGATCAAATTACCAACATTAGCTGGATCATAGACAAAGCAAGGGAATTCCATTAAAAGATCTACTTTTGCTTCATTGACTACACAAAAGCCTTTGACTGTGTGGATCACAACAAACTGGAAAATTCTGAAAGAGATGGGAATACCAGAGCACCTTACCTGCCTCCTGAGAAATCTATATGCAGGTCAAAAAGCAGCTGTTAGAACTGGACATGGAAGAATGGACTGGTTCACCATTGGGAAAAGAGTATGCCAAGGCTGTATATTGTCACCCTGTTTATTTAATATCTATCTAGAGTACATCATGGGAAACAATGGGCTGGATGACTCACAAGCTGGAAACAAGATGGCTGGGAGAAATATCAACAATCTCAGATATGTAGATGATACCATTCCAGTGGTAGGAAGTGAAGTAGAACTAAAGAACCTCTTGATGGTGATGAAAGAGGAGAGTGAAAAAGCTGGCTTAAAACTCAATATTCAAAAAACTAACATCATGGCATCTGGTCCCATCACTTCACGGTAAATAGATGAGGAAAAAGTGGAAACAATGGCAGATTTTATTTCCTTGGGTTCCAAAATCACTGTGGACAGTCACTGCAGAAACAAAATTAAAAGATGTTTGTGCTTTGGAGAATGCTATGACAAACATAGACAGGATATTAAAAAGCAGAGACATCACTTTGCCAACAATGATCCATGTAGTCAAAGCTATTGCTTTCCCAGTAGTCATGTAGAGATGTGGGAGCTGGACCATAAAGAAAGCTGAGTGCGAAAGAACCGATGCTTTTGAACTGTGGTGTTGGAGAAGACTCTTGAGAGTCCCTTGGACTGTAAGGAGATAAAAAAGGTCAATCCTAAAGGAAATCAGTCCTGAATATTCATTGGAAGGACTGATGCTGAAGCTGAAGCTCCAATACTTCTGCCACCTGATGCAAACAGCTGACTCACTGGAAAAGACCCTGATGCTGGGAAAGATTGAGAGCAGGAGGAAAAGGGGGCAACAGAGGATGAGATGTTTGAATAGCATTACCGATTCAATGGACATGACTTTGAGCAAACTCCAGGAGATAGTGAAGGACATAGAATCCTGGTGTGCTGCAGTCCATGGGGTTGCAAAGAGTCAGACATGACTTAGCCACTGAGCAACAACACAGGTAAGACACATCAGCGGAGGATATTTAGTATGGCAATCAGTAGACATAAACAAATTAATTTTATGTTATTTTAGGTTCACATCTTTTTATCTTAGTACTCACAGTTCCTAATTGAAAAACTGAAACCTGGGTAACCAATAATGATGTTTAGGAATGGATTGTTGTTGTTATTGTTGTTCAGTCACCCAGTCATGTCTGACTCTGATAGTGAAGGACACGGAAGATATTGAAGGACAGGGAAGCTGGGCGTTCTGTAGTCATGGGCTCTCAAAAAGTTGGACACGACTTAGTGACTGAACAGCAATGACATGGTGGTAAGATTTTTACATTTTATGTAAAGTGATAAATATTAACTCTAATGATATTTTTCCTGGAGAAGGAAATGGCAACCCACTCCAGTATCCTTGCCTGGAAAATTTCATGGACAGAAGAACCTGGTGGGCTGCAGTACATGGGATAACAAAGAGTCGGGCACGACTGGGTGACTAACACTTACTTACTTACTAATGATATTCTTAAAGATTAAGTATGTACAGTGTGATCCCTAAAGAAATTACTCTAAGTATGCTACAAAGAGATATAGTAAAAAAGCTAGTAGATAAATTGTAATATTAAAATATAGCCAAATACATTTATAATAATATTCAAAATATAATCCAAAAGACTATAAGAAAGAGTAAATGTGGGAACAATAACAACAAAACCCAGAAGGGAAAAACAGAAAAGTAACTAAAAAATGTGACTGTATCACATTAAATGAAAATTACCTAAACACACCAAGTAAGACATAGACGGTCAGGTTGAATGGAAAGCAAAATCCCAGGATATGCTCTTTGTAAACTGACCCAGTTTTTGTAAGAGGTCCTCTAATAATATGACACATATTAAAAGAAAAATCATTATATTTGTGACAGGAAAGCTAGAGTGGCCATATTAATATCAGAAATAATAGACTTTGTTGCATGTGCTGTGCTGTGCGCAGTCAAGTCCAGCTCTTTGCAACCCCCATGGACTATAGCCCGCAAGGCTCCTCTGTCCATGGGGATTTCCCAGGCAAGAACACTGGAATGGGCTGCCATGTCCCCTTCCAGGGGATCTTCCCAACCCAGGGATGGAACCCATGCCTCCTGCATTGCAGGCAGATGCTTTACTACCTGAACCACCAAGGAAGCCCAAGAATACTGGAATGGGTAGCCTATCACTTCTTCAGGGGATCTTCCTGATCCAGGAATGAAACCGGGGTCTCCTGCATTGCAGGTGGATTTTTTACCAGCTGAGCTACCAGGGAAGCCCTAGTTGCATGTGTGTGCTAAGTCACTTCAGTCATGTCCAACTCTTTGTGATCCCATTAGCTGTAGCCCACCAGGCTTCTCTGTCCATGGGATTCTCCAGGCAAGAATACTGGAATGGCTTGCCTTTCCTACCCCAGTGTATCTTCCCAACCCAAGGACTGAACCTACGTTTCTTAAGTCTCCTGCATTGGCAAGCGGGTTCTTTACCACTTTGGCAGGCGGGTTCTTTACCACTAGCGGCACCTGCCATGTTTCAATATTATGCAACACAGTACTAAATAACCAATAGGTCAGAAAGAAAGTCTCAAGGGAAACTGGAAAACATTTTCAACTAAGTGAAAATGAAAATACCACGTATCATAATATATGGAATGCAATTGATTAGAGGGAAATTAATAGCACTAAGTGCTTTTATTAGAAAAGAAGAAAGTCTGAAATCAATAATTAAGCTTCCATCTTGAGAAACTAGAAATAAACAGTAAATCACAACCAGAACAAAGAGAAGTAAATAAACACTCAAGGTAAAAGCAGAAAGTAATAAAATTTAAAACAGAAAAGCAATAGAGTTAAGCCACATATTGGGAAAACAAAATTACAAATTATGTACATGATAAAGCATTTCACCAAAGAACATACATGAATGGCCAATAGTGTCATGAAAAATTACCCCAAGTCATACAGATGACAATAACAGGTATTGACAAGGATACTGAGAAAAGGGAAACTTTATGTACTGATGATGAAAATATAAAACACTGCAGCCATTTTGGAAAACTGTTTTTAAGTTTCTTAAAATGTTATACATAAATTTACCTTAAAACCAGAAATTCTATTTTTACTCCATATTTACTCAGGAGAAATCAAAGCATATGTCTACGTAAAAAACTTGTATACAAATGTTCATAGCAGCTATATTGATAATATTCAGAAAGTGGCATGCATGCCAAGTCTCTTCAATTATGTCTGGCTGTTTGTGACCCTTTGGACTGTAGCCCGCCAGGTTCCACTGTCCCAGGGATTCTCTAGGCAAGAATATTGGAGTGGGTTGTCAAAAACCAAAATATTGATACATACAACATGGATGAACCCAAAATACATTTGCCAAGTAAAAGAAGCCATATTAAAAGGCTGGATACTAAAGAACTTAATTTATATAATATTCTGGATCAGCAAAAATACAGGGACAGAGAATTGATTAGTGGTTGTCAGGAGCTGAGGAAGGAGGAGAGAAGGTCTGACTACAGTGTTTGCATGAGAAAATTTCAGGGGGAGTAATAAAGTTTTGATAGTGATTACACAACACTATGAATTTTTCAAAACTCATAGAATTGGAAAACAAAGAGTTAATTTTACTATATGAAAGTTTAAGTGAAAATTTTTTACGGTTTCACTTATGACTTTTCTTACATTAATACTTTCAACTGGAGAGAATGGAAAGGAAAAGTTCCTTCCATTCTTTCAATTTGAAAAATGATAATTCAACTTTCTTTAACCTATAGATACTTTGGAGAACAATTATAAACCGATATCATGAAAATTTTGCATATGTTAAATCTATCTTTAATTATCTATCAGGGTTTCCCTGAGAGCTCAGTTGGTGAGGAATCTGTCTGCAATGCAGAAGACCCCGGTTTGATTCCTGGGTCGGGAAGATCCACTGGAGAAGGAACAGGCTACCCACTCCACTATTCTTGGTCTTCCCTTGTGACTCAGCTGGTAAAGAAGCCTGCAATGAGGGAGGCCTGGGTTCAATCCCTGGGTTGGGAAGATTCCCTGGAGAAGGGAAAGGCTACCCTTTCCAGTATTCTGGCCTGGAGCATTCCACAGACTGTATAGTCCATGGAGTCGCAAAGAGTCAGACACAACTGAGTGACTTTCACTAAATCTATCTTGGCCTTCATTTTCCTAACATATTGCCCATTCAATACCATGTGAACATGGTTTCTAACATATACTTCTCTAATCATTTTATATTTTAAATTTTGTCTGTGCAATAGAATTAGAGCTTTCCTGAGGACAGGAATCATGACTTCTCACGATTTTTAACTACCATGGTGATAGAAATGTCTTAGAATGTTTGTAATTCCTTTTGGAATAGAATGAAATAAAACAGGGTGGGTGATACACGTTGGATAAACTGAAGAAATGGAATAGAAGAGGGTCCCCCATGCCTCTAATAAGTATTATCCTCCAATTCTTAGGTAATAAACCTGACACTCAGAGTTTAAGAAATTTGTCCAAGATCATACAACTACAAAATACAGACTGTGGGATTCAAACTTAGGTATGCTGATCTACGAAGTGTCCTTCAAACAATAATCTACACTTCAGATAATCCTATAACATGGTGAACAAATTCCAGTGAAGCTGAACTGACAAAGACTCTGACATTAGAATTTCAAAATATCAAGAGGAGGCTACAGTACTTCAGTCTTTGCTTCTTACAGAAGCCCAAAATAGTAATGAGAGCTCCCTTAAAATTAACTTATATTATGGTAGAAAGGGAACTGACCTTTGGAGCCCAAAAGTTCTGGCTCTTCCCCTTCCCAAACCTGTGCCTTGTGAAATCTATAAGATTCGGCTTCCTAGAATCAGGAAATTAGGTTAGGTGCTTTTTGTTGGTGGGAAGACTCTGAGACAGAGCTTAAGAGGAAAGAAGTTTATTAAGGAATACTATTGGAAACAACCATCTGTACAAGAAAAGGGAAGGAAAGTAGGAATGGACAGAGGAAGATAATGACTGCAATATAATCTCAATGAGGCCTCAGCTAACTGATGGGAGCTCTGAAGTTGAGATCACCCTTCAGAGTTATCCCAACTTAGGGTAGGGAGAAGAACGGCTAAACACTTATACCTTCATGCCATTGTTATTGGATTCCAGATGCCCCAATTTGGGCAAGCAATCTCTCTTTCTTGAAGGCAATTCTGAAAATGACTGACAAGCAAGGGCTGACAGGAGCATTTCGGCAGCTGGAAGGGGAATCTTCCAGGAAGGTACACCAAGTCCCATAAAGTGACTTCTAAGATTGCTCCAACTCTGGTGGCATCACAAGGATTAACCAGAAAATAATTCCAAATGAAAAATTAAAAAGATCTTCAACTCACACACCTCCCATAGAAAACTGAAAATTAAAGAAGATACTAGGCAGGGGGAAAGTGTGTTGTAGCAACATAATTACTTATAACTGCTGGGTTTCAGAGGGATAATCATAAAGCTCCAAGGAAATTAATGACTCTTCAGTTCAGTTCAGTTGCTCAGTCATGTCCGACTCTTTGCGACCCCATGAACCGCAGAACACCAGGCCTCTCTGTCCATCACCAACTCCCAGAGTCCACCTAAACCCATGTCCATTGAGTCAGTGATGCCATGCAACCATCTCATTCTCTGTCATCCCCTTCTCCTCCTGACCTCAATCTTCCTCAGCATTAGGGTCTTTTCAAATGAGTCAGCTCTTCGCATCAAAGTATTGAAGTCTCAGCTTCAACATCAGTCCTTCCAATGAACACCCAGGACTGATCCCCTTTAGGATGGACTGGTTGGATCTCCTTGCAGTCCAAGGGACTCTCAAGAGATTTCTCCAACACCACAGTTCAAAAGCATCAATTCTTCAGCACTCAGCTTTCTTTAGTCCAACTCTCACATCCATACATGACCATTGGAAAAACCATAGCCTTGACTAGACGGACATTTGTTGACAAAGTAATGTCTCTGCTTTTTAATATGCTTTCTAGGTTGGTCATAACTTTCCTTCCAAGGAGTAAGCATCTTTTAATTTCATGGCTGCAATCACCATCTTCAGTGATTTTGGAGTCCAGAAAAAGAAAGTCAGCCACTGTTTCCACTGTTTCCCCATCTATTTGCCATGAAGTGATGGGACCAGATGCCATGATCTGAGTTTTCAGAATGTTGAGCTTTAAGCCAACTTTTCCACTCTCCTCTTTCACTTTCATCAAGAGGCTTTTTAGTTCCTCTTCACTTTCTGCCATAAGGGTGGTGTCATTTGCAAATCTGAGGTTATTGATATTTCTCCCGGCAATTTTGATTCCAGCTTGTGCTTCCTCCAGCCCAGAGTTTATCATGATGTACTCTGCATGTAAGTTAAATAAGCACAGTGACAATATACAACCTTGACGTACTTCTATTCCTTTTTGGAACCAGTCTGTTGTTCCATGTCCAGTTCTAACTGTTGCTTCAATGACCTGCATACAAGTTTCTCAAGAGGCAGGTCAGGTGATCTGGTATTCCCATCTCTTTCAGAATTTTCCAGTTTATTGTGATCCACAGAATCAAAGGCTTTGGCATAGTCAATAAAGTAGAAATAGATGTTTTTGTAGAACTCTCTTGCTTCTTCCATGATCCAGTGGATGTTGGCAATTTGATCTCTGGTTCCTCAGCCTTTTCTAAAACCAGTTTGAACATCTGGAAGTTCACTGTTCACGTATTGCTGAAGCCTGGGTTGGAGAATTTTAAGCATCACTTTACTAGCGTGTGAGATAAGTACAACTGTGTGGTAGTTTGAGCATTCTTTGGCGTTGCCTTTCTTCGGGATTGGAATGAAAACTGACCTTTTCCAGTCCTGTAGCCACCGTGACTCTAAATAGATGTTATTCAACAAATTTATTACTGTAATTCAGGTGGTGGCAATTCTGTAAAAAGCCAGACAGTAAATAGTTTAGTCTTTGTGGACTGTATACTCTTAGTTGCAACCCTTAACTTCACAGCTGTAGTGAGAAAGTAACCACAAACAATATATTAACTAATGTGTGAGTCTAAGTTCCAATAACACTTTTCTTACAAAAACAGGTGGCAAGCCAAACCTGACCAATGGGTTATAGTTTGTTGACTAATTTACATGAATTTTAACTCATTCCCTTTCTAAATACCACAGAGCACCATGTTAACCCTAGAATGACTATATGACTTCCATGTGAAAGATAATAAAACCTTTTTCCTGGGAGATCATTTTTAAGATGAATTTTCTGTTACCCAAAATATTATAAAAATTTACTTTAGATTGAGTGATCATAAAAAGTTTCTATGAGGGAGAAGAGTTTTAGCCTCTGTAAATTAGTGTTGTAAGATAATAAAACTGATGGGTGTTTGTGAGGGCAACTTCTAGAGTTGTCTATCATATTTAATCTGTTCCCTAATTTTAGTTTGACAGGATAAAGATTGTTATTTCCCAGCTTGCCTAACTTTCAACTAGACGTGACAGAGCTAAATGAAGAATAAGGAAGCACTGAATTGAGTCAGAAACTGGATGAAATGCCTAGGTACATCTGGGGGTGAGTATTATTGTTTCCTAAATAAGCTGTATGATGTAGTATGTGTAAGTGAATGTAGTATGAGCAACTTTTAGAACTGAGCTTAAAAGGATACATGCCCTTCCCTCTTTTTCTCCTTTTTGCCAGATGGAAAGTACAGGTGCTGGCTACAACAGGAGCAGCCCTTATGGACCATGAAATGAACTTAAAATTGAAGCCCACACATTGTGTGGACACAAGATATAAGAATCCTGGAATCCTGAGACCATACAAAAGCACCAGGTCTAGACTGATTTCATAACATTTATGGGAAAAGAAGATGCTTTTGTTTATTGTGCCGTGGTTAGTTGCTTAGTTGTGTCTGAGTTTTTGTGACCCCATAGACTGTAGCCTGCCAGGCTTCTCTGTCCATGGGGATTCTCCAGGTAAGAATATTGGAGTGCGTTGCCATGCCCTCCTCCAGGGGATCTTCCCAACCCAGGGATTGAACCTAGGTCTCCCACATACCAGGTAGATTCTTTACTGTCTGAGCCACCAGGGAAGCCCATGAATACTGAAGTGGGTAGCCTATCCCTTCTCCAGGGGATCTTCCTGATCCAGGAATCGACTTGGGGTCTCCTGCATTACAGGCAGATTCTTTACCAGCTGAGCTACCAGGAAGATACAGTTAATTTGAGTTTTATGCCATTTGCAGCTTTGCCCAACTCAAAGTATTACAGAAATTTATATTAAATTGAGAGTTCAACAGAAACCTCAATAAGGGAGAGAGATTTTAGCTAAGATCTCAAGGACAAACAGGAACCAAGCCTAGAAAAAGCAAGAGGAAAAAAAAAATTAATCCTGGCATAAGGCACAGCATTTTGAGACAGGAAAGAATATAGTGTGTAAGAGGAACTGAGAGAAGGCCAGCATGGCTGATGATTTGTGAAAGAGGTGGAGGGTGGAAATAGGAAAGGGTCAGATCACAAATGTTAAGAGAAAGGTTTCACACTAAGAACAACAGGAGGCCACTGACAGATTTTAAATAACCCAGAGATTTGCACCTCCCCTTGACAAGTGTGAATGACTGCCCCCCAGAGCCTGACTGGCTGTGCCTACCGCCAGCCTCTTTTTAAACTTTTTTTAAAAATTTTATATTGGAGTATAGTTGATTTATAGTGTTGTGTTCATTTCAGGTGTATAGCAAAGTGATTCAATTATACATATACATATATCCATACACACACTACTATATATAACACAGATAATCAACAAAGACCTACTGTACAGCACAGGGAACTCTATTTAATATTCTGTAATAACCTATATGGGTAAAACAGTCTAGCCTCCTTCTGTTGGTGTCACCTAAGCCCTTCAGGCAGTCTTCTTCACAAACTTCCTCCCCAGATACCTCAGGTCTTGCTCCCTCCTTCAGGAGCCACATACCATGTATTTACCCCAGAGGCATTACAGCTCATTCCCTCCACAGCACTCTCTCCTGACTCTGCCACCATGAGTCACACCAGCCAATCTTCTGCTTTATCAGCACTGAGACAGGGACCTGTGTGCCCCCAAATACCAGGGAATACACTTTTGCACATTTAAGTGGTTCCTGAAGTTCTCCTACCTTGACCTGAAGAAAGAGGGGGGAAACACTTCTATGCTTAAGTCTCTAAAGAAATCCTCACTCTTAAAAGTCTAGCCCCTAGTGAATTCTTTTATATATATATAAAGGTGGATGATCAGTTAATGATGATAAAACCAAATTTTGGCTACCTACTTTGCAATAATGATCTATTACCTCAGATAGAATATTGGGTTATAGTTAATTTTCTCAGGGTGATGTCTCAGCTGAAACTGCAAAACTAAGAAAGTATAATTTTAACAACTTTCAAAAAGACCCCCTCCCAAATACAAATATTGATAGTTAAAGACAAGAGGCAAAATTTCATTCATTTATTCAAAAGTATTTTAAAGGACCTACTAAGGTACTATCCCAGATGCTGAAGACATAATAATGGACAAATCTCAAGTTTATTGCCTAGTGAGGAGACAGATACGGCACAATTACTCTGTGTATATGAAGTATATTATCCTGCATATATATGCTATGTATAAAAGTTATGTATTCCACTTGTATGACCTGAAAATCTAACTCAGGGATGTTTAGGAAAGAATAGAACCTTCGATGTAGTCTTTGGACAGAGAAGCAGGGTACCAGAAGGCCAGAGTTGAGGACTTTGTAAAGCAGACCATAAGATGATATCCTGAGCCAGGCAAAAAAATTACCAAATTCTTTGCTAGAAACAGGGCCAAGGATATGTAACTTGGGGAGGCATCAGGAAAATCACTGGGTAACTGAAGAAAAGAGGCAGAGCAGGAAGCAGTACACTGTCTGTGGGGTGGAAATTTTTCTCTCTGGAGGAAGCTGTCTCTCAGAGACAGGCAGGCAGATACATCACAGCTCTTTTGCTGTAGCACAGTAAAGGTAATAATATAGTGCATATTACTTACACAAATGTAAAAAGGAGAATAATTTATTTTTCCAGGACAGGGAGATGTTATGGTAGGATGTGACAGCACAGAAGTGATATATAAGAAGATAATCCCACCAGGTAGAGAAGAGGGAAGGAGTGTTGGGACTCTGTTGCTTTGCCTGTACAGCATTTCATCTTTCTTCTTTTGGTAACAATATTCTGCTTTTGCTTTGGAGAATCACCCCTCTTTCATTTCCTTTTCTCTTAGAGTGATTATAAATTAAGGTGTCCTATTCCCTATTCACTTTCTAACTCCAAGAACCAAATATTAATACACATGTTAAGAAGCAGGAAGTAAAGGGCATGTGTGTGTGCATGTTGTGTCCAACTGTTTGTGACCCCATGGACTGTAGCCTGCCACGTTCCTCTCTCCATGGGATTATCCTAGCAAGAACACCAGAGTGGGTTGCCTTTTCCACCTCCAGGGGATTTTCCTGACCTAGGGATTGAACCCACATCTCCTGCGGCTCCTGTATTGGCAGGCAGATTACCACTGGGCCACCTGAGAAGCCTCAAGTAAAGGGCACAAAACAGTTTAAAATAAGGGTTTTCCAATCCATCTTCATTCTCACAATGATACTGATACAGACTAAAATTCAGGGATTGCAAACTGGAAGCCAGAAGGCCAACGTGGCCTAGAAATGCGTTTTTCTTGCCTCGTGTAATGTTTTTCTAGTGTGTTTATATGTCTTTACACAGGGTTTACAATCTTCTGATTACCACATACTTCAATACTAGTAGTCTAGTGTTAGTCGCTCAGTCATGTCTGACTTTTTAAAACCCCATGGACACCAAGTCCATGGAATTCTCCAGGCAAGAATACTAGAGTGGGAAGCCATTCCCTTCTTCAAGGGATCTTCCCAATCCTGGTCTCCTGCATTGCAGGCAGATTCTTAATCTTCTGAGCCACCAGGGACCTTCTGCCTTATACCAGCCCTAAGGTCTCAGGTGGACATGAAAGGAGGCCAGACTGCTCATACTGCACTATGTCGGAAGCTTTACTTACATTTTTAATGTAATTGCCACAACAAGCTTATGAGGTACAAATGGAAAATGAGACAGGCTTTGAAATCAGACCTACGTATAGAATCATCTTGAGTCTTTCTACCATACCTAAAACCCAATTCAACAATACTGTCACTCATTTAATATCCATTCACTCTTTAATATCGACTTATTGAACATCCTCAAGGTGCATTTTTGAAGGTATCAGTTCAGTTCAGTCGCTCAGTCGTGTCCGACTCTTTGCGACCCTGTGAATCACAGCACGCCAGGCCTCCCTGTCCATCACCAACTCCCGGAGTTCACTCAAACTCATGTCCATCGAGTCAGTGATACCATCCAGCCATCTCATTCTCTGTCATCCCCTTCTCCTCCTGCCCCCAATCCTTCCCAGCATCAGAGTCTTTTACAGTGAGTCAACTCGTCACATGAGGTGGCCAAAGTATTGGAGCTTCAGCTTTAGCGTCAGTCCTTCCAATGAACACCCAGGATTGATCTCCTTTAGAATGGACTGGTTGGATTTCCTTGCAGTCCAAGGGACTCTCAAGAGTCTTCTCCAGCACCACAGTTCAAAAGCATCAATTCTTCAGTGATCAGCTTTCTTCACAGTCCAACTCTCACATCCATACATGACCACTGGAAAAACCATAACCTTGACTAGATGGACCTTTGTTGGCATAATGTTATGTATTTTTTTATTAATTTCTATTTTTTAATTTTTATTTAATAAATGGTATAGAGCACAATGCCAAAAACATTAACAGTTAAAATTTCACCAAATGAAAAAATACTATAGAATACACAGTTGTAAAAAGCTACATTAAGTTATTTTACAACTGCCTCAAGCTTCAAAAAGAAAAAAAAACCCAATGCCATACCTAAGTTATCCCTCTCTCAAAATAATGACATTTATGTTATAAACCATGAGCACCCCATCAAAAGACGGGAAATGCTTTTGTTAATTCATATATATATATGAATTAAATCACTTTGCTATATCACTGTATCACTTTGCTATATACCTGAAACAAAGCTAACACTGTAAATAAAATATAGTACAATATAAAATAAAAATAAGTAACAGAACTTTGGGGCTTTACACCAAGTTAGAGTTCCTATCAGAGGGATAACAGCACGTCAGCCATACTGAATCCTCATGAAGGAGGCACACGAATGACTGGATTACAAGAGTTACAGGAATGAGAGCTGCTCACTTCCTAGAAACTACAGTTCACATAATGTTATGTAAAAGCAGACATGGTTCCTCTTCTCTTGAAGCTTACATTGTAGTATGTGTTTTAGTCACTCGGTTGTGTCCAAGTCTTTGTGACCCCATGGTCTGTAGCCTACCAGGCTCCTCTGTCCACGGGATTTCCCAGGCAAGAATACTGGAGTGGGCTGCCATTTCCTTCTACAAGGGATCTTCCTGACCCAGGGGTCGAACCTGGGTCTCCCACAATGCAGGCAGATTCTTTACTGACTGAGCCACCAGGTAAGTAGTGCAGGATATAAATATTACCAATTACATATGTTACTATAAAGTTGCACCTGTGGTGAGTCCTTCCAAAGTAAGCTCCATGGATACCTATAATAGAGGGAGTTGGTATAAATTACAGAGATCATGGAAAATTTCTCTGAGGGTTAGATACATGAGAAGAGATCTGAAGGATGTACAGTAGTACTATGAAGGGGAAGGAAGCACTTTGGAGGCAGAGAGAATAACATGTACACAGACCTTGCGGAAAAGTGCGTGCATGCCACATCGCTTCAGTCATGTCCAACTTTTGGGGACCCTATGGACCATAGCTGCCAGATGCCTCTGTTCACGCAATTCTCCAGGCATGAATAGTGGAGTGGGTTGCCATGCCCTCCTCCAGGAGATTTTCCCCACCCAGGAATCAAACCTGTGCCGCCTGCATTAGCAGTAGGATTCTTTACCCAGTGAGCCACCAGGGAAGCCTTCAGTGTCTTATGTTGTTGTTGCTCAGTCGCCCAGTCATGTCCAACTCTTTACAACTTCATGGACTGTAGCCCACCAGACTCCTCTGTCTATGGAATTCTCCAGGCAAGAATACTGGAGTGGGTTGCCATTCCCTTCTCCAGGGGATCTTCCCAACCTAGGGATTGAAGCTAGGTCTCCTGTATGGCACACAGATTCTTTACAGACTGAGCCACCAGGGAATCCTACTTCTTCTATAAATGACAGTATTTTTCTCTTTATATATATTGAAGCTCTGTTATTTGATAGATATACACTGAATATTTATCTTCTTGATGAAATTAACTCCATTTCTGTCAGATTCACTCTATTTTTCTTCAGCCTGGACTCTACTCCATGAGCCTGAACTTTATAAGTTACATCCTTGCCCTCTGCTTTTAAGTTGGGTTTGGCCACCAGTGATGAGGGACACTGCTTGGCTATTACACTGGGGAGAGAAAGAGATTTCAGTATAGGTGTACCTTGGCAATATTGTGGGTTTGGTTCTAGACCACCGCAATAAAGTGAGTCACACAGATTGGTTTCCCAGTGCATATAAAAGTTGTGTTTACACTATACTGTAGTCTATCAAATGTGCAATAGCATAATGTCTTTAAACAATAAGGTCTATAACAATTAAAAGATACTTTATTACTAAAAAAAAGTGCTAACCATCATTTGGGCCTTCAGCAAGTCATAATCTTTTTGTTGATGGAGAGTCTCGCCTCAGTGTTGATGGCTGCTGACTGATCAAGGTAGTGGTTTCTGAAGGTTGGGGTAGCTGTGTCAATTTCTTAAAATAAGACAAAAATGAAGTTTGCCATGTTGATGACTCATCAGTGATTTCTCTGTAGCACAGAATGATGTTTGATAGCATTTTACCCACAGTAGAATGCCATTGAAAACTGAAGTCAATCCTCTCAAACCCTGTTGATGCTTTTTCAGCTAAGTTTATATACTAGTCTACATCTATGTTGTCACTGCAACAATTAAGTTTGCTGTCTTACATGGGCCTGGTTTGTGGCACCCCAAAGGAATCATAACAGTATACTCAATGCTCACAGATCACCATAATAAATCTACTAATTAAAAAGTTTGAAATATTGTGACAGTTACCAAAACGTGACACAAGACATGAAGTGAGCAAATGCTATTGGAAAAATGGTACTAACAGATTTGTTAAATGCAGGGTTGCCACAAACCTTCACTTTGTAAAAACACAGTTATCTGGGAGGCACAAGAAAACAAACCACAACAAAAATGAGGTCTGCCTGTACCTAATCCTTTAGCTCCTTCCTGTTGGGTTCAGGTTGACATTGACTATACTCCTTCATTAAGGTAGCAAAGGTGCCTATCAGGTGGGCAGCATCTCCAACAGCAGTTAAGTCTCCCTGGGTCCTGGCAATCTCTTTTTCCTTACTTCTTAAGTCTAAAGTAATCATGTCTCTGATTAGTTCTGGGAGCTTCACCATCACTTTTTGTTTCCTGGTAATACCACCCACCTCTTTGTAAAGTGCCCTTTCATTAAGCACCTTACAACTACGTCTCTTGAGCATGCCATCTGTTACTTGCTGGGGGTTCATACTGATACACCACCTATGAAAGTAGTAGCTTAAATTATTTCAGAGAATTTATTAATTCTTTACAGTCCACTCACTTGTTTAACCAAATTGACTACTCAACAACAGACACTTGAAAAAGGAAAAGGGGGTCTATTTCGCTATTACACCCAGCACAAACTATATTTGGACGAAAGGGCAATGGAGAATACTCAAATTACAGCAGGACATTTAAACGAGAAATTCCCATGTTTTCTTGAAACTGAAGACGGCTCAACGGTGTTATCTCTGATTTAGACTGAAAAGTCTTTACAAAAGTGTCCAAGGTTAAGTGTCTTAAACCTGTCCAGATAATGTTAAAGGTGGGTAGCGGGGGGTAGGGGGGAAAGGCGCGCAACAGTTTTTATACCGAAATCAAGTTCCATGTGACCTATTCAGTGTTTCCACCCACTGGAGTAACCTCACTTTTGCACCTGCCTTGTCTGGTGGCTCAGAGGTTAAAGCGTCTGCCTGCAAAGCGGGAGAACCTGGGTTTGATCCCTGGGTCGGGAAGACCCCCTGGAGAAGGAAATGGCAACCCACTCCAGTATTCTTGCCTTGAGAATCCCATCGACAGAAGGGCCTGGCAGGCTACAGTCCACAGGGTCGCAAAGAGTCGGACACGACTGAGCGACATCACTTGTTCACAATCCATGAACAAAAGGCATCTACGACCTCGACAAAGCAGATGCTGGGACTAGCCCAGGAACTAGAGGCTCAGGCGCGGCCCTCAAACACCCGCTTGCGATTGGCTCTAGCGGAGCTCTTTTCTTAAGTTCCGCCAGACTGCAAACCGCGCGGTCCTTAAACCTTGTTCACCTCAGCCCGTTTCCTTCTTAAGTGAGGTCCCGCCTTCCGTCCCAAAATACCAATTAAAACTACCAAAGGGAGGGGAAAAAAAAGAAAGTAAAAATGCAAATAGCCTGACTGAGGCCTGGACTGGAAGATTCTCGCGAGAACTTGAGGAGTGCCGACTGGTCCCTCAGAGATCTCGCGAGCGCACCTTCAGGGGCGGATTTCCCCGTGGCCCCGCCCTTCTTGAACGCGGGCGTCTTGGCGGGAATTTCGTCTGTTTGTGATCTAGACCCCACGGACTCGCTGGTCTGGCCGGGGTCGCCGGGGCGGATCTCGGGGACTCAGAGTGAGTAGGTACGACGTGCACCAAACCAAGGGCGCTGGGGTGTGCAGGACACCGGATCCCCTCGCCCTGTGGTCGGCCCGCGCCGATCACTCGCGGGACTTGCCCAGGCGGGGAGAGCGGGGATTTGCTCTGGGCCCTCTGGATCCATGCCTGGAGTCGGCCGGGGAGCTTGCAGTTCCGACACTGCGGGGAAACTGGCTCAGTGCGGTGTAGTAACTTAGCGGAGGGCGCAGGTCTAGTCGAGCTCTGGGCTTGAGGCCGAATCTGTCCTGCCAACATTTTTTTTCTCCCCCACTTCGCCCAGTACTGGGCTGCAGGGTCTGACGTAGAGGGGATTTTTAAGTTCCTGCCACAGCCAGTCCGGGGCGCAGTCTAAATTGACAGCCTTCATCTAGGGGGGTCGTGAGGAGGGGCCGGTTGGTGGGTGTATATTTATTAAGAATTTATTTCGCTTCTCGTTGTTTCCCTGTGTGCTAGGGGTGGGGGGCGTTTGGGGAACTTTCTGAGGTCACCCCAAATCTCTCGGCCTTCCCCACCTCCAGGAATCACATCACAACTTCTTTGGAGTCCTACTGATAGTCATTAATGAACTCCAAAAATTTCAGGACATGGTAAACAATGGATAACTGTCCCCATGGGTCCACGTTTCTGACCGACAGCTTGGAACTGGAACTGGAGACAGAATGGTGCAATCCACCTTGCTTTTCTTGTGATTTTGACAACAGAGGAGGAGGAAAACATTTTTCTGGAGAGTCCTACCTTTCCAGCGGAGCTCTTAAGCGGTAGGTTAAAAAAAAAGCGGAAGCTGTTTTTCCCTATTCAGAGTTTAGGAGTCTGTTTAGGAATGTTATTTAATTAAGACTTCAGTCAGTTAAACTTTAATGTTCATCAGGCACTGTTTTTGTAAATCGGCTCGAATTACCATACGGATGCGCGCTAATAGTTCTGTTGGTTTCCTGTTAGAGCATACACATACCTGAAAGATTATGGGAAGGAGAATTTCCTTGCTACCTGCTGTTCTCTTACCTCACCGCTGCCTCAGCTTTGGAGTAGGGAGCCAGACACTAGTTTTACCTTTTACTTAAAGTGAATTATAAACTATCTGGGCTTTTTGAAATGGTACATTTGTTTTTGTTGCCCCAGAGTCTTTTAATTCTTTATATTTACAGGTAGAGAAGTCTTATAGTCTTTTTTTTAACCTTTTTTTTTTAACTTTTGAGTAAATACTCGATTGTGTAAATTCACAGAAATATTATCCTTCCAATCTCTTGTCTTGAACAGTTGCATATTCATATTTCAGTAAAACTGCTGTTATTGAAATATTTTGGAAATACCTTCTGAGGCAGTTTTTTTCAGAACAGAAACCATTTTTGTTGATTTTTACAATTGTACCTTCTTTCAGACCTTAAAAGATGTTATTCAACTTGATTATGCCCCTCTTTAGACATGGCTCAGAATAACTTTAACTGTTTTAAAAATTAAATGTCCCCTCAAAGGGTGAAATTTTACCACTGAAGATCACTGTTGAACACAGGTGAAAGTATGTTCCCTATGGAAAGTATGTTCCACCTTTTCCCCTCAGGGTCTAGTGCTCTTTAGTTATACTATGCTTTTTAAAAAATCATAATATAGGGTTGAATTCTTAATATAGTTCATTTGTAGTATTAGTGAGATACAAGGTACCAAGGCATTACCTGACTTTTAACATTATCGTTAACGTGTCATGAGTAATATGGATTCATATAATGCCAGAAATTCCTGCTATAGTATGAGATATAGCATACATTTTATGAAATTTAATCAGAATTTTTATTTCAGAGTAATTTTGAATCTTGATCCTTTACCAACTAATTTTGAAGAGGATACAGTGGAAATATTTGGCATTGAGTGGGTTACTGAAACAGCATTAGTGAATTCATCTAGAGTTCTCTTTCATCTATTCAGGTATGTATTGTCTTTTTTTAAAAACTGCCATTGAGTGAATATACTGTTTGGTATTTTTTTTTTTGCTATTAAGGTTTAAGTTACATTTCTGGGTGGTTGCTAATACTGTTATTGCAAAAACACCTGTAGGATTGTGATTGCTGCTCACCTGGTTATCTTATCAGTAACAACACTTAAGCAGTAATGCCTGATGGAGTAATGGTTTTAATGAGTTTATTTTTTTAGTGGTTTTGCAGAATTTTTATTCTGCTGTATTTGACATTGGGCTTCTGCAGTGGCTCAGTGGTAAAGAATCTGCCTGCAGTGTAGGAGACGCAGGAGACTTGGGTTCAATCCTTGGGTCTGGAAGATCCCCTGGAGGAGGAAACGGCAACCCACTCCAGTATCCTAGGCTAGGAAATCCCATGGACAGAGAAGCCTGGTGGACCACATACATAGGGTCACAAAGAGTTGGACACGACTGAACACACACACATATTTGACATCATTTATTGAAAACACATAATTAAGCCTTCGAAGTATACCATAACTTTGGAAGAAAAATAAAATACTTTTGTTGCTTTTTGTTGTTCAGTCGCTCAGTCCCGTCTGACTGTTTGTGACCCTGTGGACTGCAGCACACCAGGCCTCCCTGGCCTTCACTATGTCTTGAGTTTGCTCAAACTCACGTCCATTGAGTCGATGATCCTATTCAACCACTTCATCCTTTGTCCCCCCCCTTCTCCTGTCCTCAGTCTTTCCTAGCATTAGGGCTGCCTAATAGACATAATTTTTCAGTAATCTTTAGAGAATGAACTCAGACTTTTCAGGCTGTGTAATAGAAATATGATTAATTAATCTGATGACATTAAAAAATGTTAATGAAAATTTTAAACATATTCAAATATAGAGAGAATAGTGAACCCTCATACCTTCCCTCAGTTATGATCAACATCATGGTTTTATCACATTTCCTTCTGTCCCTTTCCCTCTACCTTTGGCTTAAATATTTTTAAAGCAGATTCCAAGTATCATGCCATCTCACCCTTAAATACTTCAGTATATCTCTTAAAAATAGGATCTTTAAAAAAAACCATAAACATTACATCATTATCACAATTAATTAAATTAAAATGATTCATTATTATTTAAAACCCAGTGCATAATTCAGATTTGAGATTTGGAGTTACTTATCAAAGGCAAATATTGTCTCAAAATACATTAAGAATGTATACATGGTAATTCTAAAGTTTACCTGAAAGCACAAACGATCCCAAATAGCCAAAACAATCCTGAGAATGAAGAACAAAGCTGGAGTCATCACACTTTCTGATCTCAAACTATATTACCAAGGTATAGTAAACAAACATCATGTTATTGGCATAAAAACAGACATATAGATGAATGGAACAGAATTGAGGTAACAGAAATAGATCTACATCTAAATAGAGACAGTTAATTTATGGCAAAGGAGCAAAGAACATTCAGTAAAGAAAGGGCAGTCTCTTCAGTAAATGGTGTTGGGAAAATCAGACAAGCACAGGTAAAAGACTGAAACCAGGCCACCATTTTTTACACAAAAATTAACTCACACTGGATTAAAAGCTCGAATATAAGACCTGAAACAATAAAATAGCTAGAAGAAAATAAAGGCAGTGATCTCATTGACATCAGTATTAGCAATGTTTTTCTGGCTGTAACTCCAAAGGCAAGGGAAACAAGCGAAAAATAAAATAAATGTGACTACATCAAGCTAAAAAATTAGGCACAGCAAACAATCATCAAAGTGAAAAGGCAACCCTCTGGAGGGGAGAAGGTATTTGCAAGTCATATATTTGGTTAATATAAGGGGTTAATATCCAAAATATATAAAAAATTCATTTAGCTCAACAACAATAAAATATCTGAAAAAAATAAGCAGAGAATCTGAATAGATATTTTTCTAAAGAATAGTTGGAGACAGCCAACAGGCACATGAAAGGACGTTCAACATGACTTAAGGAAATGCTGTCACCTCACGTCTGACTGTTATCAAAAAGAAAAGAAATAACACAATGAAGAAGATACGGAGAAAAGGGAACCCTTGTGCTCTATTGGTGAGAATGTAAATCGCTGCAGCCACTATGGAAAACAGTATGGTGGTTTAAAAAAATAAGATAGAGCTACCCTGTAACCTAGCTATTCCACTTCTGAGTATTTATCCAAAGGACGTAGAAACACTAATTTGAAAAGATAATATTCATCTCCTGTGTTCATTATAGCATTATTTTTAGTAGTCAGGATATGAAGATATAGAAACAACCTATGGTCTTTCGATGGATGAATGGATGAAGAAATTTTAAATGTATATATGTAAACATTTATATATATACATTTAAAAATTAATGTATATATGTATACACACATATATATATACATTTAAAAAATTATATATACATATATATACACAATGGAATATCATTCAGACTTAATAACGAATGGAATCCTGCCATTTGCAGCAACATGGATGGACCTTGAGGGTATTATACGTAGTGAAATAAGCCAGAGACTGACAAATACTGTATGGTCACATGGGATCTAAATAAAGCAAATGAACAAACAATAAAACAAACTCAGATACAGAAAACCAGTTAGTGGTTACCAGAGGGGAAGGAGTTGAGGATGTGGGTGGAAAAGGTGAGTCGAGTCAACTGTATGGTGATGGAGAGTAATTAGACTTGTGATGGCGATCATGTTGTAGTGGGTTAGGGTTGGGGTTAGGGTACATAGACGTGAAATTATAGTGTTGTATACTTGAAACTTACATAATTAAAAAAGAATGTATACATGATACATTTAAATGAAAATAGAAAGGTTGAGTGATTTCTCCTCTCACGCTGATCCCATGGAACCTGTGCCATGTTACATGTTCTGTTGGGAAAACAGTCTGAGTGATTCTGTGTAATCTTAACCATTAAAGAATGAGTTTAGTCTTATCCAGGACATAGGTTATAAATATGACTCCGTCTTTAGGGAGTTAAGAAAGGCAACTAGGAAGAGAATGGCAAGAGAAGATTATTGTGAGAAATTAAGGTGGAACATCATAAATTAAAATTTTCCCTGATTAGTCTACATTACATATTCTGTTCCTTTTCAGAACTCCTGTTGTGTAATTATATGACACAGTTTAACATTTCCTTATGTAACTGTTAACCTAGGATGTTTAATATAACTATGTTAAACTTCTTAGAGATATAAACAGTATCTTCTTGATGTTGAAATCTATGATATTTTATTTAATTTTTGAGATAAATGTATCTCTTAGATATTTTTGGGAGGATAGACATAGGCATGTTTTATCTTCTCTCCAAGTGTTTACTACCCGAAGGTAATGCTAATAAACATTCATGAAGCATCAAACATTATTCAGGAATGAAAGGCATTGAAGCTGTGTAAAAGATTTGGAAACACTATCTGTAACTAATTGTTACATTCTTTAAACTATTCGAAAGCTAATTCTTACCCTACATTTTTTAAATTAGGCAACAGCTATACAACTTGGAAACCTTATTACAGGCCAGCTGTGACTTTGGTAAGTTTTAAGTGTGTTTAAAGACAAAAAGAAATGGTTCTCTGTTTCAGTGAATTGTACATGGGTCTATGATGTGTCATTGGATATCATCATAACATGAAGGAAATGTTAGTTCAGAAGTTCAGGAGGCAGTTATATTTAGTGTTCAGGAAAAGTATGACACTTAAATTTTGCTCCTATATGAAATTTATGGTATTTTTCCAAATCTGCAAGTAAAACTGATTTACGGCTAAACATCTCTGGAGTGAGTAACTTGCTTTGGGGGTGGGGAGTGTGGTGGAAATGTAAAGTGCCAGACCTCGTGCTACCTTCTTGTTTTCCTTTGCTGCTTTCTGTTTCTATTTTTATTGTGGGGTAGTTGGTATAATTAAGGTAGTGAAGGGAATTGAAGGACAGTGTGTTTCAGTACAGGCTAGCTGCCTCCGCTTTGAACAGTGTCAGTACAGTATAGTCTTTAGAATCGTGATTGTGTGGTCAGCCTGGGTTCCAGCCCTAGCTAATCGTAGGCCTCACACCCGCTAATGGTTCTCACCTCACTGAGTTCTTGTGAGGACTAAATGGCATAATGCATGTTAGGTGCTTAGCCTAGGATCTTTTATGCCCAGCAACCACAGATAACGCCAAACACCCCTTTGCTCAAAAAAGTGTTTTATTAGCTTAGGAGGCAACGGAGAGAAACGCAGCATGAGGAACACTTGGGGCCTCTCAGCAAGCGGAATTAGGGAGGGGCTTGTGTAGTCTGCGCTTGCGCAGACTAATTTTAGGCCGGGTTTAAGAGGCTTTATATCTTCCTTGGTGGCTCAGAGCTTAAAGCGTCTGCCTCCAATGCAGAGACCTGGGTTCGATCCCTGGGTTGGGAAGATCCCCTGGAGAAGGAAACGGTAACCCACTCCAGTATTCTTGCCTGGAGAATCCCATGGACGGAGAAGCCCGGTAGGCTACAGTCCACGGGGTCGCAAAGAGTAGGACAGGGCTGAGCGATGGAACGGAACGGATTCTGGGTTTGATGCTGTTAAGAAGCTGGAGTAACTTGGTGACAGCGTATGGTAATTTTAAATGTTTATATAGAAGGTGGAACAAAAAGAAGGAAGCAAGGGTAGGTTCTAGTTAGTGATGAAGCAATAGTCAGCTGGAAGAGAGGAATATTCTGGTTTTGGACTTTGTTTTCGTGTGGTTGTGTAGTGCCGTTTCTGTGTCAAACGATTACTGAGGCGGTTTGGTTTTTTTTTTTCCTTGTTTCACCAAAATCATGGAGTGACTTTGTGTGATTATTTTTGATAACGTATGACTGTTTAATTAGGAATCTTCATGGCCTTAATTGTTGTCTGCTGCCAGAGCTGTTTTGCTTTCTCAGTTTGTCCCCATTAAATATTGAATATTCCTGTTCTGTTGTCACCCAAGTCCCTCCTTCATGTGCTAGGTGCTGATGAATCAAAGAGGAAAATTATGCTACTGAAGAGTTTGCAGTTGAGTAAAACAGATAAACAAGCATAATTGGCATGGTAAATGGAAAAGTGTAAAAAAAAGAAAAAGACATGTGCAAGTTGCTACAGGAATCGAGGGGTTTATCTGTTTATGTGCACACCACTGAATGATGCCAGATCCGGGGCTTCAAGGATGAGGAGGACTTAGCCAGGCCAAAGCTTGCAGAGAGGTGTTGGGGATAGGCTCAGTTCAGGTGTGAAACAACTTTGTGACAAAGACATTTGATGTGTGTAAAAACATAAAAGCTGGGAGAAAAGGGAGTAAGTGGTGATTATGTAGGTTGGACCCGACTATGTTAGGAATTAATTTTTGGAAGGGAGGCAATTATAGGTGTCTTTGTAAGCAGTGCCAAAAAGCCACAATTTTACTTTTAAACCCCTGGGGAGCCTCTACAAGATTGCAGTGGAAACAGCGAAAATACCTTTACTATATAGAATGACTTAATTAAATTGGGTTTGTGGAAGGCATTTATTATGCAGGATTATTCCTTGAAAAGCAGTTATGGACCTAAAATCACTACAGTGGGCCATTTGTTGAAATGGTAACTTGTTACACTGACACTTTGGCCCCTTTAGTTGCTTAAAAAAAAAACAACATTTATTGGGCAGGTTAGCAATATTGAAGACTATTCCCTACGTCAGCTCGGGCTTCCCAGGTGGCGCAGTGGTAGGGAATCTGCCAATGCAAGAGACGCAGGTTCGCTCCTTGGCTTGGGAAGATCCTTTGAAGTAGGAAATGGCAACCTGATCCACTGCTCTTGCCTGGGAAATTCCATGGACAGATGAACCTGGTGGACTACAGTCCATGAGATTGCAAAGAGTTGGACACGACTGAGCACGCAGCACACACACATAAGCTTACCCCTTCCATGCAAGCTGTACCAGGCATTTGTTAGTAAACTCCTGGAAACCCTTGGTCCTCAGCCCTCTCCAGAAAGCCCTTAGGGTCAGTTACTGATGTACACATGGTTCTTGTTCTCCTGTTGATTATACTCCAAGGATTGCTTTCCTGTTGAGGCAGAATACTATACATAATATAATTTTTTTTTTTTACTGCTGCTGCTGCTAAGTCACTTCAGTCGTGTCCGACTCTGTGTGACCCCATTGACGGCACTATGTTACTCCTTTTTTGGTATTGTATTTTTTTTGTCTCTAGACATTTCGTCTGGATTTTTTTTTATGTTTTCCATTTCTGTTCTCGTATTTTTTTTTAATCTGTCTTTAACATATGGAGTGTATCTACAGCTGCTATTTTTATCTTTAACTACAGATTCTCTCATCATTGTCATTTCCGGGTTTATTTGTATTGACTTTTTCCTTGTAGTTTTAGGATATATTCTTCTGCTTTTTTGAACATTTAGTAATTTTTCTTGTGTGATGGACTTTGTAGCTTTTACATTGTTGCTTTCTGAATTTTCTTGTATTCCTAAAACTAGGGTTGAATTTTGTTCTGGCTCATTGTTGAGAACTTGTAATCCATTGGATCTTTTTGACGCTTGTAAATTTTGTTAGGACTTTTAAAAAGTAGCCTTTAGTCTAATGTTAATTCAGCTCTAGTAAGGCTTCTGAGGATTTTTTCTGGTTTATTACTTTTTTAAAATTCTTGCTGGTGGGAACTTAAACTGTTCCTTGATCTTCATACGCTTTGTAGGGAATTGTTTTCTGGTATTTTTCTCTGGCCTGCAGATCAGTACTTAGTCAAAGACTCAAAAGAGACCCTCTGCACATCTCCAGGTTCTTTTTTGTGTAGCCATTTTTTTCTTCTTCGGTACTTTTGCCCTGCAAATTTAGACTTCCCTAAACTGGCAGGAGGAGAAGGGTACAACAGAGAATGAGATAGCTGGATGGCATCACCGACTCGATGGATGTGAGTTTGAGTGAACTCCTGGAGTTGGTGCTAGACAGGAGGGCCTGGCGTGCTGTGATTCATGGGGTCGCAAAGTTTCGGATACGACAGAGCGACTGAACTGAACTGACTGAAACTCAGATCTCATGTTTTCTCAAGTCAGTGATCTAGGCTCTAGATCTGTGCTGCAGCCTAGAAACTGTCTCTAGGTGGGAAGCTGGTATAGTCTTGGAACTCATCTCCTCTCTGGATTAGCAGTCTTGTGTTGCCTTTGTCCAATGCCTGAAAACTTGTTTTATGGATTTTTTTTTTTTTTGAGTTTAAGATGAGAGATGAGTAAATATGATTTCCTTTGCTCCATTTTGGCTAGATGCAGCAGTACATAGCAGTTGTTTCTTTAAGAGTACTGCCTTTTTGGGCTGAGAATTGTGGCACCGGGGCATTGTTATGACTTCTGTAAGCAAAGTAGAAATAAGCTGTAGAAGTGCATTGCACTTGTTGATACGTAGATACGTGCACACTATGTTTACACTTACATTCGTGTTGATTTTGCCAAAATGGTATCCATGTTTGCTCATTTGACTACAAATTTTAAACTAAGTTTTTCTTTATGTTTAATATGAATAATAATTCGTTGCCTATTTCTCCTTTTCCTGCCTCTTTTATTTCGGCTCCTCCTCAAAAGTGAAAGTGAAAGTCGCTCAGTCGTGTCCGACTCTTTGCGACTCCATGGTCTATAGAGTTGGAGAAGGCAATGGCAACCTACTCCGGTACTCTTGCCCAGAAAATCCCATGGATGGAGGAGCCTGGTGGGCTGCAGTCCATGGGGTCGCTAAGAGTCGGACACGACTGAGTGACTTCACTTTTTGACTTTTCACTTTCACACATTGGAGAAGGAAATGTCAACCCACTCCACTATTCTTGCCTGGAGAATCCCAAGGATGGGGGAATCTCACAGAAACTGCACAGAGTCGGACACGACTGAAGCAACTTAGCAGCAGCAGCAGGACTATAGAGTCCATGGAATTCTCCAGCCAGAATACTGGAGTGAGTATCCTTTCCCTTCTCCAGGGATCTTCCCAACCCAGGGATCAAACCCAGGTCCTTCCACATTGCAGGAGGATTCTTTACCAGCTAAGCCACAAGGGAAGCCCAGGAATACTGAAGTGGGTATTCTATCCCTTCTCCAGTGGATCTTCCTGACCCAGGAATTGAACCATAATCTCCTGCATTGCAGGCAGGTTCTTTAGCAACTGAAATATCAGGGAAGCCCCTTCCTCCTCAGATCTATTGCTAATAATCAGGCTCCTCGAGTCTCTTCTCCGTACGTCTTTTCCCACATGTACCATCTCATCAGTTCATTTCTAAATGTAACAACACCAAAAATTGAAACATTCCAGTCTCCTTTGCATTGCAGGCTTTGCCCGTCATGCTGCCTGACATCTGTCCTTGGATTGCTCAATCCAAGTGCGTCCATGATGTCCTCCAAAACCAGCTCATGCTGCCCACTTATTACCTGGTGCTAACTGTTGCCTATAAGTCATTCTTGATTCTTTCATTTCCTCTAAACTCATATCTAATCCATCAAATTCCCAGTAGGTTTATGATCAAAAATGTACTTTCAACCTATCCATTTTCCTGTGATCTCTTGAATTACTGCTCCAGGTCTCTTAACACATCCTCCTTAGCCCTTCTATAATCTTGAGTACAAAACCTGCTTTAAATGTATGTCAATTCCTGTTCCTCCTAAATCAGAACCCAGTGAAAGGCCATCTACTGTATTAGAATGAAATCAAGACTCATAATGACTTGTAAGGCTGCCTATCACTTATTCCTGTTTTTCATTCAGCCTGAACCCATGCCATCTTTCCCTTACTTCAGTATGTACATCAGCGAAAATTATCTGGGTGGTTACTGTGTGCAACCCACTCCAGTGTTCTTGCCTGGAGAATCGCAGGGATGGGGGAGCCTGGTGGGCTTACGTCTATGGGGTCACACAGAGTCGGACACGACTGAAGTGACTTAGCAGCACTATGTGCAAAACACTCATAACCACTCTAGGGAAAATGCTGCTGCTGCGTCACTTTAGTCGTGTCCGACTCTGTGTGACCCCATAGACAGAAGCCCACCAGGGTCCCCCGTCCCTGGGATTCTCCTGGCAAGAACACTGGAGTGGGTTGCCATTTCCTTCTCCACTAGGGAAAATGAGTCAGCCAGAAAACAAAAGCAGAGAAAACATCAGAATTATAGGAAAGTGAGGAAGGAAGACTGGCAGCAAATGGTGTCAATGAACCAGTCGCAGGGAATACTTCTTTCAGGGCAAGTTAATTGAAGACAGGTGGTGTCCATTAGATTGGGCAACATGGGTTTCACCAGTGACCTTAATAAGAACCGTTTTTTTGGGGGGGAGGGTGGGAGGATAGTGAGAATCAGTAAAAACAAATGAAAAGAAAGAGAATTTCTGCTTATACAGCTTACAGAATTTTTTGTCACTGATCACTGCTTCTTTAAACCATGATTAACGTTACCTGTTTTGGTTTTAGGGAAGATATCAACGCTGCATTGCAAAGCACACAATATTAGGCAGCTCTGCATAACATTTCTTCATTATGTTAAAGTTTTCATCTTCAGGTAGGCTGTCAGATGAGTAATACAAATAATACATGAATTTCTGAATGCAGATTTATCCAGACTCTAATTGCCTTTTGGATCTCATCATGTTTTAGGTCCCTGCAAGTACACAATGCCAAAAGTCATGTTCCTGTCCATCCCTACGAGACTTTGGAGGCACAACTTCCCTCAGTGTTGGTTGATGAGCTTCATGGGTTACTCTTGTATATAGGACACCTATCAGAACTTCCCACTACGAATACAGGAGCATTTGTAAATCAAAACCAGACTAAGGTTTGATTTGTTACATTTAACTTTTGAAGTATCAGTTTTTGTTTTCTTCTCACACGTAATATTCATTCAAGAATGAGGGAAATTAGTCAAAGGTGTAGTTCTTGGACCAGACTGCTTGAGTTGAAATACTGGCTTCTCCTCCTGTTAATTGTGTGCCATTGGGCAGATAGCACCTCTTGCTTCAGTCTTCTCATCTCTGTAATTGGTTTAGCTTCCTGGAGTTATTGGGAGAACTGAATAAAGTGCATTAAGTGCTTAGAAATCATTTATGTTGAATCACTGATAGCTATTCTAATTTGTAACAGTGCAAATGCTTAAAAGTTTCAAAGCAAATAAAATAACCTTTATGTTCTAAAATTTGTATCCTGTCTCCCATTGATCAGTGTATGGGCAAACCCTATTTTATAGGAAGGCTTAAGATCATCACCTTTAAAAAGTTAGGCTTTCAAAACCACATTGTTATGTTTTCTGGCTTTTGAGATATTTTCAGAATACGAATGTTTTGACCATGCCTGCCATTTTTTTCTGTCTGTGATAATTATTCTCTCTGAATTTTGGCTTTTAAAAAATTGTATTCTTAGCATGACCCAGCCTGTGGATGTATTGAACAAATTCTCCATAGGAAAATGTGAGCTTCTGTGAGTGACAGATTATAATTCCCCATGGGATTTTCTGAGTTCTGTCTAATCTCTTTGACTTCACCAATTGCTTCAGCTTTTAAGAATGAGTCTTTGCCAAAATACATCAGGTACAATAAAGTGTTTATATTTCTGTGAAATTTAACCATTGAAAATCCAACTTTTCAGGGATCAATATATGTGATAATAAAAGTAAATAGAGTTCCAGCTGTTTTCACAGGCGAATACATCTAATCCATAGAAACCAATTAGGTAATTGTTTTTAATCATGTCAATTAATAAAGATTCATGGATGGATTGTGAGGAGGAGGGTAATTTTCCTTTTTAGTCTCTATAAATTGGACTGGCTTTTATTTTCTGAATATCCATCGAATGCTTAAGAAAAATAAAAATAATTTATCTAGAAGCAGAAATTAAAAGATGCATGCAAGGGTCCTCAAACTAAGTTTTACCTTTCATAGGCTTTTAATTAGACGGACTTGTTGAAAATATAGGTTACTTGAATGGAATCACCAGCACATAAACAAAAAAGTCATACACTGAAATACTGTTCTGAAACATCAGCAAAACCAAAAAACCATGAAATAGCATCTTTCAAGACTTTACGTATTTCTTATGTTTTGCTTTTCTCATATGTAAGAAAATGCTTTAATTGGTATTCTTAGTTGAACATCTGTCTTTTATTCTTTTTGAGGGACTTTTTAAAATTAGTAATATTATTTCTTGGTATTATGTAGTACAAATATTTTCATTTATCTTTTTCAACAATTAATCTGACTTGCTAGGTACATCATTTTCTGTAAAATTCTATTTATCAATTTTTTTCTTTGATATAATTCCTATGTTCTTGTAAAATACATACTTTTTTTTAACATTTATCTCTAATTCATCTGTTAAAAAACATACCTTGAAGTAGGAAATCTAGTATCTTGTAAATGAATAAGTTAATAATCCTAACTCTTACTAAATGACCCCGCTGATTTGAATGTGTGTCTAGTTCTCTCTTCCCTGTGTTTGCTGTTTATTATCTATTCCTGAGCCAGTGTTGTTTTACTAGTTTTTTATTTTGTTTGTATATTTGATAAGGCAAGATCCCTCTCCATCATTCTTAGATGTCTTAATAAAAAAGTACGAATCATTGTATTTTAGTGAATCAAAATGTTGATTGGAGAAAATTTATTGATAACCTGCTCAGCACAGTAAAGAGCACTGGCCTTTGAACTGAACAGAATTAGGTTTGAATCCTAAGGAATGAATTGAGGGGTAAATTTCTTCACCACTTTTAACTTAGTTTCTTTATGGACGTGACAGTAGTGTCTTAAATGATTTAAAAGTTCTTGTTAAAATATTTTATGGACGTTCCTAGGCATTCATTAAATTTAAAGCCATACTTCCTGGCTAAAGTCTAAAATAAAATCATGAAAATGGTGTTTTAAAAAAATTCATTTACTGGTTTGGAGCTGTAGTAGAATATCTCTTGGTTGGTAGCTACCTTTACTATGGAAGTCTGTTCTATTCAGTAACCCCGAGGTGGGTCTCTTCAACGTTAGTTGAGAGTATATCCTATATCCTATTTTTAAATATCTCTAGTGAAAAAAGTCCTCTTAACAAACAAGACAGGTTTCCCTTGCACTTGTGAATAGTGGTAGGTTAACTTGTACTTCGGAGAAGGCAATGGCAAGCCACTCCAGTACTATTGCCTAGAAAATCCCATGGATGGAGGAGCCTGGTAGGCTGCAGTCCGTGGGGTCGCTAAGGGTCGGACACGACTGAGCGACTTCACTTTCACTTTTCACTTTCCACTTTCACACATTGGAGAAGGAAATGGCAACCCACTCCAGTGTTCTTGCCTGGAGAATCCCAGGGACAGGGGAGCCTGGTGGGCTTCCGTCTATGGGGTCACACAGAGTCGGACACGACTGAAGTGACTTAGCAGCAGCAGCAGCAGCAACTTGTACTTAGGGAAGATTATTGTGACATGCTGCAAAATACTTAATGAAGTATTATGAATGTTCAATCACAGTTGATAATATCATTCACAGCTTTACCCACCATCATGGCATTTACTACATCTCCACCTAGATATCCATTGGCTGGTACTGGAAATTCTTCACATGCTTGGTGAAAAATTGAGTAAGTTTATAGATTTCTGATTTATGTCCTTTTTTTGAATCTAAACATGTTTTAATCTAGATTGTTTTTTAAGATTATACAAGTAAGTGCTTTCTAGTTATTATTATTTTCAGTCAAATAGTGACGAAACTAGAAAGTGAAGGTCTTCTTTTTTCTAGAGATAACTACTGGAAAGCATGATCCATTTATCCATCCATCTATACTTATTGTTAGTATACATATATAGAAACATATATAGGTAGAATTTTTGTTTTTGTTTCTAACCACAAGTGGTGTCATATTGTTCTGTGGAGGGTTTTATTTAATAGTGCTTTTAGAGATCTGTTGATGTTAGTACATATAGTTTTACTTGATTCATTTGTTACAGATCTTATGGACCTATCATAATTTTAACCAACTTTTTTTTAATATTTCTGTTATTTCTGTTTATTTCAATATTACAAATTACATTTCACTGAGCACCCTTGTGTGATATTCATCTTCGAATACTTGTGCAAGCTATTTTGTACGATAGGTTTTTGGAATAGAAGTAGCATATTGCACTTCTAGTATTGTATATGCTGCTCTGGTGTTGTATAATAAGTTTCCCCAATTTTATACGCTTAACCATGAGCATATCTTTGTCTCATACTCTTGCCAGTAGTGGCTATTATTATTTCTATTTTTAGCCAACTAATATGTGAAAAATGATATTGAATCTGTTTTGCAATTTCCTGATTATCAGTGAAGCTGAGCATCTTTAATTTTGTTGTCGTTATATTTGCTTTATTATTTGATTCATTATATTTTGCAAAACATATGTTGCATAATTTTTTGTTTCACTCTTTCCTGTTTTTCTTTAATTTGAAGTAGTTTGTATATATTATGGATGGTAAAATTTTATTTCACATGTTGCCTATTTATTCTTGGTCTTTTGTTCTTTATAAATATTATCTAGTTGTAAATTATTAATTATTTAGGTTATAAAGACAGTCTATACCTCAGTACCCATTTTTCAAATGAATTAATGCAAAAATACATGTATGTATACATGTGTATACGTGAGCACTTATATGGATTCATATGAACATAGAATCGTATACACAAATGTCATTTCCTCTCTCATGTCGACTCTACTTCAAATAATATTTTTTTAAAGCAATAGTCAGATGAACTTACTCTGACACAGGTACAAATTTTGGTATCTGTTACCTTGGTTTGCTCTATCTCATGCCAAAAAACAGTCACACATGGTTTATCAGTATTTGTTAAAAGAAAAATGTTTTAAAGGCATTATTGGTTAGAAATATAGGTAAAGTTTTTCTAGTATTTAGCTTCTTGTATTTTTTTTTTCTTTTGTTGCTCTTTAAATGGCCATATTAAGGAAAGAACGTCTATTAAATGGTACTTGGGAGGATTGAAACATCACTGCTCATATAAGAAAGGAATTGTTTTCACATTTAACTTCTATTTGCAGAAAAAAATTTCTTTTGTTTCTGTTGCAGTTTTGTTATGTTAATTTAAAGGTGTACAGTCACTTCCTTCTAAATTAGTAAAATCTGCTGTAGTTTTAAACAGAATTTATTTCATTTTTAGAACAAGTTGTATATAGTCATCAGTTTATGAATCTGGCAGGTGACAATTTAACCAATGTCAGCTTATTTGAAGAACATTGTGAAAATCTTCTTTGTGATTTAATAAACCTATCCCTCAACAGGTATGACAAGGTAATGCCTTAAGAGTTTATTCATATTTTTGGTATTTAATGATAGTAGTCAGTACTTAATGCTTGTCGTTTGTTCTATAAGAATTTAACCTAAAATGATTTACTTGTTAATTCTTCTAATTTTATATTTACTTTTATTTGGGAGTTGGTTGGGAAAATAATTTGAGTTAAACATTTAAAACAGGCTAGAATTAGTGTTTTAGAGCTTTTCTATTGGTCAAATAAATAAAATAATGTTTATGATGTTTGGAAATTTCTCTTCAAATAAGAGACCAGCCCTTTAATAATCTATTGTTATATAACAAAATAAATGAGTACTTAGCTAAAGTTAGTTGACACATTTAGAGTGGTTTTGTTTGGTTGTTTTCATAAAAGGTCTAGAATTGGGGGACATTATGTGTTTTTACTAAATTACTTATCGTAGTGCTTAAAGCAGTGATTTAAAAGTGCTATGGTATGCATTTATTTTCAGTCAGTAGAAATCTGTTGACTGTCAGAACTTCAGGTTACAAGCATAATTGTAACCTATGGGAAATTGGGATTTTTAATTTTTTAAAATTTAGGTCATGTTTTATGTATTATCTAAATCTAGTCTGTATTTATAATGTAATTAAGGGTAACTAGATATGATAAAGTATTATCTTGATGGTTATTTTACTATGTTATGTTAGAAAATTGTATAGTATGTGAAATAATGAACACATTATGAATTTCAGAAGTCTGGCTGTCCTTGCAAATATAGTGCATATTCTCTGTATGCCACTTGAGGGTATATTTAGGAGCACTGAGAGTCTGTTTGTTACAAAAATGGTAAAATTGTCTATTCTTTATGAATTCCTAATAAGTTTGCTTAATTATAAAAAAATTTCGTCTCAATTGCAGTGAATTTAAACTTATTTTCTAATCATTTTCTTAGAAATCTTCTTATTTGGCTGATGGATTAGATCACGGTTTGGAAACCATGACCCTGTAGCCAAATCTAGCACATCAACTTATTGTAAATAATGTTTTACTGGAACACATTCCCACATTCCCATCCTTTTCATCCATTGTCTATGACTAAAGTTGCAGAACAATGGCAGAGGTGAATAGTTGTAACAAAGGCTATTTCACTATTAAAGACTCAAATATTTACTGTCTAGCCCTTTACAGAACAACTTTGCTGTCCGTTGGGCTAGATGATTAAAGCATTTTTTTTTAAGTTGGAAATAAATTCATTGTGTACTTTTGTATTTACATGGAAATTTATTTTAAAAGTTAATGAAATGGTATGTTTTTTATAAGCAATTTTATGTAATTGAGCATAAATTTTGAGTCATCAAAATCAATCTTTTAAAACATTTGAGGGGAGATATGTGGCATGTAAAATTCTGCTATCTTGTAATTTACTCTTTTTGGTTCTTTTCTGAAGGTTAGGCCTTCTGAGGCATTAATGAGTCACCATTGCCCATGTCCATGCATTAAAGAATTATGGGTTCTACTCATTCACCTTCTTAATCACAGAAGTAAATGGTCTCTCTCAGAAGTAAGTTATAAAACTGTTGGTTATTTTTACTAACCCTTACATTGAGTTTATGCAGTTGTTTTGGCAAAGAAAAATCTTAGAGCTGTTTTCTTTATAAACAGAGCACTGAGTACTAAATACTTACTGTATTTTTAACCCTAAATTGGCAATATGAAAATTCTAGGACAGGTATGAGGTTTGACTCATAATTTTATCTTCTCAAGTTCTTTTTTTCTTCTATCAAGAATCCATTAAGCTAAAATACTTAATAAATGCTCTTGTAATTCAGGAAACATTTAATCAGGAAATGAGGCAGATTTAGATTTATTAATCAATTTTACAGTATGTTATTTCAAGGAGGGAGAAAGAAAAACACAAAGGGGAAGGTGGCAAATTTTATTTTACCTCACTTTGAATCAGGTCTTCAGAATGGGACTTTATTTCAAGTGTTCTGGATTAGGGGGAAAAGAGAAATAGCCATATGCAGAAGTAAACAAATAATTAATTGTGAAATGATACTTAAAGTGGTTTATATGTTCTTATACAGTTAGGAGTTTAGAACGATTTCTTCCTATATACATTTTCAAGACTTTATCCATAAATTAAAAAAAAACTCCTCTGTAGCTCTCTGAGTCAGAAGCTCAATTGAGCTTTAAATTTCTTTAAAGACACTACAAATTTCTTTAAAGACACTACAAATTCAGGGAAAAGTAAACTGAAAGAACCGAGATACCATTCCTATTAGAATGACCAAAACTGGGAACACTGACAACTCTAAATGCTGTTGAGAATGTGAAACAATACAAACTCATTCATTGTGGTAGAAATATAGAATGGTTCAGCCCCTTTGGAAGACATTTTGCCCTTTTCTTACAAACCTTAGCATGGTCTTAACATATTGATCCAACAGTTGTACTCCTTAGTATTTATCCAGTGAAAACTCATGTCAGCACAGAAACCTGCACATAAATGTTTATAGCAGCTTCGTTTATCAATTATAATTGCCAAAACTTGAAAGCATCCAAGATATCCTTCAGTAGGTAAATAGATGAACTGTGGTATAGTCAGACAATGGAATATTATTTAGCACTAAAAAGAAATGAGCTATTAAGCTGTGGAAAGACATGTTGGTAGTGATGGTATTCATCTGAGTTAGTCACTCAGTGGTGTCTGACTCTTGCAATCCCATGGACTGTGGCCCACCAGGTTCCTCTGTCCATGGGATTTCCCAGGCAGGAATATTGGAGTGGGTTGCCACAGGAACCTTAAATGCATTTTACTAAGTGAAAGAAGCTAGTCTGAAAGGTTACACAATGTATGATTCCAACTACATAACATTCTTTAAAAGCCAAAACTGAAAACAATGAAAAGATCATTGGCTCTTAGGGGTGGGCAGAATATAGGGGACTTTTAGGACAGTGAAAATATTCTATATAATTTTAATAATAACTTAAATTTTACATTCGATACAGAAGAGAGTAAAAGCATTCTGACAGAAAAATACTGCTTTGAAAAGAATGGCAATTAGACTGGCAGCTGATTTCTCAACAGCCATGGAGGCCAGTGGGAATGGTATCATCATTTTACTAAAACAAACTAATTTTCAACATAAAATTCTTCATCCAGCACAATCTTTCAAGACTTGGATGAAGCAGTTTTCAATGAAGCAAAATTAAAGGGAATCCTGAAAGATAAATTTAGTAGAATAATAATAATGCCAAAGTGAAAAGGAAGGTTATTTGAGCTGTAGGAAGGAGGAGAGTAATGAAAGTGGTAAATGTTCTGTATAAATTATAATTGACTGGGGTTAAGAAATAAAGTACACAGTAATACTAGCTTATAAATTGGGTAGGGCATAAATGAGAGTATTTTAAAGTCTTTGTTTAGTCCAAGAGAAAAGCAAGATATATGTGAACTTACCCAGATATTTGAATGTATGCTGCTGTTTCTAAGGTATCACTAAAAAAAAAAATAGATTATTTAACTTACAGCCTGATAAAGGAAAAAATAGTGAAGTTGTCAACCCAAAAGAAGGCAGGAAGAAGGTGTAGATGGAAAAAGTAGGTGTATAAATAGGAATATAGAATAAGGTGGTAGATTTAAAACTAAATTTGAGTCATTATAGTAACTGGAAATGGGCTACTATTGCTCATTTAAAACATATACTGTCAAAGACTGTAAGCTGTTTATAAGAGAATCTAAAACAAAGTTCAGAAGAATTTGGAACTGATAGTAAAAGACAGAAGATATATATCAAGTTATCAAAGAATGGAAACAAGCTACTTAAGAATACTAACACATAAAAAAGATAAAGCCAAACAATGTGTAATTAAGGCTTGTATATTTAAGTGGCAGAACTTACAAAACTAGGGAATGATATAGAAGTCAGAATAATGGTTACCCCTGGATGGGAGAAAATGTGATTGTGGGAGTTGCAAGAGCTAGTCATTCTCTAATTTTTAACCTGGGTATTTTTATTATTCTCTAAGTTTTACATATGTATTTTGTATTCTTTTGTATTTCCTTATAAATATGAAGGAAAAAACCCAAATCAAGGTTTCTGGATCAGTGTCTGAATTTAACTGAATCATAATATACCTCTGTTTCCATAGTCATTTTGGAACTGGTTGAATAAACTACTCAAAACACTGTTTGAAAAATCAAATGACCAAAGAAGATCTGTGCTTATAGTCCAGCCCAGGGACCCATTGGGTTTTAGTTGGTGGATTATTACTCATGTAGCATCATTTTATCAGTTCGATCGCCATGGAACACCAGATGAAATGGTAAGATTTTATTTTTTTAAACTTTCTTAAATAATTGTTAATATTTTTTTTGGTAAACAAATTAGAAAGTGAGCAGAAACAATAAAAATCAGATTATAATCCTACAGAAATAAATTTAGCTTTTGAAACTAGACCTGCTGGATCTTTCTAAATCTTTAAAAAGTGAATAACTGAAATCTCTTAAGATTGCCAAAGGGAAAGCCTACATCTCCAGAAATGAGTTACAGAAGTTTTGGGGGAAGATACTTTAATCTGTTAAACAACCATGAAGTTTACTTCAAATAAAAAGACAGATTTTTAACTAGTATGTTAATTTCTAGTTAGAAACTTTTTTTTTTCAGTGTCATTTAAAAAGCGCTATGAAACAAAACCAGCTGGTTGATGTATTCATTTGAAACCTTATTTGTATATAACTTCTTCCATCTTCAGAAGTAGTATAGTGTTTGTATAAACCCGATAGTTCCATAAAGTAAGCATCTAGAATCTTGAAACTAATGTGTCTATATTTTCAAAATTGGTCTTTTCTTCTGGGGATGATTACAAAGCTGTCTGATCAACAGGCCTACTCTGAGCTTGTAAAAATTCAGATTTTTTTAAATCTGGAGATCCTGTTTTAGTACTATAATCTGGTCTGGAGTTTGGGAATTCTTATTTTTGAAAAGCTCCATGAATCTCTATCAGGTATGGAAACCACTGCTTTATGAAACATGTTTCTTGATGAACTCTTTTTCTCTTTTTGGAATACTGGACAGAGCCCAGAAATCATCCATGGAATCTGAGGGTCAGTTAGTATTGACATAGTGTTGTAGACATGGAAAGGGCCTTAAGAGGGCCTCTAAGTGATCCCTTAGTAATAAAAAATCCTTTAGGAGAGCCCAAGATAAAGTAAGTTAAGTCAGAAAGTGCTCTGACAAGTCCATATACTGCTCAGTATCAGTGGAATTTAAGCATTTTACTGACTCTGAGAGAGAATAACAGAATGAGCTTCTCAAAGAAAGATCGTGTGTCCTTTGTTTATGCTTTTGAGTCCTTCCCTTACTGGTGTATGGAAAATGATAAATGCTATTATTACTGTAGAAGCTCTTATTGAGTATCTTAATGGAGTTAATATGGTTATGTTTCACTTCTTTTAGTTCTTAAAATACTAGAACAAAAAAGAACTCAAAAAATTTACCTATAATTCAAAGGTCTTTGCATAAGCATTTTTATTTCTCTTACCTTAATTCTTCCAAATACATATTTCTGATTTTAAATCACTGTAAATGAATATGGCAATTAGTTAAGCACTTCGTGAGTTCCTGTTGAGTGGCTATCATAATAATAGGTGCCCATGATAGGATTCTCATGAAATAAATTGTGCTGCCTCTTCAAGTAATATGCTTTCAAGTTATTAATGCTTGCTGGAACTGCCATTAACACTTATTTCAATAAGCAGTACATTGCAGTAGTGGTTGATACTGACCCCCACATACTCCCAGTATGGTAGGTAATCTAGCCACATTAATATATATCATTACTATTACTATTGTAGTGTTGAATTGTACTGGTACAACCCTCAGTTGCCATTGCTGAAATCACTCTTCTGTTTCATACAGAGAACTCCATAGGACATTATTTCTTCTATTAGCTCTGGATCAAGATAGTGAAAGAATTATCTGTATTTAAAATAGATTAACCTGTGTCTTTTAATATTGCCAGTAATTCTTTTATGATTTGCTTTTGTCAAGATACTTTTTTTTTTAAATCTTAATCTTTAAAATTATGTAGAAGTTCTAGAGAGATTTAGAGGAACGAGAACCATGTGTTAGTCGCTCAGTCGTGTCCGGCTCTTTGCAACTCTGGACTGTAGCCCGTCAGGCTCCTCTGTCCATGGAATTCTTCAGGCAAGAATACTGGAATGGGTTGCCATTTCCTGCTCCAAAAGAGAGCCAGAGGATTTGGGGAGAAAACTACTTTTATATAATAAAAATAATAAAGATGTGTCATACGTGTGTATATATGTCAAATACATTCTGCCTTTATTCATGAATCCTCAGAGAGTTTCAAACATTTCTTGATTTCTTAATGTCTTTAAAAGAAAAACTCAAACTCTCCAGTTAATGATTTTTTCATTAGGGTTGATACCTTCAGCATTTTGCATTTGCAAAGTGTTTAATATCTCAGAGTGACTATTTGGTTTTTATCTCAGTGAAGTGTTATGAAGTAGGCAAGAGATTAGTATTATATCTATTTTACATGTAAAGAGACTGAAGGTACATAGTAGTTGTACTGTGTGCAACCAAAAAACAGCTACTAAAATAGTTGCTACTAAGAAAAAGCAGCAACCTATTTTTTATTACTTAGATAAATTTGATAGTAGACTTCATCTTATTAATAGGTCTCTGGGAAGGTAACCATGTGTACCAGTTTGCCAGGGACAATCCCAGTTTGTGTCTACTTCCCCCTCATTCCATCTGGTTAGTTTTCCCCCTTTTATTCTCAAAAGTTTCTCAGTTTGGTTTATAAATCATGTAATTATTTTAATCTTTGATCATAAGGGTATATTAACTCATTCTTTCAAAGATTATATAGGATGTTAATTTGTGTCTGAGATCTGCTTAGAGTTTTGAAGATTATCTGAATTTCTTTTCTCCTTATGGTGTATTAGCATAGCCAGCTACTGTATAGAAAATGGTTATGCGTTGATCATGCTTTATGTCACTAAAGAATTACCTGTGAGAGGATGATAGAAAGCAACAATGATTAGTCATATATTCTGCAGCAGAGAACTACCTCCAGTCTTGTGATAATCATAAAGATGTTTCAAATGTAAACTGCTTTGCCCTGAAGGTTAATGTGAAATCTTTCTATTTTAGGTTGATTTCAGATATGGTTAATTTTTTTTTAAGTTTTTGTAAACTAGACATTAGCTATATATGTATTTAAATAAAAACTTGCCAATTGCTTAATACTGGCTTATAAGAAAAATTTGGTATCTCATTTTTCATTCTAGAGGCTTTATATATTCATATATTTCTGTTTAATGCTTGTCTCCCAATAGATGTGTTCTTACAACCCCAGGCATCTGTTTTGCTTTTATTCTTTAGAAATATTGTTGATTTCTAGTGTTTCAGGTATACAGAAAAGTGATTCAGTTATATATATTCTTTTTCATATTCCACTTCATTATAGGTTAATACAAGATATCGAATATAGAGTTCCCTGTGGTATATAGTAGATCCTTGTTATCTATTTTATATGTTGTAGTGTGTTTGTCGGAGAAGGCAATGGCAAGCCACTCCAGTATTCTTGCCTAGAAAATCCCATGGACAGAGGAGCCTGGTAGGCTGCAGTCCATGGGGTCGCTACGAGTCAGACACGACTGAGCGACTTCACTTTCACTTTTCACTTTCACACATTGGGGAAGGAAACGGCAACCCACTCCAGTGTTCTTGCCTGGAGAATCCCAGGGACGGGGGAGCCTGGTGGGCTTCCGTCTGTGGGGTCACACAGAGTCGGACACGACTGAAGTGACTTAGCAGCAGCAGCAGCAGTGTGTTTGTAGTAGTGTGTATCTGTTAATCCCGTATTCCGAATTTATATCTTCCCCCTTTCTCCTTCGGTAACCATAAGCTTTTATTCTATGTCTGTAAGTCTATTTCTGTTTTGTAAATAAGTTCATTTGTATCTTTTTTTTTAAGATTCCACATGTAAGTGATATATATTATTTGTCTTTCTCTGACTTATTTCACTTAGTATGATCTCTAGGTCCATCTGTGTTGCTGGTAATGGCATTATTTCATTCTTTTTTATGGCTGAGTAATATTCGTGTGTGTGTGTGTATACACACACATCTTCTTTATCCATTCATCTGTGGATGGATGTTTGGGTTGCTTCCATGTCTTGGCTATTGTAAATAGTGCTACTGTAGACATTGGGGTACATGTATTTTTTTGAATTAGTTTTTGCCTTTTCTGGGTATATGCCCAGGAGTGGGATTGCTGAATTATATGATAACTCTTATTTTTAGTTTTTTAAAGGCTGAAGACTCCTTACTGTTCTCCATAGTGACCATACCAGTTTATATTCCCACCAACAGTACAGGAGGATTCCCTCTTCTCGACACCCTCTCCACCATTTATTATTTGTAGACTTTTTGATAATGGCTGTTCTGACTCGTGTGAGTCTGATTATAGTTTTGATTTGAATTTCTCTAATAATTTTAATTTCTCTAATAATCTCAGTATTGAGCATCTTTTCGTGTGACTGTTGACCATCTGTTTGTCTTCTCTAGAGAAATGTCTGTATAGGTCATCTGCCCAGTTTTTGATTGAGTGTTTGGTTTTTTGATATTGAGCTATGTGAGTTATTTGTGTAATTTGGAAATGAGTCTCTTGTTGGTCATATCATTTACAAATATTTTCTCTCATTCTATAAGTTGTCATTTCATTGTGTTTATGGCTTACTTTGCTGTACAATAGGTTTTGAGTTTAACTAGCTCTCATTGTGTATTTTTGTTTTTGTTTCCATTATTATAGGAGATGGATCCAAAAAACATTGCTGTGATTTATGTCATAGTGTTCCTATATTTTATGGTATCCAGTCTTCCATGTAGGTCTTTATTCCAGTCTGAATTTATTTTAGTATATGGTGTTAAGAGAATGTTCTAATTTCATTCTTTTACATGCAGCTGCTCAGTTTTCCCGGCACTGCTTGTTAAACAGGCTGTTTTCTCCATTGTATATTCTTTTGTCATAGATTAGGTGACCAGAAGTGTGGGGGTTTATTTCTGGACTTTATCCTATTCCACTGATCTTTATTTCTGTTTTTGTGCCAGTACTACGTTTTAAAAAAAATTATTATTATAGGTCTCTAATATAATCTGAAGTCAGGGCACACGATTTCTCTAGTTCCATTATTTTTTCTCAAGATTGTTTTAGCTATTCGGGGTCTTTTGTGTTTCCATACAAATAAAACTTTTTGTTGTTCTTGTTCTGTAAACAATGACATGAATAATTTGATAGGGATTGCATGAGTAGTTTGATAGGTAATCTGTAGATTGCCTTGGGTAGTACAGTCATTTTAACAATGTTGATTTCTTCCAGTTAAAAGTGATGAGAGTGGGCATCCTTGCCTTGCTCCTGATGAGTGTTACCTCTTAAAATTTTAATCATGTATTTTAAAAACAAATATAGTTTAAAGAGAATAATTACTTTAGAACGTTGCAGGGATCATCAGTACAATCAGTCTGGCCAGCTGGTTCTTGTCTTTGAAACTTCTGGAATAGTGATTAGATAAAGGTGTGAAATACAACCTTAAAATGAGCATTGCTTCAGGTTACCTAGTTGGCTGGATGTGGAGACTCAGTTCAGTTCAGTCGCTCTTGTGTCTGACTCTTTGTGACCCCATGGACTGCAGCAGACCAGGCTTCTCTGTCCATTACCAGCTCCCAGAACTTGCTCAAACTCATGTCCATTGAGTCATTTATGCCATCCAGCCATCTCGTCCTCTGTTGCCCCCTTTTTCTCCTGCCCTCAATCTTTCTTAGCATCCTGGGTCTTTTTCAGTGAGTCAGCTCTTTGCATCAGGTGGCCAAAGTATTGGAGCTTCAACTTCAGCATCAGTCCTTCCAATAAGTATTCAGGGTTGATTTCTTTAGGATTGATTGGTTTGATCTCCTTGTCCAAGGGATTCCCCATTATTCTTCTTCAGCACCACAATTTGAAAGCATCAATTCTTGTGTGCTCACCCTTCTTTATGATCCAACTCTCACATCCGTATATGACTACTGGAAAAAACATAGCATTGACTGTACAAAGGTTTGTTTGCAAAGTGATGTCTCTGCTTTTTAATATACTGGCTAGGTTTGTCATAACTTTTCTTCCAAGGAGCAAACGTCTTTTAATTTTGTGACTGCAGTTACCATCCACAGTGATTTTGGAGCCCCCCAAAATAAAGTCTGTCACTGTTTCCATTGTTTCCCCATCTATTTGCCATGAAGTGATGGGACTGGGTGCCATGATTTTAGTTTGTTGAAACTAAACTGTTAGCATCACTGTGTGACGGTATGCAGGGGGATTTTGAGCATTAACTTGCTAGTATGTGAAATGAGCACAGCTGTACAGTAGTTTGAATATTTGGCACTGCTTTCTTTGGGTTTGGAATGAAACTGACCTTTTCCAGTCCTGTGGCCATTGCTGAGTTTTCCAAATTTGCTGGCATGTTGCGTGTAGTACTTTAACAGCATCATTTTTAGGATTTGAAATAGCTCAGCTGGAATTTGGTCACCCTCACTAGCTTTGTTTGTAGTAATGCTTCCTAAGGCACACTTGACTTCATACTTCAGGATGTCTGGCTCTAGGTGAGTGACTACACCATCGTGGTTATCTGGGTCATTAATGCCTTTTTTTGTACAATTCTTTTATGTATTCTTGCCACCTCTTCTTAATCTCTTCTGTTAGGTCCTCGCTGTTTCTGTCCTTTGTTATACCCATCTTTGCATGAAATGTTCTTTTGTTATCCAGTTTTCTTGAAGAGATCTCCAGTCTTTGCCATTCTGTTGTTTTCCTCTATTTCTTTGCATTGTTCACTTAGGACTCTTATCTTTTCTTTCTATTCTTTGGAACTCTGTATCTTTCCTTTTCTCCTTTGCCCTTTGCTTCTCTTCTTTTCTCAGCTATTTGTGAAATGTCTTCCGAAAACCAATTTGCCTCTTTGCATTTCTTTTTGTTTGGGATGGTTTTGGTCACCCCCTCCTGTACAGTGTTACAAACCTCCATCCATAGGTCTTGAGGCACTCTATCAGTTCTAATCCCTTGAATCTGTTTGTCACTTCCACTGTATAATCGTAAGGGATTTGATTTAGGTTGTACCTGAATGGTCTGGTGTTTTTCCCTACTTTCCTCAATATAAGTCTTGATTCTGCAATAAGGAGCTCATGATCTAAACGACAGTTAGCTTCAGGTCTTGTTTTTGCTGACTGTATAGAGCTTCTCCCTTTTCACCTGCAAAGAATATGTAATCAATCTGATTTCAGTATTGACCATCTGATGATGTCCATGTAGTCTCTTTCGTCCAGGGCAAATTCTGTACTACATGTTTTTTCCTGATAAATATTTTGCATGTACTTTATTTACATAAATATATTTGAGAACACCAATAATTCCTTTCTAAAAACTACATCATGGTACAATACTAGTTATCTACTGACGTGTAACAAAATTTTGCTCCTTAAAAGAATGAACATCTCACACAGTTCTTGAGGGTCTGACATCCAGTAGAAGCCTAGGCGGGTCGTTCTGTCTGAGAATCTCATGAGTTTGTAATCAAGCTGTCCCCTCGGACCTCAGTCTCTGGAGCTGGAGGGTTTACTTCTGTTCTCGCTAACCTTGACAGAAGGCCTTAATTACCCATCATGAAAGCCTCTTCAGTACTGTTCTTAGCATAACTTTTCCCAGGAGTCAATGAGAGAGATTGCCATTAAGACAGAAGCTTCAGTGTCCTTTAATCTTGGGAGTGACATACTTTCAGTACTGTTAGTGCTGGTATTCTTCTATTAACAGACCAACTCTGGTACAGTGTGGGAGGGGATTGAATAAGGGCATGAATTCCAAGAAGCAGAGATCAGTAGGGGCTGTCTTAGAGCTGGCTACCACAGTCACTAAGCATTTTTATTAAGGAAATACTTGTTCAGTGATTTCTTGTAGTTAGTATCCATCTTACATGAGCATTATCCAGCCATGTAAAATCTGAACGTGCTTTCACTTTTTATTGATCACTGGAGTTCATCCTTCTGAACAGCATGGGTGCTATAATAGGGTTCGAAGGGTGTGAGGAAACTCTTTGCCTTTATTCTTTAAGGCCTGTGGCTTAGCTTTCTAAGTTCTCAGGCTTGCTTTTGCACCTTTTGTTCTTCCCTTGTTTGAATCTAGCTGTGATTTGCATCTTTGTGAATGTACTTTCTTTGCTTCTGGTTTTGACCAGTATCCACATATCCAAATCTTTAAGAACTGACTATCAAGTGAACTAGCATGCGTGCTCGGTCATGTCCAACTCTTGGTGACCTTGTTGGCTATAGCCTACCGGGCTCCTCTGTCTATGAGATTCTCCAGGCAAGAATACTGGAGTGGGTTGCCATTTCATCCTTCAGGGGATCTTCCTGACCTGGAGATCAAATCTGGTTTTTCTGCACTGCAGGCAGATTCTTTACCACGGATCCACCTGGGAATCAAGTGAACCAGGCATCCTGTGAAAAGTTCCTCCAGGTTTTCCCTTTGGAAAAGTAGAGTTGTTCTCATTGCTTAGCCTTTGTGAAATATGTTGGCTTTTTGAGTCATTTAATCTTTATTGTAAAGGCTTCTGGATAGTTGAGGTTGCCGGTCAAGTGACCAAATGTGTAAAAGTTGTTTTACAATAACTTTTTTAGTTACTTGTTTACTAGAGTAGACCATTTTGAGGCCATTAGAAGGCAATGGCACCCCACTCCAGTACTCTTGCCTGGAAAATCCCATGGACAGAGGAGCCTGGTAGGCTGCAGTCCATGGTTGAACACGACTGAGCGACTTCACTTTCACTTTTCACTTTCCTGCATTGGAGAAGGAAATGGCAACCCACTCCAGTGTTCTTGCCTGGAGAATCCCAGAGACGGGAGAGCCTGGTGGGCTGCCGTTTATCGGGTCGCACAGAGTTGGACACGACTGAAGTGATTTAGCAGCAGCAGCATAAAACAAAGGCAAAAATCTCTACTGAGTAAAGTACAGAATAAGGAAGATACTCAGCGGTGTAAAAGACTCTAAAGTATACTTAAAGTTTTTTTTTTTTTCCCTATTAGATAATAATTGACAGCAAAAGTTTACTATTTGTTAAAATGTTTATAATTTTATAGAAGTACCACTTTAATAAAACAACTGATAATTGGAGTATTTAACAGCAATAATTTTAATGCAATATTTTCTCCCTTTCTAGAGGCAAATGGAATCAAATTGGAATTTTGTAGAAGAACTGCTGAAAAAGTCCATCAGTGTTCAGGTACACATTTAAAGTGAGATGGTTTGTGGGCTTTGCTAAATTTTTGTGTTACAAATTTTATTTTTAAGAACCAAACAAACCGTTAAAATGATTTAAGTAACAAACTTGGTTTACTTATTAGAAACCCAAGATAAGAATCATCATTCTTTGTTAATGAAGGGTGCTTGTACAATAGTTTTTATTTTGAAGATTTTTATTTTAACACTGAGTTGCCAGTTAAAGGACAAAGATAATTATCCTAGTTGGTGACTTTGACAAAATGTATTCAAAATAAGGAGCAGAAGCTTCAGAATCAGCCATTCCTTGACTGTCTGATATCAAGTCTAGGAGACATGATGAGGGAGATAGTCAGTGGCATTGGAAATTCAGCTGTATCCTCGTCACAGCAGGAAGGTGACTTGCCTTGCTGAGCAATTTGTCTTACAGGCTTGAATCATACTCTGACTGATAAGGTCCTAGTTTCTGAGCCCTCATTTCATAGCTTATCATTTTTCTTTCTGCAGAACTGTTAATGCAGTGCTTCATGGCCCAGAGGTCAGATCTGACCTCCTTTTAAAATAGTTTTAAGTGTGCTCTTCATCACATCTTTAAGCATATTGTATTATAGTTCTGTAAAGTTTTGTGGCATAAGTTGTTTATGTAAGATTTTAAATGGAAATTTTAGTATTTTTTTTGTTTGGGTAATAGACTCATTTTCTGTTAAGAAATGAGGATTGTTAAACAACCTGAAGAGGAATAAAAAATATAGTAGTACAAGACTGCTAAACATATACACATACATCTATTTTTTACCCATATCTTTGAAAATCGTTTTAATAGCTTAAAATTTTGTTTTCCCTATTATCATTACTTTTTTAGGTGAAAATATAAGTACATTTAGTTATGATAAAACTCTAGTTATAAACTAAAAATTCTAGATTAGGATGCCAAAGAATTCTGAATACATCAGTTGCATCAGAAGCAAAAGAGCTGTTAACTCAACCATTGTAAAAATTGTTGTTTCTTTTTTTGTATCATTTTAATTGGCTTTTTGCTCTGTTCTTTTTGAGAACATACTGATTTTAGTAGCTCAAAGTTTCAGACTTGTATTTTTTTTTACTTCAAGAATGTATGGAATCCCTAAAAAGTGGCCATTATTTACATCATCAGTCTTTTAATGGTATCTGTTAAAGGTGTTGTGAAGATACATCCCTAATTCTTATAAGGAGGTAGACTGACCATGTAGATTTACCTGACTTGGAATATCCCAAGATGTGGGACTTTCGGTGATAAAACCAGGGAAAACCGTAGAAAACTGGGCCAAGTCAATCATCCTAGAAGCAAGGATAGTACAGCTAATCTAAGAAACTTTCTTCTGTGAATTTAGGTCTAGCATAAAGTCAAAGAAATATCTCTCCTGTGAGAGAAGAGGTCATTGTAATATTTAGAAAAAAGCGGTCCATTCTCTCTAGTAATCTCAATTTTCTCTTGCCTTGATTGTATCAGGTTAGATTTTATAAGTAGTATAGGACTACTTGCTGGAGTTCTTAAAACCAATTTTGTGGGTTCAGTAGGTGGTCATAAAGAATAAATAATATGTTTGGATAGAGCTATCAGTTTGATTATCTGTTTTCCCCAACTGAGGTAAATTAAAATCTGACCATGCTCGTGTGCTTTGACTTCATCTCCAACTGTGAAAGAAAGAGTCTGTTTGCAATATTAAAAAAAAAAAAAAGTTTTACATATACACCTGTCTTCAAATAAAATTGGTGGGCATTCCGCTGTAGTTTTGATTAAGCAAATAATGTTCCAAATCTTTGTAGCCATAGAGAATCTTCCAGAAACAGGCACTGAGCTTTGCTAGTAAAGAGAACATATATTGTTAAATTTTGCTTAAACTGAATAGTTAAGTATTTGCTCTAAAAACATTCTTATGAGGTAATCCTGTGTAATATTTGTGAATGCTAACAGTAAACATCTGTCCTACCTTTACAACATCATTATTTTCCTATGAAAAGGGATGTTTTTAGTTTTATGCCACTTTTTAAATAAAGCCTCATTATTTTCTGAGTTCACAGCAATTTTCTTTCAAAGGTCATGAAAGGGTGCAAGAAGAAATTCTAAGCAAGCCTAATATTTTATAAATATTTTTATTTGTCAAAGAATCCTGAGTCTTAAGGCTAAAAACAACTCAGAATATGATTAGTTCTGAATAATGTGAGTCAATAATCATCTAATTACATCCAGAATTAGTGTGTTTCTTGGACAGAAGGATTTTTACTGGGATATTGACGTCTAACTCTTTTTGTTTAGTCACTGAGTTGTGTTGGCCTCTTTTGACCCCATGAACTATAGCCCGTCAGGCATCTCTGTCCATGGGATTTCCCAGGCAAGAATACTGGAGTGGGTTGCCTCTTCCTCTTCCAGGGGATCTTCCTGACCCAGGGATCGAACCCATGTCTCCTGCATTGGCAGGCAGATTCTTTACCACTGAATCACCAGGGTAGCCATTAACTCTCTTTATCCAATCCTGATAAAATCCCATCAGACTGACAGTTACTATTTAGCTTGAACATAAGGTTTATTCTCCAAATGGTTTCTGATAGGCAAGTTAGTTATGCATGAAAAATGAACCCCCAGTTGTTATATTGCCATTTCTATAACATAAGCTTAGAGATGTTTTTATTTTTAGTTCAGTAAAATAATTTGGTGCATGGAATATACCCAAATTTAATATGCCTGCCTTTGATCTTTCAAAATAAAAGTTCTAGGAAGATACCCTTTTTAAAAGGACTAAGAGATCAGCAGCAGACACTGTGGAGTATTCTAGGATTGCTTTTTATATGAAATAGTTTATATGTACTCATTCAGCTGAGATGAGACACCCAGAGAGCCCACAGGATCTTGTGATAAATGTAGAAATTGTAGCGTGGGCTCTGGATTTGAGATCGGTAGGTTTGAATCTACATGGAAAAGAGCCCCACGGGCCTTCCGGTTTATTAAAAATCAGAGAGCGTGGATTTAGATAATGTTAATCAAAATTCTTGGTTTAGGTAGAGTTTGGCTTCAACACTTACAAAATTAAAATATGTCCACTTAAGGTACAATAGTGTGAATGTGTTGCGTTTATTATATGATTGTCAAGACTCAATGTTTCAGCTAAAAAAATTCATTCGGAGTGACAGCTGTCGCTGTGCGAGTACTGTCCATAGCACTAAATGTACATTTTCCACTTATGACAGTCTTGTGAAGTTCCATTTTAGACATTAGGAAAACTGGGACACAGAGTAAGGCTTGTCCAGGTGCACTCAGCTAGCTAGGAAGTGGCGGAGCTGGAATTTGAATCTTCACATGTGTTTTTTACTCATTCCAAAGTGAAGTCTCTCAGTCGTGTCCTACTCTTTGTGACCCTATGGACTGTAGCCTAACAGGCTCCTTTGCCCATGAGATTTTCCAGGCAAGAGTACTGGAGTGGTTTGCCATTTCCTTTTCCAGGGGCTCTTCCCAACCCAGGTATTAAACCCAGGTCTCCACATTTAGGCAGACTCTTTACCATCTGAGCCACAAGGGAAGTCCTATGAGGGAAGTCATTCCAAACTCCCTCAAAACACTTGACTTTGTGAGATTCTTATTAAAACTCTGCTTTTTGTTGTTGTTGTTATTTTAAAACTTTCTTTTTTGAAACTTCTTTGCTGTTATGTCTTTGATTAGTAATGTACTTTGATTTGTAAGATCTGTTTTGGTAATACTTGTGGAAAGCAGCTATCTCAATTTTCCACTTTTTTAAATTTGTTTTTGTGATCTTCTCCCTCTCCATTAAGTCTGTGATGAGAAAAATGTAGGAAGAAATTAATATACTCAGATGTTCTCAAACATTATTCTTCACCATATTTCAGCTGTTTTTCCATTATGAATTTGAACTAAGATGTCTGTTGGCTCCTCTACTTCTAACTATTGTAAATTTTTATCTCTTTGGCTTTCTGAACTTGAAGATGGGCAAATCGTTTAATTCAGCGATGTGCGCCCACCCACACAATTTTTAATGGAAAATTCTAAGAAGAACTAAGGGAACATGGTTCAAAACCAAATAATGGTTGAATATACAAAACATGAGAATGTGCTTTACAACAAATACTGTGATTAATTAAAAAAAAATAAGCTTGCTTTTCAAGTCACACTCAACTGACTTACCCTGCCAAAACTTTGGAGAAAATGGTATTTTATAAGACGGTTCTTTTCATTTTAATCTGTAGCCACTAGCAAGAAAAGGGTGGGAAATTTATCTCCTTTCCTTAACAAAAAAAAAAAGGAAAAATCCCGCAGGATACTGTATTTAATTTCTTGATTGGTTACAGTGGAAAGAACATGGGCTTTGGTCTCACAAGCTTTAATTCAAATCTTGCTCTGGCCACTAAGACCAATCTTGATCAGATCTGGTGTCGATTAGATGTTCATTTTTTTTTCCCTCGTGTTTGGAAGGTGGTGTAGTATAGTATGTCTAACAAGCTTTGGAGCCATGAGTCCTAACTCCTTCCCATATGCACTTGGGTAAGCCATTTATAATTTCTGAATCTCAACCCTTTTTTTTTTGTTTTGGTAAAATGAATGTAGTGAAACTGAGATGGTATGAGACATACATGAATAACATACATAAAACATCATATAATACCAGATGCATAGTTGGTATTTAACCTTTTGTTTTTCCCAAACTTTGTATATTTTTATGGTTTAAATATCTTTTTGTGAATTTTACATGTAAAATAGTTTTTAGATACCAAACAAAGCAATAGAAAACTCTTCCGAACGAACCCACTTTTTTCATGTAATTCTCTTTTTAATCTTACAATGTAATTAGTATGTTTTAATTCACATCAGTAGTGTGCCATGAGAATAAACCTACATCTAGTTTAATATTTTCATAATGAAATCAAAGAACATTAGTGACCAATGAGGATTAAATGAGTTTAATTATCAGAGGAACTAAATATCTTTCCCTAAACCATAGAGCTACTTGATGAAAAGAAACACTAGAATTCATATCTGTTTTGTTGGTAAAACATTTACGGAGTCTCTTTGAAGCAGGCACTGTGCTAGGCCTAGGGAGCATTTTCACAGCCCTTAGGGAACTCATAGACTTGAAGGCAGATAGGAAGGTAAGAACTGTGTGTGAAGTGTCGATGAAGGTATGTAACTTTGTACAGGAAGTAGTGATCCCCTTCTCTTTCAGAAATACCTCTTTCAGAGTCCATGATGCTCGGTTTCCTACCTACTTCATTGGATTTTGCTTATAGGCCTCCTTTTTCTTGATATCTAAATTTTGGAATAGCAGTAGGCTGTCAGTTCTGGATTCTTTTCTGTTTTCTGTCCACAGTCTTTCCTGGATTGATCTTATCTAGGCTTTTAACTCTAAATAATCAATATGAAGGTAATATCCAAATTTGTATCAATAGCTCTGACTTTTTCCTTGAGCTGTAGACCCATAAATTGTCTGTGTAATATTTCCACTTGGTTGCCTTGTGCACTCTCTCTGTTCCTTCCCTGTTCTTTGCCACCTTAAGAAATGGTTCCATCAATCCATTTTCTTAAGCCAAAACTTAAGAATTCCCCTTAATTGCTATCTTTCCTTCATACCTTAATATAAGTCATCAACAAATTCCATCAACATAACTCTAAAATTGTCTGCCTGTCTTAATCTTACAGTTTCACAGTTATCTCCTAGAATTTGTAAGTTGGTGGGAGGAGAAGGAAGCAGAAAAAAGGAGACATTTTAATCTTCTGTGATGAAATAACCACACACCTTTGTTGAAAAGAGACAATACTGAATCCATTCAACAATTATTTACTTAAAGCATACTGTTTCCCAGGCACTTTCACATTTCTAGCATGTCTATTTGTACTTAACGTTTGTCTGCTTTTCTGTTACACTGGAAGTTCTCTTTCAGCTCTTCTAACTGATCTTATTCCTCTGTTCTTATCTGCTATTGTCGTCTTGCTTGATCCAGTGTAGCATTTTTGAAACATTCATTTCATGTCACCCCTGTGTTTGCAGTCCTGTAAAGGCTTCCCAAGATAATTAAAATACAGTCCATACTTCTGATTGTGACCTGTAAAGCCTTAAATGAGATATGGTTCCTGACTATCTCTGACTTAATCCTGTAATACCAAGCTTACTGCTAATTCAGGAAGTTTCCATGTATTTTCTCTGCCATTAGTGCTTTACTTTCATTTCTATATGTGTTTGGCTCTTCTCCATCCAATCATTTAACCCAAATTCCAGCCCTCAAAAGCTCAGATGGTAAAGAATCTGCCTGCAATGCAAGAGACCAGAGTTCGATCCCTGGGTGGGGAGGATCCCCTGGAAGAGTAAGATGGCAACCCACTTCAGTATTCTTGCCTGGAGAATCCCTGGAGCCTGGCAGGCTACAAGCCATGGGGTCACAGAGAGTCGGACACGACTGAGCAACTAACACTACTACTGCTAGCCCTCAAAAAGACCTTTCAGTTCGTAGTTCCTAATAAAAAAAAATGACCCACATCCTCTGTCAGTTACTCTACCACATCACTCTGCTTTTGTTTTGCTGTTTGCAGTGGGTGTAACTGTTTACATTTATCTTGTTTGTATCCTCTTTATCCATTCTCCCCAAAGTGTAACTTCATTATGCCTAGTACTTTAGAATAGTGCCTGATATATACTAAGCTTTGAATAACTGACTGGAATTTAGTGTTATGTCAGCTTTTAACAAACATGCATGTTATTTGATATATAAGTTTAAAGTGTCACTTTTTTATTCTTACCTATTGCCGCATTCTAAAAGGTTAAAGCATATGTACTCTGCCAACGCTCTGGTTTTTAGAAGAATAACTCCTATATTTCTATGAAGAATTACTGAAGTATGATTGAGTCTTCTGTATTTTTAGATAACTTATGCTACTTTCTGATTAGGGTTTCTTTCCAGTCTCTGGGGTCTACCCTATTCAGTTTTTAAATACCTATTGCAGTTGTTAAATAATTGAGTTAAAAGTCAAACTGAGTTATGTAATTTCAATTATCATATTAACCTTCTCTAAAGCAAAGTTATATACCTTATGCTGATTCAGACCTTCTGATCTGAAGATGAGAATAGGTATGACTTGGTGATATATATTTATATTCTTTTCAGGAGCAGGTTATTTGCAGCAGTGTCAAGTTATAATAATGTGTGTTGGTCATCATTTAGTTCCTCACAATTTCAGTTTATTTTTTAGGATGGTATACTAGAAGAGCAGTTACGAATGTATCTTCACTGTTGTTTGACCCTTTGCGATTTCTGGGAGCCAAACATCGCAATTGTCACCATTCTGTGGGAATATTACAGTAAGAACCTGGTGAGTAAATAGACTATGAATTTGTTCAGGAATTTGAGGAATTTGAACATGATATTTGAGGAATGTTTTTATGGTTTAATTATATATAATTACGGAGATTTCTTAAAATTAATTTTTCAAAGTAGATTAGAGTAGCTAAAAAATATGTTTCTCATTGTCTGAAGAGCATTGACATAAGGGAACGGAGCATCTGACATTCCTTTTCTCTTAAGGGTGAGATTAAGCAAAGAAACCAGAATTGTGCCAGAAAGATATTTTTTAAAATCCTCATTTATAAATGTTTTCTAACAACTACTGATTGCTTGCAACACATTGAACAGTTAATGCTATCTTGAATAAGAACTAGTCTTGGCATTTGAGTAGCTTTTAGGCTACTAGGCGGAGAAGGCAATGGCACCCCACTCCAGTACTCTTGCCTGGAAAATCCCATGGGCGGAGGAGCCTGGTGGGCTGCAGTCCATGGGGTCGCTAAGAGTCGGACATGACTGAGTGACTTCACTTTCACTTTTCACTTTCATGGATTGGAGAAGGAAATGGCAACCCACTCCAGTGCTCTTGCCTGGAGAATCCTAGGGACGGGGGAGCCTGGTGGGCTGGCGTCTATGGGGTCACACAGAGTCAGACACAACTGAAGCGACTTAGCAGCAGCAGGCTACTAGGGAGAAGCACACATATTGTAGAAAAAAAGAGTTACAGTACTCTGGAATGCTAGAGGAAGTGTATGGAATGCTGACCCAGTGTATGGACTTGTAGAAGACTTGATGAACTCACAATTTTTTAAATTGGCCTGGGGAATAAGAATTTTCCAAGTACAGAAGAAAATGAGCCTCCAAGCAAAAGGAATTATAGTGTGGACAAGTGTATAAAGACATGAAAGAACATGATTTATGCCTCATATGTTAAATAGTTCTAGTGATGGGTCTGAAGTGACTGTGGAGAAATATGGGAGATGAAGAAAGTAGAAAAGTTAGTCCAGGGCTGGATTTTGAAGGGTTAAAGATAACATGCAGTTGAGTTATGATTTATCCAGGAGACCTTGGAAAACAAAGATGTGACACATTATGTATGTGTTTGAGAAAACTTTTTTCTGAAAGTAGTATAAAGGAAGTGGGTACAGATGAGATAGTAATCCAATACCAACCAGTCCATCCTAAAGGAGATCAGTCCTTCATTGGAAGGACTGATGCTAAAGCTGAAACTCTTAATAGTTTGGCCACCTCATGTGAAGAGTTGACTCACTGGAAAAGACCGATGCTGGGAGGGATTGGGTGCAGGAGGAGAAGGGGACGACAGAGAATGAGATGGCTGGATGGCATCACCAGCTCGATGGAGGTGAGTTTGAGTGAACTCCGGGTGTTGGTGATGGACAGGGAGGCCTGGCGTGCTGTGATTTCATGGGGTCGCAAAGAGTCGGACACGACTGAGCAACTGAACTGATGGTAGTATAAGTAAATAATGCAACAAATGGGAACTAAAATAGGGACAGTGAATTTAAAAAGAGGGTAAATTTGGAAGAGAAAATTTTAAAAGTACATTTAAAGGATTGTTACTTGTTGTGAATAGAGAGAAGAGAAGATTTGGAATGTTTGATTTTCTGAGTAAGTATATAGTGAAACCTTTAATCAGGACAGAAAAAGGTATGGAGGATTTACAAGTAAATTACAAGTTTGGGTCTGTACATAATTGAACTTATTAAAAATGAGAAAAATACCTTTCTCTGAAACATGGTCTTCTGGCTGGAGAAATGACCAATTCTAATTTTCAGGCAGAATGTGTACAAGATGGGTCTGTAATGTCTTGTTATATCTGAAAACAGAAGGTATCCAAGTAAACTGGAGTTGTGTCAAAAGAACACAGGAGCCTGCTTTAAGGAGCTCCCATTCCCTGGTGCTGGGTAAATTTGGGCATGATAAAGAATAAAGAGAGCTATGGATTATGTCTTTAAATCCTCGAGTTTCTGGTATTTTGAGAAAAGTTGTTATTCTGGAAACTGTTAAATAAAGGAAAATATAAACTATATTTCAGAATACCAAATTTCAAGCTAGTTTAGAAAGAATGATAGAATTAGAAAATCACTATCTTGCACATCTGTTGAAATAAGCCATTGGATGATGATCATCCTTGGTTGTTCAAACAGTGGGGATCACTCAAATGGATCGATCAGCGTGATCAGTTTTAACATCACAAAAAGAATGAAAGTCAGAAGTTATGTGCCTCTTTGCTAACTGACATAGGAAGTACTCAAGACTGCCATTGGAAGATTCTCACCAAAAAAACTTGACCTGAATCTGATCAGTCCACTAGATAGAGCTAGCAATTTACAGAAAAGATAGCAGATGAAAGAATATATTAAGTGACTCCAGGAAGATGTAAGGAAGATCTTGAAATGTAGGAAGATATAAGCCCCTAAAATCAGAATTTAGGAAATGCTGCACAATAAATTACCTGTTAAATGGTATGATGAAACCATTGGAAATTTTTATAGGATAAAAGATTTAAGAGGCGTGTCAACCAAATGCAGTGTATGAATCTTGACACTATTCTAATTTGAACATGTTAAAAAGACATTTTGGGGATAATCCAGGAATTTGAAACACCCCTTTGTATTCTGTGCTTGAATGGAATTTTTATTTTAGGGGGAATATGTGGTAATGGCTGTGTACTTTTTATGATTAAGAAGAGTCAGAATTTTAATGAGCTAGTTGGGATTTACAGCTTTCTGTTGTTTTTTATTCAGAGATTTAATACTAGTTTTCTGTTTTTTTCCTTTTAGAATAGTTCTTTCAGTATTTCTTGGCTTCCTTTAAAAGGCCTTACATATATCATTAAATCACCTTTGTCTATGCTAGAAATGGTGAAGACCTGCTGCTGTGATAAACAAGATCATGACCTATATAAATCCAGCAGTAGTTACACTATTTTCCTTTGCATTTTGGCAAAAGTTGTCAAGAAAGCAATGAAGAACAATGGTCCTCATCCTTGGAAGCAAGTCAAGGGAAGGTGTGTGCTCTATCTTTCTTTGTCATGAATGTTCACTTACATCTTTGGAGAAATTTTACTATTTGGGTTTTTTAAGTTAATTTGTGCTTGGATGTCTTTATGGTTTACATCGTAAATGTATTTGTTAAAGGACAGCAAAATATGGAGCATTTTGATCTTGCCAATTTGTTACAGTATGAAACCAACCTAATATCCCTAACTTAGGGAGGATTTTAGTTTCTTGTTTATCTCATCAGTCCTGAAGAATGAAATTCCATGTATTAAGTGCAGGTATAAAAGAGAACTATTGTTTTTCTTGCCAAAGTTAATTGTAATGTTTCATGTAATTCCTTGCATATATTTTATTAAAACTTACAGAAATAAAAATCATGTCCAGATTATTCATTGGCAGATGGTAGATTCAGTCTGTAAAATTTTGTGTTCTTTGAGTCCACCAGTCTCACAAGCCCAGCTTTCTTGAATAAAAACTAACCAGAATATAATAGAACAAAAACTTCTGATGTTCTCATTTGAGGAGTATGTCATTTTCATTTCTGGTGTGATAAAATAAATGTTTGGTCACATTGGTCTAGTGTTGTCCTTTTTTGAGAGTTTTGCTTGTTAAACGGGTGTGACTCTTACTGTCTTCCCTTGTTCTACTTTTGCCTATGAGCTCCTTTTCTAGCCCTCTGCTGTTGACTGCTCTCTACTGCTTGCTTAGTTTAAGCAATGGATGCTCTTGCAGCAGAATACTTTTATTTCTGGTAGGTGCTTCTCAGTAATCTCTCACACAATGAATAATTCTTGCAACATTATGGTGATACAGTTTGGATTTTTTATTTAGAATATACTTTTTTTTTTTTAACGGTATCTTTGTTAAACCTCCAGTAATTAGGTAGCTCAAATAGAAGTTACTTTTCTTTTGTTGTGTTTGCCAGTTTGGTTTGAAATCTTAAATATTTTTATGGAAGGCATAATACTCTGAACTTTATTCTGTTCTGTTCTGTTCCATCGCTCAGTCGTGTCCGACTCTTTGCGACCCCATGGACTGTAGCCTACCAGGCTTCTCCGTCCATGGGATTCTCCAGGCAAGAATACTGGAGTGGGTTACCGTTTCCTTCTCCAGGGGATCTTCCCGACCCAGGGATCGAACCCGGGTCTCCCGCATTGGAGGCAGACGCTTTAACCTCTGAGCCACCAGGGAAGCCCTCTGAACTTTATTGCTTAAAGAAATTGGAATTCATAACAAGACTGTATACCTAGCCTATCATGGGTATGATGGGGAGAATATGAAGATAATTAGATCTTTAGGAGCTTATCAGTTTCATTATTTATAAATAAAAATTTAACCTCTCATAAGCATTAGTCATTTCTGTTTTGAATAAACCAATTATAAAAATTGCAGAGAAACTTAACAATCCCTAAGTAAGATTAAAAATGAATGGTGTTCAATTCTGATCCCTTAATTAAAATATATCAGCTCTTAAATTATATTAAGTAGTATTGACAACAGATTTTTAAATGGCTAGATTGGATATCTGAGCACTAATAATTTTTCTTTGTGAGTGAGTAAAAATAATTTTTCCAGTACTTTGCATTGTCTTAACATGTAAGTACAGTAAGAGCCAGGTCTTTGTGAAGGGTAGAGGGGGAAAGAATTTAAGGAACATTGTTATATAAAATTGCCCTGTTAAGAGTTCTATAAAGTACATCAAGTTGTACTTAGAAGAATTACATATTCTTTCTTATTTGTCAGTAAACACTGAAAAAGAAAGGTAATGGGGGGATTAAAATAAAAGGAAAAGCCAAGTACTATATAGAAAATAGTATTTCTGCTGTCCTTTGGGGAAAGCCACCGAATCCTTTGATTCACTTATAGATGCTTGTTGCATCCTTGAGAAATTTGAAGATTGAGAGGGGAGGCATATTCTATGAGTTTTGTGTTCTAAGCAACAGAAGTGATACAATAGCCCCACTATGTAGAAACAGCTAAACATTTAAAGTGATGAGACTGTCATGAGTATTGAGTTAAATGTTATTTTAAAAGATGGATTTTTGTGAATGAAACTGTTAATAATTCATTTGTTTTAATTTTACAGGATATATTCTAAATTCCATCAAAAAAGAATGGAAGAACTAACTGAAGTTGGTCTGCAGAACTTTTTCAGCCTTTTTCTACTGTTAGCAGCTGTGGCAGAGGTGGAAGATGTAGCAAGTCATGTTTTAGGCCTCCTAGATTTCCTCAAGCCTACTTTTAAAACATCTCCTCTCATTTGGAAGGGTCAGATGGCCTTCCTCTTGATGTACACGCAGAAAAATCTGGACATTGGTGTTTTGGCTGAGAAATTTTCAAATGCTTTCCGGGAGAAAGCAAAGGAGTTCTTGGTATCTAAGAATGACGAAATGGTACAAAGACAGACTCTTTGGACCCTTCTTTCCATATATATGGACAGTGTTCAGGAGGTGTTTGAGACAAGCCATTGCTTGCATCCTTCTCATGAAAAACTGCTTAATGATGGCTTTAGTATGCTTCTACGAGCTTGTCAAGAATCTGAACTTAGGACAGTAATGAACTTTCTACAAGCTGTTCTGGCCAGAATCAGGTATGTTTTCCAGTAATGTGCTAATGTATTAATTTGTTTTATATGATTACCTGTGTTGATTCTGTGTTAAAAGTTTTCCTTTTGACATACTCATGAAATTCAATTGTAAAGAGAGCAGTTAAAGGAAGTTTTACTGCTATGTAGTGTAAATCAGTAGTTTTCATACTGTCTTTTCAAACAGCGCTTCTTTGAAAGAAAGCTTACATGCAAGCTTATAAAACTCAACTCTGGTGCAATCCAGGAGCCATGCCTCTTGGTCCTGTCTTGCCTCAGCGATCCCGTGGACTGTAGCCTGCCAGGCTCCTCCATCCATGGGATTTTCTAGGCAAGAGTACTGGAGTGGCTTGCCATTGCCTTCTCTGATCTTGCCTCTCTACCTCTCCTAAAAACATTATCCAGAGGGATATTTCAGACATTCTAAACAAGAGCATGAACTCAAATCTGAGGTGACTTTCATTGAAACATATGCAGTTCTGTGTACTTAAAGAGATTTTGGCCATATTGTACCATTAAAAAAAAAAGTTATTTTCTTTAAATTGTTTGCTGCAGAGTTGTAGCCTCAAACACATGAAATGAGCTGTGCTTAATCACTCAGTCGTGTCCTACTGTTTGTGACCCTGTGGACTATATAGCCTACCAGTCTCCTCTGTCCATTGGGATTGTCCAGGCAAGAATGCAGGAGTGGGTTGCCAATGCCCTCTTCTGAAGGATCTTCCTGACCCAGGGATCAAACCGAGGTCTCCTGCATTGCAGGTGGATTCTTTACCGACTGAGCCACCAAGGAAGCCCCAAACACATGAAATACTCCCAGCTTGAACTGAACTGAAAGCAGTATATTCTAAGAGTGAGATAGGATTGTTCTATAGCAAGTTTTGTGTAGATGATGTTCACTAGTCATCTATACAAAACTTAGCTGTTTTCAGATCTTCGTGAATTATACAAATATGCAGATACACTCAGACCCAAACCGTAATGGGTGAGAACAGTGGTCATGCTGTTTATTGCCTTTAAGGCTCTTTTTACATAGCAGTTTCACCTTTGAAGTTCATGTTCTTAAGAAGTTAGATACTACACTCAGTGCAGTTAGGTGTAGAAATACAATTTTATTTAAAATCATGTCTGAAGTTAATGAAGAGACTGCTTCCCTTTTCTTAGTTGCACATTAAAAAAGTAGCATCTTTTTCAGAGATACTAAACTTAATGAAATTTCTGAATTTTGGATATTTATTCATTACCAATTTCATTTATTAATGATCTTAATTTACATTGGGCTGTGTGTTCATGGAGATCAATCTACGGGTTTTCACTCATTAGGTTTTATGTAGTTTTTATATTCATGTACTCTAGTTCTTGATCAGATAATCATCCCTATATCCCTAAATGTAAGGTGAATCAAATATTTAGACGGACGGATAGATAAATAGATAAGTAAATGAAGAGCCAACTTCATTAGAGGAACCTTTTACTGATTCTGGATCTTCTCCATGAAATAATTTGTTCTTAGTCTAGTAGAGTTTATTAGCAGATGCTATACTTTTCCAAGTGCCAAATTCATTTTGTTTGTTCAATTTTTAAATAAGTGGTAAGCAGTATTTTCCTGTGCTTCTTGGGCACAGTTAGAGATTTCTGGTACCATTTTTGGTTTATTTATATTCGTCTGAATATACAAAGCAAGAAGGAAAAAAAGGGTCTAAAAACTGATCTAAACCAGCCTGGCGATGTTACTGCAGCCTGGGCAAAGGAATAGGAGTTTTTAGCATTAAAACCAAAGCAGTTTCAGGAGTGTTGGGAAAATACTGCTTTCAAGAACTTTGTATGCTGTTCACTATAATGCATTTTTGTTGAATCCATGAGGGTCACTATTCAGAAGTACAGAGGTAGGAATCAAGAGGGCATAATGAAGACTGCCAATTATATAAAGTGAGAGTAACTTTACATTTATATTAGGAATTTCTTTAAAACTGGATCTGGTTTGAGTGTGTTAATTTGGTGTCATCTTAACAGGGGGCAAGGAGTGTGTGCTCTACAGGACTAACTAATTTTTAAAAAAAGGACACAAGTGTTTATGCTGATAATATTTAATTCCTTGTAGAAATGTTTATTTTTGGTTTTGCTTTATGCTATTCAACTATGATCAAAAGCAATTGCTATAAGAGAATGTGAAATCATGTGTAACTTTCTGTCACCAAAATTATCAAGCAGTTTTAACAGAAGTATGAGGTCAGTGTCTGAATGAGAATGGTGTAGTAATGTGCAGGTCCTTATTAATGCTGTCATGGTACAGGCACTGCCATCTTTTAAGTTTCTGAAGCTTGCATAGTAATTTGCAACAGTCCTTCAATGAGACTGATTGCAGTACATAATAAGAGGGACTGTGACTTGCATAGTTTTATTTTATTCCATCAGTCTTCAATACTTCCAAGCAAATATTGTCAAGACAGACTTGCTTTAGTTTGGGATATTTGCAGGGAAAGGGCCCCAGAGATCATTCAGGATTGTTTACCTTAAAAAGAAAAAAAAGAAGGGTGGGAGGGAGGGAGGGGAAACACAAGAAAAGTCTTCTAGGTATTTGATCACATGGTGATGTGTTGCTGATCTCTTAACTCCAAATTTGGAACTTCATTGAAGTTCTTTCCAGAGGACTCTTTGGGTATGCTATAATATTTTTACTATTAATATTATTAGGAAGTTCAAAAATAATTTGAATAGTTGTTAAAAATTAAAGCACAAGCTTTTCTTTTTCTTTTAAGTTAAGAACAAAGCTAAATTCTTTGAATTTTTATTTAGATGGAGAAGGTGGGTTACATTGATTGACGATATTTATTCCTGACTGCATCCCTGACAAAGGGAAGAATGAAATACTTTACCTTAAGCAGTCTCTTCTGTTTTGTAATTCAGGTGGGAGTAAGGTACCAGTCCTTGCATAAATGTGTGTGCAGGACATGTGCATGTGTGTGTGTGTGTGTGTGTGTGTGTGTGTTGAACTGGGTAATAGTTTTATAACTGTATGACAGCGAAATTATAGGTAGGAAGGAACTAAGATCACTGATTATAGAGAGAAGCGGCTCCCTCTAGGCTGTTAAGAAATAATAACTTCATATGCCACTTCCAGCTAACTGGAGCTGATGGCTCACCAGAGCATTCTTTATTGCTGATTAAGTAGCATTATGAAAATACTGACTTGGTTATGTTAACTAAATGCCTCCATGTTTAAAACTCCAAATGTCAAATAGTTTTAGCAGTCATCTTTAACATTTCACATTACCTTTCTGGAATCACATTTCTAGTTCTCACTTGGCTGTTACTTGAGGTTAATATAAAAATGGCAGTCTTTCATTTGTGGAGTTAGGTGTAGCCAAAAGCTTTTCTTTAATTATATCCATTCATGCTGCTATAGTTAAGGGTCTGTCAGCATTTCCATTATAAACCTCCATTTTCAGGGTTTTATAACACAGCTCTGAAAATTAGCTCTGGGCAAAAACTTGACATGCAAGGCCTCATGAGATTCTCCCTCCTCCCCATCCCCCTGTTTCATTTTTACTGAAGTAGAGGTGAGTGATTTCAAAATGCCTTTTGGCATCTGCAAATATCATTCGGAGTTTAAAAAGAAACAATAAATTTTCAGGCTTTGTACCTGTTTGTTCTACCACTTAAGGGAGGTTGTGGACTTATGAATTTAAGCCAAATGGATATTGATCAACTGACATCCTATCTTGTATTAAACAAGAGCCTAGTTTCAAAGAAGTCTAAAGGCAGCTGAAAACTTGTCCGAGATGTCAAATGTGCAGACTAAGAAATAGTTCAAAAGGGAAGATGACCTGTTTTTGATACTCCATGTGCTCAAATGTGACTCCTTAAAAGGTTTAAGATTCTTTTTCTTGGCTTCAGAATACATTTGAAAATACATACATTTTTTCATTCTTTTCTTCTTTTTCCACGAAATTGCAAGTTCATCTGTTTTGTATCTTTTTTGACATTTGGGATGGGTGTGTGTTATGTGTTTGCACACATTATACAAGAACTATGCGTAGCATTCTCCTCAAATATTTTCCATGCTCAATAGTTCTAGTTATTTTAATCTTTTTTGGTATGACAGCATTTATTTTGAAAAAATTTTTATTTTAATCTTTCCTTTGGGAGAGAAGTGGAAATTTTCTAGGCAGGGAAGGAGATAGTTCAAAAGGAAATATTCTTGTGAGACTGTGCTGATCACCAAATAATTTACATGATTTTTCAGAAAAAAATACAGAACTGTTGACAGTATGCAAGCCTTTTCCTCCTTTTGTTATTGGGTGTTCTATTAGTATAATGGGTTACAGCTTTTAATTACTGAAGAATTGTTTGCTACAAAACAAGTTAAAACTAATATGATTGTTTTAAATAATCAGATTATTTTGAGTTATTTGCGAAGTTTCATTCGTATATCCCAGATTGCCCAAAACATCTGGGGTTCTGCTGTTTCCTCATGTGTATATATGAACATCTGTCTATATGTACATATATGTGTATGTGTGTCATATATACACATAGGTACATCATTTTTCTGAGATATGTCACTTTTACAATTCACTTATTGACCAGCTTTGTTAAAATAAAATTCATATACCATATAATTAATGGTCTTAGTATATTCACAGAGTTGTGTAATCCCTACCACAATTTTAGAACAGTTTATCACCCCAAAAAGAAACCCTGTTAACCATTAGCAGTTAACCCCATTTCCCCAACCCCCTTTCCCTTGCAGTCACTAATCTGCTGTCTGCCTCTATAGATTTACCTGTTCTGGACCTTTCATAGAAATGGACTCATACAACACATCATCTTTTGTGACTCATTTCTTTCATTTAGAATAACGATTTGAAGGTTTATCCACATTAAAGTGTGTACAGTACTTCATTTCTTTTTATTACCAAATAATCCACTGTATAAATATGTGTGTGTTAGTCGCTCAGTTGTGTCTGACTCTTTGCAACCCCACAAATTGTAGCCCACCAGGCCCCTCTGTCTTTGGAATTCTCCAGGCAAGAGTACCAGAGTGGGTTGCCATTCCCTTCTCCAGGGGATCTTCCCGACCCAGGGATTGAACCCAGGTCTCCTGTGTTGCAGGCAGATTCTTTATTGTCTGAGCCACCAGGGAAACCCCCTCTATGAATATGCCAGATTTTATTTATCCATGTAGCAGTTGATGAACACTGAGTTGTTTGCACTTTTTCGCTATTAAGAATAACATTGCTGTGGACTTTCATGTTCAAGTTTTTGTGTGGACGTGTTTTTATTTCTCTTGGGTATATACTTAGGGGTAGAATTGCTGGGTCATGTGATAACTGACCTTTTAAGGAAATGCCAAACTGTTTCCATTGCACCATTTTATAGTCCAACTGATACAATCCGACCTTATCCAACCTGCAATGAGAATTGCAGTTTCTCCACATCCTCACCAATGTTTGTTGCTACCTGTGTTTCTGATTGCAGTGATTTTAGTGAATGTGAGGTGATAGATTAGTATCTCATTATGGTTTTGATTTGCATTTTCTTGGTGGCTAGTGGTGTTGATCACAGGCTTTTCATGTGCTTGTTGATCTTTATGTCTTACTTGGAGAAATATCTATTTGGACCCTGTGTCCATTTTTAAATTATTTGTCGTTTTGTTACTGAATTATAAGAATTCTTAATATATTTAGATACAAATCCCTCATCAGATATGATACACAAATATTTTCTCTCATTTTATGAGTTATCTTCTCTTTTCTTTCTTTCTTTCTTTTTTTTACTTTTTGGCCACACTGTGTGGCGTGTGGAATCTTAGTTCCCCAACACAGATTCAAACCTGAGCCTCCTGGGTTGAAAGGTGGAGTTTTAACCACTGGACTGCTGGGGAAGTCCCTTTTCACTTTCTTAACATCTTTTGTAGCATAAAATTTTAAAAATTTTAATGAAGTCCTTTATATCTATTTTTTCATTTGTTGCTTCTGCTCATCTCATATTCTCTTGCCATATTTATCTTGTTGGAGAGCAATTCTGCTTATGTCATTCTGTACTTTAACACCTTTAATGACATCCTGATAAGACACAAGAAAATGTAATGTCTAATTCCTTATCACAGTTTTCGAAGTTATCCACAGTCTGGCTTTATTTTATTTCTGTACCTTTTTCTTGTGGTTCTCCTTTAATCAAATGAAACTATTAATTACCAAGATATTTCCCAAATCTTTTTTTACTGTTACATTTTCCTGTCAAAACCAGTTGAGGGCTCAGATCAGAAAATGGCCAGGACAGTAGAGCTGAGGACTGAATAAACTGCAGATATGTGATAACCAATAATTGTTAAATTCAACAAAGAGTGCAAGCAGTTGTTAAGATCACAAGTCAGAAATGGTCAGTGTTGGTTACAGTAGGCAAAGAGATGGGGTGGCAGAGTACAGGAAAAGAAAGGGAAAAAACCTCGAAAGACTTATTTAGAGGGATTTGGGAGAAGGAAAAGGTGATTTGAGAACTTAGTAGTACCTAGATCAGGGCTAGAGGTGGAATCAGTGAGCTTCAGATAGGAGCATTGTACATGGGAGAAGTCAGGATTTCAGGCAGTAGTGGACAAATCCCCACCAATAAGGTGTGCTTTTTTTCTTCTGTGTATTAAGGAGGTGTGTGTGTGTTCTTCTTGTTGCATCATAGTGTAAAAAGCAGGAGTTTTAGGGTCAGTAAACCTGAGATCACATCGTCCCCCCTCTGCTTACCAACAGTACAGTCTTGAGAAGTGACGTAACCTTTTCTAAGCTTTAGTTGCCAATTTGTAAAATAGTCCTTACTTTATAGGATCTGTATGAATATCTGCCTAGATCTCTGCTGTCCACACACAGTACCTGTGTGTGACAGTTTAAGTTAATGAATGTAATATGACATGCGGTGCCTTGTTGCACTGGTTCCATTCCAGGTGCTCAGTGCCTATTCGTAGTTAGTGGCTGCTGTAGTGGGTGGCAGCAGAGCTCTCGGGCAGCACTGAGATGCTGTGCCTCCCCAGACCACTGACCATAATAATCTCTCGATACATTTATTGTATTCATTTACGTTTTCTTCATTTTTATGTGAACAGTGCTATCCTTTATTCCAAGCTTCTCTTGAAATGTATGCTTGTCCATGTGTCCACAGTCTTATATAATCTCACTTTCCTTGGAATTTCTTTAACACTTTCTCTCGAATGCTCTTGATTGCTTTCTACTTTGTATTTTTTTTTACTACAGAGGATACATCAAACAAATTATTCAGCAAATCCAGCTAATGTTCATGAGTGCCTATGGTGATAACAGGCATTATTGTAGGCAGGCACTTGGCATACATCTGTAAACCAGTTAAGTGCAGTGTATATGATATGCATTCATGTATTTATTACATGAAAGACAGACTGAGAAAATAGAAAGGTACTTTAAGTGTTTATTGAAGCCATCACCTTTTCGTCATTTTATATTTTATTATTTCAACCATTCAGTATTATTTGATAACAATTTATACTTGTCCCCGGATTTTACCTGCTTATCCAACAATTCTTGCCTGTACCACATGAAAGTAGAGAACAGTATCTGTGCAGCCAGGCTATGAGTTTAATGAATTTAATACATAATCTGAATTTAAACTCTGCTTTTTGTCTTCTAAGCACCATTGGGCAGGAGGGACTTCCAGAAGAATGACAGGAGTCCATTCTTCTCAATTAATTGGAAGGTTTTTGATGTTATAGAAAAATGAAACTCATGTCTACTCTAGCTGAAAATTTGGGACCATTTTTTTATAACCAAAACTATTCTCCCACTAAAATATGGAAACAGGTGGAATAAGTGAGCCTTTGAGCTTTTCCCTTGCTTTTGAGAGTCTCCAAAACCTCTCCATCAAGGCTGGGTCCACAGGAACACAAGTAGAGATCATCTGTATTTGGATTGGGTTGGAAGCAAGGTATTAAATATTTGGAAGAGGGAACTGAAATAATGGAATGGAGGAAATACTTGATAAAATAATTTAAAGCAGTTCCCTGGAGTGGAAGATTCCTTATTGAAAAGGCCTTTTGAGCTGCACAATGTAAGAAAATAAGACTAACAGCAAAGCACAGCTGTGTGAATTTCACAGTTTGGTACAAGAAAAAGGTATCAAAGTGTCCATGGACTTCTCAGTCTTAGCCACTTTTCTTAATCTTCTATTTTTTTCTGTTTGCTGTACCCCTGATGTAATCTCCAGTTATAACCTAGGTCAGATCTAATATTTAGCCTCATCTCCAAAATTAGAAAAGTAGAGAGGTGAATAGAACTTTATAGATTTTTTTCAAGATTACTTTCAAGAAGTAGATGAATAGAGCTTTATGACTTCTGATTCATAGTTGTTTGCAAAGTTTGAATGAAAGCAGTAAATTCCACCTCTCATAATTAGGAAAAGGAAGGTAAGAGTGGCGTAAGAACACTGAGAAAAATTATGATAAACGTTAGGATAAAAAAGGACAAGGGCAAAAGAAATACACTCTGGAAAGGAAACATTTCATTCTTTTGAAAGTGGATGAGCTCAGGGAATAGAAGTGCCATGATTATTTTCTATACCAAGCAGTGGAATATTTCTCTTTAGCAAAATGGCAATAAATCAAAAGATCCTGGGATGACGTGAAAGTTACTTTCCCCAGTCTTACTTATATGCCTGTGATTCCGTTTCTGAACTCCATGGTTCATTACAGGTATTTGGACCACCCAGATCTTTGAAGCTTTGGATGAAATTCAGTAGGCTTATAGGAAGGCATCTGCTACTGTGCTCTTTCATGGCACCACACAGGGGTATGTTTCTTAAACCAAAGAAAAGTTGTTATAATAAATATATCGAAGACCGGTAAATCCCATTTGTGATGGGTTTTCTGAAGTTAACTTGTTTCCAACTGTGGAATGGATAAAAAGACCTGAAATGATGATTTCAGTAGGCAGACCCAGTCTTAAGAAACTCAGGAGATAAACTACTGTTGTGGCTTTTGGCTTTAAAAGGGAAGTGCTCAGAGGAAACAAGTGAGGAAGCAAGTAATAATTTAAACATTTAGGTTCAATAAGTGTAGTACAATAAACCACTTACTGTTTTTTAATGATGTGATGTGTCAGAGAAGGAAACTGATCTCTTAATTATCCCATTCTTTTTAGATTAATAAGACCTCAGAAGGCACTATGTGGAAAAGTAGATTTATTGTAGTTTAAAAATGTTCCTAGGTATCCTCACCATCTTCTGATAATTCCCCTGAAGTTATTTTAAAATGTGTTTCTTAGAAAACATCAGAATACATTTTTGTTTTATGATATGGATTTACTTTTGCCATCATATGGCCTGTAAGGAACAAATTCTTACGTTTCACCATCTACCTTGTGGAGAAGGGTAAGTAATTGCTCTGTTTCAAATTTTATTTATATTTTAACAAAATTTAGAACAACTATAAGGAGTGGAACTAGCCTTTGGAACTTTTAATTTCAATTGTTTCTTCTTTACCTTACAAGATATATATTTTTCTCTCTTTAGGATATCTCTTGTCAGATTTAAGGCTTATTTAAAATGAAAAGAAAGCTAGAGCAATTTTCTTTATTCCATTTCAGTCTCCTAAGGCCTATTTCCCCCTGGTGAGCTCATAGCAACAGGGGGGTTTAAGGGAATTCAGCTTTCTGCAAATTAATGTCTCACATCATGAAAATTCAGGACTTTTTTTTTTTTTATCTTGAAAAGTAATACAGTGAGTGCGAGTATTATTTCTTGCCAGCGGGTGGAAGATGAATGATTTTGTCACAGTTTTACTGCTTGATGAGCAGTATCCTGAGGGTCAGGCTTAAGTCTGTGTCACTATGCTGCTCATTACTCTTGAGCTAAATAAGGGCTGATTGGATCTAAATTGCCTAGCACATGGGCCACAGATGAGCTCAGTGAGCAGGGGATGACCTGCTATTCAGTCTGGGAGTAACCCCGGTGTGCAAATGCAGCATTAGAACACCGTGGGAGAATGAGAGGCTACCGGCTGCTGCCAGCAAAAGAAATCGAAATGTAAAAACTCTTTGATGCTGTGATGTTAGAATTTGAAATGTAGGAAGTGACAGGTTGATGGTACTTATCAGCTTTGGCTGGATTAGAGAACAGTGTCATCTTGCTTCTATAATGACAGAAGAATGAAGCCAGCAGCTAACTACTGTGCAGAGTGAAGCCGCCGCCGTTGCCACCAGTCGTTGCTGCCTCCTACCGGCAGTTTTCCTGGAAACCAGTAAAAGAAGGAAGAAAAGAGCATCCTCTATAGATTTCCAGGAATTTGGAACTCTTTGGTGATGAAAAGCTGCTTGTGATAGGAGGCAAAGGAAAAGGGTATTTTGGAGCATACTTAATAGTAAATTGCTTTAAAAAACATTATTATTGAGGAATCGGTTGTTCAAAAATTTTCTAGTTAACCAAGAGTTAATGCATTTATGAAATGAATCTACCCAGTGCAAGAAAGCCCAGTATACTCTTCCTGTAGTAGTTTTCATTCAGGGGCCTCAGTTGGGTTTGTTTCTCTCTCAATTATGTATTTTTATAAATAACAACACTTTACTAGCAATCTTCAAAATCTAATTCAGACTACCAACCAATGTTAGCACAGTTTCCAAGGTACTTGATAAAAATATCAGTACAAAGTGAAAGATGCTCTTGATTATGTAGCTTATGTTGCATAAATCTCCTTCCTAAGTAGGGGATGGGATGGAAGGAAAAGTTTTTTCCTGTAAGTCAAATGATTTTACAAAAAAAGCAAAACCCAGCATAACCCTATGATGTGGGAATACTTCTGTTTCATTTTATTCCTGCAGTTGTGATTTAAAAAAAAAATCAGTGTTAGGCTATTATGTTTATGATATAAAACTTAGAATGAAAAAATGGGGTTACGTACTGTTTAGTGATCTGCTTTTTTTCATTTAATGTAGCGTCAATCACTTTCCATATCAGTGACATCTACGTTATTTTTGGTGATTTCACAATATTCTCATAGTTTACTTGACCAGTTCTTACTGGTGAAAACTTACACTGTTTTGAAATTTTCTCCGATACCAAGTTGTGATGAATGTCTCTTTGAGTTTCTTGAGAACTGTTGTGCAAATTGTGCACTGCACAACTCTAAAGGTGCCACTCTCAACATTGTAAATGAGACTTTGATCTTCATGGATTTGTTTGATTATATGTGGAAGATACTTTTTAAATGATTCGGTTTAAAATATAGAGCCTTAGACATAGTTTTGTTTTGTTTTTCAATTGGGAGATGGGAAAAGGGGACAACAGAGGATGAGATGGTTGGAAGGCATCACCGACTCGATGGACATGAGTTTGAGCAAACTCCAGGAGCCTGGCACGCTGCAGTCCATGGGGTCACAGAGTCAGACATGACTGAGTGACTGAACTGGGAGCCATGATTTAATTATATTCAAGGTTTACATTTACACAGATTGAAGGCAAAAGGAAAAGGGGATGGCAGAGGACGAGATGGTTAGGTAGCACCACTGACAAAACAACAAAAAATACATAATTCAATACATTCTATAGAAGCAAATTTTCAACTAGTAGTAGAAAACCTTAGACTAGAAAAATAAAGATTTTTGCTCTTTGAAACCAAGCTATGCTGCTGCTGCTAAGTCACTTCAGTCATGTCCGACTCTGTGTGACCCCATAGACGGAAGCCCACCAGGCTCACCCATCCATGGGATTTTCTAGGCAAGAACACTGGAGTGGGTTGCCATTTCCTTCTCCAATGTGTGAAAGTGAAAAGTGAAAGTGAAGTAGAGTTTGTAAAGTTTTCAATATGTTAAGTACTCACCGCCTCTAGAGAGGGGTTTTAGTGCTTCTCTATATTATTTTTATATTATCAAAATTCACTTATCCTTTAAAGAATATAAATACTGTACAGTTGTATGCTGTAGAAAATAAAAATCATTCCCTTCCTACAACTACCTCCATAAAGGGAAGTACTGTAACACTTTGTGGAATGCTCTTCTAAACTGCTGTTGCTTCTCCTTTTATCCATACTACTTTTACCACCTATTATTTTAAGTGGGATTAGATTATACCTTGGAAATTTCTACAACTTGAGTTTTTTATTTTTTTTTTTAATGAAAGGGATATCAAAGGCATCTCTCTAGATACACATATTGTATAAGACTACGTAGTTTCTTTTTGTATAATAAAATTTATTTAACCCCCTGTGAACATTTAAGAGTTACAGGTGATTTTAAGTTTGCTCGACTCTTGTACCTATATATCTGATTTTTCAAGATCCTGGTTGAAAATTTAGGTTGCTCAGTTTATTCAGGATATTAGTTGTAGTTCTGTGAGTTAATATATCAAGCATCAAAACCAGCAGAGCACATTTCCAGTTCACTCATTTTAATTTCTATGTATCACACGTGGAATTACATCTTTTGCTTATAGTAAAAAATATTGCTGTAGTTTTTTCAAAAGGTTGCAGATGTGAATTTTAATTCTGACTCTGCCACTTTACTTTCACTTTAATCTTCAGCAAGTTGTGTAATCTCCTTCAACCTCAATTTTTCAAATCTGTAAAATGTGTGCAATAATATATTAAAGAACTGGTTTGAAGCCCAAAAGAGATAACATAAGTCAAATGTCTAACAGAGTACCTAAACGATGATTGCTTTTATTACAATTACTGCTTATCCACTGGTTTCAGAGAATTGAAGTGAAAGAATATATTACACTACAAGTAAATTTAAGACAGAGTTTCCTACTCCAAGATTTTTACAATTGGTTCAATTTTATTCCCTGAAAAAAAATGCTCTTTATGTTTAAAGTGAAAGCAAAAATTATTCTTTATTCATAGTGTCTCACGTCCCCTCTTTTTTTCTTACAACTTAGAGAATTTGGACTGTATTAGTTTTGTTCCTCTTTCGTGAAACAGAAATAACTATATTTTTCAGTCAATCCTTCTTTACTGAGTGCCCAGAAAGTACTTGCTATGGCAGACTTTGTGCTGGTGTTGGAGGAAACAGAGATGCTGAAAACAGATCGCTGCTCTCAAGTGCCCCACAGTGTAGTGAAGCCGACACATAAACAAAGAAATAACACAGTGATCGATACACAAGTGTTGAAGAGACTCTTCTTAAAACTCTTCTGCATCACTTACAGAATTTTCTCTGAGATTGCCCTGTACGAAATACTGTATGTGATTATTTGGCAGTAAGTCATTCACACTGTGTCTCATAGCTGATTGGTGGCAGAAAAATTAGAGGAGAGACATTATAAGTATTTAGCACCTTGTGCTTAGGTAGATACTCGTTCAAAAGTTTTTCATATGGTTTTTGACATCTTTAACATAGTTCCTCTATTAATAAAAATAACTTAGCCACTTATAAGCATATGGAATGGTCTTTGGTGAATTTTTAATAACAGCACTATGTCATTGATACATTTTTCTGCATTTCTTTTTTCTGACATCTATTTTTCTCCTATCCCCATTCTCTGAAACCTTAATGTATCTTTTCTTCCCACCTCTTTAAATGTTCTATAAACTTTTATTTTTTCAGGACAGCATACTTTAATATTAATTTAATGTGACAAAATAGAATCCAAAACCAATATGTAGTATTGGCATTGTACATTTTCAAAAGTTTACATAAATGCTGTCATACCAGCGATGCTGTGTACAGCTTTGCCACTATCTATTTTCTTTTGGTTTTATACTGTTGAGATATACCGCCAGAGAAAATGTCCTACAGGAAAACAAAGGATTTAGCCAAGAACAGGGAACATCTTGGGTTCAAGAAATGAAGAATCCAGGATAGAATAGTGAAGGGATGGAAAACAGTTTTATGTCTGGCCCAGACAACCACCATTCCAGGTTTAAATAGAATGATGGCAAGCTTTGAGAGGAAGGCCCTCAGGAAAAAGTGGGGAAGGGAAAATTATTTTTCTTACTCTGGGGGAGAGTAAAGCAATTTTATTTTAAAATGAACTTTTCTTTGAGTCTGTAACACTGAATGAGAGATTGTTCTAATGACCTGTCAATAAGGAACCTTGTTTGATTTTTAATATTAATTTACCATAGCAAATTACATATAATGGCTTACATACATCAACTTTAGGAACATTCTGTATGTTACAAATGCATTGAAATGTGCATTTTACATTTCCTTTTGGATATATAGAAGTTTTAAGGCTTTTATGTACATAAGTGTCATAATCTTTAAAAAATATTTATGTATATATACATACACATATTTAACAGTTGACAGTTTTTTTCTATTGGTTTTCTGGGAGGAATTCCAGTGCAGTTCAGCATACATTTCTTGGATACTTTCTGTGTCAGGACTGAACTAACAAGTGTTCTGTGTACATGAAGCTGTATCCTATACTTGTAGAGCTACAGTGTAGTGGAAACCAGCAATTGAATGGTTCCACATTTTTATATCTCCACAGTTGCTCTTTTCCAAATTCTAAAATGTCTGAACCATTAGTTTGATCCAGTATATGAATGGTGTTTTCTTATATTTTGAAGATTACACATGTAAAATGGTAGGTTTGGTAGGGCCAAACAAATGATCGAGGCTTTTCAGAATTAACATTACAGTGTGAGTTTTGTGACACGATGTAATTATATATCCCGGTTTCCCAGAAGACAAGTCCATCTTGCCTACTTTAGAGATCATAAACATGGTTCTGTTTTCCCATTTTCATATGAATTGATACAGTCATATCTCATATCATGATTCAGTCATAAGTCATATGTCTTATCTGTTTGGATGCTCTTCCACATTTTTCATTTAGGTTACGACTAGTAGGCACTGGAAGCTTTTATCATTTAAATATATAACCTTTTAAAAACTTTGGGCAGATGATGTCTTAGTCTGTTCAAGTTGCCATAACAAAATACTACAGACTGACTAGTTCACTTAAATAAGAGAAATTTATTTGCTGTCAGTTCTGAGGGTTGAAAGTCTGAGATCAAGGTACTAGCATTGCTTATTTCTAGGGAGAGTTCTTTTACTAGTGAGAAGGCGTTCTCCCTGTGTGCTCACATGACTTTTACCTGTGGGAACATTATTGAGGGGAGGGGAGAGGCTCTGGTGGTCTCTTCCCACAAGGATGCTAATCCTATTGAGTCATGGCCCCAACCTTATAACTGCATTTAACTTTAACTACTTCCTAGTATATGAATCTGGGAAGATACAGCTCAGTCCATAGCAGATGGATATATTTATTCCCGTTGGAATAATGATGCTGACAACAGAGAGAGCAAAAAGGTTAAATTTTCATATACATTACTTCTCTTGTCTTTTACACCTTTTATTTTGGAATCACAGAGTTAGAGAATCCTTTACATACTCTTGTTTCAGTTCTTTTCATGTTTAATGCAAAGTTTCAAAGTTAGTGGAAAAAGTTAAAATCACTCCCTGTTCATGTTCACCTGTAGTCTTGCATATTAAATACATTTTATATGTCCTCAAATATTCATCGATACAATATTTACATTTTAGGAGAGTCTGCTGGTTTCAGAATACATTAAATTTCTGTGGAGAAGCAAATTGAGATGGGATGTGAAATGATACTAAGATCTTTTAGTACTCTAACTTCAGTGGGACCTCAGGCTGACACCCATATTTCAGTTCTTTCACCTGAAGGGTAAAGGCTTGGATTAGCTTACTTCAGTGTTTCAGATTCTATCAATTATATGTTGATTGCTTTAATATTTTGGGGTAAATTTGCTTTTCTTTTTAAAGTTGATAAATGGAAATATGATTTAATAGAGGAAACAGTGACAGACTTTATTTTTGGGGCTCCAAAATCACTGCAGATGGTGACTGCAGCCATGAAATTAAAAGACGCTTACTCCTTGGAAGGAAAGTTATGACCAACCTAGACAGCATATGGCAACCCACTCCAGTACTCTTGCCTAGAGGGTCCCATGGGCAGAGGAGCCTGGTAGGTTGCAGTCCATGGTGTCGCTAAGAGTTGGACACGACTGAGCGACTTCACTTTCACTTTTCACGTTCATGCATAGGCGAAGGAAATGGCAACCCACTCCAGTGTTCTTGCCTGGAGAATCCCAGGGATGGGGGAGCCTGGTGGGCTGCCGTCTGTGGGATCGCACAGAGTCAGACACGACTGGAGCAACTTAGCAGCAGCAGTAGCAGACAGCATATTAAAAAGCAGAGATATTATTTTGCCAACAAAGGTCCATCTAGTCAAGGCTATGGTTTTTCCAGTAGTCCCATATGGATGTGAGAGTTGGACTATAAAGAAATCTGATGCAGAAGACTTGATGCTTTTGAACTGTGGTGCTGGAGAACACTCTTGAGAGTCCCTTGGAGTGCAAGGAGATCCAACCAGTCCATCCTGAAGGCGATCAGTCCTTGAATTGGAAGGACTGATGCTGAAGCTGAAACTCTAATACTTTGGCCACCTGATGCGAAGAACTGACTCATGAAAAGACACTGATGCTGGGAAAGATTGAAGGCAGGAGGAGAAGGGGATGACAGAGGATGAGATGGTTGGATGGCATTACCACCTCAATGGACGTGAGTTTGAGTTAACTCTGGTAGTTGGTGATGGACAGGGAGGCCTGGTGTTGCAAGAGTCGGACACGACTGAGCAACTGAACTGAATCAACATGATTAAACTAAAATTTACTTAATTGGCTTTATTTTTTTAATTTTACTTAAGTAGAGCTGTTCCCCACCCCCCCCCCCCCCGTGTTTCAGGTAGTATGCACAAAATAAAAATACAAAAAAAGGATGACATAAGGAAACACTTGTCTTTAGCACCAACTAACAGCACTACAAATATTATCGAATATTTTTATTTTGGCCAGTAGTTGGTGGGCTTTCAATTCAGTTCAGTTCAGTTCAGTCACTCAGTCGTGTCCGACTCTCCGCGACCCCATGAATCATAGCACGCCAGGCCTCCCTGTCCATCACCAACTCCCAGAGTTCACTCAAACTCATGTCCACAGAGTCGGTGATGCCATCCAGCCGTCTCACTCTCAGTCGTCCCCTTCTCCTCCCGCCCCCAACCTTTCCCAGCATCAGAGTCTTTTCCAGCGAGTCAACTCGTTGCATGAGGTGGCCAAAGTATTGCAGCTTCAGCTTCAGCATCAGTCCTTCCAATGAACACCCAGGATTGATCTCCCTTAGAATGGACTGGTTGGATCTCCTGGCGGTACAAGGGACTCTCAAGAGTCTTCTCCAACACCACAGTTCAAAAGCATCAATTCTTCGGCGATCAGCTTTCTTCACAGTCCAACTCTCACATCCATACATGACCACGGGAAAAACCATAGCCTTGACTAGACGGACCTTTGTTGGCAAAGTAATGTCTCTGCTTTTCAATATATTATCAAGGTTGATCATAACTTTCCTTCCAAGGAGTAAGTGTCTTTTAATTTCCTGGCTGCAGTCAGCATCTGCAGTGATTTTGGAGCCCCCAAAAATAAAGTCTGACATTGTTTCCACTGTTCTTCCATCTATTTCCCATGAAGTGATGGGACCAGATGCCATGATCTTTGTTTTCTGAATGTTGAGCTTCAAGCCAACCTTTTCACTCTCCTCTTTCACTTTCAACAAGAGGCTTTTGAGTTCCTCTTCACTTTCTGCCATAAGGGTAGTGTCATCTGCATATCTGAGATTATTGATATTTCTCCCAGCAATCATAGTTAACTTAAAAATAAGTTAATAAATACTTAGGTTGGTACTTTGTGTAGGTTTTTTTTTTTTTTTTAAGATAGAGGCATAATAACCAAGTCAGAGTTCATTACTAAACAGCATATATGATGAAAGCTTCTACTATGTAAGGAGCTTTAGTCAGTTTGAGTTCTCATTTTCCTATGCGGGGAAGAAAACTTTGAAGAGTTAGCAAATTTTAACTAAGTAGGCTGAGTGGGTGAAAGGTAGGTGGATACCCAGCCAGCAAGTGGCTTCCTTCCTTGTGCCTTCTTGTTACATATCTGTATCACCCAGAGTGGCTATCACTTGAAACACCATCATCTGTCTTTGTCCATCCTCTTCACTGGAGGGATGCTTTTTGAGGGCGGGGGATTTGTCTTATTTGTATTTTTATTTTCAGCACTAGGTATCCAGTTAAAGTGCCTAACACATGATGTTGCTCAGTAAGTCTTTGATGGTTCTGTCATGATGGATTAAAAAGTTAAGGAAACTAAGTAGAAAGCTATTGTGGGTGTTTTGTTTTTTTTAAAACTAGTAATATAAAATTGTATTTTAAAAAATAAAAGTGATTTCAAAATACAGTATGGTAGCAAAGAGCATTAGTTTTGAAGTCAGGACTAAATGATAGAGGGAATAATGGAAAGGAATGATCTGATGACCCAGGCTGGGGCTGTGTAATCAGGCAATAATATTCAAGCAACGTTTTGGGCTATTATGGACATTTTAGGTTTAGCGACTTCTTCCAGACTGCTGAAATTTTTCATTTGTTCTGTGGTCTGTGATTTCCTTCATTGGTAGTATTGATCTCATTACTCTAAGGATGTAAAAAAAAAAACAAACCTTTAATATGATGTTATTTTATCTGGTATTTCAGCCATGTAAATGCAGAGGTTGTAATTTTCAATGACTTCTATACAGTACCTGCACAGTTTTCTTCCTTGTGTGATGTTCTTATGCAGTTTTGAAGGGGATTGTTCAAATATGAGACCTACCTCTTAATTTTGATACTTTTTCAGCAGTCTGGCTATGTATCTGTTGTCTTTGCAATCAGAGAAGGTCCTGTTTATCTCTGGGCAGGGTTAATTAAGCCTTAGGGCAGTGCTGGGTACACAGAGATCTGACAGAAAATCTGCCTGTGACTGGAAGATTGGCATGAACACTGTATTATCCCTATCCAAAAAGAATAGAAATAGTGGGGGCTGGGGAGGGGATCCAAGAGAGTCCTACAGTACAGCTTCTGAGAGTTCCCTTTTGAAGTAGGGCAATGACTTTTAACAGATGGTCACGTTTGTGTGAGAATTTTATCTTTTGTAGTTAATATTTTTCTTCCTAAAAGCAGACAGTTGTAATGAAATTATGTTTTCAGGCTATAAATGCATCTTAATTTCTATGACTCATGCATATTATGCCTTTAAGTGTAACACATGGCATTAGGCTGGAGACTTCTGTTCTTTGTTTCATGTGCAAACATAATTGTCCAGTGGAGCACTTGAGACCTTTGATGATCGCTCTCCGAATCCAGTTTTCAAAGCATACTCATCAGAAGCAAACTTGATATAATCATCTGCTCTGATATAATTTACTTACAACCCTGAAAAATTCAATTATGAAAAGATGAGTGGAACATTTTTTTCTTATCTCTTGGAAGAATTTTACCACAAACTTTATTAGTTGTATGTTTAAAACAGAGAGTTCTCACAAGTGTTGTGTTTTTTTGCCTCTAGCTTGAATTGCTGAGGTTTTACCTCTGCTATAAAATACTGCAATTGTAAAGATACTGTGTCTTACCTTGGTCTCTCAGTCTTTTACTTAGCATTAGGTTGTATTTTATTTGTCAGTTAATGATGGGAGAGAAAGGGAGTGCTAGCACAAATTGAAATTTTAAAATTGCCGCTATATTAATAGACAAATTTAGATAAGTTATTCCACACAAAATATAGAAGTTAGTAGCTAACTTATGCTACCTCTGTATTTGAGTAAGTTTGGCACGGTCCTGATAATGGATATTCAGTGGTTTCTTTTAACTGTATTTATGTCACACTGAGAAATGTTATTCTGTCTTTCCCCCACCCAAATGCTTCACTTTCTTTTGAGGCAGTAAGGGATTGTTTTAAAGAAATTGGAATAAGCTAATGTCCCACCCCTTAGAGTATACTTTGAAGGTATATCATTTGACTATTGTGAAAAAGATTATGGAATATGCAAACTATTGAATTTCTTTGTCCTCTGTAAGATAAAAATATAAGGATATAGAATAGAATTTATTTTAATTCATTGTAAGGTGTGTTAGTCTAGTGTTGTATTGAAACTTGTAGTTTTTTGAGTGTAAATTTCTTTTGGAAGATGTGTATGAAATGTTTTATTTTTACTGAAGGCATAGTGTACATGCACATGTAGATGACAGGCGAGACCAGTTTTGAAAACTCTCTTGCCATCTCTTTTTTTCTTCTTACTTTAGATATGTTCTGTAAATTGTGCTTCTAGAAAGGTAGGGGGGAATGTGGTAAGAGGAAAGTCGAGGAATTAAAAATCATTCCAATAAAATGGTTTAATTTATGCCTCGGCAGTTAAGCAGTGCTCCTGGTTAACAGAAATACCCTTCAGCTACACAGGATTTTGGAGGGTTGGAGGGCACTCATTTGCACATAAATAGCCATTAACTGATAAATTCCCAGAGGTCTCCTGTTGCATGTTAGTGGTTCTGACCTACTTAGCTAGCTTAAATTTGTTTTACAGAATTATTATAATTCTATCCTTGGTACTTAAACTTTGTGATTAATGCATGCCTCACAATACAATTAAAGTATAATTATACAGTTTTGCGGTTTCCTATCATGGTGTTATTATTACCAAGATCTGGATTTTGCAAATATTAGAAGACTTAAGGTTTTGATATTTATTACTTTTGCTGTTATTATGTGATTATGTTAAATGAGACCTTTTTATGTCTGAAGAATGGATTGGAGAGAGGCAGACCATTCGATGCAGAATTTGTTAGCTTGGAAATGATTGAATCAGTCACTGTGGGATCACTGGGTGCACTGTGTGGATTGACAAGTCCTGGTTTTTCCTGCTTAACCTTTTTCACATGTTTCTGAAGTACAATAGATTCTTCACACCATTTCCCCCCACCCGGAAGCAATGTTTGGAAAAAATGTCGGGAAGCAATAGAAAAACCCCAGAGTGGGGTTCAGTAGATCTGAACTGCAATGCTGGCAATTACAAAAAGAACTCATGTTCTTGAGGCTCTGTGTTCTCACCTGTAAAGTGAGTAATTTGGACCAGAAACGGTTGGCGAACCAAGGTGTTGCCGACCAAGTCTGGCCCATGGACTGTTTTTGTACAGCCATTGAGCTAATAATGGGTTTTACATTGCTTAAATTTTAAAACAGCAGGAACAGGTGACTCTGTATGTGATATGCAAGGCCGAAATAGTTACCAAAAGAAATTGTGCCAATGCTCTAACTAGATGTTTCATAGGGTTTCCCTCAGCTCTTGGCTTTCAGCATTAAATTGTTAGTTGATTTTTTTTAAATGTTGATGTTTTATATATAGCCATGCCCATCTGTTTGGGGTTTCACTTCTTTCATGTTTACTATTTAGAGTCATCTGTGACCCACAACCTTCTCTTTCAAACCCATTTGGAATCCAGTTAGTATCCTTTTAAATTTGGGGATGATGACTACTTTTTAAAGAACTGTTACTTGAAATTTAGATTTCTATTAAAGGAAATTTCCAGTAAAATGAGATAGTATGGTGTCCGTTCTGTCGAAAGGGAGGAAGAAACACTTATTTGAAATACTTCACACTTTGGAATGCTTTAAAAGTTGTATTGTTTTATAGAAAAGTTACATAGTTAAATAATATTTTCTAACAAACTTCAGAAACCTTTTCTATAAATTCTTTCTGAATATTACTTTTAGCTGACATATGGTATTGTATGACAGTAAGGGTTGGCATTCCCTGCCCCTGTGTCACTGAACATGAAATTACGAACCACTGTTAAAGCTTGGATGCATTTGAATGATGGTCAGCTGTGACAGCTGGAGGAATTTGGCATCATCTATTGTTTGCTTCTTAATATGCATTAAAGATAATGAGCTAAGTAAATTTTAAACCATTTTTATTTACTGTTGTGGGAGGCATTTTGGGCCCCTCAAGAAAAAAGCAAGGTCAGAAACAGGAGCCGCTTTGTAAAGTTGGCAGGTAGTCATCATATTTCTCCAAAGAGAAAATGGTTACCCTGTAATAATCAGTATAATGAATTCAGAAATTCATTGATTGTCCTAGCTCTGGGTAGATTAGGTAGAGACTTGCTTCAAGGAGTGGAATTTATGAAATGTTTGCTGCATCCAGCTAGCAGAGCCGCTATAATACAGCTGCCTCCTCAGTGCTTTGCTTTGATCCTGTGGAATGAAAGGACAGGAGGATCAGCTCAGGTCTAAATGAGATTACAGCTGGTTCTGCAGCTTATCTGGTCTATTGCCAACTAGTGTGGCTTTGCACGTCCTAAGGGGTTTACAACAGAAACTGTTTATTGAGTATCATCGGTTTACTCAACACAAGCAGGCTAATCCTTCCCAGCTTCAGCGTGTTGTAGAATTGTGCAAGAGCCAAACCCAAAGCTGGTGTAGCCAGACCCTCTAGAGCCCTTTGTCTCACTCTATATTGATTTTTACCTGAGTTAAAGATACTGAAAAAATAAAATAAAACCAATAACCAATCCTGTTGTGAGCAAAAGGTTAATCTTACCTAAAATCTTACAAAAAGCATCTGTTAACCCTAGAAGAGACAACCTTCTTTTTTTTTTCTTTCTAGACAGGTGGGATTTTCTACTTCCTAATTGTGAAGAACAAGATAAGAAAAACAGTTTAAAAGATCTTGCTGCACAGTCCAAGTTAAATGCTTAAGTCTCTAGTTGTACCCTAACAAATGGCTTTGTGTATGGAATATAGGATGATCTGTTTCTAAATGCTAAGTTTTTGTTTTATATCCATTTTGCACACTGCAGTTATTATTATTATTTTTAGCATGGCAAACAAAATTCATGAAAACAAGGCTGGAAACCTTAATTAAAGAGTTCAACTACCAGAGTTAGTAACCAGTAGTCATTTTGCCTGGTGATCCCTTGGTTAGTAGTATATTTCTTCAGTGAATAAAGACTGGTGATCAGGAGTATAATAAAGATACACCAATTATAATCTTTTGTGTGTTCAAGTTTTGTTTTACTATTTTATTAGGCACTTATTGAAAACTTCAGGTATCAGATTTTAATTACTGCAGTCTCATCTTGACTAGGGATCTTCAGTATGGCTTAGAGGAAAATGATTTGGAATCGGACACACCTGGATTACAATTCCACTTCTGTTATTTATTGATCAAGTCATTTAACCTGAGTCCATTTTTTTCACCACCAAATGGAGATACTATTTACCATGCAGTATCTAAGCAAACCAAATTAGAACATAGTAGCAAGTAACATTGGAGAAGGCAATGGCAAGCCACTCCAGTACTATTGCCTAGAAAATCCCATGGATGGAGGAGCCTGGTAGGCTGCAGTCCGTGGGGTCGCTAAGGGTCGGACACGACTGAGCGACTTCACTTTCACACATTGGAGAAGGAAATGGCAACCCACTCCAGTGTTCTTGCCTGGAGAATCCCAGGGACGGGGGAGCCTAGTGGGCTTCTGTCTATGGGGTCACACAGAGTTGGACACGACTGAAGTGACTTAGCAGCAGCAGCAAGTAACATTGGAGAAGGCAATGGCAAGCCACTCCAGTACTCTTGCCTAGAAAATCCCATGGACGGAGGAGCCTGGTAGGCTGCAGTCCATGGTGTCACTAAGAGTCAGGCACGACTCAGTGACTTCACTTTTCACTTTCACACATTGGAGAAGGAAATGGCAACCCACTCCAGTGTTCTTGCCTGGAGAATCCCAGGGATGGGTGAGCCTAGTGGGCTGCCATCTATGGGGTCGCACAGAGTCAGACATGACTGAAGTGACTTAGCAGCAGCAGCAGCAAGTAACATGGAGAAGGAAATGGCAACCCACTCCAGTGTTCTTGCCTGGAGAATCCCAGGGACGGGGGAGCCTGGTGGGCTTCCGTCTATGGGGTCACACAGAGTCGGACACGACTGAAGTGACTTAGCAGCAGCAGCAAGTAACATTGAGTTAATCACACTAGTCAAGGCTGCTATAGTTGCTCAAGAACTCAGAGGCATTGAAGATTATGCGTGTAGGATCCCTCCCATGCTGCTAGAAAGGATTTTTAAAAGCTGTGGTGCAGTAATCATGACAGCTGTGCTCTGCACATATAGATCAGAAACACCCTTTGCCATTTTTAAAGGTGTCTAAATCTTGGGCAGGTGGATAGAGGTTGCCAGGTAAATACCTTTCCCTTCATGCACAGAAGTAGCTATTGGAAAAGCCATGCGGAGTATAGAATTCTAGGCTAGTTTGAAATTTCTAAGAAGGCCTGAATCGTAAACTTGTATTTAGGATAGGTAAGTGAGCCATGTATTTGTTTATTCCTACTTGAGTGATTATTTGGTTGATTCATACACAACAATAGATGTGTAAATACTGTCAGCTGTATTAAGTGCTAAGTAAAAGACAAAGCTATACTGTTTAAGAAGAGTTCAGTGGTCTCTGCATTTACTTTCTCCTAATTGGCAGTGAACATGTATCCTCAGCTATGTGTAAGCACAAAAATGTTACTATGGAAACATTTGGAGGCTTTCTAAATGTACTGTGTGATGGAATCAGCTAAGACTGATGTTTATCTTAAACACATAGCTTGTCCAATATTTAAACCTAATGGACAAGATGTGTACCAGTTGAAAATGTAATATTTATCCAATCATTTCTATTCTATCAAGACTAGCTCTAAAGCAATAGGTTGTACTCATAGAGTAATAAATTTTTAGTGCATTTGGAGATAAAGGCTATTGGTGGTGATTGCTTAAACTCTTTTTGCTCAATCATCTGAATGGTGCAAATCAAAGCATTTTGTCAGACTGTGAGAAGTTTCACCTAGATATTGCTTCCCACACACGTGGGTCACCATATAAATTACGTTCACGGTTTTACAGCGTAGCTGGTGCTAGAAGTTAAATTGATGCCCAGTGGTGGAACTCGTAAAACATTTTCCTGTTAACACGACCAGGCAGCGTTGACATTGTTGATGGTGGGTTCGACCTAATAAACCATTGGTTCTAACAGTGATTTTTACTGTGTTTCAGAGGTGATGATGATACAAGTTTAGTGATCCAACAGTTCTTCCTGAATGATAGAAAATTAGCTCTACTATCTATATTACCAAATGCTGAGAACAGTAGGATAGGGGGTGATTGAAGCCTAATGTAACCTCAGGTTCTGAAAGATGATGAATTACAGGAGCAAACTCTTAACTCGATGTGTAGCTTCTTCACAAAGAAAAATACTGATTTTTCTCAAAAGAATTGTGTTATATATCATCTGTTTAAAATTTGGAAATAACCCTGTTATTAGAATATGTAGGATGTGCTTTCCTTCAGAATCGTTTACACAGATGCTTCTAGGCTGATTATCATTTCTGAAAGGGAAGTGGTTTTACATTTGGTTACCTTTTCGTTTCTATGTTCTCTAAAGTTACTTTTCTTTAAAGACATTAAGCTTTATCAAAGGCTTTTCAGTTAAGAACCACAGCAACAAAAATCTAAACAGTTTTTCCCCCGTGAAAGTAAATTTCAGGGGTTAATTTTCTTCTGCTGGTTATAAACAATGGAAACTAAAGTTTATTTTGAAATATTTCTTTGGTCATAAAGCTTCATCTTTTCTTGTTTAAAGTAAGGTAGTTTTTTCTCATTTCTGGTTAAAATTCACAGAATGGTAACAAAGCCCTTCTATTTTATCACTGTAAGCAAGGGTCTTTCCAATCCTTCTTTTTCGGTGCTGTATTTGCTCTTTTCTCCCTGTTGCGCATTCATACACAATTGGTGATTTTCCTGTAGTTTAGTTCCATTTTATGAGAGATCATAAGTCTTTATTCACCTCTTTACCATTGCTTACCACAGTTTATGCACAATTATTTTTTTTTTTGCGTCAGGAGATGAGCTTTTTTGTTGTGCAGATAAATATTATCAATTATGCTACACAGATGAAACCTGCCGTGTACAAATAGCATGTATCAGACCGCAAGCATGCAGAACCAGATAAATCAGCTCATATGCTGAAGCCTTGCAAAAAAACATTAGTGATATAACAAAAGCCTTTGAGGCTCTCAATCCTAGTAATGGAGCTTCATAGTAACGCTCACAGATTGTTGACAAAAGGAGTAATCTTTTAGCAAAACTTTTTCCCCTTCTATCTTTTCCTCCCTTTTAAAGAACTGTCCTAAAGGTGGCAAATGGCATCTCCAGAAAGAAATGCATGTGTAACTAAGTATCTGAAATAACTACAAAATTAAAACTAAGAAATGAGTGGGCTGTTAACATGCAGGTTTGTTCCAAAGAAGCTTATACATTTATTTATTTTGATAATTGATCTTATTGACTAGTAACTGCTTTTTCTGTATAGAATTCAGATGAAACTTTCAGAGTTAGACACTTGATACACAGGTTACAGCTGGGTTGTTGAGGACAGGAGAGGCACAGAGGGTAGAAATGAAAAGGAGGGAGAAGAGGAGACAGGGTTGGAAATCTATAGGAAACGTCTAGTGGGAAACAGGATCTAATTGGTGGGTTTCATTCATCTGAAGCAAGCCCTTTTTAAAAGTCTCATGAAACTATAGTCTTTCTCATCACAAAAATATATCTACACAAAACTTTACACATAATTTCAAGGGGTTTATAGACTTCTAAAGTGTATCTACCCCAGGTTTTGCATTATATTAGTGATTAAGCTGAAATTCCTGTTAAAATTTGGTTATTTTATTGGCTTCCCAAGTGGCTCAGTGGTAAAGAATCTGCCTGCAAATGCAGGAGACCCGGAAGACACGGGTTTGATACCTGGGTTGGGAAAATCCCCTGGAGAAGGGAATGGCAATCCACTCCAGCATTCTTGCCTGAGAATCCCATGGACAGAGGAGGCTGGCGGGCTACAGTCCATGGGGGTCACAAAGAGTTGAACACAACTGAGCGTCTGAGCACACATTCATTCTTCTACATCCCTAGGTACTTTTTAACTCTTTTGCTTGACTGAGTTTTGAAACCTGAAAACCTGGTCAGTAAGTAGGGCTGATGATGAGGTTTATTAGATCCATTATCACAATTGGCAATGGTCAGTGGTGTCTTGTTTTGTAATTTACTACATTTCTTGAATGTAAGAGAAATATTGAAGATGTAGAATGCCTAAGAGGTTTTAGAAAAAATATTTATCAAGGAACACTACTTTTTCCATTGCATTAGCTATTGTAATTATACATTGGTACAATCTGTTGACATAGAGTTGGATTTGATTTAAATGGAAAGAAAAAAAAAGACTGGACATTTTCAATATTTATTGATACACCTAGTCCATTAAGGTAAATTATAGAGCAGATTTCACTGTGACAGGAACATTTGGGTTAATGTAGTTAAGAATCAGTCAACATTGCCATTAGACCCTTTCTTTTTAGGAATTTATTACCACCAATTAGGAAAAAGTGCTCACAAATGGAATTTAGTCCTAGCTTACTTGTTGTGGAATATTTGACCTCCCAAATGTTTGAGTCTTTAATAAAATGTCCTGAATTCTTTTGAATCAAACTACTTTCTCCAGCATTGCAACTAAACACTTCTAACATGTGTAATCCTTGCAGCTGTAAGTAGAGGGTACAGCTGACTATATACTGTTGTTTTCAGAAGCGGCTGCTGGGATGGTGAAAATTAAGCTAGTTTTTGAAGGATGGTTTTATTAATTAGCTTTAAAAGATGAAATTCATAAGCTCGCAAACATGCTACTCTATATCTAGGATTATTAAAATGAAACTCGCTTTTTAAAGCTCAATTATTAATGAAATGGTAAAGCAACAGAACTGAGTAAAATTTATTGAGAGTAAATGTGATACCATCTCTAGAATGTGTCAGTAGTTGCTTGTGGTGGATAGATAGGAAACTAAAGTTGTCTTTCTTCAAATAATCTTGTCTTTGCAATTCATTTGTCCGAAAACAAGTCTGGAATTTCTGAGATTGTTGCAGATGGTCCCTCAGAGTCTTGAAACATAGCTGTTTCATCTTAAATTTTCCTTTGCATAATAAACTATGCCAAAATTTAGTGGCATAAAACACACCCAGAACAACTTTTTCATAATACGATGCTTACAGATCATGTAGGTCAAGAATATGGAAAGCCAAGGACAGCTTTTCACTGCTCTCCTGTGTCTGGGGCCTCACCTAAAATGTTTCAGTTTGGGATAACTAAAAAAGCTGGAGCCTTTCTGGTCTCACTGCAAACAAAAGTCAGTTTATACTATACTGTAATCTATAAAGTGTACAATAGATTATATCTTTAAAAACAACATATATATCTTTATTAAAAAATAAAGGTATTGCTCAAAAATGCAATCATCATCTGACAGCACAGTTGGCACAAACTTTCAATTTGGAAAAAACGCAATATCTGAGAAGTGCAATAAATGAGGTATAACATTATTGCAAAAAATAAAAATACATTCTGATTCCCTCTTTCAACCAATTCTTAAGGTCCCCCTCCTTTTTGCTTGTATGAGAATTCTATAGATAACTATTCTGGTAAGATCTAATGCATGTATGGTTTCTCAATTGTGCATATCCACTTACAGTTAAAGAGGAAGAGAACCATGTTTGAAATCCCAAAAGACTGGTATGGCAGCTGTAGATATTTTATCAAAGATGTGTACATTTTGTTGTGAGACTTATTACAGGGAGGGTCTTAACTCTGAGTGTTTCTGACATCAAGGACAAAGATGCTGGATCATTCATGTTCTTCCCCAACAGTATTATTGGAAACTAGATAGTTCTATATTGAGCCCAAATCCCTCCCCTCTTACTTTCTTCATTATCTTGTACCCATATACTTGCTATGAAATTTGGAGGGTAAATTCTGGAAAGAAGGGGTCTAACTGAACATAAGCAGTGTTACTGTAGCACTACTCCTTTGAAAATGAGTTGTCACAGGCAGATGATGATTACTATCTTGTACTTTTAGAAATCCTTTAAGTCATGACATCCATCTGCCTATGGTTTCTTTCAGTTTTAATGTCAAAGAACTTTACCCAAGCCTTAATGTGGTCTTTACCCTCAGCCATTTATTTCCATGAAGACATCTTAAGGTGCTGTAAAACTTCAATCTTAATATCCAGCATGACACTATTTCTTTGAGTCATTGTGTTGAGTTCAGGACTATTACTTGTTGATCACAGGCTAAGCTGTTCCTCCAAACAGAATAAATGGCAGGAACAGACCACAAAAAGATAAGCATTCAACTTAAGATAGTGTAGTAGAGACCCCATTTACTAAGAGCATTTGCGCTACATTGTGCTAATAATATGAATGGCTATAGATCAGGCTCAGTTTTATTAAATTAGAGCATAAGATAGCATTTCAAGCATTGGCAGAAAATATAAAAGGTATTGTGATGAGTAGTTGACCGTTGAACAACATGGGTTTGAACTGCCCAGGTCCACTTATGTGAAGATATTTTTCAGTCATAAATACTACAGTACTACACAGTTCATGGTTAGTTGAATCTATGGATGCAGAGGAACTGCAGATTTGGAGGACATATATGCAGATAAACCTCTCCGTTGTTCAAGGATTAGCTCTGTGTGTGCGTGCTTGTTCGGGTGAGCACCAGGCTCCTCTCTCCATGGGATTTCCCAGGCAAGAATACTGGAGTGGGTTGTTATTTCCTTCTCCAGGGTATCTTCCCGACTCAGGGATCAAACTCATGTCTCCTGCATCTCCTGCATTTGCAGGCAGATTCTTTACTGTTGAGCCATTTGAGAAGCCTCTAAGTCATATATACACATACTTAAGAGGTTGAATTTTTTAATGAAGATATTTCAAAGACAAATAACATTGTAATATTGCTCTGTGCAGTTACATGGGGTGTATGTTTGTCTATGATAGGGCTTATAAGCGCTAGGTTATATTGAGAACATATGTGGGTATGTTGGGTGTATAAGTTGGTTTTTTTTCTGCTAATTCTCCCCACCTTAAAGAATTATTTACTTGTATCTAAGCTGGAGAAGGCAATGGCAAGCCACTCCAGTACTCTTGCCTAGAAAATCCCATGGATGGAGGAGCCTGGTAGGCTGCAGTCCGTAGGGTCGCTAAGGGTCGGACTCGACTGAGCGACTTCACTTTCATTTTTCACACATTGGAGAAGGAAATGGCAACCCACTCCAGTGTTCTTGCCTGGAGAATCCCAGGGACGGGGGAGCCTGGTGGGCTTCCGTCTGTGGGGTCACACAGAGTCGGACACGACTGAAGTGACTTAGCAGCAGCAGCAGCAGCAACATTTTTAGATGGCATGGCCCTCCGTGACCTGGTCTCCATCAATAATATAGTTTCATTTTCCATCATTCTGCCTCTTGACTCTTCATCTTCTGAAAATACTAGCCTGTTTATGAGTTTCCTCATATACCATGCAGTGTCATGTCACTTTGCTTTACTTATGTTATTGCAACTTCCTGAAGCTTTTTGTGTTTTTTCGGTTAACAGCTTCCTTAATCTGATAATAGTGTATTTACCCCTTAAAGCCTTCATCAAACACCCAGGTGGACTAAATGTTTCCTTTGTGTGTATGGTAACATTCTGTAGATGCCTCTGTCTCCTCACTTAATTGTAAGTTCTTTGAGAGTACTGACCATATTTGATTGCATCTAATACACTACCTCAAGTAACTAATAGTCATTAAAATGTTCATTAAAATCGGCTGAACTACTGGGCACAAGTGACTTCTGAGTCTGAATGTACTCTTGGATTCTAGGTCCAGATTTCCAAAAACTTTGAGGATTTTGTTACTTAAATTTTCTGTTTGCAAATCAAATTATACCCTTCTTGTGTAGTAATTAACTGTCCCTCCTACCTTTGTTTCCCTCTCCCAAAAGTTAGCAATAACGTTGATTGGTCTTTTCTCTCCTTCACAAAATGCCAAATAATTACTGTTAGCTTTCTTGTTTCTTCATAAAGTGGCTTAAATTGCACATTAATTCATACCTGCATGTTTACAGAAGCTTCATAATTGGTCTCTCCTGTCTCTCGTCAGTTTTTATTCTAATCCATTCTGTTTGCCATTACCAGATTAATCTTTCCCAAAGCACTGTTCTCATTATATCACTCCTCATTTCAAAATCTTTTAGTGGTTCCTTACTATTCCGTTCCGTTCCGTCGCTCAGTCGTGTCCGACTCTTTGCGACCCCGTGGACTGTAGCCTACCAGGCTTCTCCGGCCATGGGATTCTCCAGGCAAGAATACTGGAAAGGGTTACTGTTTCCTTCTCCAGGGGATCTTCCCGACCCAGGGATCAAACCCGGGTCTCCCACATTGGAGGCAGACGCTTTAACCTCTGAGCCACCAGGGAATACTATTAGGTTGGTGCAGACATAATTGTGGTTTCGGACCATGAATTTTAAATCATTATAACTAGGCTCAAACACATCTTTATGAATCAAAATAGGAACCATTACAATCAACATGATTTTGCCAATGAGAAATAACGTTTGTTTATTACTGTAGTGTAAAAATCCGTGTTGCAGGATTCAGTGAACTCTTAGAAAGCATTTCCTTCATCGTGCTGGTTGTGGAAGCATTTTACCTGCAAGAAGTTGAGATGCTTACAGAAGTAGTAGTTGGTTGGCAAGAGGTCAAGTGAACGTGGTGGGTGAGGCAAAACTTCATAGCCCAATTCGTTATTCAGCTTTTGAAGTGCTGGCTGTGCCACTTGCAGTCAGGTATAGTCATGCAGAAGAATTGGGCCCTTTCTGTTGACCAGCGCTGGCTGAAGGCGTTGCAGTTTTCAGTGTCTCTCATTGATTTGCTGAGCATACTTCTCAAATGGAATGGTTTCACCGGGATTCAGAAAGCTGTAGTGGATCAGACATGCAGCAGATCACCAAACAGTGACCATGACCTTTTTTTTGGCTCAAGTTTGGCTTTGGAAAGTGCTTTGGAGCTTCTTGGTCTGACCACTGAGCTGATCTTCGCCAGTTGTATAAATTCCACTTTCTGTCGCATGTCACAAACCAGTCAAGAAATGATTCGTTGTTGTTGCATAAAATAAGAAAAGATGACACTTCAAAGCGACAGTTTTTTTGATTTGCGGTCAGCTCATGAGGCATTCATTAATCAAGCTTTTTCACCTTTCCAATTTGCTTCAAATGCTGAATGACAATAGAATGGTCGATGTTGATTTCTTCAGCAGCTTCTCGTGTGGTTGTGAGAGGATCAGCTCAATGATTGCTCTCAATTGTCAACTTCTGAAGTCAGTCTCACTGTCAGCTCCTCAGGCTCAAGGCCCTTGTCTCCTCTGCAAAACTTTTTGAACGACCACTGCACTGAACATTTTTTAGCAGTTCCGTACTGCAAGGAGATCCAACCAGTCCATTCTAAAGGAGATCAATCCTGGGTATTCATTGGAAGGACTGATGCTAAAGCTGAAACTCCAATACTTTGGCCACCTCATGCGATGAGTTGACTCACTGGAAAAGACTGATGCTAGGAAAGGTTGGGGGCGGGAGGAGAAGGGGACGACAGAGAATGAGATGGCTGGATGGCATCACCGACTCTGGACATGAGTTTGAGTGAACTCCGGGAGTTGGTGATGGACAGGGAGGCCTGGCGTGCTGTGATTCATGGGGTCGCGGAGAGTCGGATACGACTGAGCGACTGAACTGAACTGAGGCCAAATGTGTTGTTGATGTTGCAAGTTGTCTCTGCTGCTTTACGACCCATTTTGAACTTCAATGAGAAAACCACTCAAATTTGCTTTTTGTCTAACATTTCCATAGTCTAAAATAAATATAAAATAAGCTGCAAATAATAAGTCATTAGCTAAAAAACTATAAAATGAGAAATGCACATTAAAATGATATATAACATAACTACATTTATTTAAGAATGTGTTCCAATATCAAAGGCAAATTTCCGCAATGCAAAAGCCACAGTTTTGCACCAATCTAATACCTACAGAATGAAGTCGAGATTTTCTTTTTTTAAGAGCAGGATGTGCCTTAATCGTTTCTATACCTCTGGCTTCGCATACAGTGACTGGCATTATAACTTCTTGTGAAGTGAATGAGGAGAACATGTGACTGAACCAGTATTCAATATTGTCTTTATTTTCTACTCTTAAATTTATTGCCTTCTAATTCTGCTATAAAAATTAGCCATTATAGTCAGACTGGTTACTATTTTTTTCCCCTTCCCCAAATACCTTGCTTTTTCATATGTTCCTTTTAAAAGAAATTCTGTAACTCTTCTGCTTGGAACTCAGTTTCCTCTTTGATTCATCTGCTTTTCCTTCCAGCATCCTTTGTGCTTCAGCCAACTGGCCTCCTACTTGCTGTCCTTGAGCCCATAAAACCACTGGCCTAGGCACCTATGCACTTTTGTTTCTTCTGCCTGAAGTTCTCTCTCCACATGTACCTGTGTGATTCTCCCCCTTACTCATTTAAGTCTTTACTCACGTGTCACCTCTTCAGAAGGTATTTCCTGATATTCCTAGTTGAATATCGTCATCACTCATCATCCCCGTACCTTGATTTCTGTTTATCCATAAAGCTCACCACAACCTGAGGTGATCCACATCTGTGTTTAATTATCTGTCTCTCTTGAAAATACAAGCTCCAGGACAGAGACTTTGTTGTAATGACTTTGTATCCCTACTGCCTAGAACTTGTGTAATATGCATTGAATTAGAGAGAGTAAATGTGTGGAATTTATTTGCCTTTGTGTTTTTAGTTCCCTCATTTTCACTTTCCTCATCCTTAACCTGTCCTCTGAGAATCATTTCCATGCCCGTTTTATTCTGCTGCCGTCAATGATCTTTAGTTTCCGAATTACTATAAAACCTATATATTTTTTAAATTTAATGTATTTATTTTAATTGGAGACTAATTACAATATTGTAGTGGTTTTTGCCATACATTGACGTGAATCAGCCATGGGTGTACATGTGTTCCCCATCTTGAACCCACCTCTCTCCCCATCCCATCCCTCTGGGTCATCCCAGTGCTCCAGCCCTGAACACCCTGTCTCATGCATCGACCCTAGACTGGCGATCTATTTCACATATGATAATATACATGTTTCAGAATAATATTCTCTCAAATCATCCCACCATTGCCTTCTCCCACAGAGTCCGAAAGTCTGTTCTTTACCTCTGTGTCTTTTTGCTGTCTCACATATAGGGTCATCGTTACCGTCTTTCTAAATTCCATATATATGCATCAATATATTGTACTGGTGTTTTTCTTTCTGACTTGCTTCACTCTGTATGATAGGCTCCAGTTTCATCCACCTCATTAGAACTGATTCAAATGCATTCTTTTTAATAGCAGAGTAATATTCCATCCGGTATATGTACCACGGCTTTCTTATCCATTCATGTGCCGATGGATATCTAGGTTGCTTCCACATCCTAACTATTGTAAACAGTGCTTCAGTGAACATTGGGGTACACGTGTCTCTTTCAATTTTGGTTTCCTCGGTGTGTATGCCCAGCAGTGGGATTGCTGGGTCGTATGGCAGTTCTATTTCCAGTTTTTTAAGGAATCTCCACACTGTTCTCCATCGTGGCTGTACTAGTTTGCGTTCCCTCCAACAGTGTAAGAGGGTTCCCTTTTTGATAGCAGCCATTCTGACCAGCGTAAGATGGTACTTCATTATATAAAACCTAAATTTTGTTTTACCCTTATGCCTGTAGAGTACAGGAATGATTATCAACCTTCTCTCATACAGAATTACAATTGAATATTCAGTGTGATTCATGGACTACTTGTTGCATGATCAATTCTTCATCTGTTGCAAGAATCAAGTAAGACATATTCAATAAATGGAATATCTGTTATTGTTAGCCAGAAAATCAGACTGTTAAATGAGAATGTGTGGCAACCCTATTCTAAGTGTTTGACTTTAATGAACTAATTTAATCCTGTAGATACTATTATTGTCACCCTTTTATAGACAAGAAGAGCCAGGAAGGTAACTGCTTAAAGTGTGGTCATGGGCATGCAAAATCTGCCTGCTAGACAGGTAGACTCTCGGGCCCCTCCGCAGACCCACTGAGTGAGAATTGTTTTTAAAATAATAAGCTTTGACCCTAGACTTGTAGATGCAGTAGGATCTTTAGTGCAGTCGGAACTTTCATATTTCTAGAAAGCTCTACAGATGACTTTAATGGTAGTCAAGATTGAGAACTACCAAAGTAGATCCCTGTTTTAGTGTACCATAAAATGCAATGAAATATCACCAAAACTTTTAAGTCATTTGAGACCCATAGTCATCTACATATGTAAGACTAATAAAATTATAAGGATAACTTATAAAAATAATCATTTTTATTGATGTATTTTCATGCTATACCCTTTTTTGGGGGATAGGGACAAGGAGATTTTTTCCACAGGAAAATTTTAAATGGTCACATGGCATTGAAATTTGGAATCCCTACAGAATTCTCTACTTTCCAGAACTATTAAACTCTGTATATGTGTGCATCTTTTGTGCCATCAGGATTGGATGTTATACTGCTTTGTAACTACCCCTTTTAGGAGCTTAGCATATGAATGAATGAATACAGAAATAATGGCATTTAAGACATGTATTGTTTATTTGGGTCGTAAAATGGTATTTGGGTAGCTGTAGCATAGTTGCAGTGATTTTTCCTGTGGTCATGTATGGATGTGAGAGTTGGACTGTGAAAAAAGCTGATCGCCGAAGAATTGATGCTTTTGAACTGTGGTGTTGGAGAAGACTCTTGAGAGTCCCTTGTACTGCAAGGAGATCCAACCAGTCCATTCTAAGGGAGATCAATCCTTGGTGTTCATTGGAAGGACTGATGCTAAAGCTGAAACTGCAATACTTTGGCCACCTCATGCGACGAGTTGACTCACTGGAAAAGACTCTGATGCTGGGAAAGGTTGGGGGCAGGAGAAGAAGGGGACGACCGAGAATGAGATGGCTGGATGGCATCACCGACTCTGTGGACATGAGTTTGAGTGAACTCCGGGAGTTGGTGATGGACAGGGAGGCCTGGCGTGCTGTGATTCATGGGGTCGCGGAGAGTCGGACACGACTGAGCGACTGAACTGAACTGAGCATAGTTGCATGATAGCTTGACTACCTGGATTCAAATTCTGTCTCTGCTGCTTACCAACAGTATAACCCAATCAAATTATTTATTCTTTCTGTTCTTAGATTCCTTGTCTACAACATGGGAAAAATAATGCCTACGGAATTAAACTAGTTAATAAAGGTCAAAAACAGAATATGGTAGCACATACATTCTCACTAAACAGTCTTTGATTCTCTGGCCAATAATATTCCGTTTGTTGAATATGTTTTATTGGGAGTTCTTGTAACAGTTGAGGAAATGGCCATGCCACTAGTAATTGAGAGAGTAGGATTTGTTCTCTGGTGTGTCTGTCTCTAAAGCCCATGTCTTTCTAGATAATGCTCTACTGAATGTGGGGACATAATCATTAGAAATTGGAGTGAATAACAATAAAATTGAAGTAGATATTACCTTGCCTTATAGCCTATAAATTGTTTTTACCTAAGTTGTGTAATTTGACACTTTAGCAGCTCTGTAGAGGATAGTAAGGTGGTATTCCCATTTAAGAGATGAAAAACTTAAGTCTTAGTTTTCCGGGGTCACAGACTAGTCTTCTATCTCCTACACAAGTGTTCATTCGGACAATTTGTCATTACATCTTGAGGAGGCTTTTTATTCCTATGTTGTTGTTCAGTCTCTTACTCTTGTCCAGCTCTCTGCAACCGTATGAGCCACAGTACGCCAGGCTTCCCTGTCCTTCACTATTTCCTGGTGTTTGCTCAAACTCAGGTCCGTTGAGTCAGTGATGCATCCAGCCATCTCATCCTCAGTCACCTCCTTCTCCTCCTGCCCTCAATCTTTCCCAGCATCAGGGTCTTTTCCAGTGAGTCGGCTTTTTGCATCAGGTGGCGGAAGTATTGGAGTTTGGAGTTTCAGCATCAGTCCTTCCAATGAATATTCAGGGTTGATTTCCTTTATGATTGACTGGTTTGATCTCCTCGAAATCCGAGGGACTCTCAAGAGTCTTCATCACGTCAGTTCAAAAGCATCAATTCTTTAGCCTTCAGCCTTCTTTATGGTCCAACTCTCACATCTGTACGTGGCATTGGAAAAACCATAGCCTTGACTCTACAGACCTTTGTCAGCAAAAGTGATTATCTCTGCTTTTTAATACATGGTCTAGATTTGTCCTAGCTTTCTTCCTAGTCACAAGTGTCTTTTAATTTCATGGGTGCAGTCACCATCCACAGTGATTTGGGAGCCCAAGGAAAGAAAATCTGTAATTGTTTCCACTTTTCCCCCATCTACTTGCCAAAAAGTGATGGGCCAGGTTGCCATGGTCTTCATTTTTTCAGCACTGAATTTTTAAGCCGGCTTTTCGCTCTCCTTTTTCACTTCCATCAAGAGGCTGTTTAGTTCCTCTTTGCTTTTTGCTATTATACTGGTATCATTTGCATATCTGAGGTTGTTGGTATTTCTCCTGGCAGTCTTGATTCTGGCTTGTGAGTTAACTAGCCTGGCATTTCTCATGATGTAGTCTGCATAAAAGTTAAATAAGCATGGTGACAGTATACAGCCTTAATGTACTTCTTTCCCAATTTGGAACCAGTCCTTTGTTCCATGTCCGGTTCTAACCGTTGCTTCTTGTTCTCCATACAGTGGTGCATTATATATGACCAGAAGTATCATTGCCAGTACTGGGCCTTTTTTTTTTTTTTTTATCATCACTTAATAGTCAAAACAGCCCTAAACTCCTTGCCTTGACCTCACATATTCACTCAGTCATTACCACCCACTCACCTCCTCGTCCATGTACACACAGATACATGGAGGCTCCATTCCAGGGAGTCCGGATAGGATGTGCCTGGGCTACTACTCACCAGCCTGGTTTGTGACCTGTTGCGTCTCCCTGGTAACTGGATATGCAGAGAATTGTGGGGCAGGACTTAAGTTCCCATTATCTTCTAGTGAGACTTTGCAGTATTCTCTTTATACCTAGAATCTGCTTTTGTTTTTTTTTTATTTTTTGAAGACAGGATTGGATTAAATGATTTTTAAGATACCTTCCAGCTTTAAAACCTTGTTTTGGGGGGGGTTGTTTGTTTGCTTTCTGGTAATTTTGCTATTTTGGTTATCTTATATTTTTTCTGGGTGGTAAAGCAGATTATAGCCCTATTTTATAGATGTGACTAAGAATAAGAAGATCCAAAGTACCTAAGGTTTTTTTTTGTTTTGTTTTTTTTAGTAAATTTAATTGAAACTAAAAATGGTAGAGTATCCTGTTTCCCATCCAATTTTCCATTAGTTACATTCATCAGACACTTGGAACCATCACTCATAGTGATTTAGAACAACTTTTTTTTTTTAATTTAGAGCTTCCCATTATATTTTTCACTGATGTAGATTGAAGAAAGCTGGCAGGCTTTGAAGTAGAACTTAAAAAAGGAATTCAGTTATTAATTGTTGTTAACCCCCTTGCTTTCTGTTAGCTCTTACCAGTCATATTAATAGATGCCTCAGTATATTTGTATGTGTTTGTGAGGATGGGGAGGTGGGAGGGTGAGATAAATAAAATCACTACAAAAAGTAACATGGAAATAAAAATAGGAAAACAGATCTTGGAAAGTAGAGCACAAGAGCAGTTCAGGAAAGTGCTTGAACTAAAGAAGGTGAGCCCAAAGAAGCAGGACACCAGAGCTATTAATAAAACAGAAGCATTCGAAGAAGACCTGGATAACTAGGTATGTACAAGTTTGGGCATTTCCATAGTGTAGCGATGGGCTTCTCAGGTGGATCAGTGGTAAAGAATCTGCCTCTCAACCCTGGAGATGAACGTTCCATCTCTAGGTCAGGAAGATACCCCGGAGAAAGGAATGGTAATCTACTCCAGTGTTCTTGCCTTCGAGATCCCACGGACAGAGGGGCCTGGTGGGCTACAGCCCATGGAGTGCAAAGAGTCTGACACACTTAGCGACTAAACAACAACATAGTGTAGTGATAGGTTCCTGAACACTTTTGAGGATGTTATTCTTCACATATTATCTTCACAGTAACCCTGGTAGGTGGATGATAAATGATTTTTCCTAATTTTAATTCTTTCGAAAATGAAATTTGGGTGGTTGGTTACTCATTATTTTTTTAAGGTCACACAGCTCTGAATAGCTTTGCTAATAACCAGCAGTTTTACCCAACACAAGCTACTTCTATTGCCTCAGTTTCCTCGTTTATAAGGTTTGAATCATAATTATACCTACCTCATAGGGTGAGAAACAGTGCTTACAAACTTCCTAGTGTGGTTCTTGGCACATGGTAAGTACTAGTAAATGCTCAATGTTGCTATTGTTCCTGTGAAAGCTGCAATTTAAATAACTTGACATTCAGCAGATTTTTTTTTCTGCTATATTGGATTTTTTAGAACATAAGTGGGTTGGTTATGCATGTATATTTCCAAAATGATTTTAAAGTCAGTCTTCTCCTTTAAACCTACATCCCTACCACTTGACAAAGCAAAGCTACATGTGGCTTGTCCAGCTTCTTTTCTTAGACTTAGTAAAATTTCTTCAGTCCAAGTGGGGAGAGAAGAAAATTGATCAATGTTTTAATTGTGTGTGTGTGTGTGTGTGTGAGCGCACACACATGCACGTCTTAGTGTTAAAGGGTGTGTGTCTTCTTAGTGTATAAGGGAAAGTACAGGCTTCAGAGTCAGATTTTGATTCAGAGTATGGGACCAGCTCTTCTTAGCTATGTGACCTTTGGGGATATCATTATCATCTTTATCCTCTATACAAAGGATTAGTGACACCCATCTCAGAATTGTTCTGATTTTTAGTTAAAGAATTTCCAGCTTCATAAAAGATGATCAGAAATGATACCGCTTCCTGGAGAATTGACTTTAAAGAGTGAAGAAAATGGCTTATTTTATTTAGAAATAGTAAAATCCGTCATACCCAAGTATAATAAATTATTTATTATCCTTTGAGACCAATATACTTGAAAAAGCTTTAGATGGGTTTTGCAAATGGTGGTATTATTTCACTTGGACTCCAATGTCTTGAAATGTACCCATGAATTTTGCTTTGTTGATATAGGCAATTGAGTTAGTTGCCAAATGGATTTTAGTGGTTTGATATTTATCTTACTCAAAGCTAAAGGACCTGAAATAATCTTTAGCCACTAGTTCAAGTTGAAAGCATCTCAGGCAAGTTTTACACGAAGAGGACATAGCAGATATTTGGTTAGTTTTTATGAAACTTGCTTTCTATGATATTCTTTCTCCAGGTATTTTGAACCGCCCCCAGTACTGCAAGTAGCATTAAGTTGTGTCTCATAGTTATCCAAGAATTCCAGAGTAGAGAGACAGAGAGTACTAATGTTATATAAATTATAAAATCTTTACTTTTGTATAGTTATGTGAAAAATATGATGATGTGGTCTTGAAACCAGTTTGATCTTTTTGTGGAATTGCTTTAGATCCATGCATTAGTTCCATATTTTATATAGTTACTTTGAGTGTCCACTTCCTCTCGATGAATTGATTTAAAACAACAGGAATATTGGACTTAATGTAATTTTCCTTCTTTTTTTAAAGTACTAGTCATTTTTCTTAATGGAACACTGCTACTATCAAAGGAAGTATTCTGGCTTAGCTCCACTGGTTAATTTTCACTGTTTGCTCTTTAATTGAAGAAAACAAATCTAAGGGTGCTGTTTATGCATTTGCATCTACTCAGTTGAGATGGCAGTTATATATACAGAAACAGGAATAACATCACAGTTGCACATTTAGTTTTAAATAATATTGTTAATTGTTGTGGGCATATTGCAGTAATGCCTTCTATTCCAGATCACTAGAAAAATCTTTTGGTATTCACCCCTGTTATGTTTCTGTTAAGGTCTTAGAGATGTCTCAATTTTCCATAGGAAAAGTGAGTAAATGACAAATCAAAACTTGAGGCAGTATTAAATTCATGTTTTACTGATTTATGGAGAAGAATGATTTTATTATTTTCTACCATGTGAAAATGATTATGGGTCTTTCTGGACCAAAGGACTAATAATATATCTAGCACAGTTTTATATTCTATCTTAATGTCTATGTCTGCTCTAAACAAGGAAAGTATTTTAATTTAAAATATCACATATAAGCCATAAATGCTTTCCTCTTGGTACATCATAACCTAAAGCTCACAGGAGAAGTGGCTTAAAATTTTGTTTTTATGTCTAGATTGTAAGTAAAATCACTTGTCATAGTGAGTTGCAAAATGCAAACCTTCATTTTGAAGCTGCCTGTTTTTCATTTGGATCTGACATATTAAAAAGCATATAATTAATGCTTGACATTAGTAATTAACATTAACATTATGGTGCTTAATATGCCATCGTTCATCCATCAAATAACTAGAAATGCATAATGTCTTGGCATAAAGGTTTTAATTAGATAGAACTGTCCTTCAGTTTTCACATGGTGTAAATGTTAAAACCCCAAACTGTATTTAAAGGAACATTTTGTATTTGTTTGTTGGGTGTTAGCTGTATTTTTATTTATTTTTTTTTAGGAGTATGCATCAACAATTGTGTCAGGAACTTCAAAGGGAGAATGGGGACCTCATTGTGCAGTCTTCATTATCGACTAAAGAGCGCCACCTTGCTGCAGTTGCCAGTGCACTATGGAGGCATTTCTTTTCATTTTTGAAGAGTCAGAGAATGTCGCAGACAGTGCCTCTCTCGCAACTCGCGGATGCAGCCGCAGGTCAGCGTTCTTAATTTGCCAATTAGTTTCTCATTTTGCAGACTCTGTCAGTTTTTTCTTCTGTTTGCTTAGTAGCAAACTCTTATTTTATTACAGTTCTATAAGTATTTTGACAACCAGGAAGAAAAGAATTATGTATCTTAAAATTAGGACTATTTGGGTTGTTTTATTATTTTCCTGTCAGTAAAAATTAAGTGATGATTTGCTACAAAGATCATTTTTAACCTTAAAAATTCTGCATATACATGAGCTTTTCTTATTCATGCGTTATTGGGAAAGTGCAGCAGCATTTGACTTCTAGTTCAGGTCGTTTATTTTCAGATTGTATGTGCAGATACCTAGTAAAATATGAAACTGAATAAAGAGCAAAAAGAGATGGAATGAATTCCACTTCAACATAAAGCCGATGAGATCAGAATGACATGGAGTACATAGAATGTTACTGTTCAGACTTGTTAGATTCTATTTTAGGTTGTAATTTTTACTTAATTTGATTATTAGCCTATAGACATGTCCTTAGACTTTAATGGACTCTGAATCAGATGAAATTATAGACAAGAATTTGAATATATATATTCACATATGCACTTTCCCCAAAAGAAGTCTTCATCTTTTTCAAAGGGATATTTTATCCAACGTATGTTAAGAAGTACTGGAATAGAGATCAATATGGTGACTACATGTATTTAAATGCAGTTTTTAAGAAGATGTTTAATGTATTGAAATGTAAATGCTTTTAAAAACCTAAGCTCTAAACCAAGGTTTATTTTACTCTAGTGTGAATAAGGAAAACAGCTAAAAACATTACATAAAAGACTTCATGATACACATTTTAAAAGATTTTGAATTCTGGTAGTGCTTCCATAATTAACACTTTACAGTGATGTGTAGATTGGAGAACTGTGACAGGGCAGTGGTTTCCAACCACTGTAATGACTATGAAAATAAATACTGATTTTCAGTTTAACCAAAGCAGTTATTACTAGTTGATATGACTTATCTTTCTACCATTCATCATCCCAACTCTCACTTAATGACCAAAATGATACAAGTTAGTCAGTACTGTCTTAGGTACTGAAAATAAATAGTAATATAGATATAAAGCAAAAATATGTGGGTTTGGGGTTTGTTTTGAAGTAAAGACAAGAGGCAAAAATTTCCTGCGTTGAAAAATAGTTAATGAATACTTTGCCATTGGGGATTTAAAAATGGGGAAAAAAGAACTGCAATTCCTTTTTTCATGCATGAGCTCCACCTTCTTATGGAAGGAAGAGAGCATAGGTAAGTAAAATGTGTAATATGTTAGATGATGATAAATGGAGAAAAAGAAAAATATAGAAAGGGATAGGGAACCTGGGTTCGTTCCCTGGGTTGGGAAGATATCCTGGAAGAGGGCATGACAACCCACTCCAGTATTCTTCCCTGGAGAATCCCCATGGACAGAGGAGCCTGGCGGGCTACAGTCCATGGGGTCACAAAGAGTAGGACACAACTGAGCTATTAAGCACAAGGAAAGATCACAGGCAAGTTATAATTTTAAATAAGAGTTGCCCGGGAAACTTGTATAAGTATCATTTGAGCAAAGACCCAAAGGAGGTGAGATATGCAGCTATGCAGATATGAGCTATGCAAAAATCCAGAGGCAAGAGCATGTCTGGTGTATTCGAGAAACTACATGGAAGCTGTCAAAGCTCTTGTGGCATAAGAAATGGAGAAAGAGTAGTCAGAGGTGCAATCCACAGGCTACGGAGAACTGCTTTCTCTTCTGCCTGATACATAGTTGTAAAAATGTTCACTTTTACCCTGAGACTAGAAAGTCTTGAGCAGAGAGGTGATATGATTGCTCTGGCTGCTGGATGGAGATTAGATTATCAAGAGGTGGGGAGGTCATGTAGAGAACTCTTGTAACAGCTTAGAGATGGACAGCTGGGGCCACGGTGGAAGTGGTGAGAAGTGTTCAGATTTCCAGTTTGAAAGTAGAACTGACAGAATTTTCTAAGTGGGTTTGATATGGTAAGCAAAATAGACAAACAGAGAAACCCTCGATTGAGATGAGAAAGATTATGGCAGGAAGAAATTTTTATGAGTGAAGACTGGGATTTTTACTTGGGATATGCAGATATATATATATATCCCTTAAAATCTGAGTAGGGTTGTTGAGTAGACCCCTGGATAATGAACCTGCGTTTCAGGGAAGAGGTCCAAGCTGGAGATTTAAATTTGGAAACTATGTACAAATTGTCTTATAAAGCTATGACCTGGATAAGACTACTAACAGAGTAAGTGTAAAAAGAGAAGTTTGAAGACAGGTCCCAGGATATTCCCATGTTCAGATTTGTAGGATTAGAAGGAACCAAGAAAGGAGACTGCAAAGGAATACCAGTGAGGTGATGTGAAAACCCATGAAGTGTAGTGCCATGGAAACCAAATTACAGAGCATTTTAAGGAAAGAATAGTGATCAACATTTCGAATGTGTTTAATGGGTCAATTAGGATGAGGCCTGAGAATTGGTCATTGGTTGTAGCAGGACCAAGGTCACTGGTGACCTTGAAGAGCAGTTTTTTGCTGTAGTGGGTAGCGTCAAAGGCCCATTAAAGATATCCAAGAGAAGAGGAATTGCTGGCTGCAAACATAAGTAAATGAATATCACCACTAAAAGAGGCTTCCCCGGTGGCTCAGATGGTAAAGAATCTGCCTGCAATGCAGGAGACCCAGGTTTGATCTCTGGGTCAGAAGATGCCCTGAAGGAGGAAATGACAACCCTCTCCAGTATTGTTGCCTGGAGAATTCCATGGACAGGCTACAGTCCATGGGGTCGCAGAGAGTCAGATTCGACTGAGTGACTAACACACACGTATAAGAAGTAGAAAAAATGGGGATGTTAGCTGGTGAGGGAGGTGGGGTCAAGGAGGGTTTTTATTTTATTTATTTATTTTTTATAACATGGGAGAAACTCCAGCATATTTATCATGCTGACAGGAATGTATAGGAGTGAGAGAAAACTTGATGCTGCAAGAGAGTCATTTGTGTTTTAATGCCCAGGAGAAACGGGATCTCATAGGGGACTCGGCCTCAGATCTCCTGCGGTGGCAGATGAGAAGGCAGAGTAAACGGGTCCACTTGGAGGTGGCAGGGTAGATGTGGTGGTTCTCATTTCTCCATGAAGTAGTGAAAGTCGTTAACTGAAAACAAAGATAGGGAGGAGATGCTGACTGATGGTGGAGAGAGGAGAGAAGGTGGGCAGCAATCCTCTAGGAGAATGAAAGACCAGATGGACTAGGGAAATGCGGTAGGAATGATGGCCAGCTCTAAGGACCCACTTGCCATCTGCAGTCATAAATTTAAAGTGCGATCAGTCCATGGTTGTTCGCCAGCCACTTAACACTGGTCATAGGTGCCTATGGGGAGAAGACGACGAGTTGTAATTAAACAGATGGTGTTTTTTTTCCAGGCAAGTTCAGTGAATCAAGTCAGAGGCAAAAGAATTGATGGTATATGAAAATGAGTATAATGATGAAGCATTCAGTCAAGTTGCCTGAAAAGGGAAAGGAAGGCACAAAGTCAGTGAAGAACATAGGGAAAGTTGTAGGACTGATGAATCGTAGATCCTGATGGAATCAAAAGATTGCTGGAGGAGTTGGGAACCTAGAGGAGCCTAGAGGAGGAGAGCTGAAAAGCTAATTTGATGCCAGAAAGGGGTCTTCAAATTAGGGAATTCGGTGATATTGTACTTATGGGCAGTGTCGGGTTCTCTGTATCACCATGGGAGTGAGTGGCTAAAGTAGTGGAAGACAGTCTCACTGAAGGAGAGAAGTTCAAGGCCAAGAGACTGGGAAAAAATAATCATCAGGAACTATGACAGGAGTGCAGTTAGAAAGGATGATAGTGAGCTACAGTCTTCAAGGAATGAGAGGTGGTTAAGGAAGAAACAGTAGACAGGTGCAGCAAAGAGAGTGTTGGTGTAATTTGATGACCTGAGACTCAAAGCCAGAGGTTTTCAAGAAGAGGGAGGGAGAATGGTCTAGAAGCAGCAGTGTAGACCAGAAGTTGCTCACCCTTTGTGGGTCCAATGTATGAGAGTGTGGGAAGATAAACAGCCACCATTTGAGAGAGCATTACTGGAGGCAGTGCTTAATAAACAATTTATTGATAAACATAAATTGATGTCAGACAAGGAAATGGCAACCCACTTCAGTATTCTTGCCTGGAGAAGCTCATGGACAGAGGAGCCTGGTGGGCTACAATCTATGGGGTAAAGAGTTGGACACAACTGTGTACACATGCACATAAATTTATGTACTACAAATTAGGTTGGGGAATCCCAGGAAATCACAAAATAAAGTCTATTTGTTTACATGGTGATCTAAGAAATTCTGGTTCCTAGGCATTTTGAGTTCTGAGGGAAATGGAGTATCATTGATTGTAGGAGATCACTGTTTACTAGAAGAAAATGTCCAGTGTTCATGGTGAGTGAGAGCTCTTCATTTCTGTGGTCAGTGAAAGTGGAAATCGCTCAGTCGTGTCTGTGGTAGGTGATGAGTAAATTAAATTGATTGGAAAAGAATGGATGCTAGAAATATTTTTGGTAATGGATCATTTGAGTGAGAGAGGCTCTTTAGCAGAGCCATCAGGTTTAGAATTTGCCATTTGAGGGCTTTTCTGGTGGTTCAGTGATAAAGAATCCTTTGCCAAGGCAGGAAGCATGACTTTGGTCCCTGATCTGTGAAGATCCTACGTGCCTTGAAGCAACTAAGCCCATGCATTACCACTATTGAGCATGAACTCCAGAGCCAGGGAACTGCAACTACCAAAGCTCGTGCTCCCTAGAGCTTGTGCTCCACAACAAGAGAAGTGACTGCAATGAATCAATCAATAAATTTTTTTTTTCTAATTTACCATTTGAAGGGCCTTTCTATAAAAGAAGCATTGTGATGATGCTGAGACAGATTTTTCCAGACCCTTTCTTGGAGATGCATAATTAGCACAGAAATTTCTTTGACAATATGAATTTAGTTCAGTTTTAGCTTTCTGTTGTACATTTCTAAAATGTGACATTTACTGTTTAGTGCTGATTTTTTAAAAAATCACTATTAACATAATTTAAGGGAGATAGTAGGGTTTTTTTTTTTTACATTTTCACTGTAAGTTTCTCTCATTCTAAATCTAGATTTTACTTTGCTGGCAATGGACTTTCCCAGCACAGCCCCATCAGATCTTCAGCCTCAGCCAGTTACATCAATGATACAACTCTTTGGTTGGGATGATATCATCTGGCCCCAAGTTGCAGCCAGATATTTAAGTCATTTCCTACAAAATAGGTAAGTTTTCTTATTTCAGGTGTACACATTAATATAAACCCACAATAGTTCTCCAGGAAGGTGAGCGTTTCCAAAATAAAAACTGATCTTTGCTATGTATACTTTCACTTGGACAATTTGTTGCTTTTCTGTGTATCCACATTTTGACTGTATTAATAGTAGGAAACTTTTCTTAAAACAGTGTTGCTGCTGCTTTGTCAAAATGGTTTTTATAGGACTGCCTTAACCTCATCCTGAAACGATCTTTCTACTCTCACCACTGTGAAAGAAATTACACAATTAATATTGCTAAATCTGTAAGACACTGTTTTATTTTTATAGTTTTAGTTTAATGGTAGAGTTCCTCTTCACACTAGGTTTTTAAAGATCTGACTTTTGTGCAGTGATGAACAAGAGACTTCATCACCTTGAACTTTGATTTCCATGTCTTTAAGTGTCTGCATTACATAAGAGATCTGAGGAACCCCAACAGAAAAAATATACAGTTGGTAATAGAAATGGTATAGAACAATCAGGGTGATTCAAATAAGAATATAAAGATAAGGGAAAATAAAATAAGTACACAAACCTAAGAGACCAATGTAGATCTGGTCGCAGCTGCCAGTCAGTGAAAATGAAGAGAGGTATTCTTCTCAAAAGGAAGTTCATTAAACATAGTCATTAATCATTTTCTCACTAGCTTTCAGTTACACAGTAAGGGAGTTCAACTTCAATTGGATTACTTTTAGGATCCCTTCCAGCTTAAGAATTCTTTCATGACAACAAACATTTGTTTATATTATTTGTTAAATACTTGTGCTGAAATTATCTCAAAGGATTTGTTTTTAAAATAATATTGGTATGTTAGCAGCAAGGAAGGACTAACTGAAATGAAGCAACTGAAGTGAAATGCAAAGATGTTAAGTAGCTTTGGGATGTTGTATAGGTAATAAACTATCTGAGTTCTGTTTTATATATTTTTTTATGAAAATGTCTATTCAGAGTATTTCAAAACAGTACTTTTAGAGTTATGATTTATGTATTTTTCAAGTGTCTAACTTTACCCAACATTTATAATTAGGTTAAGACTATCCCCATCCCCTTTTATAAAATGATTAGAAATCAGATTAAGCCAGACCTTTGACTTCGTAAAATCATATAAAAAAACTCTTGTTCAGATGTTATTTTGGAGTTCTTTAATGATGACTACTTGTGGGCGGGGGGAGCAGGAAAGGAAGGGATGGGGATTGGATTAGTTGGGAGACCCTCGTAGAAATGTATTTTATCTTTTTTCTTCTGTATATGGTCAGGACCGCTTCTCTGTTTTACTCTAAGGGCCACTTTTTTATTGTGCTTGCCACTTCCTTCAGTATTATCACACAAAGCTACTTAAACCCCTTCCTTGTTGTTCTAATTTTAACCATGTCTCTCCCTTGGCATAAGTCATATGTATGCCACCAGTGGAAAAAGGAAAATTTAAAAATAAAGGCATTATAAATGAAAGCAAGAATATTTGTCTAAAATATTTTGTGGTATTTAGTGTTTATTTTCAGCAGAGCATGTCTGCATTTGTGAGTTTGTAAAATAAGTGAGACCAAAAACTGGGGAGTATTAGAATGTTTTATTTCGGAATCTCTGTACTCAGGGAACACATTGTCAGGGTTTTGTTTTGGTTTCCGTTTTTAATATTAATCAACTTTTTTTTACAGCATGTTATGTGAAGCACTTTCTCATTCAGGCTGTGTATCTTTTCAAGCCCTAACTGTAAGATCATGGATCCGTTGCATTTTGCAAATGTATGTGAAAAACCTTCATGTGCCAGATGACTCATTCATTGATATAAATCCTGAACAGGCAGTTGGTAAGTACTACAAGTGTTTTGCTTTCTGGACTGCTAAGTGTGTTTAGAATTTCCTGCTTTGTTACATAAATTAATAGAAAATATTAAAAATATATATTTGTAAGTAGGTATTAATATGAACAGAAGTTTATTTCCATTTGCAGTCTGTTTCTTTTTTCTTGATATTTTCCCATTACTGTATATGACAAATTTCTCTCCTATAAAGATAAAAGAACTTATTTCCTTGGAAACTCAGAACAAAAATTTGCTCTCAGGTGACAAGCTATTTTTTTACCTTGAAGAAACTGATCAGGAAAAAAAGTGGAGATAGGAAGTAAATAACCAGATATCATGCTGTGAACACCGTATAAAGAAAATATCCAATTATGAATAATTTCCTCCTTTTCCTTGTAACTTTTTTTTTTTAATATTCCATACTGTTTTGGTTGTCTGGAGCGTATGCATTTTCCTTTTCCTAAAGCTATTGTTTATGGCCAGTTGTAAATCTTGGAAAGGCTGGACTGAAAACATGCTCCACATTTACTTTTATATTTTATTATATCAGTTGGCTTTACATTAATAACTTTTGGGACTAGGATGTTCACAAGTAAATATTTGTTTGTTTTTAAATAAAGCCTTCCTGTAGTGAGAGAAACTTACTTTTTAATAATGTAGAAACTTTAATTTTAAAACAAGTCATTGTCACAAATGAAGAATGCTACTTTCTCTGCTCTCCCGTGTGTGTGTGTGTGTGTGTGTGTGTGCATCTGCTCAGTTGTGTCTGATGCTTTGTGACCCTATGGACTATATATAGCCCACCTGGCTCCTCTGTCCATGGAATTCCGCAGGCAAGAATACTGGAATGGGTTGCTGTTTCCTACTCCAGTAATGCATGTATATATATATATAACATAAATTTATATAATAAACATATAAATATAATTTATTTTGACAGAAAAGGACTACATGGAACAGTTGACTGAACTGACAAGGTTGCTATTTAAGCTATCAGAAGTAAAGGATATTTTCTCAAAGTCTCAAGTTGAATATTTACCCATCCCAGAAGATCCTAAAAAAGCACTTGTTCGGTTCTTTGAGGTATTTTTTTATTCATTAATATAATTATCCAAATCAGTTACAATTATTTTTCAAAAAATCCTGAAGTGTTCATTATGTTTTTCTGTAAAATGAGTTAAACTGAATCATATTATTGGTTTCTGCTATTATAAAATTCTGGAGGAATAGAAATGTGAATCTAAGATATAGCATACAAGTCATTCTTGAGGACAGCAGAGGAATTACATTTAATGAAAAATAATAAGAGTAAAGAATACCACATAAAAACCTTACTCCAAATCTGATCAAAATCATAGGAGTATCTTTGCTAAAATTGCTGGATAACCATATTCTTCAGGTACTTAAATTTCCTTGTATATGGTCCATAATAGTTTCAACTTAATGTTTACCACCCTGGAACAAACTGTAAATTTTACAGTAAAATTTTAGTGTGTATTCAGCATAAGCACCAACTACTTCATATCCAATAACATGATTGGGGCTTTAAAATCTAATCCATTTGTTTTGTCTCTGTAATAAATAGCCCCATTCAACATTTTACTTTTAATTATTAATTTTGTAGGGATCCGTCTTACGTGATAGTCTTTGTTTTATAGCCTGAGGTTGTTAATGTGCTTGGATTAGTGTTTTTGTAAGCTATTCACAGTAAAACTTGTTTTATTTTCCCACAGTGGTTGATATTAACTGCAATGAAAATCATTACAACCGATAAGCTCTTTCCATAAATGTGAATTCTTCCATTGGTTTTTGTTAAGTTAAAATATAATTGTAAAACAGAGATGTTGTATTAATCTTAGAAATATTTCATAATGGTATAGTGAAAGTGAATATAAAAGTCGCTCAGTTGTGTCCGACTCTTTGCAACCCCATGGACTATACAGTCCATGGAATTCTCCAGGCCAGAATGCTGGAGTGGGTAGCCTTTCCCTTCTCCAGGGAATCTTCCCAACCCAGGGATCGAACCCAGATCTCCCACATTGCAGTCTTATTATTGGGAAGCCCAAGAATAATGGAGTAGGTAGCCTATCCCTTCTCCAGGGGATCTTCAGTATATGCAAATATAAAATACACATGTTTCTGGAGCCTTTTCTTTAGTTGTTGATTGAATCTCCATCTGTAATTAAACACCTTTGCCAGGGACCATCCTGGACCAGAAAAGAATGTAAAAGTCAAGCACCCCACCAATCATATTCAAAGGCTCTCCTAATTTAATCCTACCCAACTTAATTGCTCTTTCACCACTCACTAAATTACAGTTATTCACTAAATGCTAGATAGTATTAAGTGAAAATTTCTTAGGAACTTGAAGAACCAAAAGAACTAGTCCTTGATCTTAGTGAACTTTTACTTGTCTGAGAATACAAGACATGCCCAGAGATTAAAATAATAATATAAGGTAGTATATGATAAGTGCCAATTAGTTGACAGGTCAATCAGCAGGTTAAGAATTCAGAGCATCTTGATATAAGAAGTTTAGATTTTATTGTGAACAGGTTTTATAAATTTTTAAGTAGGTCTGATTTGATCAAATGACTTTAAGAAAATTGGTAACAACGAAGTACATTGAAGGCTCAGGAGCACTAATGGCCAGAAACTAGTGGGATTTAGGAGGAATTGAAGATTGAACTAGGGGATCTTTGAATGATTAGGAAATACTATGTTTAGAAGAGTGACCTTAAGAAGAGATTATGATTTAGGATGGGGCCAAAGTAGGTGAGAAGCCCTATTTTAAACCTATTGAGTTTGAAGTGGTGTCAGGGGGTGCTCAGGAACCTCTCCCCCACCACGTGCTTTGACTCACAGAACTCAACATATAGAGTGAAAGGTTTCAAAGTACAGTCAGCAAAGAAAAGAGGTACATGGGTAACATGTGGAGTAACCAAGCACAGCTTCCAAGAGTCCTCTTCTAGTGATGTTCCCCCTGGACATGCTTAATTCTTCCAGCAAGGACTTGTGAGAGCACCTGGGAAATTCTTTACTGGGGGAGCTCTTAAATAACTGAGCGCCCAGGGTTGTTTTTTTTTTTTTTAATGGGCGCTGGCCACCTAGGCCCTGTTTGTTCAGCATTTTTAAAAATCCAGATTCTTAGAAAGAAAGCAGATATCCAGCATAACTGTATTGGTTGCACAAACTGTTGAAGCACAGTGAGCCATTCTTATCAGAAAATGATGGGGGAAAAATCTAAGGTTCCAAGGGCCAACCTTGCATATAAGCCTTTTAAAGATAGTGACATTGGGACCTGCTGTGTTAATTCTTCTTAGCAGAGAAACGATAGCATGGCATGAAAGTAGGGATAGTCAAGGCACTGAAAAATACACATGTCATAATTTGGAGAGGTTAAGGCTAAACTTAGAGAAATACGGAAATCTAGGGCACTGGTTTTCTCAGAAGTCCTTTCATAGACTTCAAGGAGTCAGTAGTTTTCAGGGGTTCTGTGAGCTCAAAAGTATATTGGCGTTTTTACAAAGAACATAAAAGTTGTAGTAGAATTCAACACCATGGCCCAAGATTATACTAGTAATCATTATAAATTTTAAGCCCATGCAATCACACAGGGGGAGAAAAGCCAGTTCACTTAAGAATATCACTAATGAAACCATAAAGTTACTGATTTTAATAAATTTTGACACTTGAGTACATGCCCTTTTTGTATTCTGTGAATGACAGTGAGTGAGTGAGTGAAGTCGCTCAGTCGTGTCTGACTCTTTGCGACCCCATGGACTGTAGCCTACCAGGCTCCTCCATCCGTGGGATTCTCCAGGCAAGAGTACTGGAGTGGGTTGCCATTTCCTTCTCCAGGGATCTTCCCAACCCAGGGATCGAACCTGGGTCTCCCGCATTGGAGGCGGATGCTTTAACCTCTGAGCCACCTAAAGTACGTTTGCTGCACACCAAAGAAAGACTGTTTAAATAAGAAACACTTTCGTAATTGAGTTGCATGCTGAACGGACACTTTTATCATGAAAGAACAACTGACAAAATATGGTTATTCAGACCTGAGTATTTGGCAAATATTTTCTTAAAAATGAGCCTATCACTTCAAAGACCGCATTTTTGCTAATAATATAATTTAAGCTTTCAAGAAAATTAGAATTTTGGAGCACTTATATTTGCCACCAGAAACTTGAAAACTTCTTGATAGTTTAAGACTTTTGAATAGCATTGGTGTTAACAAATAGCAATTATTTGTTATATTAACAAATATGATTTTTAAAAAATATAGACAGTGAAATGTGTTGTCCAAATTGGGAACCAAAATTTTTCACATAACAGGTACAGACTTTTTAGAAAGCATTCATGGGTGGAAAACATGCATTCAAAGCACAGGATAGACCAATGACTTTTAGTGTAGCAGAATACAGAATATGCATTAAAGTGACTTTGGATGCCATATTACAACTCACGTTTAAGAAATACCACCTGTCAAGTTTCCATATCAAAAAGGAATCCCACAGTCATCTGAAAAATTTATTAAAATATTTTTTCTTCTTCCAACTACATGTACTTATGAGACTTATTTGTTTTTATCTAAAACAGATTGCAACAGATTGTATGCAGAAGTAGATATGAGAATAACTATCTTTTATTAAGCCAAACATTAAAGAGATATGCAGAAATGTAAAAAAAAAAAAGCCACTTTTTTAGTACTTTTTTTGTTTTGGAAAAGAAAGTTATTTTCACTAAAAATATATTACTTGTACTAACATGTTTATAATTAAAAAATAATTTAAAATTTTCTGTTGTAATTCCTAATATCATAAATTTCAATGGATATAGTTGAAATAATATAATAATAAGCCCTTTAAGATCCTCAATTTAAAGTGTATAACAGGAAACTGAGACAAAAAGTTTGAGAATTTCTGGTCCAGGTAAAGAAGTATAGAAAACCAAGGGCAGAGACCTAAATGGAAAAGGGGATTCGTTGAGTATATATCTTTGTTCTTATCTGTTCACTTCCTAATCACTCAAGTTCACTGTGTTTCTTATCTTTTCCTTCATTCTACATTTTATCATCAACATGGCTAACTTTAATATTACCATGGGTAACTTATCTTGAGTCCTCATTTCAAATCTTCTCCAATGGTCTCTCGGTGATCTTCACTTCTGCTGTCATCCATCCACTCCCATGACTAATCACTGAACCATGGCATCACTTGGTGCATCTGAAATTTCACTGACTGTCACCACTTTCCTTCCAACTCTTTGAGTGACTTCATCAGGACCTTCCTTTCCCTTTTTTTCAAGTGCAGCATCCTCTGATGGTCTCACTTTCTTCTCTATCTACCTTAACTAAACCTCTTGGAGGCCTCATTTCAACTACTCTTAACCAACACACTCAGAATCTCCCATCCCTGTCTTTTGGTTACAGCTCTAAACCTTTAACTTTGGATCAGTACAACCACCTGGTTTCTTTCCTTTGTCTTATCTTCTGAGAACTTCAGGATAAAAACCACATAACCATGTATACTGGTGCCATTCATGGTCCAGTTTGGGTGATTGAAATTGATTGTAAGTTCTCAGTACTGGCTTAGAAACATTACTACTGTCCTCAGACCTCACCCATCCCTATCCAGTTTTCTGTTGAATCTTTTTGTGACTTCTCAGCTCTTGCTTATTCTCACCTTGTCACAACTAGCCTCTCATGTATTTACCTTCTTCTTCTGACTTCATCATTATTCTTTTACTACCTCATCTCACACTTCTCTGCCTCCCCATTTTGCCATTTCTACTCTTTGTATCTTTTTTTTTACTCTGAAAAAGTTAAGCTGGCAACTATTGGCTTATAAAAAAAATTCTGAGGAAAAAATCGACCCATATCATAAAGCTGAACTTTATTTGTGGACATCTGACTTGTAAGAGTTTATTAACCTCACCAGTAGGTCTTTTTTGTAGAAATTTTAGTTTCAGAATTCCCAGTTATGTGCTAGAAATATGGTGAGCCATCCTGTTTGGAATGCCTAATAGGAAATTTGTTTATAAGCTTCTTGTGTATTAGTTCCATGTGTCTTTAATTAATACTTTGCTGACTCATAATTAATTGGTGAGCTGATTTTTTAAATTCTTCCTTTAGCCTTTATTTTAATCATAAAAGGCAAGATAATTCTTTCTTCTGGATTTTAATTGCTGTGAACATTTATTGGAAAGTTATGGATGAAGGCTTAAATGTAAGGAATATGTATGTGCATGTGTGTGTGTAGAAAGAAATTATCTGTATTTTTCAAAGTCTGTATTGTAGAAAACTCGGGAAGCTAAATCATGTTTTTTCTTATTTATAGGCTGTTGGTATAACTTATGGGAATCTGCAGACATTTTCTGATAAATCTGCCATGGTCACAAAGTCCTTAGAATACCTTGGTGAAATATTAAAATATATAAAACCTTATTTGGGAAAAAAAGTTTCCAGTGCAGGGCTGCAGCTGACTTATACGATGATGGGTATGTATTCCTGACTTTATTAAAACTTCCCTAGACTGAACCTATGGTATCATGATGGATAGGAATATACTGATACACTGGCCAAGTCACTACTCTCCACACAATCTTAAGAATAATCTGAAAGACAGTGATTTAGTTTAAAGTAATTCATGTTGACTTTCAAGTGTATCTATGTCTTGCCCTACCTCCTTTCAGAACTTTTCTTCTTATGCTTGGTTAATACTAAAATTAATTATGATCAATCCAAAAAACACACCAGCTCCAGCTTGCTACAAATATAGTCTGTTGTAAATCATTCACATTGTGAATGCCTGCATAATTAAAATTTACCTTTTTCCAACACTTATCTATGCTTTGTTAGAATTTAAAACTTCAAAAAACCATCACTTCTTTCTATTTTTTATGGTCTGCTCTGTATGAAGGAGGTCAGGAAAGGATTTATTATAGTGCTAAAAGATATTTATGCTTCAAATCTTGTTTCTCACAATATGTTTTCTCCTTTCAAAAAGAAAAGAAATCTTTTTCTGTGTCTGCGCTATAACAACAGAGGTCATCCTTCTTTAGGAAGTCAGTAATTTGAATATCTTTGTTCACTAAAACCTTGTTGCTAACCAAAAATAGGAACTGGATAAAGGGAAATGAGAAGGATTTCCTTAGAAGTTTTTATACAGAATTTAAGTTTATTTTTTTTCTCTGTGGCCAAAACCTTATATCTGTTCCCTTTGATCTTGTGAACATATGAATAAACCTGATTTGGGCTGTCTGAAACCTTTTATCTTTGTTGTGAAAGATAAAGGAGAATGTGAAAATGTGTAAATATGGATGATGTAGGATGTAGTGAAAGCAATAGTAGCAATTCAGTCATTTTAATTTTAGAGAAAAATATGTGAGAATTTATTATAAATTTAACTTAGTAAAATGTAGAATAACATGTATTTAAGCTTATAATTTATTAGTTGCTATTAGATTTTTGCCAAGCTAAATGTATGATTTTAGAAGGATGTCTTTATTTTACAAAATACATGATTGTCTTATCAAGAACTGCAAAATCATTTGGATTGGTGATATGTAGACCTGGGACATTCGCCTGATGAAGAATTCGGGGGGCCTTTGTTTTCTTACATGCTTGATTTTTCATTTAATGGCCAGTGGATATGGTATTCTTTCCCTTTGTCTAGCCCTCAGAGTCTGGGAATAGTGTTGCCCATTTAGTCAGCAGAAATTAGGAACAGACATCTTTTACAGGTATACAGGTTTAGAAGAAAACAAAGAGCAAATACAAATTGTTGAGAGTTGGAACCTGTTTTGGTGTGTTGCTGTTGGGATATCACATCATCTAGAGTGAAAGAAAATTAACCATTGGTTGGTTGTTTACCTGGCTGGTTCCTCCCTGGGGATAAATGCCTCTGCTGTTCAGTTGCACTGCTGCTAGTGGAGGCACTAACTCTTGACAGCATCACTCCAGATTAAGGCATCTGGGGTCTTAATTGTCTCCAGGTAATTTCTGAGAAGGCAGGATTGATCTCTCAGTAGTGTCTTCAACTTTCCTTCCCTTTATGTCCCCCCCCCAATTCTTTATATCTCTGGTTTTTCTGTTTCCATGACTTTCCTTTTGATCATGTTTCTCTCTTGGGATCATTCTTCCCCTTTGATCTTTCAAATTGAAATTCTACACATGACCCTTCACTGTCCAGCCCAGAAAGACCTGCTCTCCCTGACTCTGCTTCACCTGTCCTTCTCTTCTGACTTTTTTTTTTTTTGGTAGCTTTCCGTTTATTAAAATTATTTGTGTACTTGATATGCCTCCAGTAAAATTTAAACTTGCTAATGGTTAGTGGCCATATCTTATTATTCCCATCAGCATGTTGTATTCTGAACAAATAAGAACATTTACTGAGTGTATATCAGGCACTGATTTGGGAACTAATGATATAGTGGTTAAAGAGATTGTCCAGTGTAGAGGATGGCATATATTAAGTAAATATTTCTGAAACTTAATCTTAAACATAAATCTAGCTATTAGTATGTAGTGTGTTTTGTAGTGTTACTAAATGAGCAAAGTTGCTTTCTGTTAACTACATCTAAAAATATATAATGATCTCAATTGTCTTTTTTTTTAAGGCATAATATACACATAGAGTAGAAAATAAGTAAATACATAAGAACTCTTGTGGTGTGGCTTTCAATTGTGAGAATATATTCCCCACAGTTTTCCTATATTTTTAGCTTTATCAGTGAGTAAGTAATAGTTCTTGGTTGTGGTTTAGTCACTAAGTCGTGTCCGACTGTTGCGACCCCGTGGACTGTAGCCTACCAGGCTCCTCTGTCTGTGGGATTCTCTAGGCAAGAGTACTGGAGTGGGTTGCCATTTCCTTCTCCAGGGGGTCTTTCAGATCCAGGAATTGAACTCAGGTCTCCTGCATTGCAGGCAGATTCTTTACTGACTGAGCTACAAAGGAAACCAAAATGAAAGTGAAAGTCACTCAGTGCTCTCCGACTCCTTTCAACCCCCTTGCAATTCTCCAGGCCAGAATACTGGAGTGGGAATAGTTCTTAGCCAGGAAAAATACTTGGTTACTTATGAAGCTACTCTGAGTATTTAAACCTTTTCCAGGGTTTTTTACTTAAAAAATTTTTTCCTTTGCATTTTTAATTCCACACACCCTTGAATGTTGTTTCCTGAAATTTTCAATTAGGGGCTTGATAGCAGTAAAACAAATGTATCATCTCTACCTTCTATGAACTCATGAAATTTCAGGTCTTCGTCAGTGTTATAACCATTGCAGAAGATAAAATACAAGGGTAGGTGAGGCGTTTTCAGTTGGAAGGTCCTTGCTCTTTATAAGTCAATACCTGTGTGACACTTAAGAGTGATATGAATCATTTCAAATGGTGGTGGTGATGACAGTTCCTCTTACCAGTGTATTAATGTTGCTTAGAATGTGAGCTCTTCTTACATTGCTGTCATCCTCAGGATTTTCACCTACTGGAAAAATGAGCAGCAGGACAGCGTTATTTAAAATATTGCTAAGTGAGCATTGTGTTTCTTTTGATTGATTATTATATTTCCTTTTACAATAGAAGATTAATGTTGTTGTTTGTTCTTAGAAGTGATTATTGGTGGTGGTTTTTTTTTTTTTAAACTGTATATTCATCGATAAGCATATTTTTGTTTTCCTTCAGAGCTCGAATTTTAAACTTTGTGTTTTATGGAAATGATTTTAAATTTTATCTTCTTTTTTGCTTTCCTAAGATGAAATAAAATATAAAAGTTTATGCAGCAACTGTGCCACTGCTGTTTGGACAAGTGCTTAATTATCTCCTTTTAAATTAATAGCAGTTTTTTGATAGACTCCTACCATTAGGAAACCATAATACAGTTCATGTAGTAAAGAAGTCCATTTCTCTTCTTTCAGAATCAAAATGTAAATTCAGTGTTTATGTTAAATAGCTTGAAGTTATAAAAACTGAAGTTCCAAGAGGTTAAGTGTTTGCTTCAAGATGTTACAGCTAATCTTTTTTCCAACTTCAACAATTAAATTTAGTGATCCCTCTTGTGGCAAACTGGGTTCAGACAGCCTGTAAATGTAATTTAAAATATAAAGAAGTAAGACTGTCAGTAAAATTTAGAGTAGCATGAAGAAGCCCAGGGAAAAGTGAATATATACATAAAAGCATAATATATGGTCTTACAGTGTTCTTAAAGTTGGACTGCAGATTGACCTCTGAGTTTCCTAGCAGCCTGAGCAAAAAGAGAGAGAAAGAGAGAGATCTGGCTAATTGCAACATTCAGTCTATATAACTTCACATAATGTGTAACCACACGTTGTGTGTATGTATTAAATGCCAGTTGCTCAGGAAGTGTATGTTTTTCTTGGCCCAGAATTCTGAGACAGTTGCCTCTTTAGTGAAATACTTGGCATATGTCTTTTGACTGTTAATACATATTTCTTCCTATTGCCAACTTTAACTTGGTCCTCTGTGTTTTAAATATACTTTTTTTTTTTTAAACTGGAATGACAAAATTTTCTGGTTAGAAGATAACCATAATTTCTCTTACCACTCCTCTTTGTTAGGAATTCTAGTTAAATCATGGGCACTGATCTTTGCCACCTCTAAAGCCCAAAAATTACTATTCCGGATCATAGACTGTTTACTGCTGCCACATACAGTATTACAGCAAGAGAAGGAGCTGCCTGCACCTATGTTGACTGCAATTCAGAAGAGTCTTCCTTTGTATCTCCAGGTATAGTAAGTGTGACTGCTTAAAAGTAAAAGGAAAAAAAATTGACACTTGCCTTAAAGCAGTTTACTAATTGCAGATTTCAAAACCATACGTTGTATTCCTAATGTACATGTGTGATGATGTATTTCCACTGAACATGTTTAAAATTCTTTTGTGCTGAGCTCTGAAAACAAAGATGAAAGAGGCAAAACCTCCACTCTCAAGAAGCTTAAAGTTGAGCGAAGAGACTGACTAATGTAGACAATCCAGCATTTGCTCAGTATTTTCCTCAGAGGACTCTGCTCTCTGTCAGCCAGACTGGGCTGAAGAGATGCAAGAGAAGATAACTGTAGTAAAGAATATTAGGTGTTAAAGAGCAGAGTGGGTAGGAGTTGAAGGACTGTTCCTGTAAGAGGGAACAGCATGTGGAGAGCATAAGCTATAAGAAAACATGACTCATGGGGAAAGGCAAATAATTCTTCTGTGGCTGGAGGCTTATACAGGAGGAGCCACATAGTGAAGAGTTTTGTGTACTATTAAGAAGTTTGGACTTGCCCTTGTACAAGGGGAATGTTGTTGGATTGTGGGCAGAGAAGTGGGAGAGACATACCATATTTACATTTTAGAAAGGTGATTCTAGTGACCACCTTTAAGCTGGTGAGGAGGTTAGAGTGGAGATTTGGAAAGCAGGGGGTAGTTCATTATCTGAAGGTATGGAACTAAGGCAGTGGGTACAGATCACACAGCAGATTTTAGAAACATTTCGTATCACCAGTCACAGAGTTGCTGAGTATGAGTGTTGTAGAGCAGCAGAAAGAAATAGAATACTTCTTAGATTCCATGGTGGCTGCTTATATCAATAGTTGTGTGGAGTCCTTGCCCCAGTGTGGCCCTCTGATACCAAAACAGTTCACATAATAAGAATTCTTACAAACTTCCTAAGTTAAAAAATGGGTTGAATTATCCATTTGGCACTTGGAGCTATGTCTTTAACTTCTTAAAGGTATAAGCTCTTCTCATCAGAAAATTTTTTAAAGTATTCATTTATTATTTTATCTTGTGATGTAATATGCTTTTCCTCAAACAGAGCATGAAAGAAATGGGTGGGGGAGTCCACTGTTTTGTTTTTTTAATTGTTGTTTAAGTGCTTATGTTTTAACAGCTTTGTACTGGTTTTCATTAGAAATAAACTTTCAAAATTTCTTACTGGACAAATACCATTTACAGTTAAAATAGAGACATGACCGTCATTTCTGATTATTTCTCTGGAAAACCACATTGTGAAATCACCAAGGTACCAAATTGTAACTGAACTTTTTAGAGCATAATTTGTTACTCTGTTGGTGATTATTTAGTAAAATGAAATATTTAGTAATAGTAGCAGAAAAAGATTTTTTTCTTAGGGTGTTGCTTTGTTTGTAAGTATCAAACACTGCAGTCCATGTGAAAGTATCTCATTAACTCTGTACAAATACAAGAGTTTAAATCAACAGACATATAATAAGACATTGTGAGTTCTGTTTGACCATGAATTCATCAAACTCTTCTCTAAACCTCAATTTCTCCAGCTGTAAAATCAGAGATATAGCACTATGTCTGTGAGGATGTATTTTGAGAAATTTAAATGAAATAATGAATACAAAACATGTGGCACAGTGCTGACATATAAAAAAACCTCAAAACCAATTGTCATTATTCTGAGTCTTCTGCATTTCTCTCCTTTTGTTATTTTTATTTAAAAAATATACTATGTTTCTTAGCATTGAAAATTTTAGCATAAATTTTATAGTCTTATTCAGATAAAATGACCAGTACCATAAGTTTTAAAATAAACCTAACAAGGGTGGGATGATTTGGGAGAATGGCATTGAAACATTTGTATTATCATATGTGAAACAGATCACCAGTGCAGGTTTGATGCATGAGACAGGGTGCTCAGGGCTGGTACACTGGGAGGACCCAGGGGGATGATATGGGGAGGGAGGTGGGAGGGGGGTTCAGGATGGGGAACACATACACCCGGGGTGGATTCGTGTCAGTGTATGGCAAAACCAAAGTAATTAGCCTCCAATTAAAATTAAATAAATGTATATTTATAAAATAGACCTAATGTGTATTTTATAACATTGTAATTACATATATATTTCATTGATGAGTGTAATGGTGAAGTTTTCTGAAGATGAGACCCAGAAGGGAGCTTCATCTGTCTTCTTGTTTTTCTCCCCTGCTTCCTCTGGGTGTGCCCCAAACACGTGTGTTCGGTTAGGTACCATTACATACGTTAACCAAACTCAGCTGCTCCCTGAGCTTCATACAAACATTACCTGTTGATTATGGAAGGTGTTCTTGTTGACTCTGTTAAGTTACACATTCTGATATATAAATGTCAATGCTGGGGGCAAAATTAATAACTTCCTAATTTTTTTTTAAACTTTATCTTTTGGTATTTCTCTTTTTTTTTTCTCCTGTAGGGCATGTGTATTGTGTGTTGTCAGTCTCAAAATCCAAATGCCTATCTGAATCAGTTGCTGGGGAATGTTATTGAGCAGTATATCGGGCGATTTCTTCCAGCCTCAGCTCATGTCTTAGGTCTTGGACAACATCCTGTTTTGTTGGCATTGAAAAACTCAGCCAGTGTTCCACAGATGTCATTGCTAAAGAAATGCATTGTCCATGTCATAAGGTACATCTAAATATAAAGAATAAGTGGTATTTACAATGTATTATTCTCTATTAAAAACAGAATAGTTCTTATTTTCTCTATTAAATAATAAATTTCTCTAATAATTTTCTGTATTAAAAAATAACAAAAGTATTGGCAACCTGTAGGATTCTGAGTTTAGAAACTTTTTTCCTTAGAAGTATCTTAGAATTTATCAGAATGACTTGGCAGCCTAAGACAGAGCTCTTTAAATTGTTTTCTCTGAATTGCTTGTTTTCTCTATAGTGCTGTTATTTTTCTTATATATGTCCTGCTGCTGCTGTTTAGTCACTAAGTTGTGTCCAAATCTTTTGTGACCCCGTGGACTATAACCCACCAGGCTCTTCTGTCCATCTGGGAAGCCTATATATGTCATTCATATATATATATATATATATAAATATTTTTTATCAGTTAAACTGATTGTATTTTGTACTGTACAAAATGAAGTAATTATAAGAGAGAGTTAAGTGAAAAGAAGAATGCTAATATGAAAAAGGAAGCAATATGAAGTCCTGTTTCTTTTAGTCTTCTCTGTCTTAATAACGGTTTTATTATTAGGCAAATGAACCAATGAAACTTCTTAGGTTTTCTACTAAACTCCACATCTTCTAACTGCAACATTAGAAACCACATTTTTTTTTTTTTTGGTCTTCATGAAGTATTTAGCTTCATATGAAATTAGTTTTAAACTTTTAAGATGCTATGGTGATATATATTATTCTTAGTGTTTTTTTTTTCCTGTGTTTAATCGTCTGATAGCTGTAATATCCTAGTAGTATCTGTTACCTCACATTACAGAATTGTATATCTGAGATCTATTCTCCCTCTGACTTTCTCTGTGTGTTCCTAGTGTTCTGTTACTTAAGTTTGAAAGCTTCATATTCTTTGTTTCCTCTCCCTTTTCAGCCTTTGGCAAATGATCATCTCCTTCCCTTTTCACATCCCTTTTTTATCACATTATACCTACACTATTGCCAGAGTCTCATAACTAATTTCACTATCTCTAGTCTTTTCTTCCCGTTCCGTTCCATCGCTCAGTCATGTCTGACTCTTTGCGACCCCGTGGACTATAGCCTACCAGGCTCCTCCATCCATGGGATTCTCCAGGCAAGAATACTGGAGTGGGTTACCGTTTCCTTCTCCAGGGATCTTCCCGACCCAGGGATCGAACCCGGGTCTCCCGCATTGGAGGCTGACGCTTTAACCTCTGAGCCACCAGGGAAGCCCAAATTTAGAGAAACTGTTTTAGACAGACATTTTTAATCTTAATAGAGTTTATCTAAAAGCTCTTGTCTCATTTACATTTCTTAGAAGTTTTTGTGTCTTTTTTTTTTCACTCAAGGTAATTTCTTTGTCGACAAACTTGTAACAGATGTATTTAATTTATATTGAACCTAGGTACAATGAAAATATTCTACTTAATGTTAATTACTCTAAGACATGTCTATATTAGATAGATCAACAAACATTAATATCAGGTATTTAATACTGAATATTTTCCACTTTACTTGAACCTGGAATTTATTAATTTAGAATTATCTGATTTGTAAGCGCTTACCCTTTAAGCCAATTAAATAGAGCTCATTTACAAATTAACTTCAAAAATATTTCTTCCCAGTCTCACCTAAACAATTCCCCCTGATTACTTTTCCTAAAATGTTTTTCCAGTGTGACACTTCCTTGCCCTCAAACTTTCTTTGTTTGCTGTCCGTTTTCTGTCACTTAACTTTCCCATGTATATTTCATCATATACAAACCCTAATGATATTGGTTTAATTATCACCCTTCCAAAATACTTGACATTTCCCTATATCACAGCTTTCGTTCAGCCCATTTTCTCCGTTGAAATGCTAATCTACTGGGCTAAATGCTCCTAGGCTTTATGAGACCTACACCTAATATCTCAGTGTACCGTGATGCTTCTTTCTTTCTTCTGGAGCCATGTGCTCTGTATAATTCAGTTCTCAGAATCATGATAGGTTTGCCTAACTTGTATGTGAATTTTCAAGCAAGATTATAGTACTCTACCACTGTGTTTGACACATTGCATAGGTAATTTTAGTAAGCCAAATGGCAAGTGCTGAGATGAAATCAAATCCTTAAGACCTTAAAGCTGTTAAAGCCCAGTGTTTAGGACCGTGGCTACTTTCCTTGACTTTCCTCTTTACTTTCTATACAGTGGAAATGTTTTTCTTACTGTTTCTAGTTGAAGACCGAAACAAGTAGCAATTCCTTTTCCTTTTTTTCTTTTAACACTCAGGAAAGACATAGAGATTGTCTCCTATACTTCCTCTATTCCAAGCTTCTCTACTTCTATAATTCCCTAGCTTAGGACTCCTTCTACTGAATTCCCAAGAATTCTGGGATTATCTTGCAAAGCACCTATCACACTATAATTGTTCTTTTCTTCCTTATCTAACTTTTCCACTGGACAGTGAACCATTGCTTTCAGAGACCATATTTTGCTGTCTTGTTCTTAGACTTCTACCAAGCACACCACATACTCAATGAATGTTTGTTCTAGGCATTAGAAATTCAGCATTAAACAAAACACATAAAACAATTGACCTCAAAGAATGAATGAATTTTCTAATATGTAATATTGTTGAAAGTCATTGTATGGAGTAGAAATGATGAAGGCATAGTTCCACCCTTAAGGAATTTATAATATTTAGTGATTTCTATGCCTCATTTTGCAAATTATATCTCTTCACAAAGTATATGTCGATGTCTGGTTTAGATTTAGCTATATTTGACACTTTTTCATATTGTCTAGACTTTTTAGAAACTGCAGTTTCCACTTTGCATTTATTCACGTAAAAAAGTACACTGAACACCTGTTATGAGTTGAGAGCTGTTCTAAGAGGTAGAGATACAAAGATGAGGCAGATGAGTTATCTTTATGACTACTAAGTTCAAATGATAAAAGTTGTCCTGCTTTAAAAGAAGATATTAAATCCTAAATTACCTCTCTAATTCTTTTACTTCATAAGGGAAGGAAGGATACAGGTTGGAATGGAAAGATAATTTCTAGTATAGTTCTCTTATTTGGAAAAATAAGACTCCCTTTCAAATCCATAGATAAATAAATATGAGGCGAGAATCTTTATGCAAATTCAAATTAAGAAAATGTATCATTGAGCTCATAGGGGAGATCAAGCTTACATTAGAAAGGAAAAAAATTAACAGATTTATTAGATTTTGATTGTTTATTTTAAGGCCAGGTTGCTTCATATTTAGTTTGTATCTGTATTCTGCTTTGGCCTTTATAGCATGCCACTAGGATGTGCAGTCATTGCTTCAAAAATCTTAGGTTTGAAGAGACTATGGTAAAATATACATAGTTTTAAAAAATTGTGCTTTATGGATTTCAGAGATAAAATAGTCCATCATCTTTCAAGTGTATGACATTTGATTCTGCTCTATTGAAACTTTAAAGAGAAGGAAGAACAAAATTGTGCTTCTTTTCAGGAAGTCCTACTTTGAGTTTAAAGGATCCTTGCTCCCTCCTCGCTTGGCATCCATTCTGGCCTTCATCCTCCAACTTGTTAAGGAAACTAACACCGATGTTTCTGAGATTGAACTACTCCTCCCTGGAGTATTAAAATGCTTGCTGCTGGTCAGTGAACCTCAAGGTTAGTTCATGTAAGAGTTTGTATTTGTTATACTTTTATGTTCACAAATTAAGAAAGTATTCAGTTCTATCAGTTAAATTGACAGTTATGAAAATATATGGTTATTTCACATCAACTTAATTTTTATCATGTTTAAAGAATGAACTCCAGCTAATAGCTGAGGTTGGGTGTGATAAAATGGTTAAAAACTAACATGATTCAGTCTCAGTTCAGTTCAGTTCAGTCGCTCAGTCGTGTCCGACTCTCCGCAACCCCATGAATCACAGCACGCCAGGCCTCCCTGTCCATCACCAACTCCCGGAGTTCACTCAAACTCATGTCCACAGAGTCGGTGATGCCATCCAGCCATCTCATTCTCTGTCGTCCCCTTCTCCTCCCGCCCCCAACCTTTCCTAGCATCAGTCTAGTCTTTTTTTTTCCCCCTCCCAAATAGTTGATTTATGTTTATTTAATTTTTGTTCAACTTGTCTCTGATACTGAATGCAACTTGCTAAATATCAAGTGGTGAGGGGGCAGCCTACTTTCTCCTATCCTGGATTCTGCTATAATATGTAAGCTGATCTCTGGGCAAACCTGTAAATACATGTTGATCCTTTTGTTTTCAGTCTCATCAGCCTTACTGTCTGTGATCACTTAAAAATATTATTTATTTAGTCCCTGCTGTGAGTAGCAGGCCTTAACAAGCTTATTGGGAATATGCAGAATAGTGGCTGTAGTTCTATCCTGAAGGGATTTTTAGTGTAAATAGATGTTTTTTGTATTTATCATTATAATGTGATCGTTTGGGGCAGGCTTCTTAAATGCTTCTACTTAAGTACTTCTAACTACTGTGATAAGTGAGTATGGTATCTATCCTATCCTAAAGAATACGAGGGCGGGATGCAGAGTGGCAGCTAAAAGCTCAGACAGCTCTTTGAAATGTTCTGTTTTATCTCAAAAATTTATGCATGTTTTGTTTTAATCCATGTTATTTTAATATTTAAAAATGGTCCTCTCTGCTTCCAAGCTTGGTTTTGTGAAAGATGTTGTATTATGTTAATGTAAAATACCCTTACTTGATAGTAACACCTCTTCAGTAAAGAATATCTAGAGATAGATCCCAGACTGTTCTTTAGAAATTTTACCTTCTTTGAAAACGTTTGCATGCTTTTAATTTCAGTGAAAGTCTGTTGTACTATACAGTACAAAATTTGAGACAGAGCAGATAGTATAGCATTTTAGCTAGCCTGTTGTTTCAGTGAGTGTATTTTATCATGAAAGAGGTCAGGTTTGGGGAGGGGCTTTTGATGCTCATCTGTAGCTAATGGTGTGTTGCATGTTCCAAATAACAGGTATATAGAGTGAATGTTCTATCTCCACATTGTCCTACAAGCTGAAGGAGCAATGTTTAAGCACAAATTTGTGTGATTGGCTCAGAAAAGATTCTCTGACTCTCCTTGTAGTCTCAGTGTTTTAGAAGGACAGTTTGTAAAACTGTAGAAAGTTAGTGTTATGCCCAAGGATATTTCAGTGTCTATGCAAAATACCTGTACACAAGAGCTTGAGTTCACTTCCAGCATGGTGACATGAAGAGCTCTGCAGCCTTGATCCCAAGAAAAACTGGTGAAAATTATTTAAAAGAAAGCATTTAAATTCTCTGGAAATGGTCCTAAAAGGGTTCACAACAAATGGAGAAATTGTATTTAAGAAAATCTACTGGAGCTTGGTAGAAACAGCAAGTCTTTGACATTTGAACCAAGACTACTACCTTCTCTCTTCCTATCTCAGAGGCATGGCAAATCTGGTAAATTAAAGAATGAGGGTTCCCTCTCCCTGTAGCTTCCAGGAGGAGGGCTGTCTTCCTAAGAGAGGCAGAGTATCAGTGTTTCTCATCCTGCCTCCTAGCCACCTGATGTTAAGCTTATATTCTAGGGGAGTGTGGGTGAGAAGTGAGGCTTTCATTCTTCCACTCAGCTCCCACTTGTGAGATGGGAGCACTGTACTGAGTATGGTATCAATGAGAATACTGGAGTGTTGATTGTCCTTGGTGCAGCTTAGAGGTAGAGAATTCATACCAAGTGGATCTGTAGGTAATACTCCTCCTTCCACAAGCATGCAGCACCTAACGTGTATGTCAGTCAGAAAATAGAGGGCACCATGATCTCTGTCCCCAGCAACAGAACTTCATCTCTGAATTTTGCCTGAGAGTGGGTGGGGGAAGGAGAAACCCATAGGACAGATAACTCTGAATTTCTCCCAAAGGAACAAACTTCATTTGCAACAAAATGTGAAAAAGTTCAAGCCTGAGGGTGCTGTCAAAAGCAGTGGAGTTTGTGGTTAAAAGGCAATAGGTAGGAGAATGATAGATTTATTGGAGGTGTAAGCGAATTGTAGGTCAACTTGTTTAGTGAGAGAATTGGCTGCAAAGAACACTGGGGTGAGAACAAATATCAACACTAATCTCAGAAATCCCCCCTTTAAAAAAGCCTGGATTTGATAAGATCATACACTTTCATTTACAGAGAGAAAATCAGTCAACAGATCCTGCCAGTATGAGTAATCAGATATAGGATTTCATAAACAAAGACTTCAGAGTAGCCATTATAAAAATGTTCATAAAGCTCAAGGAAATCATGGTTAATAAAGTAGAGGAAGATGTGATGACAATGTCACTTCAGAGAATATCAGTAGAGAAATAGAAATTATTAAAACAGAAAATAACCAATGGGAATTCTGAAGTTTAAAAGCTAAACCAAAAATCTTAAATTTAATTTGACTTGATAGACAAAAGAATTAGCAAACTTGAAGATAGATTGTTAGGTGTTATGCATTCGAAAAAACAAAAAAAAAAATGAAAAAAATGAATAGAGCTTTAGAGAAGGACATCATCAAGCACACCATCCTACATAGAATATCAGGAGAGGACAGAAAGGAGCAGAAAAAATATTGAAGAAATAATGGCTGAAAATTTTGAAAATTTATTGACTAATACCAGTCTATACATTCAGGAAGCTCACCTAATTCCAAATGGAATAAAATTAAAGAGATCCACAGACAGATGCAACTTAGTGGGGGGAAAAAGTTTAAAGTCAAAGGCAAGGAGAAAATTTTCAAAGCAGCAAGAGGAAAAACAACTCTACTTTCAAAGGAACCCTGGGAAGATTAACAGCTGACTTATCAGCAAAATCAATGGAAACTAGAAGGCAGTGGGATAACACTGAGTGATCAAAGAAAGCAGTCAACCAAGAATCCTATAGTGAGCAAAGCTGCCCTTTCAAAAATGAAAGTAAACTCAAGATATTTGCAGATAAAAAATGAGAGAATTTGTTGTTAGCAGACCTGCCTTATAAAAAATTACTAAAGGAAGTTCTTCAGAATGAAAGTTAAAGTGAGCTCAGATAGTAACTTGAATCCTTATGAGTAAAACAAAGAACAGCAAAGGTAATTATGTACATTTGACCCTTGAACAGCATGGGTTTGAACTGCACAGGTCCACTCATTTGCAGCATTTCTTTTCAATAAATCCATACTATATTACTACACAAACTATGGTTAGTTGAATTTATAGATGCGGAAACCTGACTGAACCCTTTCTGACTTTACATTCAGAAAGCAGACTATAAAGTTAAACATAGATTTTCAACTGCATGGGGGATCAGCACTCTAAACCTTCATGTTGTTCAAGTGTTAGTTGCTCAGTTGTGTCCAACTCTTGCAATGCCATGGACTGTAGCCCACCAGGCTCCTCTGTCCACGTAATTCTCCAGACAAGAATACTGGAGTGGGTTGTCATTTCCTTTTCCAGGGGATCTTCCTGACCCAGGGATCGAATACAGGTCTCCTACATTGCAGGCAGATTCTTTACCATCTGAGCTATCAGGGAAGCCCCATGTTGTTCTAGGGTCAATTGTAGTTGAAAGGCAGCATAAATGCATATTTTCACCTTTTTTCTTTCAACTGCTTTTAAAAGTAAATGTATGAAATAATATGTATATAATTGTCCTATAATGTATAGAAATTTAATATATTTACCAAAACAGTATAAAGGAGATGGTGGGAACAAAGCAGTATTAGACTAAGGAAGTGACTTCAGATGATAACTTAAATAGGAACAAATGATGAGAACAATAAATTTAACAAAACCCAAAATATATATGTGTTCTCCTTTCTTAGCTTCTTAGAAAACATAGGAATTTTATAAGGTAGAAATTATAATAATTTATCACTGAGTTTTAAAATTTGTAGATGTAACATGTATAACAGTAATTCCATGAAAGAGGGGAAAGTGACTAGAGCTGTGTAGGAACGATGTTTCTATATTTTGCTGGAATTAAGTTCGTGTAAATCTGAAGCTCTGAAGAGTTAAGATATACATGATAAACCCAGAGCAACCACTAAGGAAATGATTCAAAACTAATGGACAATCATTAAAATAACTAATATGTTACATTTGAAAATATTCACTTAATTCAAAAAGAAGAGAGATTAGATGGACAAAAACATAAGCTATTTAGAAAGCAAAAGGTAAAATGGCTGATGTATAGCCAGCTGTATCTATAGTAATATTAATTGTGAAAAAGTTGAACAATCCAATCAAAAGACAGAGATTTTTTTTAAAAGCTCTATCTTTATATGCAGGAAACACTTTTGATTCAAAGATTGGAAATTAAAGGATGGAAAAGGATGCATCATGCAAATTGTAACTGCAGCAAGCTGGAGTAGCTCGACTAACATCAGAAAAGACATCAGGCAAAAAAAAATATTACTAGAAATAAAGAAGAAACATTTTATAATGATTAAAGGGTGAATCTGGAAGATTTAACCATTATAAATATATGTGTATCAGGAAAAGGAGTACGTCAGGGTTGTATATTGTCACCCTGCTTATTTAACTTATATGCAGAGTACATCATGAGGAACGCTGGGCTGGAAGAAGCACAAGCTGGAATCAAGATTGCTGGGAGAAATATCAATAACCTCAGATATGCAGATGACACCACCCTTATGGCAGAAAGTGAAGAGGAACTAAGAAGCCTCTTGATGAAAGTGAAACAGGAGAGTGAAAAGGTTGGCTTGAAGCTCAACATTCAGAAAACAAAGATCATGGCATCCGGTCCCATCATTTCATGGGAAATAGATGGGAAAACAGTGGAAACAGTGTCAGACTTTATTTTGGGGGGCTCCAAAATCACTGCAGATGCTGATTGCAGCCATGAAATTAAAAGACGCTTGCTCCTTGGAAGGAAAGTTATGACCAACCTAGATAGCATATTGAAAAGCAGAGACATTACTTTGCCAACAAAGGTCTGTCTAGTCAAGGCTATGGTTTTTCCCGTGGTCATGTATGGATGTGAGAGTTGGACTGTGAAAACGGCTGATCGCCGAAGAATTGATGCTTTTGAACTGTGGTGCTGGAAAAGACTCTTGAGAGTCTCTTGTACTGCAAGGAGATCCAACCAGTCCATTCTAAAGGAGATCAATCCTGGGTATTCATTGGAAGGACTGATGCTAAAGCTGAAACTCCAATACTTTGGCCACCTCATGCGACGAGTTGACTCACTGGAAAAGACTCTGATGCTGGAGGGGGTTGGGGGCAGGAGGAGGCGGGGACGACAAAGAATGAGATAGCTGGATGACATCATTGACTCGACAGACATGAGTTTGAGTGAACTCCGGGAGTTGGTGATGGACAGGGAGGCCTGGTGTGCTGTGATTCATGGGGTCGCAAAGAGTTGGACACGACTGAGCGACTGAACTGAACTGAATAATAGCAAAATACAAGAAGAAAAAACTAAAAGAAGGGGAAAATAATTCACAGTAATAGTTGGAGAAACTTTGGTTTCTGCTATAATAATAAAGAGCTTGGAAGTCATCACTCACCCTCACAATAAGAAAAACTTGGACAGCCTGGAAAACAATTCTTCTTAGGTGCATCAGAGAATTGAGGTCATAGGGCAAATCACTGCCCTCAAAACTGAGCATACAACAATTTGTCAAATTCAGCTTAAATATTCCTACCAATACCAGCTACATCAGAAGGCTTCTGCTCCTGACTAGCTGTGATTCTGTGTATCCACCATTTTGTTTAGTTTTAACTTATCTAATAGGTAATTTTTTAAAGAGGTAAAGGATGTACTAAGAGAGGAGAGAAAATGTAATCATAGAAAGTTCTCAATTAAAACCTTCAGAAAAGGCAGGAAAAGAGGGAAAGATTAAAAAAAAAAAGAAGGTCCAGAGCAAAGACTAGAAAAACTATGTATAGTGTAGATATTAATTCAACTATTTCAGTAATCATTGATGTCAGTAGTCTAAATAAACCAATTAAGAGACTGACAGTGGATAAAAAGGCTTAACTGTATGTCAGCTACAAGGAATCCACTTTAAACGTAAAGACACAATTAGATTAAAAGGAATGGAGAAATATATACAGTGCTAAAAATTCAAAACACAGGTGTAGCTATATTTCACACAAAGCAGACTTCAGGACAAGAAGAACCATCAGACGTAAAGATGGGTATCACATAAAAATGATCTGGAATAGAGAAGAGAACTGCTTTAATCAGATAAAGGACAATTTTGAAAATCCTACAGCTGATATCACATTTAAGATGCTTTCTCCCTAAGGTTAGGAACAAAACCAAAGTGTCCACTCTTGCCACTTCCTTTCAACATTGTACTAGAAGTTCTAGTCAGTGGAAGAAACGGGAATAAAAGGCATCTAGGTTGAAAAGGAAGAAGTAAAATTATCCATGTCTGCACATGATATCATTTTGTTGTTCAGCCGCTCAGTAGTGTTTGACTCTTTGTGACTCCATGCACTGCAGGGTGCCAGCCATCCCTGTCCTTCACCATCTCCCGGAGCTGGCTCAAACTCATATCTGCTGAGTCAGTGATGCCATCCAGTCATCTTATCCTCTGTCATCCCTTTCTGCTCCTGACTTCAATCTTTTCTAGCATCAGGGTCTTTTCCAGTGAGTTGGCTCTTCTCATCAGGTGGCCAAAGTATTGCAGCTTCAGCATCAGTCCTTCCAGTGAAAATTCAAGACAGATTTCCTTTAGGATTGACTGTTGGATTGACTGTCCCTTGCTGTCCAAGCGACTCTCAAGAGTCTTCACCAGCAGCACAGTTCGAAAACATCAATTCTTTGGCTCTTAGCCTTCTTTATGGTCCAACTCTCACATCCATACATGACTACTGGAAAAACTATAACTTTGACTATACTATATGGATATATATGAGAACGAAATGGCAACCCACTCCAGTGTTCTTGCCTGGAGAATCCCAGGGAAGGGGGAGCCTGGTGGGCTTCCGTCTATGGGGTCACACAGAGTCGGACATGACTGAAGTGACTTAGCATTAGCAGTAGCATATATATATATAATCCTAAGGACCCACTGAAAACTATTCAGTTCAGTTCAGTTCAGTCGCTCAGTCGTGTCCGACTCTCCGCGACCCCATGAATCACAGCACGCCAGGCCTCCCTGTCCATCACCAACTCCCGGAGTTCACTCAAACTCATGTCCACAGAATCGGTGATGCCATCCAGCCATCTCATTCTCCGTCGTCCCCTTCTCCTCCCGCCCCCAACCTTTCCCAGCATCAGAGTCTTTTCCAGTGAGTCAACTCGTCTCATGAGGTGGCCAAAGTATTGCAGTTTCAGCTTTAGCATCAGTCCCTCCAATGAACATCCAGGATTGATCTCCTTTAGAATGGACTGGTTGGATCTCCTTGCAGTATAAGGGACTCTCAAGAGTCTTCTCCAACACCACAGTTCAAAAGCATCGATTCTTCGGCGATCAGCTTTCTTCACAGTCCAACTCTCACATCCATACATGACCACGGGAAAAACCATTGCCTTGACTAGACGGACCTTGGTCAGCAAAGTAATGTCTCTGCTTTTTAATATACTATCAAGGTTGGTCATAACTTTCCTTCCAAGGAGCAAGCGTCTTTTAATTTCATGGCTGCAATCAGCATCTGCAGTGATTTTGGAGCCCAAAAAAACAAAGTCTGACACTGTTTCCACTGTTTTTCCATCTATTTCCCATGAAGTGATGGGACCAGATGCCATGATCTTTGTTTTCTGAATGTTGAGCTTCAAGCCAACCTTTTCACTCTCCTCTTTCACTTTCATCAAGAGGCTTTTGAGTTCCTCTTCACTTTCTGCCATAAGGGTAGTGTCATCTGCATATCTGAGGTTATTGATATTTCTCCCAGCAATCTTGATTCCAGCTTGTGCTTCTTCCAGCCCAGCGTTCCTCATGATGTACTCTGCATATAAGTTAAATAAGCAAGGTGACAATATACAACCTTGACGTACACCTTTTCCTATTTGGAACCAGTCTGTTGTTCCATGACTGGTTCTAACTGTTGCTTCCTGACCTGCATTAGAACTAATAAATAAGTTCAGCAAGGTTCCCTCCCAGAATTCAGCAGGCTTCTTTGTAGCAAAATTGACAGACTGATTCTACAGTTTGTGTAATCCTGCAAGGGACCTAGAATAGCCAAAAAAATCTTAAAGAAGAACAAAGTTGGCAGATAACACTTTTCAATCTGAAAACTTAGTACAAAGCAACAGTAATCAAAACTGTGTGGTGCTGGCATGAAGATAGACATATAGATCAGTGAGATAGAATTGAAAGTCCAGAAATAAACCTATACATCTGTGGTCAGCTGACTTTTTCTTTTCTTTAAACAGGGGTGCCAGGATGATTCAATAGAGGGGAAAATAGTCTTTTCAACAAATTGTGCTAGATCAGATGGATGGCCAAATTCAAAAGATTGAACTTGTACCTTTATTTCACACTGTATGCAAAAATTAATTCAAACAGGATTATATACCTAAATGTCAGAGTCAAAACTATAAAACTCTTAAAGCAAGAGTAAATCTTCATGATCTTGGATTTGGCAATGAATTCTTAAACAGGACATCAAAAGCACAAGCCACAGAAGAAGACATATATATTGGGCTTAATCAAAATAAAGAACTTTTGTGTTTCAAAGAGCACTGTCAAAAAAGTATTACTAAAAAGACAATTCAGAGAATGGGAGAAAGCATTTGCATATTACTGATGTGATAAGGAAGTTGTATCAAGAGTATATGAAGAATAAAACTCAGTAGTTAAAAACAGGCAAAGGATTTGAATACAGTTTCCTCCAAAGAATATAAACAAGTCGCTAAAAAGCACCTGAAAAAGGATTTGAATACAGTTTCCTCCAAAGAATATAAACAAGTCGCTAAAAAGCACCTGAAAAAGTGCCCACCATCATTAGTCATGCTGCTGCTGCTAAGTCACTTCAGTCGTGTCTGACTCTGTGTGAGCCCACTGACGGCAACCCACCAGGCTCCCCCGTCCCTGGGATTCTCCAGGCAAGAACACTGGAGTGGGTTGCCGTTTCCTTCTCCAATGTGGGAAAGTAAAGTCGCCCAGTCGTGTCCAACCCCCAGTGACCCCATGGACTGCAGTCTACCAGGCTCCTCCATCCATGGAATTTTCCAGGCAAGAGTACTAGAGTGGCTTGCCATTGCCTGCTCCGCATTAGTCATGAGGAGAATGCAAATCAAAACTACAGTGAGATACCACTTCAAGCTCACTAGGTTGGCTATAATGAATAAGATAATAACAAGAATTGGCAGGAACATGGAGAAATCTGCATCCTCATTTACTGCGTTTGGGAATGTAAAATGGTGTTGCCGCTTGGGAAAGAGTCTAGTAATTCCTCAAATAGTTGAACATAGTTACCTTGTGACCAAGCAATGCACTCCTAAGTTTTAATATATACCCAAGATTAATGAAAAGGATAAGGCAATGGCACCCCACTCCAGTACTCTTCCCTGGAAAATCCCATGGATGGAGGAGCCTGGAAAATCCCATGGATGGAGGAGGCTTTAGTCCATGGGGTCGCGAAGAGTCGGACACGACTGAGCGACATCACTTTCCCTTTTCACTTTCGTGCATTGAAGAAGGAAATGGCGACCCACTCCAGTGTTCTTGCCTGGAGAATCCCAGGGACGGGGTAGCCTCGTGAGCTGCCATCTGTGGGGTTGCAGAGTCAGACACGACTGAAGTGACTTAGCAGCAGCAAGATTAATGAAAACATATGTCTACACAGAAACTTGTACTTTAATATTTGTAGCAGTATTATAATAGCCAAAGGTGGACTACCATCATCTGATAGATGGATTTTTTTTTAATGTGATCTATCCATACAAGAGAATATTATTTGAATATAATATTAAATATATATTCAGTATAAGGAGTGAAGTACTAATTCATGCTACAGGAAGTATTGCTACAGCGTGTATTGCTATAGAATGTATTGTAAACATTATTATAAGTGAAAGAAGCCAGTTAACACAAGGCCACATATTATATGGTTCTATTTATATGAAATATCCAGAGTAGTTAAATCTATAGAGATGGAAAGTAGATTAGCAGTTGCTTAGGGGGTATGAAAGTAGATTAGTGGTTGCTGAGGGGGTATCAGAGGATAGGAGGCAGTAGCTTTAAAGGGCGCAGTGTTTCTTTTCAGGATTAAGAAAATGTTCTAAAATTGCAGTGACAGTTGCACCGTTCTGTAATTATGCTAAAAACCATTGAATTGTACGTGTTAAATGGGTGAATTATATTGTATATAAATTATATGATAATAAAGCTGTTATTTTTTAAAAAACTGAAAGACAATCCAGTGTTTAAAAACAATGCCCAGTTCAGTTAAACAGAGGATAGATTTTTTTAGAAACCATGTACACTAATGCTCACGACAGTGTTATCCATAGTAGCCAAAATGGAGGCAACCCAGATATCCATCAACTAATCAATGAACTGATAAACAAGATGAAATAAATGGAATGGTATTTGACCATAAGAAGGAATGAAGTACTAACATGTTCCTTAACATGAATGAACCTTAAAACATTTTGCTAAGGAAAGGAAGGCAGTTACATAAGACCAAATCTGTATGATTCCATCTATATGAAATTCCTAGAAGAGACAATCCATAGAGACAAAAAGTACATCAGTGGTTCCAGGGACTGAGGGAGATGACTGCTAATAGGTATAAGGTTTTGGAGGGAGGTGTTGAAAATGTTCTGAAATTAGATACTGGTGATAGCTTCACAATTCTTATGAATATACTAAAAGCCAATGAACTGTACACTTTAAAAGGTTAGTTTTTATATGTGAATTATACCTAAATCTGTTATTTTTAAGAAACAGTGCTTACTTTTAATACTTTATGAAGGGTATTTCTTCATGTTCTGGTACTTTTTCCACAAAGGGACTTGTGGATTTTGGGTTTTTTTCCAAGGAAGTATCTTTAAGAAGAATCATTTATACTGGCTCTAGAATTGCATCTAATATGAGGACTTACTTGTTCAATAAAGACAAGTATGCTATATCTTCCTTATCCACTATCCTCATGCTATGGAAAACATTATCTGCTACTTAATCAATTTAGGTTCATGTGCATTACATACTTTGTACTCTTGCCATAGTGGATTACAGTTTCTGAAAATTTTTTTGTTCTTTAGAGAAAGTAATTTTTTTCCCCAGCTACTTAGATTTAATATGCCAAAAACAGCATAAAAAATGTATTAACACTTAGAACATGGTGAATTTTCAGTTCTTTCTTGATTTTTTTTTACCATTTTTATGTACAAATGCACAGCTGTAAAGGATTTGGTTAAATACTGAAAGAATGTAAATGATCTCTTTGTAACTTTGCTGTCTTTAAGAAGGAAGTTAGCATCAACAATAGTTGATTTTATATATATATATATATATGTAGACCATCAACTGATGGATTATGTGTATATATGCTGTCTTTAAGAAGGAAATTAGCATCAACAATAGTTGATTTTATATGTATATATATAAAGACCATCAACTGATGGATTTATGTGTATATATGCAGTCTGTGGTGTCACAGTCAGACACAACTTAGTGACTGAACAACAAATATATAAATCTAATTTTAAGCAAAGATGAACTGTTGGTAATTTCTAATTTACTACATATATATTTGTGAATGGAGGGAATATGAATTTAAAAAATCAATCTGTAAGCTGAATTATTAAAGGTTATCTGTTGTCGGTGTTTAACAGTGTTTGCAGTGTTAGGATGGTAGAATGGTTTTGAATACGGACTCTTTTCTGATAGAAAGGCATGTCTTCACATGTATTTTTTCAATTACAGTATTTTTTCAGTCACATGTGAAAAATAGACTCAAGTGTTTTATATTTTCTTAAAATGGAAGATAGCGAGACTTTAGAACAAAAGCTCATAACTATTTCACTTTGAAAAATAAAAAAGCATGTACATACTTTAAGAAAACAACATGTTTTTCTAAATCTAGAGTGCTCATGAAAATGAGGATCCAGATGGTGAATTCAGGCACAATGTGTAATGCTGTAATTTTCCCTCCTAGTTAAAAGGCTGGCCACTGAGAACCTTCAATGCATGGTCAAAGCCTGCCAAGTGGGGTCAGGAGGAGAACCTGCCGCCCAGCTGACTTCTGTGTTTAGGTAACTGGAAAATATGCCAACTGGCAAGGAGACTATTGCCAGCCATTTGACAGTCAACATGTTTTTTAAATAACTAATTATCCAAAACATAATGTGTTACTACTTGTTTGTAGTTTCAATTATTATATTTTTGGCAGTAGTTTTGCTATGTTGTTGTTTTATTAAAAAATAAAATTACTAGGAAGAAAGATGACTTAAAATTACCTGAGAATTTAGTAAGGAAGATGCTTGCATGTGTTTCAGAGGAAAGAGTGGAAAACGTGAGTTATAGTGACAGGTATACAGGCTTTGGAGCTGGTAAACATGCTACTCAGCAACCAGCGTGAACGTGCCTGTCACTGGTCTTCCTGTTCACTGTAGATGCTGTGAACCCACAAAGCTCCACTGGATGTAATTTGTGAAGCACAGACTATATAGATCTGTTGTTCCTTCATAAGAATAACTGCAACTTGTAGAACGTTTTCTGTTTTGTTTCTGTTTTCCTGCCTTGCACCGTATAGAATCTTAGGCTTTCTGTTAAGGCAGTACTTTTAAAGTGTATCTTTCTCATAGTTTCTACCCATTGACCTTCATTTCATGTATCTCTACCATAGCACCACTGTGTTAAATAGTTTGGGTCCATTTCCTTCATTCTGTGTGGGATTTTTGATTACTCAGCTTTCTTTCTTCTCACATAGTTGGGACTTGTCAGTTGTTTACAGTTTATTTACAGAATATAAAAATTGTGATCATTTGAAATAAATACTGGATTTAAGAAAACTGTAAAACCCTAAGAGATGAGGAAGGATTTTATATGAACAAAGATTCCATGTTTGTTAAGTACAGTTTACTAAGCTAGGTGACTTTTGGCGGGGGTGGGGAGAGTGGAAATTTTACGGTTAAAATATATAATTCTTTTTTATATAAAGAATTATATATTCTTTATATATAATGTATAGTTATATAATTCTTTATAAAATATATTCTTCATATTTCTTTTGTGAGTCTAAAGTCTCTTGTTCAATTGAGGAATATAAAAATTAGAAGTAACTTGCTTTCCTCATAGAAATACCATTTGATTTATCTAGAGATAGGAATAATTAATTAAAAGATATACAAAATAACCAGGAAGCTGGGCTCATTTTCTGTTTCAGTCTCTTCTACACCCTTTCCACCCAGATTGACCACATGCAAAGTATAGCAGGAAAGTCCCTGGCTTTAGATTTTTCCCTCTTAATTCTTCTCTTGGGATTCCAACTCTTCCCTCTCTCTCTTAATGCCGTCACTCTGGTCATGGCTCACGCTGAAGCCATTTCTTTTCTTTATATTCAAGTTTCAGTCTTTATATGGCATCTGTCATAGATCCTTATGATAATCTTACATAAAGTGATTTTTCTTGCATTCAGATTACAGCTCATTGCTGTAATTGGGCTAGATACATACTAGCCCAAGTAATTGCCCCAAAAGTAATTCTAAGTCACCTTTTTACTTTCAGGCAATTTATTGAAGATTATGGTATGAAGTATGACTATCAGATTTACCGCATTTTAGAAGCAGCAGCCGCACTGGACCAGCAGGTTGTTATCCACTTGCTTCCTACCCTTACTCAGTCTCTGAAGAATTCAGAGCGGAAGTGGGGCCTTGGCAGAAATACTGCACAGAGGTATGTTTGATAATTTGATTATATCCTTTTGGACAGTGATTATGAAATCTAGATTCATTTTCCTTGTAATGGCCTATTTTCCCATTTATAAAGATTTGGAGTCTGTTCCAGTGAATAGGGTTAGTGACTCAACTAGATAATATGCTTTTGGTCAAAAATAGATAAAAGCTCTTTTTTTTTTTCCTATAGGCTTATGACTGAATATAGCGCTGGACTATTTAGAGTAATGAAACACGGTGGGATAAGTCTGTGTATCCCAGAGAGATTGTTTTAGAAGAGACCCTGATGCTGGAAAGACTGAGGGCAGGAGAAGGGGGCGACAGAGGATGAGATGGTTGAATGGCATCACCGACTTTAATAGACATGAGTTAGAGCTAACTCTGGGAGACAGTGAAGGACAGGGAAGCCTGGAGTGCTGCAGTCCATGAGTTCGCAGAGTCCGACACGATTTAGCGACTGCACAGCAGCAATAAACATATATCTCTCTCTTCTTTTCTTTTGTCTTTACAGGGAAGCCTATAGCAAACTTTTATCTCAGCTAGGACAAGTGGGACAAGATGAGATACAGAGACTGGAAAATGATCATGTCGAATCTATTTTGTGATTTCATCCTCAACATTAATTATAACTACCTAAAGCCACTTTGTACCATTTGACTCCTACTTTTATTAATTGTATAATGTTCTGTTAAAAATACTTTATAGGATCTTTTCCGTACATACCTGTAAGTATAAAGTATATAAATAAGAAAATAAAAGTTAATTAAATATGTTATAGAATCATTGGAACTTGGTAAAACTGCATTCTGTTTTGAGGCAGTTTTAGCTAAAAAAACTTTAAGTTTTCCTATGTGGGAGTGTTGTCTGTGTATGTCTATGCAGGTTTGTACTGATTGATCCATGGGCATTTTATTGTAGTGTGACTTTCTGCCTTACAAGTAATTTATTTCTGTTTTTTGTTTCTTTACAAGTTATATTTAATCATGACACTATTTCACATTACCTGGCTGCCCTATGCTGGTTTTGTTACTTGGTTGCTTTCTTGTTTGCTTGTTTTTATTGATTTCTTTTGAGGAATGGTCAGGAGATAGGACTGTATATTTGGTATCCTTTTTTATACTATGTTTGAGGCAAGTTAATAAAATTCTTTCAGAGCACACTTAACTGAATCTGGCTAAGGGATTATACAGTTATATATGTAATTTTTTTTTTCACTTGGGCTAACAGTGTTTATACTTGGGATCCAACAGTTGCCAGATGTTTTTCTAGTCATCCTTTCTTTTGGAGTTGTCATATCAAGAGGAGGATAAATAAGAGCCTTTAAAAAGAGAATAAATAATATTCTGGAAATTTTTTAAGGTTACAAATTAACAGAAGAGTTCTGAAAAGTCAGCTGAATTATCTACTTGCTCTTCAACTAGAGCCTCTTATAAACTAGCATCTTACATATTTGCAGGTCACTTTCACTTTTCACTTTCACACATTGGAGAAGGAAATGGCAACCCACTCCAGTGTTCTTGCCTGGAGAATCCCAGGGACGGGGGAGCCTGGTGGGCTTCTGTCTATGGGGTCACACAGAGTCGGACACGACTGAAGTGACGCAGCAGCAGCAGCTTAGTTTCAAGGTTACAAATTAACAGAAGAGTTCTGAAGAGTCAGCCCAATTATCTACTTGCTCTTCAACTAGAGCCTCTTATAAATTACCATCTTACATATTTGCAGGGAACCAGCTTAGTTTCCTGTAGCAGTTCATTTCTCAACCCTTTAACTATCTAAAATTTCAGATTTATTTTACTGGTTGGGCTTTGTCCTTGACTGCTTTTTCTAGTGAGCATTATTTGGTAAAAACAGTTCTAATCTTAGTGTTGAGAACCCATGTGGGTCTTAAACCCAGCTCTACTTTGTGACCGTGAGCAGATTCTTAATCTTTTCTGAGCCTTAGTTTTTTCATGGAGAAAAATGAGTAATAATACTTCTCGAAATTTCACAATGTTCTGGTAAGAATCAGTGGGATAACTGATTTATAATCATGTAATTAAAATGTTTCAGCCCTTTTCTGGCTCAGGTATCTTTTAAAATGAAATGCACTGCAGTCGGGAAACTATAGTTAGTTAACAGCCCTTTCCTAATTGAAATTTGTGAAGTCTAAAGGACTTCATTACTTATAAATGGTCTATTTTACCCCTAAATAAACTTATTCAATAAATGGGATGAATAAAAGCCTCTTTAAGGTTACTTAAGACTTCATAGCAATGAATTTCTTCTCATTATAATAGTGACTTACTAATGATGTATTATTTTGAAAGTTTTAGCAGTTGAAATTTAAAATATTTAATGGAGTGCCTTTAAAGGGTTTTTTATATGTGTGTGTGTGTGTGTATTCCTCCCCAAGGGAAATTGATAAAGATGTCTTAGATAATCTTGCTCTTAGTTTATGAAACTTTTTAAGGGTTAAGAAAATCTGTTACTGAATATACATTAGGATATGTACCTGTGTACATTAAGAATAAATTTATACATAAAACTCAGTAACAAGAAAGTCTGTAACCTGTACATGTAAATATATTTAACTTGTGTATCAGTAAAATTTTAAACTGTTTTATTCATTGAAGAAAAAAGAAAATTTATGATTCAGTTCCATTTCTTAAAAATCTTCACTGACCCTTAATTATTACTATAGTCTTATCTCTTTCCATTGCCAGACTTTAGTTGCTTCCTTAATGTTCTTTTTCCCCTAAAATCCCTGTAATATCTGAGGTGACTGCTTCTACCATTGTTAAGGTAAGCCAGTCTCTTGTGGTCTAATCTGGAATGTGTTCTCATTTTCCTTGGGCTTTCGCGCCTCTGTGACATTGCACTTTTTTCTTCTCATCCCTTCCTCAGCGATACTGCTTCTTCCTACATACGCATTTTCCCTTCTTGTCCCCACTGGTAAGATCTGGCCCTTCACCCTCTCTGTCTCAACATTCTTCTGGTAGTGAACTGAGAAGACTAGCTAATAACTTTATCTTTCACATCTGTACCTAGTACAACTTTTTCTCTAAACCTATCTAGTTGGATTCTCCTGGAATCTCAGGGCAACACGTCAAGCTAACTTTGTCACCTCTTTTCCAGAGAAGGTGACACTGTCTTTGCCTTCATTTTCTACCCAGAGCATACACCACTTTCCCAGTTCACTTAACCTTGCTGTTTCTTGGATTCTTCATTCCCCACTTTTCATCTGATCAGCAGTAATCAGCAGTACAAGCTCTTGCTATTTTTTTCTTTTTGCCATCATGTGCATCCAAATTTATTAGGCACTATAATCGCCTCATCTCCAGACTATTGAAATTTATTCTTCACATATTTCTGACGTTAATGTTCCTAGAGGACTACTTTCATCTTGTTACTTTTCTGCTCAAGGAGCTCCATTTACTTCCCATTGTTAATAAGCTGACATTGAAGCCCTTCTGTCAGAAGAATTCCTGCCACCTGACACTATTCTCTTTCCAAACTCAACTCAAGCAGGAGAGTAGGCTGTCTTGGCTGCTTTCGCTGAATGACATGTTCATTCTACACTGTGGGCCTCATTCAGTTTGCCAGCTTACCACCATTTCTACAGAAACCTAACTTTAAGATCCTCAAATAGGAAAATTAAAATATACATGTTAGGCTTCCTTGGTGGTTCAGATGTTAAAGAATCTGCCTGCAATGCAGGAGACCTGGATTCCATCTGTGGGTCAGAAAGATTCCCTGGAGAAGGGAATGGCTACCCACTCCAGTATTCTTACCTGGAGAATTCCATGGACAAATGAGTCTGGCAGGCTGCAGTCCATGGGGTCGCAAAGAGTCAGACACTTGTTGTTCAGTTGCTCAGTCATGTCCAACTCTTTGCGACCCCATGGACTGCAGCAGGCCAGGCTTCCCTGTCCTTCACCATCTCCCAGGGTGGGCTCAAACTCACGTCCATTGAGTCGGTGATGCCATCCAACTATCTCATCCTCTATCATCCCCTTCTCCTCCTGTCCTCAGTCTTTCCCAGCATCAGGGTCTTTGCCAATGAGTCAGCTCTTCACACTGAGTAGAGTAGTGTAGCACTGCACTGAGTCGGAGAAGGAAATGGCACCCCACTCCAGTACTCTTGCCTGGAAAATCCCATGGACGGAGGAGCCTGGTAGGCTGCAGTCCGTGGGGTCGCGAAGAGTCGGACACGACTGAGCGACTTCACTTTCACTTTTCACTTTCATGCATTGAAGGAAATGGCAGCCCACTCCAGTGTTCTTGCCTGGAGAATCCCAGGGACAGGGGAGCCTGGTGGGCTGCCGTCTATGGGGTCGCACAGAGTCGGACACGACTGAAGGGACTTAGCAGTAGCAGCAGCACTGAGGAGCACTGAGTAGAGTCGGACACTACTCAGCGACTAACACTCACTTTCTGTACGTAAGGATTCCAGTCAGTTTCTTTAAAATATCAGGTGGAGTGTAAAAGATGATTGAAGGACAACAGGGTGATGAAAAGGACTTTTATTAGACACTCAGATTTGGTTATGATTTAAATTTCAATTGAACATTTAATTAGGTTTTCATAGGGGAGAAAATGACATGGGTGTATTATTGTCTCTATACAAAATCATTCGGTATTCAGTGCATTTGTACTGGAAGAGTTTCACAGTATAAACTTTTACATCTTTCCTTATCCCTAGCATATTTTATTTTCTTACTAAGCATATTTGACTTTTTTGATTTTTCGGGGTAAGTAAAAAAAATTATTTGTGGGTTGTTAGGTGTGTATTTTCACTACACATTGTTATTTTTATCTTCCGTGCTTCATCACAGACCTTTAAAACTACTGTTTATAACTAATTACATGGACTCCTTTGCATGTACATTCATAGAATCTTGGCAGTTTTTATTTTTAGGATTATATAATCCTATAAGAATTTGACAAGCTGTTACAGTTGAGAAAAACCTTTAAGAAAACTACTTTCTCTAAGTTCTACACTTCAACTTAACACTTTGTTCAGAGATAAAAGGCAGATATCATAGAAACTTCACCAAAAACTGTTATCTGTTCTAAACCACTGGTTTTTGATTCATACTCTTTTTTTACATAAACCTTATATCTTCCAAAAACTGATCTCCTGCCTCCTCCTCCTGGGGTTAAAAATATTGCGTTGTCAGTCAAGTGGAGAGTATGTTGGTATAAATAACAGGCTCTGTTTGTGTAAAACGGTTGGGGAACTAGCAAAATAGTATATTCTTTCACATATTTGATATAAGAGATGAGGCATATTTTGATTCTGTGATAAACTATATTGTTAAGTTTACCAAAATCAGTATCAAATGATTAGAACTGACCAACTTCTGCTTACTGAAGTTTTTGGTGTGAAGACAGTTACCCAGTTCATTGCACTTGTGAATTATGCTTTTAGAAAAATTCCAGGCATTTTCATTTTATACACGTTTTAAGTTATTTGTGTACAAAGTAATGAGATATAATAAAAATGCAGGTATTCAACTTACACCGCACCTGTGATTATTCAGCTTCCTCTTTATGGTAGATTGACTCTTTGAAAACCAAAATAAAAACGAACCATGTTACCTCGAGGAAGATTTTTTATCTTATGTACTCGTGTTGCTCTTATACTCTGCCTACACACAAAAAAGTTAATTTTTCGGCTGCTGTAATGGCTGAGGGTATACAGTATACATATGGCCAAACTGAGGAAAATACAGAGAGAAGTGGTGTGAAAAATACCCTAAAAATAACCAGTTGGCATTTTGCTCTTAAAAGATCTAAGGAATTTTACTGCGTTTTACATACATATTATTTTAAAGATTCATGTCTTTCGGGCTTTTCCTCCTAGAGTAAGAACACTGCTAATATCTGTGTTACTGCTTTTTCTTTTTTAAAGTACAATCTTGAAATGATATTTAAATTGTTTTAAGTTTCATGGTTTTATGGAAATTAATAAATACAATATGGTCTTTGAAGAATAAAAATGGAAGATGTATTACTGTAGAATAGTTCACTATAATAGAAAACATGTATTTGAATAGTTTCAGTGGACTTTGATATTTATGACCAACCATTGTTCTCTAGAATTTTTCTCATTAGCTCTTATGATTGGTAATTTGAGGGACAGGATCGAATTATAAGTGATCTGGATTTTTTCTTTGTGGGGAAGGGTTGCTGTACTTTGGATGCTATTCTTTGTTTTCAATTATATGTTTCTGAAAATTATGTAAAATTTATATAAAAATTCCAACTTCAATTTATAGTATTACTATTATACAATTATTACTGAGTAATACTATACAAGGAAAGGTTTGATAATATATACTGATTTGTTTTCAATGAACAGTTAGAAGTTTTCACAGAAATTAGAATAATCTCGGGCTGCCTTTCCATTTATCAGTCAAACAAGTTCACTTTTAGACCATTTCCTTTTTAATAATTGGGTAAAGAATCTGGGATTAAAAATAGATTGTTTTATAAGGTAAAATTCCTGGAGGGAAGAAATCTGTGTGTCAAGTAGAAATTTTAGTAAATCTGAAATCACTGTTTAGGTCCTTGTTGAAAAGATTTCTGAAATGTTGGGAGTCCACTTTCCTGACACTGTAAGTAAGGCATTTTTAAAAATTTAGATGGTTTATACTTTATAAAGAGACTCTGTTTTCCTTCTAAATATCAATTACCAATTTTCAGTACTGTACAAATACTCCTCTAAGGTTTTTTGTCTAAATTTAAAATCTTTTCTTTTAAAATTTTACCACTCTTTTTCTTACCCTAGTCTCCCCTCCCCCCTTAATCTGAACAGCCAAAAATTATATATTTATTTTTAATATATTGATATTTAATACATATTTAAAATAAGTGTTTTAGGTATTATATAATATATAAAGTTAGTGATTTCTCTATTTAGGATTAAAAATAATCACTTTTGTTCACTTCTGCTTACTAAAAGTGGCTACATGAACAAAATGACAGTTTCCTATAAGCCAAGGATTGCTGAATGCTTAAACTATACCAAGGAATAAAAGTGAAGTCTTCTTTTAAGAAAGGTGATTTATCCTAACGAGATTAGAGAAAGGGGAAAAACTCACATTATAGTTGTGGAATTTATGTTCAAATACGATTATTGAGTTGTTTTTTAACTTTTTGTTATAGACAAAGCAAATCCAAACACCTAGCCTAAAAAAATTCTTATGCATTATTAGAAATGGTAGTAATATGTATTGGTGATGGAGAAGAATCCCATAAGCACTCAAGATTGACATAACCTTTAACAAAGTGGAAAAACTTTTATTAGAACTACCGATTCTAGGTTCAAATTTATGTCAGAGCACTTTATGATACCAAAATTAGTCCAACTAATTTTTTTTCGAGCTTTAAAATGTCACTTTTCACTAAATAGTCTTAAATGAATTTGTACAAGTTTAGGAATCTTTGGCTTTGGTAAACTCCCTGTTTTCTCCTTAGTATGTCTCTTTCACATGCTTTTCAGAATCATCTCATAGCATGCTTTCAAGTTCTATCCAGTAATTCTTAAACTTCAAAAATAATCTTCCAGTTCAATTACAAAGTCCTAAAAACAGTAAAATACCTTGTAATTTGAGTGATATTTTTTCTGAGGCAAAGTACTTCAGAGTATTTGCCTAATCCTCACAACGTTCTTCTGAATTAATATGTAAATCAATAATTGCCCTCCTTAAAAAGTGAGAAAACTGAAGCACTGTAAAGTTAAGCCAAGGTCACAGAGCAACCAAGGTGAAAAATCTGTATACTCCATCTGCTGTTCCAGTGTACTTCTGTTATTCATATTACCTTGAATAAAATACGGCATTTAAAAACTTACGATGTCATAATGGTGAGTACTCTGCTTATACAGCAGTGTTGTATAATGTTGAATTTTTAGCAGAAAAATTACAAACCCAGGGTTTAGTAAAGAGATTAAGTACTGACAATTTTTTTGACGATCACTGATGGCAGTACTTGTGAAATAAACTGCCTCACTATGAGTGTAGTGTCCTGGACAGCACTGATTAGACAAGGTGTATAAAGAATGCTTTAAAGACCCATAGACCATTCAGTCGGCCCTAAGCTAACACCACAGTAAAAGTCATACATACTGTATATTGACACACATGGAGAAAAGTGACAGGCGTTTTCAATAATGTGTATTTTAGAAAACTTCATTTTTTGCTTATGTTTATCTGAATATAATAAGATCTAGAAAACAGAACAAGGAAGCATTGAGCACTGAGTATTTTCATGCCCAGTATCCAAAAGTCAGGCTTTTTTTCCTCCTGTTCATGACGGGTTATTAAGAAAGCACTGGCTTTTCAGACAGTGCCAATCCTGTGATGAGGCACTTGAAGAGTCTGAAGGTTAGGGCATGTGAAATACGGAGCGGGGAGGAAGCATGCTGCTATTCCATTGGAAGCAAAAGGGAGTCTAGGCCCATAGAATACTTCTTCTTTGCCTTCTCTACTTACATCCAGTACCTGCAAAGGAAGGGAGAAATCTGTATGTTAAAGGTGGTTGTTCAAAATAAAGCTGTGTACACATGAAAGAAAACTTGCAGTTTCAATTATGCTGACTTGACTCTCTCTTACATATTGCTATTTTTCTCACAGTGCTGTACCAGAAATATGTATTTAGTTCCTGTAAAATGCTATTCTACACATTTATGTGTATGTACATAGATGTTTGTTTATAATAATTTAGCCTTCAGAACAAGTGTTGAGATGTAGGCAGCATTATCGTCTTTTAATAAAACTGCCTTAGATTGGTTAAGTAACTTGCCCAAACTAGTAACCGTTGTTTGTATGCTGGCTTACAAATCTTCATCTGCAGTGTGAAAACACCATTGACTTTGCAGCTTTGCTCTGAAAACTGGTGAGATCATCTCACTCAGGGTCTGGCACAGACAATATTATATCTTCATAGCAGGTCCAAGAAAATCAGTTGCTTCTGGAGATTTTTCCCCAGTTATTTCCTGGTTAAGCTGGAGTTTCATCTCTTTCCTTATATGGAAAAGAATCTTTGTTAGTGCCTGCTCTCACCTCACTGATTTCTGGTTTAATCTTAACTACTAGGAAGATTCTTTTTTTAAGACAAGCTGGCTGTGTCATACTTGTTGAACCCATAAAACTAGCCCTCAATCATCTTATCCTCTCTTCATATGACCTTCCTCTTTCATTTAAAACTTTTCCTCCCTTGGGTTCTATGACCTTAAAAACAAAAAATGTCATTCATATTGTCCTGCTGTCAGCCACTTTGGTCCACTTCTTCCAGCCGCATCCTAAATGCAGACGTGCCCCAATATTCCAACCACAGACCCTGTGGCACTCTTCAGTGGTCTTGTCCACTCTTACACCCACATCTGTCACCTAAGTGGATAATTCTTAAGCTTTTAATGCAATAATGCATTATTTAAGATGAAAGGGGGCGGTGAGATTTGGGGATCCAAGCCCATAAAGATGGACATCAGTAAGGCCTAGAATAAAAGATCAAACCTGTAGCTTTTTCTCCCCAAATGGACATTTAGCTGTCCCATCCCATTTACTGAACAATATGCCCTGTCGCTACTAATTTTAAATAGCTCCAATACATGCTACATACAGGTTTTTCTTTGTTCTCTTTTGTTGATTTATGTATCTTCCTACAGTAGTACATTTACAGTTACTTTGGGTAAGGGCATGTCTCTCTCATTCATTTTCAAGCATTTCTTGGTTATTCTTATATTCTTTCCTAGAGAAACTTCAAGATCAATTTGACAAGTATTATTCCCCCACCCTGTGAATTTGACTAGCTGTGTCACACAGCTAGTAAGTGGTAGAGCCAGTTTTTTGGCTCAGAGTTGCAACCCAAGAAAGAATAAGGATTTCATGCCATTTTGTGACATCCCTGCCCCGACTGAATACATTTTTAGAACACAAAAGCTGAAGTCACCATCCAGAGAACTTTTGTCTAGTTTCCTGGACCAAGAGAGACTGCGTACGGTAAGTGCTTATGTGCATGCTCAGTCAGGTCCAACTCTGCAACCCCATGAACTATAACCCCAACAGGCTCTTCTGTCCATGGGATTCACCAGGCAAGAATACTGGAGCAGGTTGCCATTTCCTACTCCAGAGGATCTTCCCGACCCAGGAATTGAACCCATGTCTCTTGCATCCCCTGTATTGGCAGGCAGATTCTTTACCACTACGCCACCTGGGAAGCCACTAAGCAGATGTAATTTATTTAATCTGTAAGACAGGGAAAACGAAGGGTTGGTGGTTTTTCTCCAAAACACTCCCTTGAAAGCTGGCAGAGAGAAGGCATTGGGGAGAAGTAGGTGCCAACTTGGCAGCATATCCTCCAGCCAAAAAGAAGTAATAGTAAGTGAACAGCAGTGGAGGTGATCTGACAGCACAGACTAATCACTTGGGCAGCTGCTCCTTTATGCTTGTCATCCACAGGATACCAGACTAGAGTCAAGCTCTGTGCCAGCTGCTTGCTTACACACCCACTGAATAAACAAGAGCACCTGACTCCTTAGGACTTAACATTTTCCATGAGTAAGTATTACTAACAAGTCCAAAGCTCAACCTTTAAAGTATTGATTTAAGAGCATCTCAGCTTTTCTCATTTCAGTTGTCCTCATAATGGGTTAAACAGTCTGTGGTAAGTCACATAGCAGAAAAGAAGATAAAAAAGTATGGTTTCTCAACATTTGACATGCTTCATCCCTGTGTGGCTGAATCCTACAAATGATAGTTAAATAAACTTTAATGAGAGTCCAGAAGGGTCAGTCTTAATAGATTATTGTCTGGTATTTTCAAGATGGGGGAAAAAAAGACGAGTCCTTCTGGATGTTAACAGACCAGTCTGAACTATTTAAGTGTGACTTTCACTAATCTTAGTCAGCCATGCCTTTAAAATCCAAGAATTCTACATATTTGTGACTTATTAAAAAAACTTGAACTTTTGATATTTTTAACATCTATACTGTTTTCTCCACTCTTTCCTATACATTTTTCATTCACAGATCCTATCTCAATTTATTCAATGTTTTGGAGCTTAAAATTTTTTTGTTTGTTTTTAATTTTTATTTTACATTGGAGTATAGTTGGTTAACAATGTTGATAGTTTTAGGTATATGACAAAGTAATTCAGTTATACATATATCTATCCTTTTTGAAATTCTTTTCCCATTTAGGTTGCTACAGAGTATTGAGCCATGTACCCTGTGATATACAGTAGCTCCATGTTGGTTATGTGTTTTAAACATAGCAGCATGTACATGTCAATCTGAAACTCCCAGTCTATCCCTCCCCCTCGACTCTCCCCCCCATGGTTATCATAAGTTTGTTCTCTAAATCTGTGAGTCTGTTTCTGTTTTGTAAAGTTAATTTGTATCTTTTTTTTTAGATTTTGCATATGAATGGTATCATGATAATTTGACTTTCTCTAACTTCACTTAGCATAATAATCTCCAGGTCCATCCATGTCATTATAAATAGCATTATTTCATTCTAATGGCTGAGTAATATTCCACTGTATATATGTAGCATATCTTCCTTATCCATTCCTCTGTTGATAGACATTTAGGTTGATTTCATGTCTTGGCTATTGTAAACAGTGTTGCAATGAAAATTAGGGTGCACATATCCTTTAAAAACATGGTTTTCTCCAGATACATGCCCAGGAGTTGGATTGCTGGATCATGTGGTAGCTCTATTTTTAGCTTTTTAAGGAACCTCCATACTGTTCTCCATCATGGTTGTACCAGTTTACATTCCCAACAGTGTAGGAGGGTTTCCTTTCCTCCACACTCTCCAGCATTTACTGTTTGTAGACTTTTTGATGATGGCCGTTCTTACTGGTGTGAGGTGATACTGTACTTTTGATTTGCATTTCTCTAATTTTTAATGATGCTGAGTGCCTTCTCATGTGCCTCTTGGTCATCTGTGACCAAGATGTGACAGATGACACAGATTTAGGTCTTCTCATTTTTTGTTTGGATTCTTCTGATATTGAGCCACATGAGATGTCTGTAAATTTTGGAAATCCCTTGTCAGATGCACCATTTGCAAATATTTTTTCCTGTTCTGTGGGTTGTCTTTTGCTGAATTTTTTATAGTTTCCTTTCCTGTGTAAAAGCTTTTAAGTCCCATCTGTTTATTTTTGTTTTTATTTCCATTATTCTAGGAAACAGATCAAAAAAGATACTGCTGCAATTTATATCAAAGAGTGTTCTGCCTGTGTTTTTCTGTAGGAGTTGTATAGTATTGGGTCTTATATTTAGGTCTTTAATCCATTTTGAGTTTATTTTTGTGTATTGAGTTAAAAACAATAATTTAATTTTTCCCAGCACTATTTATTGAAGAAACTGTGTTTTTTCCATTGTATATATACTCTTGCTACCTTTCTTGTAGATTAATTGACTGTTGGTGTGTAATTGACCACGGGGCTTTCTATCCTGTTCTGTTGACTTATATTTCTGCTTTCCTGCCAGTACGATACTGTTTGATGACTGTAGCTTTGTAGTACTGTCCGAAGGTCAGGGAACCTCTTTCCTCCAACTCTGCTTTTCTTTCTCAAGATTGCTTTGGCTATTTGGGGTCTTTTGTGCTTCCATATAAATTAAAAAAAAATTTTTGTTCCAGTTCTGTGAAAAATGCTGTTGGTAATTTGATAGGTAAGGCATTCAATCTGTAGATTGTCTTGGGTATTACTGGTCATTTTATTAATAACTATATTGATTTCTTCCAATTCAAAGATACTATGTATCTTCTGTTTGTATCATCTTTAATTTATCAGCATCTAACAGTTTTCAGAGTCTTAGTCTTTTTCTTCCTTAGATCGATTTATTCCTAAGTACTTATTCTTTTTGATGCAATGGGATTATTTACTCTTTCTGATCTTTCATTGTTAGTGTATAGAAATGCAACAGATTTCCTTGCATTTTGTATCTTGCAATTTTACCAAATTCATTAGCAAGCTTTAGTAGTTTTCTGGTAGCATCTTTAGGATTTTCTATATATAGTATCATGTCATCTGCAAACAGTAACAGTTTCACTCCCTCTTTTCCAATTTGGATTCCCTTTATTTCTCTTTTTGGATTACCATGGTTATAACTTCCACAGCTATGTTTAATAAAGTGGTATGAGTAGACATCCTTATCTTTTTCCTGATCTTAGAGGAAATGCTTTCAGCTTTTCACTGTTGATTATGATGTTAGCTGTAGGTTTGTCACATATGGCCTTTAATTATTTTAGGTAGGCTCCCTCTATGCCTGCTTTCTGGAGAGTTTTTTAATTGTTGAATTTTATCAGAAACTTTCCCTGCATCTGTTGAGATTATCATAAGGGTTTTATTCTTCAATTTGTGGGTGTGGTACATCACAGATTGATTTGCAGATATGAAAAATCCTTGCATCCCTGAGATAAACCCCATTTGATCATGGTGTATGAGCCCTTTAATGTACTGTTGCTAATGTTTTGTTGAGGATTTTTACATCTTTGTTTACATCAGTGATATTGGCCTGTAATTGTTCTTTTGTGCATTTCCAATATCTTGCATTTGTGCTCTCCTCACAATTGCTGATTTTGATACCATATTTGTGTGCAGATGATTTCCTACCTTCACTGTATGTTTGTCTTTACCAGAGAGCTTTCCCATTTATAATTTTGTTTCTAGTCACGGCCTTTTCTTTTCCACCTGGAGAAGATCCTTTAGTATTTGTTGCAAAGCTGGTCTGGTGGTGCTGAATTCTCTTAGCTTCTGCTTGTCTGTAAAGCTTTTGGTTTCTTGTCAAATCTCCAGGAGAGCCTTGTTGAGTAGGTTGTAGGTTCTTCCCTTTCATCAGTTTAATCTATCGTGCCACACTCCCTTCTTCCCTGCAGAGAAATCAGTTGATAACCTTACGGGAGTTTCCTTGTACATTATTTTTTTCCCTTATTGCTTTTAGCATTTTTTCTTTGCCTTTAATTTCTGTCAGTTTATAACTGTCTCAGCATATTCCTCCTCGAATTTATCTTGCCTGGGACTCTGTGCTTCCTGGACTTGGGTAACTGTTTCCTTCCCCATGTTAGGGAAGTTTTTAGCTATTTTCTCTTCAAAGATTTCCTCGGGTCCTTTCTCTCTCTCTCTCTCTTCTTCTGGGACCCCTATAATGCAAATGTTGGTGCATTTACTATTGTCCAGAGGTCTCCTAGACTATCCTTATTTCTCTTCATTCTTTATTCTGTTCCACAGCAGTGATTTACACCATTCTGACTTCACAGCCACACTCCCCTAGCAGGTAAGTCTGGCCTAGTCTCATACAAGGACAATGACTGTTTTCCCTGAGTTCTGGTACACACCAAACTCTCTGTGAGTGCCCTCCATGAATGGAATTTTGTTTCCCCCAGTCCTGTGAAATTCCTGTGACTAAACTACACTGGCCTTCAAAACCAGATTCTCCGGGGGCTTCCCCTGTTGCCAGAGCCCTAGGCTGGGGAGCCTGATGTGGGGCTCAGAACTTTTACTCCTGTGGGAGAACTTCTGTGATAGAGTCAGTTTTTGGTTTGTGGCTTACCCACCCAGCATGTATGGGGCTGAGCTTTACCACGGTCGGCCCCGCCCACCGCCTTGCGGGCGCAGGGTTGGGTGGCTTCCAGCACTGGTCAGTGGGTGTTCAGCACTTAGTTGTGATTTTGGTATTTCCACAGAAGAGGTCAGCTCGTGTCCTCTACTCCACCCTCTTTTCTTGTCTGCTGTGATTTTCAACCTGATGATATGTACTCAGGAATTTCTACTGTCTAGTCAGTATCTTCTCATAAATACTATTTCAATCTCTCATCTTCTTACTTCTCTGCTGGATATTCTTCCAGAAAATAGTAAGGAAATGGCTTGAACATCTAGGTAGTCTCTTCAACCATCAACATATTTACTGTTAATGAACCAAAATAAATAGTTCTGTAGTCACCCAAAAAATAGATACTTGAGACTGTACAGCCATGGTTTAGAATGAATGATAATATAACCCATAATCAGCTGTCAGTAGCTAAACTTGAAGATATATGATGAGTCTGTTATCCAGGAAGACTTAACATTCCAAGCCTCTCTTTAAATGACAATTCATATGCTTATATGAACTTATTATCTACAAACAATAAAGGCTCTTAAAAGCTTTTATCAAGTTTATCTGTGCTTTGTGGGACTAACATGCCAGCCAAGGAAATAAACATAGCTTTTGCAAATGATTGATTGATGTGGTACTTAAAAGTGACTATGGGAAGGCAGAACTACCCATAATGCTTATTTTTTAAAAAAGCAGATACATTAGGATCTTTTATTGTCTAATCTCAGAGATGAAATTTATTCCATTAACACAAGCTTTGATTAAAACTTATTTGATTAAAATGTATGAATTGCCTCTTTCAGAATCACCTTAATCCTGAGGCTACTCTACAATATCCTCAGTGGCTTAAGATATACACATGTACTGCTTCATCTTTTTGAAAACAGATTTGTTTGGGAACAGCCAGATGTAATGAGTTAATTAGTGTACATGACTAGTGACCCTTGTGCACTGCAGGTAGGGAAAGCATGTGAATTGGTGTAGCTTTGTTGTTGTTCAGTTGCTAAGTGGTATCTGACTCTTTGCAACCCCATGGACTTCAGCACAGAAGGCTTCCCAGTCCTTCACTATCTCTCGGAGTTTGTTCAAACTCATGTCCATTTAGCTGGTGATTCTATCTCTCTCTCTCCTACCACCTCCTTCTCCTTTTGCCTTCAATCTTTCCCACATCAGGGTCTTTTCCAATGAGTCGGTTCTTCATATCAGGTGGCCAAAGTATGGGATCTTCAGCACCAGTCCTTCCAATGGATATTCAGGGTTGATTTCCTTTAGGATTGTCTGCTTTGATCTCCTTGCTGTCCAAGAGACTCTCAAGAGTCTTCTCTGGCACCACAGTTTGAAAGCATCAATTCTCTGGCACTCAGCCTTCTTTATGGTAGAACTCTCACATCTGTACATGACTACTGGAAAAACCATACCTTTGAATAGGGGGATCACTATTGGCAAAGTGATGTCTCTGCTTTTTGATATGCTGTCTAGGTTTGTCATAGTTTTTCTTCCAAGGAGCAAACGTCTTTTAATTTCATGGCTGCAGTTTCCATCAGCAGTGATTTCAGAGCCCAAGAAAATAAAGTCTGTCACTTGTTTCCATTGTTTCCCCATCTATTCCCCCATAAAGTGATGGGACTGGATGCCATGATCTTTGTTTTTTGAATGCTGAGTTTCAAGCCAGCTTTTCCACTCTCCTCTTTCACCCTCATCAAGAGGCTCTTTAGTTCCTCTTCACTTTCTGCCATTAGAGTGGTGTCATATGCCTATCTGAGGTTGTTGATACTTCGCCCAACAATCTTGATTCCACCTTGTGATTCATCCAGCCTGGCATTTCTCATGATATACACTGCTTATAAGTTAAATAAGCAGGGTGACAATATACAGCCTTGATATACTCCTTTCCCACTTTGGAACCAGTCCTTTGTTGCATGTCTGGTTCTAACTGTTGCTTCTTGGCCTGCACACAGGTTTCTCAGAAGACAGGGAAGGTGGTCTGGTATTCCCATCTCTTGAAGAATTTTCCACAGTTTGTTGTGATCCACACAGTCTAAGGCTTTAGCATAGTCAGTGAAACAGATGTCTTTATGGAATTCCCTTGCTTTCTCTATGACCCAGCTAATGTTGGCAATTTGATTTCTGGTTCCTCTGCCTTTTCTAAACCCAGCTTGTACATCTGGAAATTCTCAGTTCATATACTGCTGAAGCCTAGCTTGAAGGATTTTGAACATAACCATACTAGCATATGAAATGAGCACAACTATCTGGTAGTTTAAACATTTCTGGGACTGCCCTTCTTTGGAATTGGAATGAAAACTGACAGATTTGCTGACATTAAGTGTAGCACTTTACCAGCATCATCTTCTAGGATTTAAATAGCTTGGCTAGAATTCCATCACCTTCATCCACTAACTTTGTAATGCTTTCTAGTAATGATGCAGCTACTATTGAAAAAAGTATGAAGTTTCCACAAAAAGTTAAAAATACCTTATGATTTGTAACTCCACTTCTGGGTATTTATGCAAAGAAAACAGAATCAGTATCTTGAAGAGACATCTGTACCATGTTCACTACAGCATTATATATAATAGCCAGGACATGGAAATAACCTAAGTGCCCACTTATGGATGAGTGGATAAAGAAGATGTGAGATAGATATCTGTCTACACACACACACAAACATATATATTTAGAAAGAGACATAAAAATAGAAGTCCTTCTTCTGCAACAACATATATGGACCTTGAGGGCATCATTATTCTAGGTAATGGGTTGGCCAAAAAGTTTGTTCAGGTTTTTCTGTACCATCTTATGGAAAAACCCAAGCGAACTTTCTGGCCAATCCAAAAAAATATATATCAGAAAAAGACGAAACTCTATGATCTCACTTATATGTGGAATAAAAAAAAAATGTACTCATAGAAAGCAAAGACAGATTGGTGGTCGCAAGAGGCAAGCAGTGGGGAGTGACAGAAATGGGTGAGGTAGTCAAAAGATACCTCAAAAAAGTGATAAGATTAAGTTCATGGATCCAATGTCCTGAATGCTGATTATACTTATATTGCATATTTGAAACTTGCTAAGGAAGTAAATCTTAAAAGTTCTCGTAAGAAAAAAGTACAAATGTGAGGTAATGGATGTTCAGTTTACTGTGGTGATTACTTAGCAATGTATAGGTATATAAAATTATGTCATATACCTTAAACTAACACATTACATTCCCACTGTTAGATCAGAAACTACATCCATCAGGACAAGCCTGTTAAATATTCATTTCTATGCTACCTTTGCTGACTTAAAACTACTTATCTATATCAAAAATAGAGTTAAAATCCCCAGACAAATCTTGGGCAAGATAGATCAAGAATGGAAGGAAAGAAAAAAAAAAGCAATATTACGAATGTAAAGCAGACTATAACCAACTCAATATCTATATACTAACATTTTTGAAAACATGGAAAAGTTTCTTGAAAAAAAGATACATACCTTATGAGATGTGAAGAAGAAATTAAAAGCTCAAATAGTCCTGCAACTATTAAAGACATTGAAGCATCTGTTTAAAATCTTCCCACAAAGATGAGGTTAGATATTATGAATAGTTATAATGATATATTTTTCTGGAGATCAGGGAAAGGTCAGGGCTAATACATGTCAATATGTTACCAGAGAACTCAAAGTAGAAAAACAGCTCTGGTAAGAATTGTTAAAAAAAAAGGAAAAAAAAAAACAGCCATAAATAATACCACCTTGACTATGTATATCAACAACAGCCATTGCTGTTCTGAACAGCCCAGCTAGCAGCTTGCCCAGTCTGGGCTGCTCACATGTTGATGTGCGAAGGATACTCTGGGAGCAGAGGTTCCCCCCTCAGACCAATCAGAAAACATGGCTACTCACTTCTGCTAGGAAAGAACACCATTACAGAGGGCATTTGTTAAATGAACGAATTGGAATATATAAAAAATAAGTTTTGCAGATATGAAAGTACTGTTACCAAGATTTCAACAGGTTTTGGTTTATAAAAAAGGGAAAGGCATTCCACTTCCCCCACTTCCTGTATATATTATATATACTGTTAAAGCTCATTCCCATCTTTATTTTCAATAGGACTCAATCATTAGATATCATCTTAAGGATGCAGAATGAAGTTTAGTGGCTGAACTAGCTGCACAAAGGAGCTCAATCTTCTTTCTACATGTAAATATTCTCTTCCTTCAATTCAGCACTGCAAAAAATAACCTCACTGAACCATGTGAATGAACTTCAAAAGGGGACTTCAACCACTCACCTGGATACAAGCCAGAGGCTCATTTGTCCAAATTGAATATCCACCAACTAAGTATATTCTCTCATTATGGACAGCAACTCCAGATTCATTTTGGCCTAAAGTAAAGAGAATTGAATAAAAGAGGAAAAATAAATCTATTTCCTTGCATGTCTTAATTAACCCTTTTGCCACTGAGGGATAGTTTTTCCCTGTGGCACATGGGTATACTCCACGGGATTTTTGCCGCAACTAATCCCTGCCTCCCAGGTCTCAGAGGGAAGAATTAACCACTCTCAGAGAATGAATCTGTGCTGGGTCAGAACTGGGTTATAACACTTAATAGCCAGTCAAATTAGTAAATACAGCATTAAAGACAGAAATAATAAGCCATATAGAAGAGTTTCATACCATGTTGTATGAAACTCCAATACTTCGGCCACCTCATGCGACGAGTGGACTCACTGGAAAAGACTCTGATGCTGGGAAGGATTGGGGGCGGGAGGAGAAGGGGACGACAGAGAATGAGATGGCTGGATGGCATCACCGACTCGATGGACATGAGTTTGAGTGAACTCTGGGAGTTGGTGATGGACAGGGAGGCCTGGCGTGCTATGATTCATGGGGTCGGCAAAGAGTCAGACACGACTGAGCGACTGAACTGAACTGAATGGAAATAAAATAAATTTTAGGAATGCAAAACACTTCTTGTTCTACTGAATACAAACACTTTTAAGGCAAGTGCTTACATCTGTAACAGCTGCAACCCCAAGAAGCGAATAAAACAGAGCCATGCCCCTAGTGTGCCCCAAATGAAGACAAATGACAGAAAAAGACTGATAGTTACTACGTTCCTTTTTCTTTACATACACAACAGTTTTAAGACTATATTAAAGTTCCTGAGCTGGGACCAGTCTGGGTAGTCCCTAGATATAGACACGCCAAAATGATGAAAGGTTCCTCCTCCATTTAAAAAAAAAAAGAATAACTCACTACCACATATTCTTCCCTGGAGGCCATCAGAGAGTGAGACAGTCTCTTCTTATTGATGGGCTGACACAGAATTGACTCAGGTAATAAATAAGCTGGATCCTATAGCAGACAGAATCACAGATCGAGAGACCAAGGGGCTAAGGTACCACTACAGGAACTTAGACTTAAGTGCTTGTAGGTGGGCCTCGGATCATTTTTCAGAAAAACAGGAGCTCAGTATAAAGCATCTAAACCTCTCACATTGGTTATGCCCCCAATGTGGCCTCCTTAGCAGTGGCTGTGAGTGACTGAGTGCCCACTCGGCATATTAAAATGCCTTCAGGCCATAGTCCTGGCCAACCTTTTGAGTCTGTGATCTTAATAATGGAAGGGAAGGGATCTTAATAATGCAAGCCAAGAAGGGAGGAAGTTTTCAACTTCATAAAGAAACGTCAGGGGTAGGCTGTTTGCTGCTTTCTTTTCATTTGCTTTGGGATGAGGATGGTCCCTACCTAGTGCTGCTTGTGGTGATGGCTGGATAGGTCTGCGTGGTCAGAAGTGCTGCCAAACCCCTATGCACAGAACATCTCCAGCGTTTTCTCTTTAGGGAAAAAACAGTATCTGACAGTGATAAACAGTGAAGACCATTCTCCTGAACTCATAAGAAATAAGACTAAAAGTGAGAAGACAGAAGTTAATTGCTCCTATAGAGTTGTTAACTCTTTCAGCACCTGATCCCTCCTACTTACACCAGTGTTCCTACATGAATATTGATTGACAATAATGGACTTGACATGTCTCTCTCAACAATGTGAGAACACACACAGAGGTAAACAGGCCCTGAGAAACTGGATGCTCAGCCAATGGACTGAGTCAGAGATAAACAATGTTCACCTTTTGTAATAAAACCAAGTTGTTCTACTATCATGCATTTAATATTTAGAGCTGCCCTCAAGATGTCTAAGAAAACAAGTTTGTCAGCTTCCTGAATCTCTTCTTTCTCTTGATTTACTTAATCAAAGGTACTCGCCAGTCAACAGGTTAAAATTGCAGCGCGTCCACTGGTCAGTGTCTATGTTGTAGGAATCTATATGTCGCACGAGGATCCGGTCATTATTGTAATCCAGGTCATTGCCTCCAAGAACATAAAGCTTCCTTTGAACAGCAGCCATGGAATGGTAGACCCGCCTCTGCAGCATAGGGCTACGGCTTATCCACTTATTCTGAAAAGAAAAGAAATGCAGGTGAACTGTTAACTGGAGATGTCCATGGCAGAAAACAGCAGTTCCTCATTAGGAATTGCTGGTGGACCACATTCTATTTATTGTTTACTTAGTTTGAAAGGAATGGGTGTCTTACCTGAGCACAAGTGCATAAGATCCCACATGTTCTAACTCTGTTTTGCAACTTACATAAGGCATTTCCTCTTGTTTGGGTTGCATTTTATAGGGCATTTTGCATTTGTAAGAGGAGCATATGAGAATTTAGAAGTTTTCACGATAGTTATCTCCAAGTTGACAGAATATTGTCCTACAAATGGCTTAGGAGTGCACATGCATAGTATTTGTGTACAGTGGTGTAATGATAACAAAACAGAATCTGGATCCAGGATACCGAGTTTATAATTTGTGTGTGAGCTTGGTAATTTACTTAACCTGTCTGTGCCTGCTTCCTCCTCTGTAAAACGGAGATAACAGTACCCAATCAACAAGCCTGTTGTGAAGATTAAATGAGCTAATGCACCTTAAGCCTTTACAACACTGCCTGGCACACATGTCTGATAATGTGCACTTCAGGAAACTTGATTTAGGTCACACCTGAATGGTCTAGTGGTTTTCCCTACTTTCTTCAATTTAAGTCTGAATTTGGCAATAAGGAGTTCATGATCTAATAAGCCACAGTCAGCACTGGAATGTGAAGTCAAGTGGGCCTTAGGAAGCATCTCTATGAACAAAGCTAGTGGAAGTGATGGAATTCCAATTGAGCTATTTCAAATCCTGAAGATGATGCTGTGAAAGTGTTGCACTCAATATGCCAGCAAATTTGGAAAACTCAGCAGTAGCCACAGGACTGGAAAAGGTCAGTTTACATTCCAATCCCAAACAAAGGCAATGCTAAAGAATGTTCAAACTACCGCACAATTGCACTCATCTCACACACTAGTAAAGTCATGCTCAAAATTCCGCAAGCCAGGCTTCAACAGTACGTGAACCGTAAACTTCCACATGTTCAAGCTGGATTTAGAAAAGGCGGAGGAACCAGAGATCAAAATGCCAACATCCGCTGGATTATCAAAAAAGCAAGAAAGTTCAGAAAAACATCTATTTCTGCTTCATTGACTACACCAAAGCCTTTGACTGTGTGGATCACCACAAACTGTGGAAAATTCTGAAAGAGATGGGAATACCAGACCACCTGACCTGCCTCTTGAGAAATCTGGATGCAGGTCAGGAAGCAACAGTTAGAACTGGACATAGAACAACAAACTGGTTCCAAATAGGAAAAGGAGTACATCAACGCTGTATATTGTCACTTTGCTTATTTAACTTATATGCAGAGTACATCATGAGAAACACTGGGCTGGATGAAGCACAAGCTGGAATCAAGATTTCCGGGAGAAATATCAATAACCTCAGATATGCAGATGACACCACCCTTATGGGAGAAAGGGAAGAAGAACTAAAGAGCCTCTTTTAAAAGTGAAAGAGGAGTGAAAAAGTTGGCTTAAAACTCAACATTCAAAAAACGAAGATCATGGTATCTGGCCCCATCACTTCATGGCAAATAGATGAGGAAACAGTAGATAGAAACAGTGACAGACTTTATTTTCGGAAGCTTCAAAATCACTGCAGATGGTGACTGCAGCCATGAAAATAAGAGGCTTGCTCCTTGGAAGAAAAGTTATGATCAACCTAGACAGCATATTAAAAAGCAGAGACATTACTTTGCCAACAAAGGTCCATCTAGTCAAGGCTATGGTTTTCCCAGTGGTCATGTATGGATGTGAGAATTGGACTATAAAGAAAGTTGAGCACCGAAGAATTGATACTTTTGAACTGTGGTGTTGGAGAAGACTCTTGAGAGTCCCTTGGACTGCAAGGAGATCCAACTGTCTATCCTAAAGGAAATCAGTCCTGAATATTCATTGGAAGGACTGATGCTGAAGCTGAAACTCCAATACTTTGGCTACCTGATGTGAAGAACTGACTCTTTTGAAAAGACCCTGATGCTGGGAAAGATTGAAGGTAGAAGGAGAAAGGGATGACAGAGGATGAGATGGTTGGATGGCATCACCAACTCAACGGACATGAGTCTGAGTAAACTCCAGGAGTTGGTGATGGACAGGGAGGCCTGGCATGCTGCAGACCATGGGGTCGCAAAAAGTCGAACATGACTGAGCAACTGAACTGAACTAGGAAACTTACTGTGATGAAATCACTGGCTCACAGGGTACCCTACATAAGCTAATGGGAGGGCAGCTTTGCTGTTCTTTCCAGGATGAACCTCCTGAGGTCAATGGAAGAGCAAAGTTTTGATTCAGCAACAAACCCCTCACAGCCTTTAATATGTTTACACTCATATCTTCACCAAATTGGGAAAAGTTATTTCCAGGCATATTGTTATTTGGTCTTCTGTTACAGAAAACCAAATTTTCTGTGATAACTTTAGGAAACGGTGAAACCTCTAATGTGTGGTTCTATATCACTCTCAGGATTACAAAGGTATTCTCAACTTCTCTCAAATAAGGTTATTTAAAATATAAAAATAGGTGAAAATCAAATATGACTTTAAATTAAATCTCAAGTAACGGACAGGTAAATAAGCCTAATCATTTTCTTCTTATATAAACACTAAACATACAGGAAGAACACAGATAATTTCTTTTTGCCAAGAAAAATCATGATGTTTTGAATACATACAATTTCACCAGTTCACAGAGGTGTAAAGGCAGAATCGAAAAAAAAAAAAAAGGTTTTGTATAAATATTGGTCAGTTCACTAAGGGCATACTGACTGGCTCATTTCTAATTTCTCTTTTAAAGATACACTCACAAGAAAACAGAAAGTGGTTTGTCCAATTGTTTAAGACTTGCATTCATCTGCTCCCCCAGTTTTAAACATGTCATAATAAGAATATCCTTCCAATTAACTGTATCTTTAATACAACAGTTAAACCTTTTAGATATTCTAAGAAATACCTTTAATACATTACACATGAGTGGATTTAACTCAAGACACTGATGGTGCTTTCTGGAGGTGCTTTCTATGAGGAAACGCATCACAGTATGAGGACTCAAGTGTTTGCACTGGCAGTCCAGTCCCCTGCCACAGGACTATGGATGCCATCTGGTTTGCAAAGCCTGCCTGCATCCCCTGATTATATCTTTAGCTTTCTTCACTGCCGTGCCTGCCAGGTGAGCCGCCAACCACTGCAAAGGCAAAGAAACAGAGAGGCCTGGTGGGGTCATTCCTAATAAGCTAGCGTGTGAATACTAATCAGTGCTGAGGAAGCAGAGGTCACCCGGCCTGCCTGTTGGCAGGTAGCGATGTGCTCTGTGGCAGATGGCAGGCATTACTGACTCTCCACAAAGGCCTAGAAGAGAAATAAGCACCAGGGCTGAATGATAGAGTTATTGAGATTCTGAGCAAGATGCAAGCAGATGTGATGTTTGCCAGTACCCACCGTAAACAATATGCCAGCAGAATTTTAAAAAAGAGCATGTGTGTACAAACATGAAACAGAACTCATTTGAGAAATGTTAACACCTTCTTCCTCTTTAACCACGTGTGCACCAAACTCAAGCAACTGTAATTAATGATCCCTCTTGAGACACCCAGCCCAGGAACACATGGTCGCCAAAATCAACAGCTTATAATGACATCAGGAAACACACTTGCAAAGACAGAAATACTTTTGCCACACTCAGAATCAAGGAATTGTAAAAATTAAAAGATACAAAATAGACTGAGGTCACTCTGAACATATATTTGATGGCTAATCCCGACCCAGACTGTCAAAGCCAGCCTGTTGTTTCTGTGTTCCATTATCTTCTGCTGATGATTTGACCTCCAAATCATTCTGGAATATTGTCATAATCAGGAAAATACTTACATTACCAAAATCACAGAAATGGCCAAATTCAGCAAACATGTGCCACAGTTACAGATACTTTGGTAGAAGGAAAAGAAAATAAAAGTACTTCTTTTGTGGGGAAAGAAAAGTCATGAAATGTGCATGAGAAGTGGGCAGAAGGCACAGGCACCATCCCAATATGCCCAGTCCAGGCCCAGCTCTTAGATGAAAAACATACTCCACCTCTTCAGATACTCCTCCTTCAGACTTATCCTTCACAATGCCCTGGGATATGCTGGCTACACAGGGTTAAATAAGTTACCATTTATTTGGGAATAACAAAACCATAAGCATGCTCCCCTCCCTGAATGACAAGCCTTCTCAAAGGCTGCAGCAACAGGACAATGCAAATCCTTTCTTAGGGTATCTCAAAGACGGACAGCCACTTGAGATAAACGGAAATAAGGGCAGTTAACTCATCAACATATTTTCCCTTTTTCCTACATTATGCAAAACTCTGAAAGAGTTAAGCACTGAGTAGAGCATAAAAAGAGCTGAAATTTCGTGCTTTGTAAGGAAAAAAAAAAAAAGCAACCCAAAAGCAGTTTATCCAGATGCTTCCTTTTCTTTATGTAAGTTTAAGATGCATGTGTGTGTATAGACTTGGCGTTCCAACTCCTAATTACTGGAGGAATCTTTAAAAATTCATTTTAATTAAGGTAATCAGCTTTTTCTTAGATGAGTCTTACCTGGTTAGGTTCATATACCATTAGTCTGTTCTGATATTGTGCCGTGTTAGTTACTCCACCTGTAATGGATTAGCACATGTTAGCGCTTTCATGAATAAGAAATGGGATAGTCCAACATAAGAATGAGATACAATTAAAGGAAAATTAGCTACTGCCGAGGATCTGTTTGTACACCCTAGTGGTGAACCCATGACATAGTTAAGAAGCTTATTGTTGAAGCAGTTTCATTTTCAAGAAACATTTCAGAAGCAATCCAGTTGAGAGCAAGCAACAAGTATGCTGAGATTACCACGAGGCCCCCAATTCTGGCAAGCTGCTCTGCATGGCCAGAATGAGGCGCAAAATATGGTGAGGGAGTGGGAGCAAGCATAGCACACTTAACACAGATCTCTACAATATTTATGCCAGGGACACAGTTATATGGAAAATTCTTGTCCTTGGCCAACTTGGTCATTTCATAGCTGTAGTCTTAGGTGTGCTAACACAGTGAACTGTATCTTTTTTTTTTTTAAGCCTTTTTGATGTGGATCATTTTTAAAGTCTTTATTGAATCTGTTACAATATTGCCTCTGTTTTACATTTTTGGCTTTCTGGCCCAGAGGCATCCAGGATCTTAGCTCCCCAACCAGGGATCGAACCCATACCCCCTGCACTGGAAGGCAAAGTCTTAACCATTGGACTGCCAGGGAAGTCCTGACACAGTGATATCCTGATGTCTCTTTGGAAGAACTGTGTCTAAAAAAACATATTACTTATCAAAAGAGATCTAGAACCAGTGCTGTCCAATAGAATAAGCAAACAGGAGTCACATATACAATTTTAATTTTTCCAGTAGTCACATTAAGCAGAAAAAAGAAATCCTTTAAACTTAATATGAATTTAATTTAACTCAATAATAATCCCCCCCTTATCTCTGAAGGGGGGGACCTGCACTGGATGCCTGGAAGTGCAGGATGGTACCAAATGCTGTATAAACTTTGTTTTTCCTATATACATATACCTATGATAAAGTTTAATTTACAAATTAGGCACAGTAAGAGATTAATAACAATAACTAATAATGAATTTGAACAATTATAAAAATATACTCTAATAAAATTTATGTAAATGTGGACTCTTTCTCAAAATACCTTATTGTACTGTACTTCTGATAATGATGATGTGGATGATATAACCTACTTGATGAGATGAAGTAAGAGGAATGACATAAATCATTTATGAAGCTTCCTGCAAGTTTTACAACCCAGGAGTATCTTCCTTGAAGACCTGGGAGCCATCCCATTGAGATGTTACCATCAAGGAAGATAATGTTCCCATCTCTCAGTTTCTATGGAGGCTAGGAGCCTAATTCTGATGGATGCAAATCATGAAACACAAATGACCAAGCCACAATGGAAAACATTTACAGATTCAGGGTAACTGAATATGCTCAACACATCACAAGGATAAAGCACTTCGGTATATTTCTTCTAGTTCACCCCAATGCTTAAAAACCCTATTGTTTTTCAGAGGAGTTGACTTCAGACTGCATTCTAATCTCTCTCCCCTAGTGCAATAGTCTTGAATCAAGTCTTCCTTGCATGTTTAACTTTGTCCATTAAAATTTTTGCTTTGTAGTTCAAATGCTTTGGATAGGTCATGACTATCAACTCCATGGCCAGGAGTCAAATCAACCAAACACCACAGAATTAGTGCATCAGCTTAACAAAAGTGGAATAATCAATCAGTACTAATGGATATATAAAGGAGAGGAAACCAGTCCAGGCCAACCATGACTGTCTCAATCCCTGTAAGGAGAATATATATTTCATGTAACTGACCATAGCTACTATTAACTGGGAAGGCTTTTTTTTATAAGTTCTATGAAGCTGCAACTACTTTCAAGATCAAGGAAAGTGGTTTGTCTGCAGAAAAAATCCACAAAGAACAGAAAGAAATGAGCTTCCTGCCCTCAAATAGTCTTCTCTGGATTTCTCACTGAATGTCTCATTTTTAAAGATGAAATCAAAGAAAAAGATAGTACACTTAAGAAAGCTGAGGCTGAAATACCTATGTAGAGTCAAAATGTATGTCAAATACAGAGGGATGTTTGCTTTCCCCTCAACCTTCCTTTATTTTATCTGATTAAAAATGGAATGTCCAATAATTCTTTCTCAGCATAACTACAGAAAAGTAATCAAATCTATTGATACCTCACAAGTCTTCAGGGTTAAAATGATTGCCAAGTGCTTTTGATCTGGTCCATAACCTCCAGATTAATGTCCAGCTTGCCTATAATCATTTCTCCAAATGAGAGGGAACAGAAGGTGAACTCCCCCCACATTATTTCAAAACTCTGACAGTCTCTCTACTTGTTTTAGAAATATGAGACAGAATTAATATCTACTGCAGTAAACTGTTTATGACACCATTTGAAGATATTTACACTACAATACGTATCAGACTCTACCCATTATAGATTAAATGTACAACCAATGGATTAGAATGCAGCTACTGCACCTCTCTCCCAAGCAGGGCACACCACTTATCTTCCTGCTTTTCAGAATTACTATTTACTGTCTTCCTCAGATGCATTTATAATACAATTCTTCCCCCTTAATCTGCGCCCAGTAATTAGATTCCTTACCCTTACATACAAATTTTCACTCTTATGACAATGTTTAGAAATGAGATATTGGGTTACTAGTTGGGGGTAAGAATAAAAGTCCTAGTTAGTTATTTGGTTGATTACTTCTAGAATGTTAAACCGCAGGAGGTGCCTAAAAAGCTGAGTGCTGTAACTTTTGCCAAGTCAGGATGGCAAGGGAAAAACCTTAAGAATTGGTTCTATTGCTTTCCCCCTTTGAAACAACTTACAAATGAGCATATAAATAAAAAGCATTTCTTCTCAGTACAAAAAATAAATTTTAAAAAAGCATCCAAGTTTTCAGCCCACATTTCTCTAGCAGTATTACTCATTTTCAGAGCTTTATCATTACATTCCCTTCACATAACACTCTTCACTTTTAGATTAATCTTCTGAAATGAGATGCTAAGGATTTGCATACAGATTTGACTATACAAAAATAGATATGGAATTAATAACAGTCTCTATATGTTTTAATTTCTCCTAGACTGGAGTACCCTTGCCTGCAGCAGTATTCCTGGCTTTGAAAGTCATCAAGCTGATTTGTCTGCTCTGGGTTATGATGCCACATGCTGCTATACTGTCCCCTGCAATCAAAGCACTTGCAAAGATAGATTCCATGCCTTCCTCTATCGAGTATATTTTATAGATTGGCAGTTTTGATCTCCCTCCCCCACCCCAGGGGGGATAATCTGCATCTTAACAGCTTTCTATAGATACATCTGTCATTAAATATGCCATCTTGTATCAGCAACCATTTTTAAAGCCAAGTTTTCCCTAACTTTGAAGTGCCAGAGTCAAAGTTAAGACTTTTCAGCCAAAATTGAAAATGAACAACCCTGTCTCATACTTTTGAACTGTGACTTAAAGATATACGGCAGGTTCCCTCAAAGTCAAATAAGTCTTTAAAAACTGCCAGAAGGAATGAAAAGTTACCACCATGCTACCAGCAGTGAGAAATGCTTTCTATCATCAAGACAAGAGTAAAACATTTTTCTTAAGCTTCCCTGTTCAACTTCCCATAAAACGTTGTGATAAATGGGTGAGTGCATGCCAGGGAGAAGATGACAGGTGACTGCCAAACAAACAACCTTTGTCTCCACTACTGCGAGCTCACTACTCCTAAATGCGTTGTGCTCAAGCGCAACAACTCACCAGTGCTCACAGTGTCTATAAAATAGTGTTGGTCAATATATGTTAGTCAAGTTAGGTCAAGTCTGTTGGCTCTGCTCTTTTTTTTTTTTCAGGGATCTCTGTTGGTAAGTACAGAGTACTAAAGTCTTTAATAGGAATCTGTGATACCTAATATAGTGGTAGTACCCCTATATTGGAACAGAGCAGGATGCAAAGAACTGAATGTGTCCGTGCTCTTAGCTGAAATCAGGATTGCCAGGAGAAGTATCAGCAACCTCAGATATGCAGATGATACTACCCTAATAGCAGAAAGTGAAGAGAAACTGAAGAGCCTCTCGATGAAGGTGAAAGAAGAGAGTGAAACGGTTGGCTTAAAACTCAACGTTTAAAAAAGAAGATCATGGCATCTAGTCCCATCACTTCATGGCAAATAGATAGGGGAAAAGTAGAAACAGTGACATTTTCTTTTCTTGGGCTCCAAAATCACTGCAGATGGTGACTGCAGCCATGAAATTAAAAGATGCTTGCTCCTTGGAAGGAAAGCTATGACAAACCTAGACAGCATATTAAAAAGCAGAGACATTACTTTGCCAACAAAGGTCCATCTAGTGAAAGCTATGGTTTTTCCAGTGGTCTTACATGGTTATGAAAGCTGTACCATAAAGAAGGCTGAGCACCAAAAAACTGATGCTTTAGAATTGTGGTGTTGGAGAAGACTCTCAAGAATCCCTTGGAGAGCAAGGAGATCAAAGCAGTCAATCCTAAAGGAAATCAACCTGAATATTCATTGGAAGGACTGATGCTGAAGCTCCAATACTTTGGCCACCTGATGCAAAGAGCTGACTCATTGGAAAAGACTGATGCTGGGAAAGACTGAGGGCAGGAAGAGAAGGGGGTGTCAAAGGATGAGATGGTTGGATGGCATCCCTGGCTCAATGGACATGAATTCGATCAAACTCCAGAAGATAGTGAAGGCCAGGGAAGCCTGTCATGCTGCAGTCCATGGGGTCTCAAAGAGTTGGAACTACTTAGCAACTGAACAACAACAACAATGCTCTTAGGGAAGATGCTCCAGGCTGGAATTCCGTCAGCCAGTTCAAGATTGTGGCAAACCATCTAGAGTTCTTTGCAACTCTCTTGAAGGCCTGCAGTGCCAGCGTCACAGCAGTCTGGGGGTAGGGGAGAGAGAATTTCAGCACAAGCTGTGTTATGTGAGTCCCTCCTTACAGCTCCTTTATGACTCTATTCTTGGGTAAGTCATTTAGCAGCCAAGCCCAGGTTCCTCATATTCAAAATGGAGACTGAAACCTCTCAGGTTTCAGACGAATGAGAGTACTTGGAATAGCAGCCATCCATAAAGGGAAGTTTACCACGATATTGTAGTAGTTTATTCATAAAGGTTTCTTTCCATTTTCATAAAAGGTACAAATGAGTATATATGGAATACTGAATAAGTGACTAAGAATGGAATATTGAACTAATAAATGAATGAATTTTGTAGTCTGAAATAGATTCCTTACAGTTCTTTTTTCTAATAACCAGAATTACTGACTGGTTTCTAAGGGTATCTGTGACTTTTTCCTTTTTAACAGTTTTAGCTTCTGCTCTGGATGTAAACTTGCTCCAATTTGCAAAAGATTTTTAAAAACTTCACACTCATAGGATAACTATCAAAAGAATAAACTGGCATTATTTAAGTTCATATAAGTCATTTTTAAAAAGAGCCAGACTCATTAATATTCCTTTGTAAAAGGGATACCATGAGAATATTTATAATGAATGCAAAAATAAACATTTTCTTATCTTATTTTTACATATTATACTGCCCATATTTTGGGAGTGTTAATACTGCCACATAAACAATTAAAGCCAAGAATCTTTTTACTAAATTAGCATCTTGAATAGAAGCATCCTTAATCCATGTATTAAATTAAAACTAGAATCCATATTATTTCTGTCACACTTGAGGAAACCACATAAATGGATAGGTAATTAATACATTCGAAATCCTGCAAAGAAAGTCTCAAATTTATAAAAACCTATAACGAAAAGATTGATGCACTTGAAAATATAAATTTTATATATATATATATATATATATATGTCACCTAGAGTGAGCAGATATAAATTCGTAACCCAAAATATGTAAAGTATGCATCATGTGTTATTTTAAGTAAGTGAAATAATAAGTGATGGTAACATCTACTACAATGCAGATGTCAGCTGACCTTTAAAATCTCAGTAAAATCCATTATAACTCCAATTCCTCATTCTGTAGAAAGCTGGAATCCTGCCTCCAAAGATTCCATAGGTTCCTAGCAGGATTAAACTCTAAAGGTCACTACTGCCTATCTCTAGCGTCCTGGCTTTGCTGTGTTCTTGTTGAATCTTTTACCTTTTTCTTGCTATTATACAAACTCTTCAACCAAGTCCCTATTTCTTTGATGTATTGGGTTGGCCAAAAAGTTTGTTTGGTTAGTGAATAGGTTTTTCAATCAGGTTCCCAGTGAAAATGAAAAATATGTATTTCCACTTAAAATCGAACAAATTTTTTGGCCCACCCAATAGCTTTTCTCTCCTCTTGGGAATAAAGAAAAAATGACATATTTCTCATATTCTTAGGTAGAACAATTCAGCTCACTCTTTTTTCTACTTTCTTTTTCTAAATTCATCTAGACAGACATAAATTGATCATCTGAACAAAGACTGTTCTTGCCATGAAAGAAATGGAGCCAACTGCTGTTTGTTTTTTTTTAACCTACTTAAGCTACCAATTTGAAAGGCCATTAGGCTACTATATTATAATATGTAATCCTTTCAGCAAACAATGTTCTAATCTAAGCCAATATATTGATACTTTAGAGTAGTCCATATTATCACTATTCCTTTATAGGCTTTAACTTTTATCATTTCTGTTTCAGAATCTAAACTATAGAAGCACAAAAAGAAAGACATTATATAGGTCAAGTCTGTGCCCTAAGATGGTCAGTTAATTAAAGACAATCAAATGATCATTGATCCTACACAAATGTCCAGGTATGAAATATTCTGTGTATCATTAACTCTCAGTCATGCCATTTGGAAGTTCTTTTTACAATGTAAGCATCTGTTTTTGAGATCTTTCTTTTTTGTAACTGATTTGTGTGGTTTCATGGGGAAAGTATGGTTTTCAAAAACCAGAGACACAAATCAAATTCCTTCTTCACCAAATAATCACTGTGTTATCCAAATAAACCACTTAACCTCTTTAAGCCTCATTTCTTCAGGAGCAATGTGAGGGGAAACTAAATGCTGCTTCAGAATAAAAGGAAGTCAGTTTAGGATGAAAGCTTTGGTGATTATTTTGGAGAATGTGCAGGTGATCTGATTGCTCTCTTTGAACCATTTAGGTCTTTTAAAAGCATTGTAGAATGGTTCATTTCTGTTTGGCTCCCATCTCAGTATAATACTGTAATGGTTTTGTTTTAATCTCTCTCAGATGGGGAGTAGTACAGGACAGAGCATAACTGGGGGAGGGGGGGTAAACCAGAAGAAAAAGTAACTGCTAGCACCAGCTAGCTGCTGGGACCTAAAACAACAAAAAGATCATTTCATTCTTAGTGGAATTCCAGCTTACTAGAAACTGAGGGTAAAGAATTCACCAGGGATGCAAGAGATTCAGTTTGATCCCTGGGTCGGGAAGATCTCCTGGAGAAGGAAATGACAACCCACTCCAGTATTCTTGCCTGGGAAATCCCATGGACAGAGAAGCCTGGTGGGTTACAATCCATGGGGTTGCAAAGAGTTAGATACAACTACTGAGCGACTAACACTTTCAGGAACTTTTTAGTGGCATGTTAAGCTATCAAGCCCCAAACTCCTCCTCAGGAGCAAGAAACAGAGCCTTTTGCGCAGTCATTCCACATCACAACAAACTTATTTCTCCCTCAAGCAAACCTGAGGCCCTGGACCCCACCTAACTGGGATCCCAGCATGCTGAACTCTTCCAGTAGATCCTCTGGGCCATTCCCAGTCTAAAAACTTTCCATCATGAGTGAATTCAAGGATTTGCCCTCACCAACTCTTCTAAGTACCACCAAAAAATAGAACAGAAATTTGCATACTGGGATACCATAATTTTGTGGTTTCTAATTTAGCATAGGTTCTGACACAATTTGTATAAACATGTTAGTTCCCTCTGTTTTCTCTCAGAAACTTTCCCCAAGTCCACTGCCCTCAGGCCCTCTTCCTGATCCTGAAATGGCACGACCTCCACCAACAACTCTGCCTCTTGCTTGACCAACTTCATGAGGTCCCTGCCCCTCCTCTCTGAGCTCATCTAGGTACACCCAGCTTGCATCCTGCCCTGGAGCTGGGGGGTGCTCTCTCCAAGCCTGAGCCCCTGCCTAACTCCCACTGTCCTGTCTGGGACCCTGTGTCTGCAGTCAATACTGTATCCCCCACACTTATTCCCATTCCTGGTACCTATGAGCTGCTCTCAGCACTTAAAACCAGAAGATGCCCCTAGTCCTTCACTTCAAATTCCCTTTGTCCTTCCCCTGAGCTATAAATTTGCTTAATGTACTCATTCCTCAAAAAAAGTTCCCTCCTTTCACCTAGATTTTTTTACCTCTAGCTAATCTCCATTCTCTCAGCCAAACTTGTCTTTCCTTCCGTCTTTCCTCCTTTACTCTTCCTAAAGCCAAAATGCTATTAATTTATAATGAAAAGTACAGCTGTCACCTAGACTGAAGTATGTGAGTACCTAGCACAGTACCATCTCTTCCTGCAGGATGGAGCATGGTAATAGGAAAGTTGAGGGGAAGGTTCAATTCAGGGAGTCAAGTTTTGATGAAATCCCAGCATTGTGCAAAGGTGGTCTATACTTGCAGCTCTCACTTCTTCACTCTCCACCCACACCTTTGACCGTAGCATTCTAGCTTCTACCTTCTCTCATTCTCCTGAAACTGCTTCCAGTAAAACTACCAAGTAGTTCCCGGCTGAAAAATGCAGAGGAAATATTCTGGACTTGGACGCCCCGCAGTCTTGGACACCTCTCACCCGCCCTTCTGCACCTGCTCCTCTGGCCTTGCCATCGCACATTCTCAGGCTCCTTCCTTCGTTCCCCTTCCTCTGCTCCTTGCTAGTGTTTCCCAACCTTCTGGCCCTTTCCAGACCATCTCCAGCTCCTCTGGCTCCTCGCACTCTTCACCACCTTCTTGCACTTAATTTGCCGCAAGAAGCTCCTCACTTCCATTTGCTCTGAGAAACAGGAGGCAGGAAGCTAGTGAAGGAGTGGAGATGAGACCCTAGTGGTGGGGTGCAGAGATGACTCGGGGGCTGAGCAGACATACATACCAAGCCCCCTTAGCTGGCCTCCTCCTACCGAGCTCAGCTGCCCAGGTACATGTACCAAGTGGACCACAGGGTTTTTTCAACACTGGATGCTTGCCAGGGGCTAAGAGAGTTATGGAAATGGATGAACCACGAAGCCCAAGCCTGAGCACAGGGAGGGGTTAATGGGCAACCAGGAAGCAGCCAAAGGACCTGAAGCTGAGGCTGAAGATGCCACAAACTTCCATGAAGCCTCTGGCTCCCCTACACTGACTACTCTCTGCTTCACGCTAGTTCTGTATCTTGGGAAGACAGCTCTCATGACACACATCACACGACACTGTCATCATCCATTTAAAAACTGTGAGCCCCAGCATGGGACCTGCCTTTGTGTCTTTGTGGCTGCAGCACTAGCCCAGAACCAGACTCAGGGTGGTGAGGAAACTTGCTCAGTTTGCTGGTCGGCAAAGAGTGGAGCAAGTTTCACACATGCGTGAGCCCTAAGTCCGTGACCTCAGTTCACACAGCCAGCCTCAGTCATGCCCCCTGCGTGTCCCCAATATTTTGTATTCAGTTTCTTTAGATGCAATAATATTTGCACATTAAAGCTATAGCTGTGGCATTGTCAAAATGCTGACTATATTTTATATTGTTCTAATTATAATGAATACCAGAAAAATTAAAGTCCCTTTAGTGGGTTTGAATAAATAAAAGCTATTTTAAATGGGGCAAATGCAAACTTCATCTCAATTTAATCAAGATGAAAATAAATATATATTCTAGGGAGTTAAAGAAGCCCTAGCAAATATTCTTTCATGAATGAAATAGCTGAAGAAAACTTTTGATTGTCCACTCCTAGAGGGCAGGAAGTGTGTTTGCTGATTTAATCTTATGTATCCATGATCCAGCACTGACTTAATAAGGATAGACCATTTGCTGAGAGAATGAAGACAGCACTAAGGGCCACTCTTGAGGAAATGCAATACCATCTGTCTTATCTTTGTAGTTTTAAGGCACTAATTTTGTGGTTAGCGTCCCATTATCCTGCTGCCATTTGACAAAAATGAAAAGTAAGTTATTTTGCAAGATGAGTTTGGGATTCACTTTCACTCACACGAAAAAGGATCTTTTCAGTAGTTCACAAACAATCTCTTACAATGGAAAGCATGCCTTTAAAAAGTACAACAGCGGGATACTTAAAGCTTACTTTACTTCAGGATTGTGAATTTCAAGTAGAAATGATGTGCACATTTGTGAACTGGGTCACGATGACATATGCTAGAGGAGCCTGTAAAATCTGACTGTCTCTAACATCTTAAATCACATGCTAATAGGCATATCTACACAGCCCGATTTTCTGAATTCATCTCTGCTTGTCTCATTTTAAAAACAAGGGGCAGGTTTCCAGGTGTCTTGACCCTAAAATGGACAGTGAAGGGGAGAGGGTATAGAGAAGAGTGTGAGCACACTGGAAATACTGAGTCTCTAAAGAAACATTCATTTTGTGTTCTATGGGACAAAATAAGCCCCTAAAATCCACGTCACCTCAGGCAAAGTTTACAAAATACCAGAAGGATGCCAATGACCCAATCCACCATCAATTAAACTGGAAAAAATTAATTATTTGGTAAAGGATAAGGAATAGCCCGAAATATTTTTATCTACTCCAAAAAGAAATCAGGGTAACACTTCTAAATCAGAGACAGTCAGGGTGAACTGTATACCTTTTTTTTTAAAGGGCCCCTAGCAACCCTTTCCTATCCATGGTTAGATTCACAACTGATTTATTATAAGCTGGGCCTGAGGAAATAGGCAGACGACTCAAGGTATTAGATATTAGAGGTGATTTCCTCTTCTTTCCAATTAAAGGTATTGTACTATACACAGGGAAGTAAGCGTTTCATCTCAAGTACACAGTAGGGAGAAACAAACCTGAGAAAACTGTGATTGTTTTCATTAAGTATGGTTAACACAGGCAGAATATATTAGTGCAAAAAGAGAACAAAGGAAATTATTTCCTTTCATAGTATGGAAAAAATAAAGTGATACAGCAGAAGGAACTGAAATAAATTGATATATTTAATAAAATGGAAAAGGAAACATATAGACCTACATGGAGCAGAAAAGGAAACATATAGACCCACATGGAGAGAGAAGTCAACTAGAAGGAAAGTTATGACTAACTTAGACAGCATATTAAAAAGCAGAGACATTACTTTGCCAACAAAGGTCTGTCTAGTCAAGGCAATGGTTTTTCCAGCGGGCATGTATGGATGTGAGAGTTGGACTACAAAGAAAGCTAAGTGTCGAAGAATTGATGCTTTTGAACTGTGGTGTTGGAGAAGACTCTTGAGAGTCCCATGGACTACAGAGATCCAACCAGTCCATCCTAAAGGAGATCAGTCATTGGAAGGACTGATGTTGAAGCTGAAACTCCAATGCTTTGGCTACCTGATGCAGAGAGCTGACTCACTGGAAAAGACTGATGCTGGGAAAGATTGAGGGCAGGAGGAGAAGGGGAAGACAGAGGATGAGATGGTTGGCTGGCGTCACCGACTCAATGGACATGGGTTTGGGTGGATTCCGGGAGTTGGTGATGGACAGGGAGGACTGGAGTGCTGCATGCAATTCATGGGGTCACAGAGAGTCAGCCACGACTGAGCGACTGAACTGAACCTTGGTTGAGATCTGGATCTAGGTTAACATAAGCTTCTCTGCTTTCTTAAGGCCTCACTCAAGAAAGTGTTAAATAGTTATACTGCTAAGACTATGTAAGGGAAACTCCAGCATTCTTTAAAAAAATTTATAGCCAAAATTAAAAATAAGGAATAATCATTAAATTATGAGAAGTTTATACAAAATTTAGAAAATTCAATGCAAAATTTAGGAATGCAATATGTTAGCCATATGTGAAAACTGAATGAGCCAATGAAAGGAATGTTAAGTTGGAAGACAATATAAAGTACACTGATTTTATAAATCCATCGTTTTGTTATCTAAGTACAGATCCGTTCTTCCTAATAGCAACGACTCTCTTGTAGCCAAGTTTAAGGTTTCTTCAACAAATCTAACAGGATATAGTCCTAGTGGCTTTTTTCTTAACTGCTGAAATATATACTTAAAGAAAAAGGAGTAAGTCACAGATAAATGAGGTCTTATCTACATCAATACATCAACAGCATACACACTCATATCTAACGTTGATTTGGTATACAGGACCGGTAATTTATCCTCTTTTACCCTCTTCCTTGGTCTCAATCTTCATTCATTAATTATTGAGCAGTTATATCCAGACATGAGCCAGGTTTATTCAATAAAAATCAGTGAATTGCCAATAACTGAGACACTACCCAGAGACGCCAAGACTACAGCTGTCTCCCTAGTTACTGAAGATAGCAGAAGGAAAAATGGGCAGAGTCCAGTGAATTTACTTTAAATGCAAGGGAGAATTTTATTGGAGCAGATTTTAGACTAGAGAAGATCACTGAAGGAAACTGAGAAGTCTTCACTAGTGTACTTAAAAGTGATTGTTTCTTCCAAGTACAAACATCTCTAACTTACTCTTAGTATTTATTTGATTTGACTGTTCCTCTTTGTCCTTGACACAGAAACCTAGTAAGTTCCATTTGGGTCACAAAATGAGTATCCTCCAACTGAGAGGAGATGCAGCCCTCCTCCCTAATAGGCAAACCTTTCAAAGGAGTACATATGAGGTTTTTTTCAATAACAGGATTGGAAACACAAGTCGATAATGTGATGTTAATAACACATGGCTCACGGGTTCCTTCTGTAGCAGTGCAAAGGCAGACATGAGAAGCTAGAAGTGGCATGTGGGTGTGAATGAGTCAAGAGTGGCCCCGAGCAGGTACCTGCTGAAGCTGGGTTATAGAAGCATGGGATTCATTATATTAGTATCTCTCCTTTTTTAATAATCAAAAGCCTTCCAAAAAAAAAATACAAAAAAAAAGTAAAATAATCAAAACCCCCAAATAATTAGGAAGAATGGGAAAATAAATAGGAATAAAGGACTGGGATGGCATGAGAAACTGTAATTCATAGATAAAAGGAAAATGTTATTTTAGCCAATAATTTAAACCTCTACCCTCAATGCACAGCAATGGCTCTGACCTGGATCTATTCTCACTGCTATACCCATCCATATGGATTAACTGGGCTTTTCTTCACCTGCCCTGTCTTTGATAGAATGGCTCTTACTCAGACAGCCCAAGGTGAAAGGAAAAGCGAAGGACCACAAGGAGTGCAATACAGTCCATGAATATGAAAAGCTGACAATCTAAACAATAGAAGGTTTGGTAGAAAAAGAGATATAATGGGCCATTAATTTCCATTTTTGAAATTTTACCCCACTAATCACTCAGAAAGTCACAGAAAGGTCAATTACTTCCCTTTACACTGCTCTCTATAGAAACAGGTGCCCAGTAAATGAATGTGAATGAGCTAAAATGGCATCCTTGGCTGAATTTTTCAGACACATGTGGCCACAACCTCCAAAGCTTGACTTTTCAATTTATGAATGAAAGTGTTTGGTAGTAAATCCAATCCATGAAGCATGTTCTACCTGATATCCACAGAAGACCATCAGCCACATATCCAGCATGACAGGACAGGGAACGGTCAAAGGACTGGACAAAAGTCCACTTGTTCTTCTTGGGGCAATATCGCTCCACCGTAGGCAGAACCTGACGCAGTTCATTTCTGCCCCCGACAGCATAGAGGTATTCATCCATGGCTCCCAGCACAAAATGCTCCCGGCAGTTTTTCATGGGTGCTATCTCTGCCCAGGAGTTACTGCGGGGGTCATAGCGACAGGCCGTCCTCACAGCACACGTCCGACCACTGGCATGCTCAACTTCCCCTCCTGCTACAAACAGGAAGTCCCCCATGACGGCCACACAGTGGTGGCTCCTCCCCACGGGCATGGGAGCCAGCTCACTCCAGTTGGCCACGGCAGCGATGAGGGCATTCTCCTGATCCACGGGATTGAAGTACCGGAGTTCCTTGACTTTACAGACCTCACGCTTCTTCCCACCAATGATGTACAGGGTATCTGACTGGAACCGCGGTTTGGTCCTGCGAGTCTGCCACACGGGCTGCGCGTAGATGCTCTGGTGGTATTCCAGGGCCTCGTTGACCAGAGCTGTTGCCGTCTCACTTGCCTGGACCAGCGGGTGGGACAGGGCAACTGTGTGGAGCGTATCCACGTCCATGAGGCCAAAGCGGATATACTGCAGGAGCTCATCCAAGTACTGGTAATGGCAGCTGTGTTCCAACCACCTCACGGCTAGCTGAAACAGAGGCAGGGAGGCGGGGAGAGCACAGAGGTAAGAAAGAGCCAAAGCAAGGGGGCGCACAGGCCTTGCCACGTGTTCTTTCAGACACTTCATAATTTGCTTTTTTTCCTCACAAACCATGTACCACTCAAATCTTGTGATACCCAGTTGAGGGATATTTTTTTCCCTTTCTGCATCAGCAGAGACACAAAAGGACTCAAAACACTGTTGGAGAGATTAGGAACAATGTTATGTAAAATTGACAAGACTTAAAGTATCACTTGGAGTGCACAATAATTACTTTTCAAAAAATGAGAATATGGTGGTGCAACAGCCTGTTCTCTTGGGTTTTAGACGTAAGAGGCTTGGTGCCCCCACCTCCACCAGGAAGTGTCAACAGTGAACCGTGTCATCAGTGTAAGCAACATATGTCAACCAGTGAGTCAAGGTGCTGTATTGATACGAGTAATGTGAGAAAATATGTGAGCATCTGAGACCAGAGGGTGTGCTTGAGAGAAAATCAATATGACACTAGTAGCATGATTTAAAAAGAAAAAGGACTTTTCCCCCTGCTCCTTTGGTAAGGTATCAGTCAGGAAGCAAGAGAAGAAAAAGAAAGATGGCAATCTATCAATGTTATTTTTTCTCAATTAGTTTTCATTTTGAAGACAGTTGTTTGCACTGTAAGATACAGCAATTTGATAGAGCTATTTTCACAAAAACAGGATATGGAGGAAATTATTTTTGTATTATGGACACAAGAGCAGAATTTAACCCTAGCCTTTTTGTTTAGGTCTAGAAATCTTTCAAGAAAAAGTAAAAACTTTTGGCTACAGAAAAACAGAATTTCTTTAAGGCAGCTGCATTAAGTCATAAATAACAAATCTGAGTAATAGTTTAGAAAACAATAGCAAAAGAAGTCAATTCATGATATGGAACACTTAAAATAAGTTAATTAATGTGACTTAATATTTAAATTTGGCAAAGTTTTCCAAACACCAGCATAAAGAAGTATATCTAATAATTCCAGTCAACATATTTGATAGAAACCCAAGTCTCCCGCATTGCAGGCGGATCCTTTACCAGCTGAGGCACAGGGAAGCCCTTTATTCTTAACAGTACATATATTAAAGTAGATCTCCTAAGCAATATAAATGTGGACCTGAAGGAATTAGCATAAATAGAATACTGAATAATTTTGCTGTGTTTTACTTGCTTTCTGACCAATGGAACTGGGGTTCTGGGCTTCCTTTTTCAGCTGATTCACTGCACTAGAGAAAAAATGCCTACAGAGAGAGAAGGAAATGTCATGGCCTCAGGTCATTACTCCTTGACAAACATGAGCCGGGTTTTCATCCTGGTGAAAAGGATTGCTAAACTCTCTAAAGCATTAGATAATTTCTGACTTGTATCCATTTGACAAACGGCTCCAAAAGGCAAGGCATATTGCGAGCATGTCTTTTTAGTTTTCCAGATGAAGAGAATGTAGTCGGTGAATCTGCTTCCAATATATGCTAAATTGCATCTCTTAATGAATAATGAGTGAAGAGAAATGGAAAAAGAATGTCATTGGGTGCCAGGCAGCCTACAGATGCCACACAGGCAGATACCACAGAGGGCAGATGAGTGACACTCTTTAGCTGTTTTTCCAGAAACAGTATTTTTTTTTTAATTTAAATAAGATACTAGCCTGATGAAAAAAATTACCTGTGTACAGTAAGACAGTAATAATCAAAGACAGTGCAGAAGAAACAGATTACTCATCAATCACTAGGTCTCTGCCAGAAGTGGAGAGTTTTCCCACAGGCCACATCCTGGTTTTCCTCTACCCTAATTTTAGAAGTTTCAAGAAATGGGTTCCAATTATTTCCCTTGGGAGATAATTCTACAACTTAATAAATGATTTTCCATTCTTTGTCCCACAGAGCTTTCAAAAGTTTTCAGAGATAAGTCATCCCACTGAACGTCACTCCTGTACCAGGTAAAATTTTCTGAAACTTGATCCTTCATATTTCTCCTAATTTGAGTCATTCCAGCTGGTATTGCTTTGTTTTGTAACAAACTTCTCAGAATCCTTAGAGCCTAATGTTTTTGCATCTTGCACATGGATACTACCGGAAAACAGCTCTGGAGAATTACCAAATAAATGCTCGTGTCTTTACAGCCTCTTTTTATAGCACAGTGCCGCCCATTTAATTACTTTCCTCCTTCCTCATAAATCAGTTCTTCCCATGCCCTAATCAATCTTCCAGCCCATCTCTTAACACTGTCCAATCTACCTTGATCTTTCTAGTGAACATTGTCACTTACTGTGTAAAAGGAACATAAGCCACAGTCAGGCTCTGCTTTTAAGAAAATTTCTAAGGAAACAAACGGGCAGCGGAACAGTGACCCCTGTGATCTATCACTGATTCATTTTTGGCTTTCTGTGTACTTATCACCCCTACGTCACAAATATCATGAGAAGGTCCGTGCTCAATTTCCCCAAATATTATGTATTACAGAAAACTTCGTGCACGTGCATTTAGTCCGCATTTTCTGGGCTCCTTTTTCTTACTTACTGCCAATATGTCTAACTTCTCACATTTTTCATATAATTTTCACACATTCATTATTTATAAATATTTTCAGACTACACAGTCATTCATATATGTTGGGCTTATCTTTTCTCCAGATCAAAGGTAAATATAACTTACAGTTCTGCCAAATTCAAACCAAGATAAGAGTATTAGTGATAGATTTAAACCCAGTGCTTCTCAAACCTAACACGTGCATGAATTACCTGGGGTTTCTGGTCAAAATACAGATTCTGATTCAGTAGGAGGAAGAGAAGGACTGCAAGTCCACATTTCTAACATCTCCCAGGTGATGTGTATGCTGCGAGTCCATGAACCACATTTTGAGCAGGAAGGTTTTAGACAGATTCCCATCCATGAGACTGTAAACTGCTGCTGTATTACAGTAAACTAAGTCTGCTGTTTCAAATTTTAAAAGGCTTAAAATCAACTGAAACTTAAGTAGGATGCTTTAATAAAGATATAGGGCATGTATAGCTAATATTATGGGTAAGACAATGTATTTCCTTTATAGTAAGATACGGGTAAGATCTTACTATGGGCAAGACAGCATACTTTCAGACCTTGGGTCTATAAATCAGTACCTGATTCTGATAGCATAGAGGAAGCCATACAAACACTCTGCAGTTTTGCTTTTGTAATAATACATAAACAAAAGTAAAAGTGTCATCGTACTCAGTTTTTACTTTGGTGACAATATAAAAAGAGAAAAATCATTGAAACCATGGATAACTCTTACTTATCCAGATAATGCAAGAAATGGCAAAGAAAATCCACTGCCATGCTGAATTGAGGGCAAGGTGGTACATGCAATCCTGGAGCCCCTTTAAGAGGTTTAGAACAGAAACTATACTAGGGCTTCCCTGGTGGCTCAGTCAGTAAAAAAATCAGCCTCCAACATAGGAGACCTAGGTTTGACCCCTGGGTCGGGAAGATACCCTGGAGAAGGAAATTGTAACCCACTGCAGTATTCTTGCTTGGGAAATCCCATGGACAGAGGATCTTGGCAGGCTATAGTCCAAGGGGTTGCAGCATCAGACATAACTTAGGACTAAGCCACCACCACTAGAAACTATAGCATACACAGATGGCTGATTCATCACTGGGCATCATGAATCACAAAGACCACAGGTAGCTCTGTAGTGTATTTGGGGGCTTATATTTGCAAATGTTTATTTAAGGAGCTTTTGGCGATACTACACCTAGAAAGCATAACTCAGGGAAGGTGAAAATCCTATTCGATCTTAGTACTCTGACACACTGACATTCCCATCACCCTAATTTCTAAAATATTTTAATTGGGGGGAGGGTGGAGCATATAGTGAAAGTTTTATCTCTCACTTGCTTAGGTGACAAAGACAGCAACAGTGGAAAAGAACACAAGGATTCAGGTTGGGAGGACAGGTCAAAGAGTACTTAGGAAACAGGGCATTAGGCAAGGTGTTTCCTAAACCATCTGAAACACAGGACCGCCACCTCCAAAGACCACAGGAGATCTCCCAAGCACCTTGCCTAACCCAATCCATTTCATCTTGCCCTGATGGACAACTGTTTCTTCCTCAAAGGAGCATTTGCTACTGCTTATTCCAGTGTCAACATATCTCTCAGTTTCTTGATAAAAACAATGCCTAGCACATAGTACGGAGAAGGCAATGGCAAGCCACTCCAGTACTCTTGCCTAGAAAATCACATGGACAGAGGAGCCTGGTGGGCTGCAGTCCATGGGGTCACTACTAGTCGGACACGACTGAGCGACTTCACTTTCACTTTTTACTTTCACACATTGGAGAAGGAAATGGCAACCAACTCCAGTGTTCTTGCCTGGAGAATCCCAGGGATGGGGGAGCCTGGTGGGCTGCCGTCTATGGGGTCGCACAGAGTCGGACACAACTGAAGTGACTTAGCAGCAGCAGCACATAGTAGGCTACCTATATTTGGTGCATAATGGAAAATTCTTTATAACAATTCTTAGGCTATTTCTCACACTTCTTTTGAACCGATGACATCAGATTCTGTATATATCCATATCTGTCTGTCTATAGGCTTCCCCAGTGGCTCAGATGGTAAAGAATCCTCCTGCAATGTGGGAGACCTGGGTTCGATCCCTGGGTTGGGAAGATGCCCTGAAGGAGGGCATGGCAACCCACCCCAGTATTCTTGCCTGGAGAATCTCCATGGACAGAGAAGCCTGGAGGGCTACAGTCTATGGGGTCACAAAGAGTCAGACATGACTGATCTATCTATCACAGGCTTCAATTTCCTATTATCTCATCTTTGTGATTTTCCTATAAAGCCCTTATAAGCTCTCAAAACTTCACAAGGCAACATGCACTGCACTGGACTTATTTATATACGGTCCTCGTTTTACTCCCTCCACAATTGGTGCTGGCCACCTCTATTTGAAATTATTAGCAATGCAATGCACATTGTAATATGCTAATCCCTCAAATAAATTGTAAAATATCAGCACAAGAAGAAACTTTTGAGTACGTTTGGTTCAAACTTCTAAATCTTAGAAATCAAATCCGGACAAGTTATTTGACATACTCTAAGTCATGCAGCTGATTAATGGAAAATCTGGAACCAGAAATGCCATTTTCAAATTATAAACATGTTCTATTATATCATATAATCATTATTTGTCCATCAAAAATTATTTTAACGTAGAATCCAGGCACTCAAAACCAAACCCAACTTCCATATTGTCTAAATTAGAGAAAAAAGTCTGTTTTTTAAAAAATGCATGCTTTGCTTTAGATAGGTGAAAATGTTTTTCATTGACTCTCATTTATGGATTATTTTTGCATAAAAACCATGATTTAATGGTGCCAATTATAGAGTTTGTAAGTAAAGAACAAGTCGTTAGAGGAATGGGCTCCCCTGATTATTGAACTTCTGTCTCACTTTTTAATGGGAATATATATTTAAATTCTAGGTTATCCCCTGTTAACTAAACCTGGCTCAAAAATATATTGAAAATAGTCCCCTCCTTTTAGTTTTCTCAGTGTATCCCCACTGATTGCTATTCTATGAATAGAATATATAATACTAAATATAAAAGTATATAATTTTAAATTATGCAAAATTTTCTGATTCAATTAAAGTATTCAACCTATTTAGATGTATTTCACAAATATGTGAAATATATGAATGAACATCACATTCCTAACATGATAAACCCTCAAGCTGTGATCCAAATTCCTTTACTGTTTCTCAAACACACTGAGATAGAAGCTGCTGTTTTAAAATATAAAATTCCTGATCCTTTGAAAGAAGCTGCCGTTTTGAAATCTATCTCTGCTTATATATGTCCACAAGTATGTGTACTGTCCAACATGACCCCCAAAGCAATGCCAAAGCAATAACAAATTTTATATTAACAGATTCTCTGGAAAATATATGAATTAGGAAGTTATCCCAAATCCAAGAATACACATCAATGCGCTCTTCCATAAAATTGCCTTTATATCTTGCAAATATATATTAAAATGACCTTTACAAAGCAGTTCTCATCAGATGTGATCGAGTATTTTTAACCAACACTAACAAAAGATATAGCCCTGTCGAAAGCAGTAACTCTTTCTTTCTCTTGGTTCACAAGTATTCTTTTTCACAGAATTCATCAGCCAAAACTGAGTAAGCAAGAAGCAGCATTTTTGCCCACAGTCTGACTTGACCCCCTTGGCCTGGGGCAGCTATAATTACTCTCTTATTCTAAAACTTGGTTGCAAACTGCTTTGTTGATGGAGAAAACTGAGACCTGCCTTTTGCAGGTGCCCTGCTGTGAAGGCACAAGTGCCTATATCCTTGCCAGCCCTGTCATCCTACTGAGATAAGCCAGGGCACCCATCTCCCCTCAGTGACCGACAGGCAGCACAAATTCCACACTCCTGCAAATTCAGAAAGGAACAGAGGAAGGGCATAAGAGCAAGTCAGCAACCACCTGGCATTCCTGAAGCTCTACCACAAACCTGGCGTGTTAAAAGAGTGCTTGGGAAACAAGGAGTGGGGAGCAGAGCATGTGTTAATGGAACGAGTGACAATGCACAGAGAGAAGTTTTCCCTTCTAAATGGACGAGCAAGGATGCTCACCATCTTCTAATATATGGCCTCAAAGGGAAGCTGCACTGACTGTTTTATGTTGTGTTCAGATACACTAACTCATATGTTATTTTATAATGCCTTAAATTTCAATAAACTGTAAACACTTTAGCAAGATACCCTTTAAATATTATACACAGTTTCTTCAGATGAAAAATGTGGAAAGTTTCCCACGTGCAAGTGAACAGGGGTTGAGATTTGCCATGTTCGACTACACAGAAGCTCATTTATTTAATATGAGTCATGTTAAAGCTCTAAATGGTGACATACTACACCAGAATAATGACTGACACAGAGGAAAGTTCATATTAATAAATAAACACACAGAATTTTACAGTTTTATTCTCCTCTTTGAGATGAAATGAAAGATTTCTGTTCAAAAAGGCAACAATCTTATCCAAAAGCAGCAGAAACCAGGGACATAAGATCAGAGTGCGTTGTTCCACCAGAACAATGAAAATGTTACGATGGAGGAATATTAAAAATTACAACAGTGCTCACTCGAGTGCTATAATTAAAACTGTGTCAACATTTTGCTTGTAAAACAGTTTTCAAGGGAGGTTGTACATTAACCATTACAGCTGACTACAGACTTATATATGACACATAGGCTATTTTTTCCTCTGAGAAATATATTTCAATTGAATCAAAACTGATGAGGTCCCAGGTTCATATACTGTCAGAAAAAAAAAAAAGACCTGACAAATTTTAAATAGAATACTCAGCTTAGCAGGTATGGTAATAACACATATTCTTTCACTGTTCATTTAAAACTTTATGAAGTTGAAAGATTGACAAATGCTCTAACTGTCACCTTTAGCAAAAAATTTGTGCTTGATAATACTCTAGTTTCTCTTCAGATCATATATGTCTTTCACCTTTTACTAAAGATATCCGTGGAAAAGAACAGTTATGAGGAGTCTTTTTAGGGACTTAAAAAAAAAAGTCATGATGTATACAACTTACCCTCAAATGGCTCAGAAGAAAAGCACACATGTGTGTTCTCTCCCTCTCTGCCTAAATAGCTATTCTCCTACTAGATATTTATAGAGAGATAGATATCTAGAGATGGAGGCAGAGAACATATGATAAAGCAAATGAAGTAATTTGCTAAGAAATGAGCAAATCATATGGATGTTCTTTACTATTCTTATTCTTGCAACTTTTCTGTAAGTTAGAAATTATTTTGAAACAGAAAATTGAAAGAACAAAAAAAGTGCCTGTTAACCATCTTTAATACATATTTTGCTCAAAAAATACATACTGCCAAGCATCAGAAGCAAGAGCCCTTGCAACCAAGGCTGTCTCTCATAGACTGTGACAAACACACAGGACTGGAGGAACCACAGGAAAACTGCCCTGAGGCCTGCCCCATTTAAGTTCCAGGTATTTGTGAGGGCAAATACAAGGACTTGAGTTGTCCTTTGGTTCAGTCTTCTAACACAAGGCAATTTTTAAAAAGATAAATTATATATCAAGAAAAAACAAAAGTAGGAAAAAGAGATGAAGTTAGTACACCATGATATCTTTTACATTTATAAGAACTGGCCACCAATTTGAGCTGATCTTTGAAAAGTCACTACAAAGAACAGCAAGAATACATGGCCAACACTGGACCAGTCATTTGGCACCTCATCTGTTAAATGAGTGAGTTGATGCAAGAGTCTCTTTATCTCTGGGATATATGTCACTTACAAATCCACCAAAAAGTAATATTTTAAAGTAGAATCCTCAAATACACACTACTATATGTAAAACAGACAACAAGGACCTACGCTATAGGATGCTGCTGCTGCTACTGTCACTTCAGTCGTGTCCGACTCTGTGCGACCCCATAGATGGAAACCCACCAGAGAACTATATTCAATTTTTTTAAAAAAAACCTAAAAGGGAAAAGAATCTGCAAAAAGAATGTTATTGTTTACAGTCACTGGGTCATGTCTGACTCTGCGACCCTGTGAACTACAGCACACCAGGCTTCCCTGTCCTTCACTATCTCCCTGAGTTTGCTCAAACTCATGTCCATTGAGTCAGTGATGCCATCCAACCATCTCATCCTCTGTCACCCCCTTCTCTTCTTGCCCTCAATCTTTCCCTACATCAGGGTCTTTTCCAATGAGTTGGCTCTTCGCATCAGGTGGCCAAAGTATTGGCGCCTTAGCTTCAGCAGTAGTCCTTTCAATGAATATTCAGGACTGATTTCCTTTAGGATTGACTAGTTTGACCTCCTTTCTGTCTAAGGGACTCTCAAGAGTCTTCTCCAACACCACAGTTTGAACCCATCAATTCTTCAGTGCTCAGCCTTCTTTTTGGTCCAACTCTCACATCCATACATGATGACTGGAAAAACCATAACTTTGACTAGATGGACCTCTGTTGGCAAAGTGATGTCTCTGCTTTTAATACACTGTCTAGTTTGTCATAGCTTTTCTTTCGAGGAGCAAGCATCTTTCAATTTCGTGGCTATAGTCACAGTGATTTTGGAGCCCAAGAAAAAAATCTGTCACTGTTTCCACATTTTCCCCATCTATTTGCCATGAAGTGATGGGACTGGATGCCATGATCTTCATTTTTTGAATGATGAATTTTAAGCCAGCTTTTCATCCTCATCAAGAGGCTCTTTAGTTCCTCTTCACTTTCTGCCATTAGAGTGGTATCATCTGTACCTGAGGTTGTTATTTTTCCTGGTAATCTTGATTTCAGCTTGTGGGTGTGTATATATATATATTTATTAATATATAAATAATATATTTATATAATATATATATTTTTAACCGTACTTAAAAAATAATAATGAATTGTTTTTATTTCCCAAACAAGGGAAAGGAAATAGTTAACCAAATCCAGCACAAAGAGTCCCAGGCAGGATAAACCCAACAAGGAGCACCCCAAGGCACATGGTAATCAAAGTGACAAAAATTAGAGACAAAGATAAAGTATTAAAAGCTCCAAGGGAAAAAAAGACAAGTAACATACAAGGGAAATCCCATAAGGTTATCAGCCTATTTCTCAACAGAAACTCTACAAGCCAGAAGGTAATGGCACAATATATTCCAAGTGATGAAAGGGAAGAACCTACAACCAAGAATTCTCTGTCCAGCACGACCTTCAACCAGATTTGATAGGGAAATCAAAAGCTTTCCAAACAAGCAAAAGCTAAGAGAATGCAGCACCACTAAATCAGTTTTACAACAAATACTAAAGGAACTTCTCTATAGTCAGTAAACTTGACAAGAGAAGGAAAATATCTACAAAAAATAAACCACAAACAATAAACAAAATGATAATAGGATCATACATATCGATAATTACCTTAACTGTAAATGGATTAAATACACCAATCAAAAGACACAGACTGGATGGGTGATAAGAAAGCTGGAGTAGCAATACTCATGTCAGCCAAAATAGACTTTAAAACAAAGACTGTTATGAGACAAAAAAGGACACTACATAATAATCAAGGGTTCAATCCAAGAAGAAGATATAACAATTATAAGTCTATATGCATAAATCTATATGTACCCAACAAGAGGAGCACCTCCATATGTAAGGCAAATACCAACAAAATAATAATGAAATATTTTTAATTAAAATTTTGAAAAGTTAAAAACATAAAGTAGAACCCTCCAAAATTTCTACAGGTAGGAAAGACAATCAAAGCTAATCACTGTGTCTAGTATCCAAGCCACAGATTTCCATAGCACAAATAGTTTGTATAAATATCTTCTCAGAACAATGAAGTGATGGCTTTTGTCTATAATTCTGAACTCACCAGAAATATATATCTGTGTACGGCAGGTGAAAGTGCATGTGTACACAGGCCCACACAGAAATAAAATGATCTCAGCCAAAGAACACACATTTCAAACTTGTAAGGTAACTGCTTCAAGGTGTTATTTATTTAAAATCCCAGAATGAGATTTTATTTAGAAATGAAAATATTTAATAAACTAGTCACGTAAAGTTTTACTTCAGGAGAGGCTTTAAATACACCATCCCCATATCTAGAATATACAAAGCTTTTTAGGTGGGAAGAATGTCCCTCGGGACAATAAAGACAATCATCATGACCCATGCAGGAAAAACGAAACCTATTCTTGATCTATTCACACTTTGCAAAATATAAGTACATTTAGAAATAACTTCTTATACTTGACTTAAATGGTCTAATAATGGTCTGAGCCAAAAGATAATAGTCATCCATTAACTGCTGATGGCATCAGAGTATCACCTGATGGCAGATGGATGGGTTTTCTAAGTAAGATATTAGTGATGCACATTTATATACAATGTCCTTCTGGAAATAAAAGGGACACTGAATGCAGTGGTGAGATATTAAGCTTATATTGTCAGAACAACACGGGAAAATCAGAGAAAACCAACTTGGTCAAAGAAGAAAATCCTACGTATCCCACTGGCAACAGGGAGCAGAAGTGACCCTCCCTGGGTCACACCGTTTCACATTATCTCCCAGGTATTGCAGGCAATGAGGGTGCATTATCAGGGTGAAGTCAGCTGAAAGGACAGGGAAATTTTGATGCTTTTTTTCTACCGCTAACTGATACACGCCCATGGAGGTGAATGGGACACAATGAAAAGGAGAAAAGGTTTCTTAATGTATCTGAGCGTTTATGAAAAACATAAATATACTGAGCCTAGGTTTCACCATCTGTAAAACAAAGATGATGTTACTTACGTCACAGTGTCTACATAGGACCGAATGAGATAACACGTGAAAGTGCTTGGAAAACCGTGACGTTTAGACAATAAACAGAGTTATGATGATGGCAATGAGCCACCAAGAGATGGAGCTAATTCTCAATTCAATTATCCTTCTGAATTCATGTTAAAGCCAGCACATTCAATTTTTACATAAAACAATGCTGTGCAATATGGACATAAATTTTGAGAGATCTCTAGAGATGATAAGGAATTTGCTACACTATTAAAATACTTCATGTTATAAAATAATAGTAAAATCCCAGCAGATAATCTGTTGCAGATTAAAATCTAGGTCTAAGATGAGCCTATTTCTACACCAATGAATTCAATAATTCTAACCCAGTAATTAAAGATACAGGATTTTTGTTAAATTTCAAATAAGAGGAAAAACAAATGAGTGGATGAACAAATGAATGAAGAGAGATACAGACATAAACTTAGTTGTCTCTGCGTAACGGCCAGCGTATATTCACTTTCTTTACTTGGTTTGAATGTCCCATTAAAAATATTTGAATTCAAGTCCATCAGTTCCCTTAAATCTCAATTAACTTAGTGCAAGGAAATTATATGTATACACTAAGCTATCTGACTTGAGGAAACTAAAATAATGATTGATTAAGTTGATTACTTTCTTCTTTTTTTGGCTCTGGGGTAAATGATATAATCATGAATCTTTTAGTGTTTTTATTCATCCATTCCTCAATTTATTTTTTTTAAATTTGTATTTCTTTTATGATAAACCAAGAATTCTCTTATTTTCTTTTGACTGTACTGTGCAGTCTGTGGGATGTTAGTTCTCCAACTAGGAATTATACCTGCACCCTGTGCACCGGAAGCAGGAGTTTTAAACACTGGACCACCAGGGAAGTCCCTTCAATTTCTTATTGAGTGTCCATTATGTGCCAGGAACTTACCCAGTGAGAAAGAAATTCTCTCTCTCTCTCTCTGTATATATATATACAATCTTACTTGCCATTCAGTTCCAAGTTCTGTTAGTACCATATAACTCAAGCCTTACTCTTGACTTCAAGTGTCTTAACGTATCCCTGTAAAATATACTCAGGGTGTATGGAATTAGGGGAGGAAAAATCCTACAATTTTAGAAGCTTCAGTCTATTGTAGGCAGATTTTCAGACACAAGCAAAATCCATCTTTTAATGTTGCCATGTCCCTTATGGGTGTTTTAAATATTGCTGGTACATTTATACATTTTAAAGTTTGTTTTGTTTAAAGCTGTTTAATTTGTAAACATGCCCTGGAGCATCCTGAGAGCATCAAGCCTTTGAATATTTCTTTATGAACTGATTCAATAATAATGAATCAATTACAGGTTCACTGGTACATACACTCCCCACCTGAAATGAAACCTTTAATGACCAAAAGGAGCTCATAGGCTAAAGCAGCTGCCCCAGGTCACAGACACAGAGATAGTCAAATCCCTCAAATAAGGGGACCGTGATGAATTAGATGTTCAGAAACAGAATTAGAAAAAATATCTTCACTCTTTCCCATCATTTGTTACAACCAGTGCATTTGGAGGGTTTGCTTTAATATTAAGAAGCATCTTACTTAGTTCCTCTTTTGCCAAACCATTTGTATAACCTGGAATTGTTAGTATTTTTCTTGTTACAGTCTTGTGACTCGTGGAGATGGACAAGTACTACAATAAAATAAAGTGAATTGTTTTGTAACATGGTAAAAAAAAAAAAAAAGAATTAAATGTTCAGGAAGTACCTAAGCTGCAGGTAAGGGTAAATGTTGGCAGCCTCCAAAGAAAAAGAAAAGAATCCTCAAAGGTTACTTTAAACATTAATTTAGAGGTGAGAGTACAGTGAATGGAGTGGGGAACCCACTATATGGAGCACGTGACTAAACACAGTCAGGGGCCAGCCTCTATTATCAGGGATGGAGCTGCTGGGCTGGGGTACCAGGGCCTACACTCAGTAAGTTGCAAAGAACACACTTAGATGCCATGCTGACCACTAAACCACCTTCACCATGTGAATTTCAGCCTGGCTACTAATGTGTGAAAAAGATACTTCACACTGCATTTTTCACCTTCATTTCATCACAGTATAAATAATGGGAGACACCTATTAATACCCTGCAGCACCTTTGAATATAAAAGTGATATTTTTGTCAAAAAGATACACTCTTTCAGCACAATTATGATTTTTTTTGAGTGGGGGAGGTGACTTAGAAAGCCAATGTATAATAGCCATGTATGGAAAATGGATAGTCACATACAGGTGTAACTACGTATAGATGTAGTCACGTAAAGACTGGGTGCTGAAGAACTGATGTTTTCGAATTGCGGTGTTGGAGAAGACTCTTGAGAACCCCGTGAACTGCAAGAAGATCAAACCAGTCAATCCTAAAGGAAATGAACCCTGAATATTCATTGGAAGGACTGATAATGAAGCTGAAGTTCCAATATTTTGGCCACCTGATGCATAGGCCGACTCATTGGAAAAGACCCAGATGCTGGGAAATACTGAAGGCAGGAGGAGAAAAGAGTGGTAGAGGATGATATGGTTGGGTGACATCACCGACTTAATGGACATGAATTTGAGTAAACTCTGGGAGATAGTGAAGGACAGGGAAGCCTGCATGCTGCAGTCCACGGGGTCGCAAAGAGTTGGACATGACTTAGTGACTGAACAGTAACAATGGAAAATGGGTGTGTGGAAGACAGGCCCAGTGCAGGAGAAGCAGTGGCTTGACAATCAGAAAACCTATGAGGCGGGAGGGGCCGCAGTGGGTGAAGGAAGGAGCACTAGGAGGAATTAACAGGAGCTGTTATCCTGAGAGAAGGAGCATGTTCCACGCTCTCCTGAGAGAAGGAGCATGTTCCACGCTCTCCTGAGAGAAGGAGCATGTTCCAGTCCCATGGCCAGGCGTCCAGAAGGAAATATGTAAGTATTTGCTGAAGGAGAAAAAAAAATTTTTTGGTCAGCAAAAAAAAAAATGTGCTGAAGGAATTATGAGACTGCAATATGAAGAAGTCACTGACCCAAGACATCTTTACCACATTCAGAGGAACGATGTGTTGAAACAACAAGGGGAAGGTGGAGGCAGAAGAGTTGAAGAGGAAAGAGAAACTGGTGCCAGTAACTTGAGTCCAGCCCTAGGAGCAGAGGCCAGGAGATGAAGTGTGAGACACTCTGGGGACCCTGTAATGGGGGACATCACTGCTGAGGGGATGCAGTCTCAAGTGAATGGAGTCACCATGAGAGCACGGTTCTGGGAATGTGGTGGGGAGCTTATAATGACACAGAGAAAGTTCTTTACCTTTAGATATTACTTTTCCACAACAGGTAAAGGGTTCAGCAGGCTGGGGGAAGGTAGAAACACAGGCAGGCTTGGATCAAAAACGATTTGAAATAATGTTATACTTCAAAAAAAATTTTTTTTTGCTTAAGTCTAATTAATTTGCAAACAGAATGAATCTAAAAATAAAATATAGATACCACTGTGGCAAGTCATCTTATTTTTTAAATACTAAAGAAGAAAAAACCTCTCCTGATTGATTTGACTGAGACTTTTCTCCCCTAATTACCTTTTTATTCTCTACTGCTGAAATAAAAACAAGACATAACTAATCAGTAATTTTACTAAGCATCCCTGAGGGTGATTTTATCCATGCTATCCAGAGAGCTAAACAAAAATAATTATTCATGGTCTAGTGCAATGAAGAATCTGGTTAGATTATATATACATACATGCACGACCCTATTCTCATATATTTTCAAATATTTTAAACAGCATTGATACTTAAATAAGGGCTGCCTTAAAACAGTAACTGAATTCAATGACTTAATTCATTTTTTTGAGCCTCTTCACGTGAGACTGAATTATCGCTTAATGACTCCCTTTACCATTCAAAAACGAATAAGCTTTTTTTTAAGCAAGAAATAATGTGAAAATAGAACACTTGAAGTAAAATTATAATCATTATGACGCTGTCACTTTAACATCTATACACTTAATTGTTTTACAACTGACATGTAAGAAAAAATGTCCCACAGCTAAGTAGAAATATGCTGCTGAATGTTCATGGTGTGGAAGGGAGGACCGGAAGACAACATAAATGAAAACGCAGAACAGTGATTCTGGCTCTCAGGTCCCTAATCTATGAGACCACAGTGCAGAGCTTGGAGACAGAAATGAAGGCCTTCCTTTATTTTTTCTTTTCCTTCATTTTTTGTTTTAAAAGGTGTGCATAAAGGAGGACTAAAATGAGCCATGCATTGTAAACACCAGCACCATTAGACGCCTGCATCTTTTTTACCTTATGCTTCAAAAGCAATAAGATTAGGTGCTGGGATGATACAAATTGAAATTTGCAACTTTTAATAACATTCGTTGTACTGTGGACAAATATCTGTCTCCCCAGCTCAACCCCTCCCCTCATGCTTCCCAAGGAGGGAAAAGGAGTTAGAGGCTGCCCTTGGAAACAAGAATTCATCAGACTGCTGTGAGACATGCTGGTGAGAGAAACGTAGGGAGGATGGAGCCTTCAGTTCATATATGCGCCCATTTTGAATTTCCCAGCTTTGCTGGTTGGTGTAAGAAACAGGGCACAACAACTGTGGGAGCTGCTGCATTAGCAAACTGGCCAAAGTACCCCTGTCATCTACATCCCCCACTGCACAACCAGGATGGGAACATTTGCTCTATTGGAAGGCAGCGATAAGGATGGATTTTTTAAAGTTTCCATTTTTAAGTGAAAATGAAAGAAAAATGCTCTTCTAGATGTGTTGTGCCTTTGAGCTCCATTTGAAAAAAAAAAAAAAAAGGCAGAGAAAGCTGCTGTGAAGGTCACTGAGTGAAAGAACTTCCTCGGGGCACAGAATAAATTAAATCCCAAGGAAAAAATAAAATGTGATTTCCAGAGTGTGAGGCACAAACTCCAAATGACAATGATTGACAGCCAAACTATATCCGTGCAATATCCAAGACTGCACGTTCTCATTTACCTCAGTGTAGCCAGCAAGCGCCCATTAAACATCCGTCTGATGCCCAAATTAACCTTCTTGGCAAACTGAAAGAGGCACAAACTATCATAATCAACCTTTCATTATCACAGCAGCCTCTAGTTAAAGGGTCAGAATAATTGTGCCATCAGAGCCTTGATTGTTTTCAATCAACAGACGGCTGGAGTGACAGCTCGGTGATGGAGGGGTCTGATGAAACCGCACCAGGCCTAATCAGAGCAGATGAAAGGAAGGCATGATTGGTGCAAATGAACAGTCGTGCCTCTCCTTTTCATTTACAATCTGAAATTACTCTTAAATTTGTGGGTTTTTTTTTTTTCCTCCCTTATGAGCACCACTGAAAGAATGTTTGACTTATTATGAGTTCTGACAGTGCAGAGTTATAAAACACAGGTAGGGTTATCAGCTGAGGCTTTAAGTGGGTATTCAGCATAATTCTAACAAATTCACTCTTGAAAAGCACAAAATGACTAAAAAGGCTTCCAATGACCTAACCTCTCAGTGCTGTTTGATTAACAGACCCATTTATTCCACTGGCATTCTAAATGATGAGATGATAAAACCGAGGGCAGAAATATCTTGTAAATGTTTTCTCTCAACCCCTCTGCTCTGCTTACTTTAGTACCCATTTCTCTGTCCCAAATCCTTTACTGTTCTTGAAGACCACCACATTAGGAGCTCATCCGTCAGAGGGTACAGATCAAATAAGGGTGATTTTGAGTTAGGAACACGTAGCTATACTGGGAACCACAGGGGTAGGTGGAACCCACCAAACCTATGCTGACATTAAAAAGAATATTTGAGGAAAAGGAATAAAAATTTCTGTGATAGGCCAGGCGAAATTTGGCACAAAGAGATTTGGAAAAAAAATTGAGATGATTTTTGCTGCATTCATGTGGCAACTACACAGACTATAGTCATTAATATTCTTAAATAATTTATGATAATAGAATATACACCTGGAGTAGCAAAAGTAAGTTTCTAACTTCTGTTTTCTTCCTTAATCTTGGGATCAACCAGCCAATCATGAGAGTATTATGATTCAGGTCAATAGTGCAAAACAAAGGAAAGTTTTTTAGCTGTAAAAATACGCATGCAATCTGTGATATACATGTATGTGTCTGTCTACCTGCAAGTGTTTGTGTGTGTGGTGTGAACCCGAGCCCTATGTGTGTAAGAGACAGGACACGATAGTTTTTAACCTCTCTACTCAAAACTTTTACATAAAACGTAGGTCATTTTATTTGCTAGACTGTGAGTTGGAATGATACAATAGGGGTATATAATAGACAAAGTAAAAAGAATTATTAAAAACAGCATGGAATTTTCCATGCAATATTTAGTCTCCTCATAGCTAGATCTCATTTTATGGGTCAAGTGCTCACCACAAAAGTATCAAGAATGTACAAAATTTCCATAGTTTTACTTACATGTACGTATACTTCAAGCAGGATATTGCTAAATTTGCCATATGACTTCCTGCTGCTGCTAAGTCACTTCAGTCGTGTCTGACTCTTTGTGACCCCATAGACGGAAGCCCACCAGGCTCCCCCGTCCCTGGGATTCTCCAGGCAAGAACACTGGAGTGGGTTGCCATTTCTTTCTCCAATGTGTGAAAATGAAAAATGAAAGTGAAGTCGCTCAGTAGTGTCCGACCCTTAGCGACCCCATGGGAAACAATTCTCCTAGAAAGATACCTGGCAAATGGTTCAAACACAATTATTTTACAAAACTATCTTTGCTCTCCCACCACTGTCTCAGGTGGCAGAATCCTTTAACAGCCATCTTACTTGTGGTGTGTACATAGGGGCCTCCAACAAGTTTTATTAATGACCAGGCTCTGCATCTCCCGAGGGTTCCCTTCTTCTCCCTGAGTAGCATTGGTTTTTAAAGCACAAACTTCCTTCTGCCCAGAAGGTAGTTTGTATATTGGTCAATTAAGAGTGACTTTGGGGAACTTCCCTAGTGGTCTAGGGGCTAAGATGCTGAGCTCCCAATGCAGGGGTCCCGGATTTGATCCCTGTTTGGGGAACTAGATCTCACAAGCTACAACCAAGACCCAGCTCAGCCAAATAAATAGATAAATAAAAATATTTTTTAAAAAAGAAAAGAGTGGCTTTGGAAAACTGACAGCACGTGGGATTTAAGAGAATTTCCTTAGCTGGTTCACAGACCAGGAGGATGAAAAGCAGGCAGACCTGTGTCAGTGTCTGTTCTAACCTCTTGAATCCAAGAGGTGTGGAATTTGTCGTTCGAAAGCACTACACAGCCCCTCTACGTGGCTTAAATCGTACAAGAGTTGAGAAGAACAGAAAGATTCTTCAGGAGATCTGGCAACCTGACAAATCAATCCCTTTGTTTACTTTATTATTTACTCTCTGTGTTGGGCTTCACTACAGAGTATTCAGTCCCAGCAGTGAGCAGAATAAGAAATTGCTTACAGCCCTCGGCAGGCTCAATGTCATTCTCATAGCCAAAGAGAGGGATGTCTAAAGTCTATTTGCCTCTTAACTAAGCGTTGTCCTTTCTGGATGGAGAATTCTAGTTTTACTTTCAGCTGTGAGTAATTTCCCATTGTGATTGGCTGACTTATAGTCAATTTAGTATAATTAATGCCAAATTACATTGTAATTCACCTAGAATTACAAATTAAAAGCTATATTAAGAGCAAATGAATTAATCAAAATTAATGATATTATGCTCACTTGTTTTAAAGTGTTAATAAGATAGGTCCCCCTAAAACGTTTAAACTTCAGCGCACCATCCATCACTACTTCAATTACCTGACTTCCTTGTGTGGCCAGAGGAGCTGGTGTGTGGGCATTTCTCATCAACAAGAACACACACAAAGAAGATAAGTGCATTCAGCCTCCAGCTGGCCCAGCTCTTTTTAGCTTCTGTTCTTGAAACATAAGTAGTATCTGTACCACTTACTGAAACTGACTTCCTATAGACAAAGAGGAACAATGCAAAAGCCTGTGCTATTTATCTTTAGAATTCATCAAAGATTTTTTACCTAAGAGAATTTTTCTTTCTGGTTATGTTTTGTCTAGTGGAATACTGAAATCTGTTTACACGCCTCCAATGTGGCACCCCAAGTAACAAAGAGGTGGTCCTATTAAAGAGGAGAACCTCGACTATTCATATTTCTGAATACTGCCCATGATTACTATCTTAGAATGGCCACCTTTCCCCTCCAGGTAAGTTGAGAGATGTTCTTTAGTTTTACTTGTAGCCAGTCCTGGAGACAGGGGTGAGTCAAGCAGAGTGAAAGGATGTCGGCATTTAAAAATAAATGCCAAAGGTTCCCCAGACATCTCTTAGGAATATTAACAAACCTAGAGCCTCTGGGTCACTCCATGGCTAAGTTGAGAGCCTCTCTAAAATACCCAGGACAGGCAATCTCCCATGGTCTGATATGGCCAACTGGCACAAATACCATGGCCAACAGGCACCCAACTGGCCTGGTAAGGATTCCTATAGAAATAGTCTGGCAATGCAGGACATGGGGTACAGGCTCATTTCTACCAGAAAGACACTTAACATTTATCAGTGTTAATAAATTAATATTTTTCTCCCTTTCTTTTAAATCCCTTGTCTAGGCCATTACCCAGATGTCATTTTCTACTACATAAATTTCTCAATTTTAATATTCAGGTATAAAATTAAGATATCAGGATTAATAATTTCCATCTGACCCATCCTCACTCTCACAACAGTCTGAAGACTTTCCATCACTCAGTCTGCGGGACTGCAACAGAAATAACCATGTTCTAAGTTCTTTTTCACACTGATCAAAATCTCTTGATCGGATTTTAAGTGATCCTCCATTATGGGCTGTCTCTCCCTGCTTTGCACTTTATCCCTTTGTACCTCCAAGGAACGGAAGGTGGTTCCCTATCTCTGCCAGAGTCCTCCATTCACTCCTTCTCATCAAACCATCTACAGCCTCAATTTTCCAGGCTCTGATAAAAGAAAGACCTTCAGCGACACTTTTTTGTATGACTCTGATTAAGAGTCATTTTTGTAACTTCCCACAAAGCAGCACAACAGGTGAAAACTGGTAATTTATTAGGAAATGTAGACTGCTGGCTCACGTATTATAGAGTAATATAGTTGGTTTGACTTTTGAGGAGCTGTATCAGGTACGCTGAGTTTCTGTTTTCTTAGTGATTTGGAGTATTTGAAGAAAACACAGTGAGATCTACATTGAAACCATACTGTGAAGGGAGTCAACCACTTGTCCTCTGTTTTTCACTTTCTCACCTGTTAAAATTTGGGTGATAGTTGCCTCATCAACCTTAACAAGGCTGATGGGAGACTTGAATGAAATGATGTGTGTAAAAATGCTTAAAAAGTATAAAGCTCTCTAAGGATTGTAAAAATTATTATCGGTGTTATTATTATTGATGAACTTCTGTGCCTGGCCTCGAGGTTTCTACCTCATGTTTAGCATACAGTTTGGGTTTTATTTTTAAATCCCTGATAACCCAGGTAGCAGCAATATGACTGCAGGCTACCAATGCATAAGTAATGTTCTCCAGTCATCTTTTTCCTTCTCACAGCAGCAACAACAAAAATATCAGTCTGGAAACAACATGAATCACAATGAAAATTAGAAGCAGAGAACATAAATATGTCATATCTCATAAATCACCTTGTTGTTCTGTTGTGCTCATTTAAAACAAAATAAAAGGAAGGAAAAAGAAACTATTAACTCATGGGAACAGCAGCACATGAATACAAGTTAGGTCTCCTGTAATTTCTGATAATCACTGCCCTGCACGGCCTCTTGACAATGCACAGCTCTAGCACTGAGGATTAGCTGGAGCAAAGTCCCTCTGAAATGAATGTGCTGTGCGTCTCTCAAAGGCACACAGCCCAGACGAACAACAGCAGGACCACTAGTCAAGCTCCTCGGGGATGAGTCCTCACAAGGAATCAGCCGCATGCAGATCAGGACAAGTGACTGAATACACACTCAGGCCCCTCTGAGCACCAAGACCTGAAATAGCAGAAGCACTCAGTGTCCAGCTGGGGGCATTCCCAGGATCAGACATCCTCCAGGCACAGCACTATGTGGGATGTGAATGAACCCCTACTTATTCTCAGTGTAACATCTAGTAAAAAGGAAGTGAAGATGCCCTCATCACATTTGTAGAAAAGACTGTAGGTATTTGGGAGGGACTGCCAGAAGCTTCCAGAGAAGGCAATGGCAAGCCACTCCAGTACTCTTGCCTAGAAAATCCCATGGATGGAGGAGCCTGGTAGGCTGTAGTCCATGGGGTCGCTGGGGGTCGGACACGACTGAGCGACTTCACTTTCACTTTTCACTTTCACACATTGGAGAAGGAAATGGCAACCCACTCCAGTGTTCTTGCCTGGAGAATCCCAGGGACGGGGGAGCCTGGTGGGCTTCCGTCTATGGGGTCACACAGAGTCAGACACGACTGAAGTGACTTAGCAGCAGCAGCAGCAGCCAGAAGCTTCAGGAAGAAAACTGAGAAATGTTACACATTTAGTTAAGATGCCCAGAAAGGACCTCTCTGAAAAAATAGTAATGATACATGCATATATGAAATTAAACTGAGAAAGGGCAGGGATATAATGAAAGACTGCAATTAGGGGGTGGGGATAAGAGTTCTCAGGCTACAATATTTTATTTCATGTCTAGCTACCAAGTGTAAGAATGAGGACAGTACTTATGGAGTTTTTTGATTAAATGGTCACCCACAGTCTAATTTCTTTGAGGCTTGGACTCTACTGCAGTGATTGACAAAGGTTTGCAAAGCTGTTTAAGAGAGTAGTACAATGAACAAAAATGAACAATGAGGGACTTCCTTGGTGGCCCAATGGCTAGGACTCCACTGCATTCCCAATGCAAGGGGCCTGGGTTCAATTCCCAGGCAGGGAACTAGATCCCACATGCCACAACTAAAAAAGATCCCACATGCTGCAACTAAAACCCAGTGCTGCCAAATAAATAAATATTTTTGAAAAAAGAATTAACAATGAATAAAGCACTGAAGGCAAAAGGGATACCAGGTGATGTTGAAATGTCCAAGCAAAAGAATTTCGTTTTCTAATCCACCCATACCAACACACCCAAAATTAACAAAGAAATCACTACTGTATTTGGCAGAGGTCAGTCCCCACTGGGAAGCAATCCGGCACAGGGTGGGGGTGCACAATTAAGCACAGGGAGCAGAGAGTCAGCGTTAGCCACATGACACAGGTATGAAGGTGCAGAGCTGGCCCCTTCAACCTGCTGGCACCACACCAGGGGACAGGAACAGCCAAGCCATTCCTAATTTCTTTTCCAGTCACAGGATTAACTTGATGCACCTCTGTGTCCACCACACCCCAGGTATTTTTGCACTTCTATTACGAACTTGGCAGCTATGGGCCAAAGTGGGAAAAACCCAAGAATTAGAAGACGTGAATTTGATTTCTAGCTCTGTTACTTCAGGTTCCCCATTTGTACCACAGGAGCACAAAGCAATGCAAAATGAAGACGCATTCTGGAAACCGGGATGTGACATTCAAATGTGAAGTGTTACGATGGTATTGTTGGACACACAGTACTGTTTGAAGTCTTTCCTTCTCTCTGGCCAGAGGTGCATCTGGGACAGTTTATCATCTTAGAGATAAAAGTCAAACACTGAGCACATCGCTAGTGTCCTCTATTTTCCAACTATAAAGGGATAGTAGCTTTTTGTTTGGGTTCACTTTCTGGGACTCCTTTTGAGGGAAATGATTAAATCAAACCTAAGGTGGGTAGTTTGTAGAGTAGATAAAAGCCCAGGAGGGGCCTGTCAAAAAAATCACTGCATCAGAGGTTGTTGACTACTCTAAACAATATGTGACTTACATCTCTAGAGATATAAAGTGAATGTGTTACTAACAGTATGACTTACAGAAGCAAATTTCCAACTAAAGCGCAAGAAAAAAAATGCTGTTTTAAAAGGTGAAACTCATTTAGTATACCAATTTTCTTAGAATAAATCCAGCCCTTTATAGGAACAGTAGGATGCCTTATTATCCATTCAATACATTTTAATATAAAAACTATACATTATTGTTTTTAATTCATTATTTATAGAGTGTAAGAGAACAAGAAGGGAGCATTCAACACAAACCTACAGGTACAGCCTCTGGCTCTGGGGATGAAGAATCAAAGACAAATGTAAACCTGATTACCCACTCCAATCCCCGCAGCCCCAAACCACATGACATGGATCCTCTTTGCCAAACTAAAAGGGGACAGGACTGGGATAAAAAAGACTTTCCCTGCCAAGGTCTGGTCTTGTCTGACATCAGTAATGTGACCACTGAATCGTCTGCTCTTATTATCTACTGAAGTCCAGGCAAAGTTAGGCTCAAAATATAAGGAGGAGCCCTCAAGCCAAGGTTAGCAAAGGATGAAAACCACTGATGTATAATTAACACTTATTAAATAATAAGTGCTTTTCACTGAAAGTACGAAATAGTTAATAAAATAAGAATTAAAGGTAAACAAAAATTTTCCATGTTCAGAAATAAAGCTAAGCTAAATCCCTCTAACCTGACAACTGAACACTTTTAAAGAGCTTTTTACCCCAGGATCTAACTTCTAAAACTGTGCCGAGCACATAACAGGTATACAATAAATACTCATGTGTAAATCAACAATCTACTGTACCCATTTTTAAATATCCTTGTTTCTACTTCAGAGATGAGATAATAATCCAGAGAGCTGGGTAATGGTTTAAAACCAGAAGGATCCTTCCCAATTGGGGTGAAGATTAGGAGAGGGAAACGGAGTTAGCTAACTTGTACTCTGCCTTACATTCCATGGTTTGGGGCATTTAGTAGAGAAGGCAATGGCAAGCCACTCCAGTACTCTTGCCTAGAAAATCCCATGGATGGAGGAGCCTGGTAGGCTGCGGTCCATGGGGTCGCTAAGAGTCGGATACAACTGAGTGACTTCACTTTCACTTTTCACTTTCATGCATTGGAGAAGGAAATGGCAACCCACTCCAGTGTTCTTGCCTGGAGAATCCCAGGGACAGGGGAGACTCATGGGCTGCTGTCTAAGGGGTCGCACGGAGTCGGACACGACTGAAGCAACTTAGCAGCAGCAGCAGCAGTTTATACTGATGAATAGGGACTTCTCTGGCAGTCCAGTGGTTAAGATTCAACATTTCAAATACAGGGGTTCTGGGTTTGATACCTGGTCAGGGAACTAGGATCCCACATGCCATGTGGCGCAGCAAAAAAAAAAAAAAAAATATATTGATAGGTGGACAGCCACACTTTCTCCTTACGCTAGCAAATACAAGAATTTACATAAGATATAGGTTTTTCTACAAACTACACTGCCATAGAGGGTAACTTCCCCTTTATTCTCAGAAAAGTTCAGTTCAGTCGCTCAGTCGTGTCAGACTCTTTGCAACCCCATGAATCGCAGCACGCCAGGCCTCCTTGTCCATCACCAACTCCCAGAGTCCACCCAAACCCATGTCCATTGAGTTGGTGATGCCATCCAGCCATCTCATCCTCTGTTGTCCCCTTCTCCTCCCACCCCCAATCCTTCCCAGCATTAGGGTCTTTTCCAATGAGTCACCTCTTAAAATGAGGTGGCCAAAGCACTGGAGTTTCAGCGTCAACAACCATCCTTCCAATGAACACCCAGGATTGATCTCTTTTAGGATGGACTGGTTAGATCTCCTTGCAGTCCAAGGGACTCTCAAGAATCTTCTCCAACACCACAGTTCAAAAGCATCAATTCTTCGGCGATCAGCTTTCTTCACCGTCCAACTCTCACATCCATACATGACTACTGGAAAAACCATAGCCTTGACTAGACGGACCTTGGTTGGCAAAGTAATGTCTCTGCTTTTAAATATGATATCTAGGTTGGTCATAACTTTCCTTCCAAGGAGTAAGCTTCTTTTAATTTCATGGCTGCAATCAACATCTGCAGTGATTTTGGAGCCCCAAAAATTGAAGTCTGACACTGTTTCCACTGTTTCCCCATCTATTTCCCATGAAGTAATGGGACCAGATGCCATGATCTTAATTTTCTGAATGTTGAGCTTTAAGACAACTTTTTCACTCTCCTCCTTCACTTTCATCAAGAGGCTTTTTAGTTCCTCTTCACTTTCTGCCATAAGGGCAGTGTCGTCTGCGTATCTGAGGTTATTGGTATTTCTTCCGGCATTCTTGATTCCAGCTTGTGCTTCTTCCAGCCCAGCGTTTCTCATGATGTACTCTGCATATAAGTTAAATAAGCAGGGTGACAATATATAGCCGTGACGTACTCCTTTTCCTATTTGGAAGCAGTCTGATGTTCCATGTCCAGTTCTAACTATTGCTTCCTGACCTGCATACAGGTATCTCAAGAGACAGGTCAGGTGGTCTGGTATTCCCATCTCTTTCAGAATATTCCACAGTTTATGGTGATCCACACAGTCAAAGGCTGAGGCATAGTCAATAAAGCAGAAATAGATGTAGAGATTGTGGTAAAAAAAAAAAGAAAAGAAGGCAGAAAATATACCTTCCTGAGGAAAAAACAGGTTATCCAGTACCTCCTATGAAAAGAGAACAGACCCAATATGTGGGAGTGCAATGGAACTGTTTCATGGTTTTACTCTAAGTTTCAGAGCAGGACCCCCGGCTCAGTAGTCTGAAACTATATGTTGAATCTAACGAGAGAAATTTAACAGGCCCCTGCTGAAACAAAGTCCTAAGTCAAAGCTAAAACCTGAAAGCAAAATAAAACTGGTGGAGACCTGCCAGGTCATGGGTGCCAGTGACCTCACGCCCCGTGTTTCCTCCTCCGCTGATGTGCTCATTTTTAGTCTCCTCTTTTTTTGAACGCAATAACCAATTTGGTATCTTTCATCTGGAATCTGAGAAATTGCTGGCCTTGAACTCTAACACCAAATTGTTGAGCAGAATTGAACTGAATTAAAAAGAGAGAGATTTTTTTTGAGGGGACTTCTCTGTCTTTATATATCCAAAGTGTATACGTGGTAAAGTCTCAACAGTACCTGTGAATATAAAGTGAAGTTAATGAACAGACCCAGTAGTTTCAGGCTATGGAAGGGAGAAAGTAATTGTTTAGGGAGATGAAGAAGCCTCTGTGAGAGAGAAGACTTAAGATAAAGTTTTAAAAGGTTAGGTGGAAGAAAAGAGAGCAGACAAAAAGCATAATATCAGGGGATTTCATAGGTTTTCAGATGCACAGAATGGTTATCACAGGCTTTAGCACATTTTAGCACGAAAGGGACTAGATACGGGACAGCAGGAAAAAGAAAAAAGTCTGTTCAGTTAGGATAAAGTGACAGTTCTTATGACATGTACTTAGAGCCAAATTGTGTAAAGTATGGTGAATAATAAAAATTGGGCCTTTTGCCAAATAAAGTGGATATCCCGGATTACACTACCAGTAGATCAGAGAGTGGAAGAGCCACATGTGTAAGGGTGTGTGTGTGTGTGTGTGTTTACTGAGCTCTCACATAAGTTACCAGTTGCACATAATCAAACAACACCATCCCTCCATCTGCTTTTCCATTACTTGTCCTACTTTGTGCCAATTTTCTGTTTCCTCCCCAACACCCCTAGATTCACTGTTCTTCTTTAAGACATGGGATAGGGATTTGTCAAAGTCAATGAGCACTTTATTACAGTGAGAACGTTCCGTAATGAACAATTCAGCAATTTAATGAGATTCTGTAGATCTGTCTCCAACCTGTCCATCAAGTTTCACTTCTATAAAGTCACCCTGACACTAATCCTCTGGCATACCCAATCTTCACCCTGGGCTGAATATTAGATTCTTCCCTGGTATATTGCATTACCAGTATAACCTCAGCAAAAATGATGAACTTAACTATACTTGAGGTGATATAACTGGACTGATCTGATTTTTCTCTATTGGGTTGAGTATGAGGGAATTACTTATTTACTAAGATAATGCAAAAACAGTTTCTTATTGCCAGTTGAATGCCTAAATTGATAATATTTCTGTGAGTCTTTTAATTATTTCTTTAGGACCAGGTCTAAGAAAATATTGCCTGCAGCAGAAAGCAGCTTTTGAGATTCTACATTGTAATATTAGTAACCTTTAGAGAGGCAATTACAGTAACTCCTATGTGAATAGCGTGAAATTTTTGGACACTCGCACATCTGTACATTACCATGTTGATATCTGGCAGTGCTTTCAACCATGCCACAAAAAGAGACAGAAGCCACAGGGATAGTTGGCTCACATCTCAATTTGGTTAGAAATAATCAAATGCAGAATTCATTCTAAGTCTTTTTCCCTTTGGGAAGTCAGGAAAAATATGACAATTCCTCACTTTGAATTAACCACAGTAATTCTGAAGATTTGTGCTTTCCACACATAATTAAAATTCATACCCTCAAACTCATCCCCACCAACACTTCTGACCTCTGCCTGAACAAACACTATGAGATATACCTAAGAAGCAGAAAATAATTTGTGGCTTGTTTTTTTCACTTATATTTTCTTGTCAAGACAGTGTGGAATACTTGAAAGATGAGGGCAGGTGTCAGCAAACATGCATTTGAAGCCTGGCTCTGCTCTGTAACCCTGAAGCCTCGTTTTGTTTGTCCGGAGGATGGAATGCTAACAGCCATCCTTCGGGCCTGTTGTGATGATAAGTTAGTAAGTTTGCAAAGAGCCTGGGTCCTGTAAGGATCCAATACACTGCGGCTCTTATCCTCACTGGTGGAAGCCATGGTGAAGAGAAAAGTTGCTGATTAAAGTAAGGTAAACAAAGAAATTAGGGAGAAAGGCATCAGGAAAATTAGCCATCAGTAGAATCAGATGTGGGCTTCAAAGGTGGCTCAGTGGTAAAGAATCTGCCTGCCAATGCAGAAGACGTGGGTTCAGTCCCTGGATCGGGAAGATCCCCTGAAGAAGGAAATGGTAACTCACCCCAAGTATTCTTGCCTGGAGAATCCCCATGGATAGAGGAGCCTGGCAGGATATAGTCCATGCGGTCACAAAGAGTAGGACACGACTTGGCAGTTAAATCACCACCACCAGAGAATCAGACATTGGATAATTCACAACTACCTATGACTCCATTTCAGCCATAATTAAAGTATTCTCTAAATGTCTTTTGATAAGATACAAGGTTCCTCATCTGCTAATAGAAGACTTTATATTTTCCTTTGTATTCTGTATTCATTTTCAAATGACCATGAAATCTTGAAGGTACGGAATCCAAGAAGTAACAAGATGGCTAGCCACTACTTTAGAGAGGAAGACGGAAAGTATAAGGAGAAGCGGGGAAAGATGGACTCTGTCTTTGGAAAACAGTCAGACTGGTGACTCTGTGGTGACAGTTTTCCAAAGACACTGTGTGGACTGTTCAAGTATAGTCACTGGAGATGAGCACAATGGATTTCAACTGAATAATCAACTTGAAAACACAAAACATCCTCTGTCCCCTAAACAAAGAGTATCTGAAAGGAATGCTATGTCCGGTGAAAAGGCAGGGCATAGGAAAACAGCAATGAGCACGGAAGGAAGGAAGGAAAGAGGTTTTCCCAATGTGAAGCAGAAAGAGCTTCGTCTCGTTTAAGGTCCCAGCTGCTCTCTACTGCAACAAAGGCCTGCTCCCGAACTGTTTACAGGAAAGCCCAGAGCTTATTCTGATTCCATTGGTCTTAAATAGGCATAAATACCACTTTACAATCTGTCCTTCTCATATTCAGCTTCAGTAACTATGTTTGGCAAGAGAATAAAACTCCTTGACTCTTTCTGATGTAACCCCCTTAGGTTCCGGAAAGCCATGGTGAGGGTCTGAGGAATCCTACCTGTGATTCCCTCAGTTGAGCTGAGCGGGATGAAGCCTCAAGGGCTGATGTTCTCCAATTACTTGCCCATCAAGGACATGACTTCTAAGACTTAAAATCCAATGTGGAGCAAACCAGACAAAACAGTTGTCATTGTTCCTCAATCCTTTAACTTTTAATCATTCCATGACTTCCCGCCGAAGGAGGACCCATGCAGAGTGCCCTTACCTGCCAGATCTGCTCTTCGCTCAAGGAGGTCAGGCGGTCGCTCTTCAGTACCTCCTGAAGCAGACAATAAGGCAGCGTTAGAATGTCCTCCGGCCGACTCTTCAGGAGCTCAGAGAGGTGTTTCACTAAGAAATCGATCACTGCCTTCTCCAACAAAGTGAGGTTAAAGAGGTCAGCAAGTCTGTACAGATCCAAGTAATTAAAGCTATTTAATTCCTGGGTGTCAAAAAAATAAAAATGGAAAAAGATCTCTTAGAAATCAATCCAAGAAAGAATAAGCAAGAAATTCTGAACAGCCCCGAAGTTTGCATGACAGGAGTGGGAGAAAGGGAACTGTACAAAACAACAAAATCTTCATTACAAGGCTCTGGGCAGAGAACTGGTGTTCTAGAATTTAACATTTTTTCCCCTGAAAGGGGTTTCAGGTTTCACTGGCAAAAATGTTACTTTGCAACATTTTAGGATCATTTTCCCAATGAAGACAATTTTTTTCATTTTACAGCTCTCAGGTGATACATTTTTTCCACTAAAGATAAAATGAGGGCAGGTAGAGTGGGAGCCCTACTCTTTTTCCAAAACACAACTGACAATGAATTAAAACAAAGATTTTTACATGTAAAGTCTCAGGGAATGAGGAAATCTCACAGAAAAGATTCCTGTCCTGAGTAATTCTATATTGAATCCACCTGAGATGAACGATTTATAATTGTTCTTTGCTTTTATAAAATTTAGACAGTCAATGGCAATCTTTCCAAAGAGTTTCTGTTGCAATACTTTATTGTGAGGGAGTGGGGTGGGATTTCACCTGTCTCTACAAGTTCTCAAACTCATGGCCAAGCTATAAAATAATGCCCCCAGAAGCCAGGACATCTATGAAATCTCTGTCTTGTAACTCTGCAGGAACCATAGTGGGCAGGCAAGTTTGTTGATAGAAACCTTACCTATTTCAAGTAGACTGAGAGGAGGCTCTGTCCTAGTTCTCCTCCTGTTTTTCAACTTGGAATTATTATAATATTTCCCAGTAACTTAAGGAATGCAGGACACCATCAGATGGCTATTTACTCCATTGACTGATTTATTTTCAACATACTTAGCCCTGTTTTTAGTAATCTAAAAAGTATTAAGAACTCTTTCTAAAACCTATATATTCTAATATACCTGTTTGCATAATAGTTTAAGGTTTCAAGGAATATGTTCTAAACTGGCACTGTCCAACATGGTAGCCTACTAGCCAGCCACATGTACCTATGCAGCATTTGAAATGTAGCTAGTGTGATTTGAGATGTGCTGTAAGTGTTAAATACGGGTTTCCCAGGTGGCACAGTGGTAAAGAATTCACCTGCCAATGCAAGACATGTGGGTTCGATCCCTGGGTTGGGAAGTTCCCCTGGAGGAGGAAATGGCAACCCACTCCAGTATTACTTGCCTGAGAATCCCATGTACAGAGGAGCCTGGTGGGTTACAGTCCATGGGGTCACAAAGAGTCTGACATGACTGAGTGAGCATGCATGGAGGCATAATGTTAAATATATATGAAAGCAAAGAGTAAGAAAATTAGAATGTAAAATGTCTCATTAATAATTTTTATATTGATTATATGTTGAAATGTTATTACTCTGGATATAGTAGATTAAATATCATTAATTTCACCTTTTTTTTTACTTTTAATGCAGCTACTAGAAAATTTTAAATTAATATATATGACTTCCATTATGTTTCTACTGTACAGTGTTTTTCTAAATAATGAAAAGTATAGTGAAGATGTAAAAACAAGTCTCAGAGTAACAGTTGCAACATCATTCCAGCCACCTGATTCTTTTTCTTCAGATTCTATTTCTTTTGGTGGGAGATGACACTTTAATTACATTCCTAACAGGAGTCAAGCTACATGACTTCAGCAATCAGACATAAGATTCTGGCTCTTAATAGCTCTATTTGCCAACACAATTGAAAAAGAATAAATAACTTGTCTTTGAAATGAAGTTTACCACAGTTAACCACTAAAATTCATTACAACTCAAAATATGTAAGGGTCCACTCACAGCCACTCAATTAAAATATGTTGGCTTTCCATTCAGCAGATTTTATCAAAGGAATACTGCAGATTCTGCCTCCAGCACCAATTTTTTTAAAGTACTGTTTAAACTCATTCTCCAAATCTTACCTTTTCAGACTGGTAAATTCTACTATGGAAGGAAAGAATATGTAACCCTTGCACGTGGAGCTTCTACAACCAACTTCAGGACCATCTTCTCGGAATGAGTAAGTTATTTCTAGTCAGTACATCTAGGAAGCAAGTTTAACTGCTTCTGGGCGCTGGATACGATTTTAGCTTCCAGGTAAGTCACTCTGCGGCCTTCCCTGGCAGCTCAGCTGCTAAAGAATCTGCCTGCAATGCGGGAGGCCTGGGTTGGATCCCTGGGTTGGTAAGATCCCCCACTCCAGTATTCTGCCCTGGAGAATTCCATGGACTGTAGAGCCCATGAGGCCGCAAAGTGTCAGACACGACTGAGAGAGATGGCTACTACTACTAAGTCACTCTGCAGCCCCTCAGAAGCGTGGGGTGTCAGTGCCTTTCAGGCACCCAGGGTGCACGCCTAAACCTTGCCTCAATTCTGTGTGGCAGAGGCCGGCGGCACCGCGCAAAAAGACGAGCATGCGCAGAGGCAGAAACCACCAAGCTAGGCAAAGTAAAAGATAAACGCGCACAACACAGGGACAGTGTTTTTTCCCCACTCATTCTGCCAAAAAGGTGTACATGACCATGAGTTTGCGGCTGGATTATGCAGCAATCAAATATTCTTTTTTAAGTATCTTTGTATAGAGATACTGGGTTTCTTCTGATTAGAAGTCAGTCCAGTTCAAAATTGCAGAGGACCAGAGAATTAATACAGGATTTTAAAACGTGTTTCTCTTCTGCTGTGATCCTTTTGAATGTGATCATTTAATTCCTACTTCCACAGTCATGAAATATTTTTGTTTCCTAAAAGGGTATAATTTTATATCACTCCCAAATCCAATCTAACAAAGTATTTGATATTAGTGGAGAATGAAGGCTAAACGGACAAGTGTCAATGCTTGAGTGAAGAGCAAAGGCAAACTCAACTGACATATACTGGTGTACAAGAGAAACAACAGTTAAAAGTCTGCTCCCTGCCTTTACCTTTTCATTTCTCCTCTCTTCTGCTTAAAAGCATGCTGCTGCTGCTGCTGCTAAGTCGCTTCAGTCGTGTCTGACCCTGTGCAACCCTGTAGACGGCAGCCCACCAGGATCCCCCTTCCCTGGGATTCTCCAGGCAAGAACACTGGAGTGGGTTGCCATTTCCTTCTCCAGTACATTAAAGTGAAAAGTGAAAGTGAAGTCGCTCAGTCGTGTCCGACTCTTAGCGACCCCATGGACCGCAGCCTACCAGGCTCCTCTGTCCATGGGATTTTCCAGGCAAGAGTACTGGAGTGGGTTGCCATTGCCTTCTCCAGCTTAAAAGCATAATTTCCCCAAATCGCCAGTGCTCTCTCTGTCAGAGCTTCTGGTTCCCCTTGCTATGCATACTCAGCACCTCGGTAGTCACACTGTGTAAAGTGGGGAACTGAGAGGAAAAAAGAAAACCTTCACTGAGGTCTTGATACCACAATATACATCCCTCGTACTGGGGCCATGTGTTCATGTGAGTCTTGAGCAAAATCATCACTTCTTGTTCTACTGGCTGAGACCATGTGCAAGCAAAAAATAATGCTGCTTTTAAGGATTCCCATTAATGTGATGGGGGAGGTGGGAAGCACTGGTTAAACTGCACTGAATGTTCATCTATAATTCTCTGCATGGAAAAAAAAATCATCACTGTTATGGAAATAGTACCATTATGTGTCTGGTTATAAACAGTAATATATTTTTTCATTTCATAAAACTCAGAAAGTACAAAGTATGGAAAAGAAAACAAAAATCATTCCCATTTCACCATGCAGAGATAATCACTATTAATGTTTCTGTACATATTTCTAGACATTTTTTGAAAGAACTCCTTTATATATATAAGAAAGAGAAAGAACAATTGTATTCAGGAGCAGAACAAACCATCAACAGCCACAGGCACTCAGAGACAATCCAGGTTGGTGGAGAAGACCAAAGCCCACAGAATCAGGCAGACCTGGTTCGAATCCAGCGTGTTAATTATTATTGTTGGCTATGACCTTGCATCAGTCACTGAACCTCTGTTATTCCTCATTTACAAAATGGAGAGTCCACCCAGTTCACGTTGTTATAGAGATGACAGAAAATCACTTACCACACAGCTTGGTCCATAGAAAGCAGACAGTAGATTTGGCAGGCAAGGAACCATTAAGTACATTTGAGCACTGTTGTTTGGCATCCATAAACCCTGATTCATCATTGATGCTAGGAGGGCAAAGTGAAGAATGTGGTCCCTTCATGTATCAAAGTCTTAAATAAACTGCACTAGTAAGTCAAGGAAAAGGAGGCAAGCCAAGTAAAAACCATACAACTGAGTCACAAATTGATTACATGTTAAGGCCTCCCACTTTTATATTATTAGCCCAAACCTCTCTCCTAAGCTCTGAATTCATTCTCCCAACTGCCGATATGAGGACATCTTCTCTTGGATATTCCACAGCCTTACTGAACTCAACATACCAACGCTGAACTTATATTTTGCAAACCTGCATCTTCTCCTATATCCCCCTTCTTGGAAAATGACCACATTCTGTCCCCACAGCAGGGTCCCCAAAGGTGGTCCATATTCCTCCCTCATAGCCAATTGGTCACCAAATTCTGTTTGCTCTTCCTCCTTAGCATTTCTTGTTCTGTTCATCATCTCCTATCCAGACCTCCTACAATAGAGTCCTGAACTGCAATTTCCTGCTCCCAGTATCAGACTCTCAATCCTCTCTTTTTACAAGAATCTAACCATACCGATCATCTATTTAAAACCCATCAATAGGTATCCATTTGCTTAATGGAGAAAAGTTCAAACTCAGTTACAATGCATAGCCTTCCATGACCTGCTGATCTGCTTACCCTGTTGTGTAACAGTCCCACACACCTTTGCTTGGCTTCCGCCATTTCAGTGACCTATACATTCACATCATGTGCCAGAACCACACCAGGCATAAATAAAACAGAGACGAAGAAAAATAGGCAGGTCCTAGGCTTCATAAGATGTACAGTCTATTGGAAGAGTAAGACATTAATAAGAAGTGTTGAAAATAAATGTAAAGTTATCAGTGAGGTAAAGGTTACAAAGAGTAGAACAGAGAGCTATAAATGCCCAGTGGATAGATTTGACCTGGAGTGGAATTAAAAGACGCTTACTCCTTGGAAGGAAAGTTATGACCAACCTAGATAGTATATTAAAAAGCAGAGACATTACTTTGCCAACCAAGGTCCGTCTAGTCAAGGCTATGGTTTTTCCCGTGGTCATGTATGGATGTGAGAGTTGGAGTGTAAAGAAAGCTGATCGCTGAAGAATTGATGCTTTTGAACTGTGGTGCTGGAGAAGACTCTTGAGAGTCCCTTGGACTGCAAGGAGATCCAACCAGTCCATTCTAAAGGAGATCAATCCTGGGTGTTCATTGGAAGGACTGATGCTGAGGCTGAAACTGCAATACTTTGGCCACCTCATGCGACGAGTTGACTCACTGGAAAAGACTCTGATGTTGGGAAAGGTTGGGGACGGGAGGAGACGGGGACGACAGAGAATGAGATGGCTGGATGGCATCACCGACTCTGTGGACATGAGTTTGAGTGAACTCCGGGAGTTGGTGATGGACAGGGAGGCCTGGCGTGCTGTGATTCATGGGGTCGCAGAGAGTCGGACACGACTGAACGACTGAACTGAACTGAACTGGAAAGATAATAATGGTGTCCCAGAGAAGCCAACATGCAGCTGATAACTGAAGAAGAGCAGATTAACTTGGCAAAGGGTGGAGTGGGGTACATATTAACTATATTTTCTTGTTTTCTGTATCTTGATGCTCTGGCATCAGGGGTCTCACTGACTGGGGAGAGACCACCTCTCCCTTGGGATATCCAGTTTTTAGAAGGATTCACCTTTCATATGCAGAGTAACCAATCAAGAGCCCAAACAGCCACCCACCTCCTCTAGCTGGCTCCTACACTCCAAGGGTCAATATTCCTCTGCATTCCCAGGTGTCTCAAGTGATAAAGAAACCACCTGCCAATGCAGGATCCACAGGAGACGCAGGTTTGATCCCTGGGCTGGGAAGATCCCCTGGAGGAGGAATTGGAACCCCACTACAGGATTCTTACCTGGGAAATCTATGGACAGAGGAACCTGGTGAGCTACACAGTCGATGAGGTCCAAAGAATCGGACACTACTGAAGTGACTGAGCACACACACGCTCAATGAACCTAGGGCTAAGTAGCAGACACCCAGAGATAGCCTAAATACCTTAGACTGGATAAGCCTGCTCATCGTCCTTGTCTTTCCGGAGGACGCCACAACAAATGCTCTTGCCCACTATTTCCCTTCATTCCTTCCACCTCCTGTTCAACCCTGGCACTTCCCTCTGTGGCAGGGAACTGTAAGTAACAAAGTATCGTTTCAATGGCAGTGGTCTTCTGATTTGTTGTTTTTACCATCAGTTCAGTTCAATTCCTCAGTCCTGTCCGACTCTTTGCAAACCCATGGACTGCAGCACACCAGGCTTCCCTGTCCATCACCAGCTCCCGGAACTTGCTCAAACTCATGTCCATTGAGTCAGTGATGCCATCCTACCATCTCATCTTCTGTCATCCCCTTCTCCTCCCGCCTTTAATCTTTCCCAGCATCAGGGTCTTTTCCAGTGAGTCAATTCTTCACATCAGGTGGTCAAAGTACTGGAGCTTCAGCTGCAGGATCAGTCCTTCCAATGAATATTCAGGTCTGGTTTCCTTTAGAACAGACTGATTGGAACTCCTTCAAGACCAAGGGACTCTCAGGAGTCTTCTCCAACAACACAGTTCAAAAGTATCAATTCTTTGGCGCTCACCTTTCTTTATAGTTCAATTCTCACATCCATACATGACTACTTGAAAAATCATTGCTTTGACTGGATGGACCTTTTTTGGCAAAGTAATGTCTCTGCTTTTTAATATGCTGTCTAGGTTGGTCTTAATTTCATGGCTGCAGTGATTTTGGAGCCCAAGAAAATAAAGTCTCTCACTGTTTCAACAGTTTCCCCATCTATTTGCCATGAAATGATGGGACCGGATGCCATGATATTAGTTTTCTGAATGTTGAGCTTTAAGCCAACTTCTTCACTCTCCTCTTTCATTTTCATCAAGAGGCATTTGAGTTCCTCTTCACTTTCTGCCATAAGGGTGGTGTCATCTGCATATCTGAGGTTACTGATAATTCTCCCAGTGATCTAGATTCCAGCTTGTGCTTTTTCCAGTCTGGCATTTTGCATGATGTACTCTGCATATAACTTAAATAAGCAGGGTGACAATATGCAGCCTTGACATACTCCTTTCCTGATTTGGAACCAGTCTGTTGTTCCATGTCCAGTTCTAACTGTTGCTTCCTGCCCTGTATACAGATTTCTCAAGAGGTAGGTCAAGTGGTCTGGAATTCCCATCTCTTTCAGAATTTTCCACAGTTTGTGGTGATCCACACAGAAAAAGGCTTTGGTGTAGTCAATAAAGCAGAAGTAGATTTTTTTCTGGAACTCTTTCTTTTCCGATGATCCAACGGATGTTGGCAATATGATCTCTGGTTCCTCTGCCTTTTCTAAATCCAGGATGAACATCAGAAAGTTCACAGTTCATGTACTGTTGAAGCCTGGCTTAGAGAATGTTGAGCATTACTTTGCTAGCATATGAGATGAGTGCCAACTGTGCAGTAGTTTGAGTATTCTTTGACATTGCCTTTCTTTGGGATTGGGATGAAGACTGACCTTTTCCAGTCCTGTGGTCACTGCTGAGTTTTCCAAATTTGCTGGCATATTGAGTGCAGCACTTTCACAGCATTATCTTTCAGGATTTGAAATAGCTCAACTGGAATTCCATCACCTCCACTAGCTTTGTTCGTAGGGTTGTTTCCTAAGGCCCACTTGACTATGCATTCCAGGATGTCTGTGGTGAGTGACCACACCATCGTGATTATCTGGGTCATGAAGATCTTTTTTGTACAGTTCTGTGTATTCTTGCCACCTCTTCTTAATATCTTCTGCTTCTGTTAGGTCCATACCATTTCTGTCCTTTATTGTGCCCATCTTTGCATGAAAAATTCCCTTGGTATCTCTAATTTTCTTGAGGAGATCTCTAGTCTTTCCCATTCTACTGTTTTCCCCTATTTCTTTGCACTGATCACTGAGGCTTTCTTATTTCTCCTTGCTATTCTTTGGAACTCCACATTCAAATGGGTATATCGTTCCTTTTCTCCTTTGCCTTTCATTTCTCTTCTTTTCATAGCTATTTGTAAGGCCTCCTCAGACAACCATTTTGCCTTTTTGCATATCTTTTTCTTGGGGATGGTCTTGATCACTGCCTCCTGTTCAATGTCATGAACCTCTGTCCATAGTTCTTCAGGCACTCTATCAGATCTAATCCCTTGAATCTACTCATCACTTCCACTGCATAATCATAAGGGTTTGGCCACCTCATGCGAAGAGTTGACTCACTGGAAAAGACTCTGATGCTGGGAGGGATTGGGGGCAGGAGGAGAGGGGGACGACAGAGCATGAGATGGCTGGATGGCATCACCGACTCGATGGACATGAGTTTGAGTGAACTCCGGGAGTTGGTGATGAACAGGGATGCCTGGTGTGCTGTGATTCATGGGGTCGCAAAGAGTCGGACACGACTGAGCGACTGAACTGAATGGACTAGTGGTTTTCCCTACTTCCTTCAATTTAAGTCTGAATTTTGCAATAAGGAGTTCATGATCTGAGCCACAATCAGTTTCCAGTCTTGTTTTGCTGACTGTATAGAGCTTCTCCATCTTTGGCTGCAAAGAATATAATCAATCTGACTTCAGTGTATGGCCATAGAGTCTTCTCTTGTGTTGCTGGAAGAGGGTGCTTGCTATGACCCGTGCATTCTCTTGGCAAAACTGTTAGCCTTTGCCCTGCTTCGCTTTGTACTCCAAGGCCAAATTTGCCTGTTACTCCAGGTACCTCTTGACTTCCTACTTTTGCTTTTCATCCCTTATAATGAAAAGGACATCTTTTTGGGGTGTTAGTTCTAGAAGGTCTTGTAGGTCTTTATAGAACCATTCAACTTCAGCTTCTTCAGCATTACTAGTCAGGGCACAGACTTGGATTACTGTGACATTTAATGGTTTGCCTTGGAAACAAACAGAGATCATTCTGTTGTTTTTGAGATTGCACCCAAGTACTGCATTTAGGACTCTTTTGTTGACTATGGTGGCTACTCCATTTCTTCTAAAGGAATCTTGCCCACAGTAGTAGATATAATGGTCATCTGAGTTAAATTGACCCATTCCAGTCCATTTTAGTTCACTGATTCCTAAAATGTTGATGTTCGCTCTTGCCATCTCCTGTTTAATCACTTCCAATTTGCCTTGATTCATGGACCTAACATTCCAGGTTCCTATGCAATATTGCTCTTTATGGCATCGGACTTTACTTCCATCACCAGTCACAGCCACAGCTTGGTGGTGTTTTTGCTTTGGCTCTGTATCTTCATTCTTTCTGGAGTTATTTCTCCACCAATCTCCAAGAATATATTGGACACCTACCGACCTGGGGAGTTCATCTTTCAATGTCCTATCTTTTCGCCTTTTCATACTGTTCATGGGGTTCTTAAGGCAAGAATACTGAAGTGGTTTGCCATTCCCGTCTCCAGTGGACCATGTTTTGTCAGAACTCTCCACCATGACCCATCCTCTTGGGTGGCCCTACACAGCATGGCTCATAATTTCATTGAGTGAGACAAGGCTGTGGTCCATGTGATCAGTTTGGTTAGTTTTCTGTGACTGTGGATTTCATTCTGTCTGCCCGCTGATGGATAAGGATAAGAGGGTTATGGAAGCTTCCTGATGGGAGAGACTTACTGAGGGGGAAACTGGGACTTGTTCTGATGGGTGGGGCCATGCTCAGTAAATCTTTAATCCAATTTTCTGTTGATGGGCAGGGCTCCCTGTTTGACCTGAGGCCAAACTATGGTAGAGGTAATGAAGATAATGGTTCAGTTCAGTTCAGTCGCTCAGTCGTGTCCGACTGTTAGCGACCCCATGAACCACAGCACGCCAGGCCTCCCTGTCCATCACCAACTCCCGGAGTTCACTCAAACTCATGTCCATCGAGTCGGTGATGCCATCCAGAATCTCATTCTCTGTCGTCCCCGTGACCTCCTTCAAAAGGTCCCATGCACGCACTGCTGCACTCAGTGCCCTGGACCCTGCAGCAGGCCACCGCTGACCCACACCTCCGTCAGAGACTCCTAGACACTCACGGGCAAGTTGGGTCAAGTCTGTTGACTACAAGATGGTGGAGCAGAAGGACGTGCACTCATCTTCTCTTGCGAGAACTCCAAAATCACAACTCGCTGCTGAACAACCATCGACAGAAGAGTGTTGAATCCTACCAAAAAAAGATACCCCACGTCCAAGGGCAAAGGAGAAGCCCCAGCAAGACAGTAGGAGGGGCAAAATAACATTTAGAATCAAATCCAATACCTGCCAGAGACGCTCGGAGGGCTCTAACAAACCTTGTATGTACCAGGACCCAGAGACCCCACAGAGACTGAGCCAGAACTGTGTCTGAGAGTCTCCTGCGGGGGTATGGATCAGCAGTGGCCTGCTGCAGTGGCAGACAGCCACCACACTTACACAGGACTGGGGAAACAGACTCTTGGAGGGCACAATCAAAACCTTGTATGCACCAGGATCCAGAATAAGGGAGCAGACTCCACAAGAGGCTGGTTTCACCATACCTGAATAATAATAAAACCTACATTTTAAAACAGGATGGTGATGGGATTGAGGGAGAATATTCCAGAAGAAGTAACACTTGCAGAATTCCTATGGATGAGGAATTATATTTCTATCTTTCTACCTGACCTTATCTGAAGCAGCATGTCCCCCGCTTCCTCTCCATGCCTCCCTCTATCACATTACTCCGCTTTCTTTGCCTTGAGCATGCATCACTATCTGAAATTATCTTCTGCATTTATTTGCCTACTTATTCATGATGTGTGTGTCCCCTTTCCCAAGTCCCAAGTTCTATAGGAAAAGGGACTTATCTGTTTCATTCACTGCTATATCCCTAATGCGCCAAACACTGCCAGGCACATGGTAGGGGCTCAAGCCACACTTACCGAATGAATGAATCCATTTTACTTTTTCAGCTTCCCTTGTTCAGGTTGAATTGACCATTTCCTTCTTTGTGCCTCCACCCTGTCCTCTGTAGATTTCCAGCACTCCACTGGTCACTATAAGCAAATGCTCTTTGATTACAGATGTGTCTACTAAATCTAAAGTGCTTGGTGCCAAGGATTGTATTGTGCCCTTGGTGTTTATCAGGGAACAGATGCTCAATACATAGGAGTATAATGAAAGAATAGCCATGAGCTTTTTCCCCGTATTTATAACCAAGCGAAACCAGAATGGGCCATGCCTCTCCAACATGTCTGCCCAATTTTGAATAACATCCAAATTGGGCCATTTTCATACCTCACTGGCCGCCCTCATCTCCCTGTCTCTTTCTCGTCCTCCTTCCTACATAGACACAAGGCAAAGCCAGTGGCCAGTTTTCCAAATGGGAAAATTATTACTAATATCTAGAGTTGAAAGTGTTTAAAGACAAGCGCAATATAACAGCTCTGCTGTGAAAAAAATTCAAATATTTCAATCCACCCAAAATTTCTTTTTTAGCCCAAGAAAATTACTTTCTCTATCAACTGGCTATTCAGATCAAAGTAGCTTTTCAAATGATACTTTCTTCTAGTTATGAGATTGTCTCCCTTCTCTTATATACTGTGACTTAGAAATCCAAGTAACCCAGCAGAGGCAGTGGTTTTGAATTGAAGTTATAGCTCAGCAACACGAAACTCTCTTGAGTAAAAGGAAAATCTTTTATTTTTCTAAAAAGGTTTCATTTCTGTCACACTGCTTCTCACTTGAAATTTACTTTCTATTCAGAATTATGGTGTACACATTGTTGTTCTTTGGGGAATCTTTTTAAACAGTATTTATTTTCCTCTGGTTTAGGGCTATTTGGCTTCTGTCTTCCCTTCTATTTGTTTCTTATAGTGTGAATGACAAGTTAAATAACAGAAGAAGAGCCATAAAATGTGTCCCCAGTACTATACTAGCTATGGAAGAAATACCAGTTTTGCAAGTATAATAGTTCTTAAACCTTATATATTCTCCAAATTCAGTCTTTAGGTGTGGCCTATTTCCTTAATTAGTTAAAAACAGTTACTCCCCAGATTAACTACTGAATACACAGTAGGGAAAAGAAAGCACAGGAAAGGAAAATGCTATCTTATTGTGGCTTATATTCAAAGGTAATTACTTTTGTGAGGGAAATAATCAGGTGGTAAGGATGTGAGTTAAAGTGGGGGCAGTTTGTGGGCTGTGGGTGAACTCTGTGGCCCTTTTACCAAACCAAGGGAGTAAATCCACTTTTGTGATGGATGGTGGGGTTCTCATCTGTAACTGAGCGACTGGTCTTTATGTATTAGCAAGTGTCTTTCAATATCTAATTAAGCAAGTATTAATAATTAGTGATGAAAGTTCATACAAGACAAAAGAAAGAGCAGAGAAGATTTAAGCCTATCCCTGAACCAGTGTCACCCACACACTGCATTCTAATACGCATTCTTGAATAGGAGAAAATGGTGCAGCCTCATAGCTGAGGTCTGCAGGTTCACTGTATATAACCCACAGCCTAGCTCATGTGTGCCACAGACTAGAGACGTGTGTTGATGCGTGACAACACTGATACAAGCTGGAAATCAACAATGCGTATTTCTAATATGTAGTCTGTCTTTGTTTCAGACACACTCACATGTACCCTGGCCCAACTGTCAGTAACCCCTGGCCCATCCAGCACTGCAGTTTAATCACAGCCCTGGCACAGGAATTATGCAGAGCACAGAAAATACTTGTTGTCTTGTGACTGCATCTACTGGAGAGTATCCCCAATGTCAGCCCCACAAATACTCTCCCTCAAATCTAGGAGTCTGTGTTAAAATGACAAGATTAGGAAATCTAATGAAGATGCTTTAATACCATGGATACCTATGCAAAACACAGCCTTAATAACACCTATTTCTCTTGTCACCTCATGTAATTCTGAGACCATTATAGACTTGTGAAACAAAAGTGAGCATCAACAACCTGTACCTAAGAATGGAAAACTATGAATTATGCTGAATATAAACAACCTCTCTCAAGGTCAAATTAAAAGTAATGCTCTTTTGATTTCCTGAATTCCCCACCCCGCCCATAAGAAGACCAAATTGAATGGGATTCCAAATTTTTCTAGGTAATAATATTTAAAAGATGTGACTATTTTGACAATGCTGTGTTTCATCGTTATAATTATAACCTTTCTTTTCCAATTATTGATCCCCTTCATTTATACCTCCCTTCAAAATGTCACCTCAATTACCACATGTCAATACTTTACTAAGATAAAGATGGTCAGGAGAGTGGTTTCTATGCCTCTTATCTAATAGCATGCATGAAATTTGAAGTTCTATTATAAAATGTTGATAATGTCTGAGGATGTCTCTAAATGAAAAGTCACTCTTGCTACAGAAGTCAAGAAATCTTAAAAAAAAAAAAAAGAAATATTCAGAAATAGATTCAAAATAGCCTGCTACAGTTACTCTACACATAAAACCAGTATGATTTGATTTCTAGCAAGTTAACTAGAAGTTAAGTAAAAACACTATATTGGCAGCTTATAGGAACCAAGTCAGACAGTAAATATAAAGCTCTTGGTCACTAAGTTCTCATGTTTCCCACTTCAAGTCTACTGTCACATCCCAATGAACTTGTCACTAAGCTGTTCATGCAGATATCTTCCAGTAAGTAAAAAGCTTCCAGTAAGGTAGTAAAAGGTAGGTTTTATATCTTATGCTTTTTGTATCCTGTACAATACCAATGACAATGCTTTATCACAGATTGCAATTTTAAAATATTTGTTGGATTATGAATTTTAAAAACAACACATTTGGTTTTTGTATTTTGAGAGTTATGTTTTATTTGGTGGGAATTTTTAGGACTTCAAGCCCAGGAGACAGCATCTCAAGTAGCCCTGAGAGAACTGCTCTGAGGAGGCAAGGTTCTCTGAGGGGGTGAGGAGGGAGAAGTCAGGTTATATAGAAGTATTACAACAAAGGGCAGGTTTTCTGAACATCAGATTATTGTTAATTAAAGAAAACCAGAGATCTCAAATTAAGGAATTTAGTGCTTTTCTACATATGGGAAGATGCAAGAGTCTGGGATTACTGAAATCATTTCTTTCATGTGCATCTCACCTATCCTGGGCCAGTATCCTGTGTTTTTTCACATCCTGAGCTCCCTTGGGGCTCACCGTAGGGAGTGACTGCAGTCCTGGTGGCTGCTAGATCACAGGTATTTGTCCCCTTCCTCAGTGCCCTTAGGCCCAGGAACTCACATTGAGGGCTGCAATCACTGATGACTGTGACATCCTTGTTTACTGATATGGCAGGAAATATTCCAATTCTCAGTCCCTCCCCTTGGTCAGGAATTCGACCAACATGTGGGGGACATTTCATGACAATTTTTGTTCCACGGTGCTGGGAGGCTCCTCCCAGATTAGGCTAAAGTTCTCGTTGCTATGCCACTCCAGGTGTTAATTTCCAGAGTAGTCTCATTGACAGATTATAAAAGGTTCCTTGGATCTACTATCTTCTAACCTAGTATAATCCAGGAGATACTCCCCTTGTAAAAACAAAAAAAAAATAAATTTTTTTTGAAGCATACCCATGACTTCAAGTGGAAAGAGAAAAAGGCAATTTGGTTATAGGTCTGATTTTACAACTGAGCAACATTAACTGATTGCTCACAATTAACTGAGAAAGGTGCTCTCAAATATTAAATCTGAACTTCAATATTAGCTCTCTCTTGATGCTAACTACCCATCATGGCTTTTATATAACTGATAAACACGGGGAACACCCACTTGTGCCAGATGTATCAGGCCTGGCTTCCACAGTGAATCTTGGGTCTTCTGTCTTTTCACAGGCTTCTTAGAATGCTGAAAGGAACCTTACTTCTCTCTGTATTGAGTGATAACCAGAATATATAAATGTCTATGCTGTATACCAAAAGTATAACAAATACCACCAGTGTTGGGAAGGAGGATGACAACCAGGATCAGATTCCTCTTCCTAAGAAAGCCAAACCACTCCAGCTGGAAGGCCTGTTCCCTCAGCTGACTTCTAATTTCAGGAACCATTTGTATACTTGAACCATTTACTCAGCCCTTGTGCATAAAGGTGCAGACTGAATCTGTACTTCTTTAGATCTTCCTCTCCATCTTCATCAAGTGGCTACTTTATAAACTTTGATTGGTGGATAGTGACTAAATAATAAAGATTATCAGACCTTTAAAAATTCAACTTTTATTGCCTTTACTTCTTAGTTTACAGGGAAAACACTGATTATCCTACTTCTCTAAAAGTATTCTAATATTAAAAAATACTTGAATAATTTATTATATACTAAATAAACTGATTAAATATTTTAATATATAAATATTTAAAATGCCTAGAATGTTAGCCACACTGGAAATAAATATGGTAGCCCAGGGGGCTTCTCTGGTGGTCTGGGGGTTAAGAATCCACCTGCCAATGCACGGGACATGGGTTTGATCCTGTCTAGGAAAACCCACATGGTGCAGAGCAACTAAGCCTGTGCACCACAACTACTGAGCCTGTGTTCTAGAGCCTGGGAGCCACAACTACTGAGCCCACGCACCGCAACTACTAAAGCCTGTATGCCTAGCACCCACACTCTACAACGAGAAACCACCACGATGAGAAGCCCATGCACCCCAAGGGAGAGCAGCCTCCACTCGATGCAACTAGAGAAAGCCCACACACAGCAACAAAGACCCAGCACAACCAGAAATAAAATAAATAAATATACAAATATGGCAGCCCAGAAAGACAGAGAGAAAAAAATAGTTATTGCCTAAACTTTTCACAACTGTATGTTGTTTGGGGTCTACAATTCAATAGTAGGTATGTTGCTATTCTTTATAACTGAGAAAAATTATAAGTTCAACTTCTGAATGTTTATTTGAGTTTATAATTTTATATTTTCCCTGTCTCCTTCTCTAGGTTGTAAGTTGTGTGGACAAGGAACTGGCTGCATCTTCAGTCTGGTGTGGCAGGGAAAGCATATGCGTTGAAACTGATACATATGGATGGCCTCAGCAAGTGATGACCCTCTCAGTAGGAAAATGGAAAAAGGAAGTCCAATTCTTTGAATGGAAAAGGTGAGTCTAATTTTTTCATTAGAAAAATGGGAAAGGTGACCTGTGTAAGGATTGCCAAAAACATATGTAAAGGACCTTCTACACAGTAGATGCTCAACATAGTAGCTATCTCATTATTGTTATTTATGGCATTCCACTGTAGCTCAGTCAGTAAAGAATCTGCCCAATCCAGGAGACCTGGGTTCAATTACTGGGTCAGGAAGATCCCCTGGAGGAGGAAATGGCAACCCACTCCAGTATTCTTGCCTGGAGAATCCCATGAAGAGAGGAGCCTGGCAGGCTACAGTCCATGGGGTTGCAAGAGTCGAACACGACTTAGCGACTAAATCACCATTATTGTTATTCCTTTTTAAAATACTATTAACTCTTCTTAAGCTGTAGTTTTGCATATTCCACAAATTTTACTCACAGATAGGGTAAAGAGAGGAAAATGCTGAATGTCCAATATAAACTTTATTTTTCTATGATAGCAAAAATCATAGTTGTTGTAAACCATCATTACTTTTGTTCTTACAAAACACTTTATCAGAGACAAAAAGGGAGAATAGATTGAGACATTATACCAGACCATCACCAGCTAGGTATTACTAGAATGTACTCTGGCTCCAATGCTCTGTATTACATACAGCCAAAAAGGCACACAGAGAAATCTAAGGATGGAGGAGCTGCATTTCTTTATGACCTTATTTGAAAGATAAACTCCTTGGGGAAATACAATTTATTCAGATTATCAAGACCCTGCTGTGCAAATCTACAGTCTGGGAGCACACTATGGAGATCAAAAAATATTTACTTTATTCTGTTGGGTATAAAAGCTTTTAATGAATGCATAATTAAGGCAAAAAAGAGTGTATACAGCTTTAGAAATTCCACTGCTGAGCCAAGCCATTAATATCCAAGGCACCATACCCAGTTGTGATTCCACCTGTTTCCTATTTGGATTACAACCGAGTTATAAATCAAGGTATTATGTGACTACATGACCTGGTGCTGCAGAAAAGGATTGCACTCCAGGATTAGAGAAAAAACATAAAGGGCTTTGTCGTGGATGTGTGGTGAAGGGTTGGCCCTTTGGAACATGTTGAAACAAATAAAATCTGATGCCTGGAGATGAATCATGTAGAAAAAAGTCATCAGACATATCAAGCATGTAAAGGAACCTGTGAGCTTTCTCCATAATATATTAGAGTTGATGGGATAAAATCCAATAGCTGTGGAAAAAAAGATGAGCAAATCATTGACAATGCAGGCCAGTTTATTTGTGATATGATAAGATAATGTAAAACCAGATATTTTTATTTGTATAAATGTACAGAGATAGATATATTTGTATACAAACATAAAAATATATGGACAACTGAATGCAACTATATATTTGTGTATTGATATAAATATGCATAAATACAATGTGCTTAGTTAGACTAAAACAAGATATTAGCAGCAATTCAAAAATATAAGAAAAAACCCCAGCATGCTCTAATTCTTGAAGTCTTTGAAGGCCTGTATAAATATATTTGTGCTGTATAACAGAAGAACTCTACAATTAGGTTACTAGTACATTTTCATAATCAATTGTATGCATAAATATCCAAGGCTCATGCATAATTTTATATTGTTCCTTGGAAAAGTCTGTAGTAAGCTGGAAATCCAGTATGAAGGAAGTACAGAGACACAGCCATCATCAACAACTAATAATTCTTGCCCTGGTCACTATGTGCTGCAAAGTGCTATCAAAAAGCTTACTAGAGCTGCCTCAGCACTCCAGGTGATTACTACTAAATTATGGACTCTATAGAGAAAATTAATGTATACTTTTCTTTTTTCAGTTGAAAAACAGTCTATCTGAGCAACTGGGGCTTTAAAATGAAAATTTCAAGAATCACAAACCTTTTGTGAATGATGAGAGGCCAAATCAGTTTAAAACATTTTTAAAGAATAGTAGAGCCTGGAAGTAATTATGATGCATTTCCATACATCATAAGCTGTGCTACTCAAAGTCAGTTGCTGAAAATTAGCTCAATGCTGCAGAATTTCAACAATCTCTCAGTTTATTCACATAGACTTTGTCAATCATTATTACACATAAGAATGAAGACTGGTAAGGTTTTTTTTTTTGTTTTAACTCTGCATTGTTTTGGTTTTTTATATTTTGGATGCTATGCAGGATATATGATATCAGTATTTTACATCACATTTACAAATTTTATTATATAATGTAAAAAATTTTATATATTTATAACTGGGACCAGTTCAAATTTATCTAGATGTTATGACACTTTCAAAATCTGAAGTCAGTTACTTAACAGGCTGGGAACTGATGTGTAGTTAGGTGGCAAGAGCATCTAGAACAGTGGTTTTCAAACTGTGGTGCCCAGAGCAATAACATTAGCATCACCTGGGAACTCGTTAGGATGCAGATATCCAGGCTCCTTAGATCTCCTGAGTCAAACTGTATGGGCAAGCCCAGCAGTCTGTTTTAACCCGCCATTCAGCTGATAACACATGTTGTCAAGTTTAAGAACCACTGATACAAAGCACACATTTGCGTGAAGAAAGGAATAGCTCTAACCTGCAAAACATATTCAAGCTGCAGAACAAGCTGCAAGACCCTAGTGCCTCATCCCAGACTCTGAGGTGGGCAAACAATATACTGAATGTACGGACTGAGGCCATGGTACGCACGTGTGAGCTCAGCCGCTCAGTCATGTCCAGCTCTTTGCGACCCCATGAACTGTAGCCCACCAGGCTCCTCTGTGCATGGCAGAGAATACTGGAGCAGGTCGTCATTTCCTCCTCCAAGGGATCCTTGGGATCAAACCTGCATCTCCGTGTCTCTTGCATCGGCAAGCAGATTCTTTACCACTGAACTTACCTGTACCTGGAGCTAAATTAATGACACACATGAGCAATCATTTCCTAGGGCCCGAGCACATGTCCCCTGGAATGCAGCAAGAAAAGGTTGGCAACCTGCTCTAAAGGATATTTGTGGAGGGAGAGTGGGAAGTGGAGGTGGGAGAGACATCAGGGAAGGAAAGACACCTAGAGGGAGGCAGACATATGGATAGCAGTCTTCTGGTAAGGAATAGCTTACACTTTTCTTCTGTTAAACAAATGCACTGCTTATATATCCCCTAATCAGGGAACTCAGGACACCATGTGGCTGTATTACAAAAAATTCCTCTCACAGGGAACTCACTTGGCACATGGAGAAGGAATTCAAACAAATATGTGTTTCTAAGCAACTATGATGCACTAGAGCTAGAAATAAAGAGTTTTCTAATTTCTCCTTGAATCCTGTAAATGAGGAAGGAGCAAGATGTTTTATTTACAGGAAGGGCAGGGGGAAAACAATAAAACAAAAACTTCCTATTTACAAAGCAGCAGCACCAACTATTATGTTGCTTTTAAAAGCATCAATTTTTACTATTTATTAAAACTCGAATACTTTGGCCACCTCATGCGACGAGTTGACTCACTGGAAAAGACTCTGATGCTGGGAGGGATTGGGGGCTGGAGGAGAAGGGGACGACAGAGAATGAGATGGCTGGATGGCATCACCGACTCTGTGGACATGAGTTTGAGTGAACTCCGGGAGTTGGTGATGGACAGGGAGGCCTGGCGTGCTGTGATTCATGGGGTCGCGGAGAGTCGGACATGACTGAGCGACTGAACTGAACTGAACTGAAAGTATCAGTTCAGTTCAGTGTTATGTTTTCACTTATCAGAGGAAGGGAGAAAGAGATGGTTCATTTGTGACTTTTTTTCTAAAATAATACATGCACATCTACAAAGCCAAGAGAAGTGGCCCATAGGAAAAATACATTTTCCAGAATGGTTATTATTTCCAAAATTTCCAGGAACAGGCCTGTCCAATATGCTGTTGATTGGAAGTAGGTAGTAAAGTTTGTGACATTTCCAGGAATGAAGGAACACAGGAGTGATGGAAGTAGGTAGCAAGGTAACTGTGGAATTAATAGAGAAATTCACAAGCAAAGCATGCCACTGTACTGGCTCTGGTTTTCAGGATACATACTGTGTGTAGGGTACTATGCTATAATATACTTTGCATGCACCATATCATGAACATTCCAACACCCCTAAGATGTACACTCTATATATATCATCATATCTGAATTTTATGGATGAGGCACGTGGGCAAAGAGGTTGTATAACCTCTTTTTATGTGATCTTTGCCCAAGGTCAAATAACTCTGAGACATGAATTTATATCACAGGGAGACAGAAAAGTAAATCAACACAGGTAATATGGTGTCATCAGCACCCCAGAAGAGTGCCCCATAATTAATGAAAAGGAGAGAAATCTAACTCCAAGATCGACTGATCAGCTCTGGAAGAGGAGATAACATGTGAGCAAAGTCCTTGCAGGTTAAAGAGAAACTCACAGAGTGACACTGTGAGAGAAGAATAATCCATGGAGAAGGAGGCTTCATGTAAAGAGGTTTGCGTATGGGGATATGCATGAAGTTTGCAGTGACTGTGTTATAGCATGTGGGTAGTAAATTGTTTTTTAAAAGGCTAAAGAGATAAGATGTTTCATAGTAAAAATAGAACCTGTTTTGGGACTTCCCTGGTGATCTGGCAGTTGAGACACCACACTCCCAATACAGGGGGCATGGGTTTGATCCCTGGTTGGAGAACTAAGATCTCACATGCTGCACACAATGAATTTTTATTTAAAAAATGGAACATTTGAACCACTTTAAGTGTTCTTGCCTGGAGAATCCCAGGGACGGGAGAGCCTGGTGGGCTTCCGTCTATGGGGTCACACAGAGTCGGACACGACTGAAGTGACTTAGCAGCAGCAGCAGCAAGATGAATAAACCTTGTTTTGGAGTGAGGCAAGAGTGAAGACAGATAGGTTCATTGGTTATCAGGAAGTTTCTCTAGCCCAGGAAATAAGTATTGAGGATTTGAACTAAGACGGTGGTCACAGAAATAGAATGATACTGATTTATACAAATTAAGGGAGTTTATGCAAAGTCCTGCACACAGATAACAGCTCATCATAATTGCCTAAACTTGAAGTGACCAAGATGTCCTTTAGTAGACGAATGGATAAATAAACTGTGGTATCCAGACAATGGAATATTACGTAGAGCTAAAAAGAAGTGAGCTATCAAGCTATGAAGAGACAGAGGGGAAATTTAAATGTGTATTACTAAGCAAAAGAAGCCAATCTGAAAAGGTTACACACTGTATGAACCTAACTATACAACATTCTGGAAAAAAAAAATGAAACTATGGAGACAGTAAAAACATCAGCGATTCCAGGGGTTAAGAGAGGGAAGGAGAGATGAATAGGCAGAGCACAGAGGATTTTTAGGGAAGTGAGACTACTCTTATGATATTATAATGGTACATACACATTTTGTTTACACAGGATGTAAAACACCAAGAGTGACTACTATAAACTGCAGACTCTGGGTGATGACGATGTGACAGCAACAGTAAGGCCATCAACTGGAGCACATGTGTCTACTCTGGTAGAGGGTGCTGATAATGAAGAAGGCTATTCCTATGCTGGGGTACAGGGGAAATCTCTGTATCTTCCTCTTAATTTTGTCATGAGCCTAAAACTCCTCTTCAAAAACAGAGTATAAGAAAAAGTTAAGGAGGTAAGAGTGAAAGGTTTTGGTGACAGCCTATGTGCAGCACAAAGATGGAGTGTTTTAGGATGACTCCTGAATTTCTGGCTTGGGTTAACTCTCAGAAAGGTCACATCTCTATGGAATATCCAAGAGGAAATGCTGACTAAGCAGTTGGCTTAGAGATGATAAAACATGCTCTACAGGACAGTAAGAATAGTGCACATTAAGGAGATGAGAAAGATAAAGGACAGGGTTAGAAACACAGTCTGTAACCAGGAGACAGGGATGAACTCTGAAGCTGGAGTGCAGGAGAGGGGACAGAGGCACTCCACACGTGGATGAAAGAAAGCGAAGGGGGGCAGAAGAGATGAGCACTCATGTGACACCAGAGTACCCAGGGGGATATTCATGGAGCTGATGGGAGAAGAGTCTGTAAAAGAATTGAAAAGGAGGAGGAGGAGAACTAGGAGAGAGTCTTGAGAAAAGAGAGGTGTAGGAAAGAAAGGCGCTACCGGTATTGAAAGGCTATAGAGTGGTCACGTTAAAGACCATAAAGGCCCACTGCCTTTGACAATTTGGAGGCTTTGGTGACCTTCGCTGGAACAGCCTTTGAGGAGTAATGAAGGCCGAGGACTGAGTTCAATAGAACTGAGGAAAGAATAAGTGGTAAGGATGCACAGACACTGTCCCCAGTTTGGTAGTTAATAGGAGAGGGCTGTGGTGATGAGAGAAGAAAAGTTTCTCCTGTCTTATTGATCCTATTTTAAAAATGAAACAAAGGTACCAGCGGAGAAGATACTGAAACTATGGGAAACACAGGAGGTGGCTGACAGATCAAGTTGCTGAAAGGCAGTTTAGCCTCAGAGAACAGAGCAAACATTTAACTATGGGCAGAAATATTTGCAGGTGGAGGGTGGGCAGGAGGATGAGTATCTTAAATGAAACATAGATTTTCTTTTAATGTCTCTAATTTTGAGTATTGATAATGGAATTAAGTGTGACTGATTTCGTTTGCTTTATTGATTCTGAACTCTGGCATTAGTAAAACATTGGAAACATTTTATTTTTTAGAAAACTATGTTGAGAGTGGTTTTAAAATTGCTCACTGGACAACAAATAGTTAGCTGAAAATAGAAATGACTAATATTAGAAAAATCCTTCAAGACATTCTTGTCCTTAAAAACTCACAAACAAAGAAGACATAGTGAACCCTAGATTATCCATATAACAAATTAAAATGACAAAATGACTTCCTTGGTCAGCAGGCACATCTCTGGGCTGTCACTGACATCCTTTGGAGTGGGCTTAGGGAAAAAGAGCCAACATAATAGCATGTGAAAAAAACTGACTGGGATCCTAAAATGGCTACTACAAAACCTATGATATATTTTAGAGCCAAGTATTAATGACATTTGGCAAATATGACAGTCTAGATTACCCATGCCAGATAGCAAATAGTCATGATTAGAACAAATAATTAGTAGTTGGCAATGATTAAGTAAGGCTGATACATTCCTACCCTTTCTGATCATTCTCACTGACTTAAAAAGAAATCTGAAAGATTAAATTGATTTTTAATGTATTTTCCAAAATTCGTACTTTAACTTTCTCCAAAGACAAAAGCATCAGCTCTAGTGAACTATTGAATAGCACACAGTATATTTGATTAGGGGCACATTAAATATATATGTTGGTACAATCATCTGTCTTATCTAATGTGGGAAAAAATAGCTCAGTGGTGGAGAAAAATGAATGTAAGTTATAACTTCTCAACCTTGAGGATAAATTATTCCATTTAGAACACCAACTATATATTATGTATCCAGGAGACAGTGCTAATTTAATAATTAAAATTATAATAATACATTGTTTAGAAGAGATAACCTCCTATAAGTCATTGCCATATTACTTAGTTAAAAAATGATAATCTATTAAAATACTGTAAAATATGAAAGATCTTTAGTGCTAAATGCAATCCCCATAGAAAGTATTTTCAACTTAAAAATAACTGTATTCAATGGGTAACAAAAGACTTATTTATTAACGTATTTTCTTCGCATAATACAAAATTTCAATATTTAAGCAGGAGAAGTTTACTGAGTGGATGTACCATTCTCACTAAACACTGCTATGGACTGAACTGCATCCTTCCAAAATCTGTATGTTTAAGTTCTAAGCCCCAGTGTTATGGTATTTGGAGGTGTGCCTTTGGGAGGCAGCTGGGTTTAGATGAGGTCCTGAGGGTGGGGCCCTCATGATGGGATCAGTGTTCTCCTGAGAAGAGATACCAAAGAGCTTGCGGTCTCTCTCTGTCATGTGAGAACACAGCCAGAAGGTGGCCACGTGCAAGACAGGAAGAGAGCCCTCATCAGAGCCTAACCATGTTAGCACTTGATCTTAGACTTCCTGCCTCCAGGACTGTGAGAAATAAACACCTGTTTATGTCACCTGGTCTGTGGTATTTTGTTATGGTAGCCTGAGCTGACGAATAAACACACTGAGCCCCTGTGATGTGACAGGAGGGAGGGGGTAAGAAATAGAGAGGTGTCAGGTATGACTCCTGCTTCCAAGAGCCCCACAGTGTAACTGGGGTGGGTAAGACACTTTCAACCACGTCAGCCCATGAGGAAAGTGATGCAAAACCAGCGCTCAGAGACTTTCCGCTTCTGTGACATTATTTCAAGGATCCAGCGCTTCTCGAAGTTGAAAGGGAAAAAAGTCATTTCTAAGTAAAAGAACACTAAAAATCACCATTTATGAAAAAAAAAACAAAACCAGAATACCCAGAATTCCTAATACCCTCATGGGAGAATAACATTCTTTAAACCTTTGTACCTTCACTGAAGAGAGAAAATGACTAATTCTCACGGCAGCCCATTTAGTGTAAGACTAAATGAAGACAAGGGATGACTAATAAGCATCAGTCACAGAGCAGGGAGATTTAGGGCAGGAAGTCACTTCCTCCCTCCTGCTCCCTTTACATTCTTGGCTTCTGAATGATTAATAGTAAGAATTTTGGCTTCGCTTTACGAGGTGATCCAAAAATGCACACCATAAACAGAACAATGCCTTCAATCTGGGGAAATGCTCTTTTATGCTTGTAGAAACAGAAAACAAAACAAATTAAAAAAAAAAAAAGACACCCCCAGCCCAGTTTTCCTTATAGTGATAAAATACTCTACCTAGGGCACTCCTACCCTTTGCCGCTCACATCACAGCAGCACGTCTCCTCTTTCAGGTCACGTCTTCCCCATAAAAGTGCTAAACTAATGCCGCTTAATGACAAATTAATGTCCATGAATAAAAAATACACCTCTAATAGCATAGAGTAATTTGCCATTACAATATCATCATTGGACATGCCCCTGGTTTAATACGATGTATTTAATTCATAACCTAATGAGTGATATATAAAAAGAGGGAGATGAACCCTGCAATTACATTTATGTGAGTCTGTCACCTTATTTGTAAAACCTTAGAGTCATTTACATTCAAATTAGAACAAATGAGTGATTTCACAAAGTGTGGTGATAAATGACCACAGCGGCCCAAGACAAAACTGTATTTCCTGTGAACACATTAACAGTTTCCTATTATTTGTTAAAAATTACAATGCATATTGCCCAGTGTGGTGTGAATAATGACTTTTTTACTGATTAGGTCAGAAGACTAATATGTAGCAAAATAAATAATTTTTCTTTTCATTTTTTCTGATTTTTGCTTTAAATTAACTACTGAATTCTGGTGGATTCACACTGCCACCTGCTGCCTAGGAGCAGATACTAAAACCATATTCCTATCAAAAGGAGTAAATTCACCACTTTGGTGGTCTTATTTAGAAAGTCTAGTGAGAGTCTTTCTCGTCAGTATATTTAAATTGCATTTCATAATAAGGGCTGATACTTGGCAAACCAAAAGATCACTTACTAATCAAATAATAGGATATACCATGTGTTGTTTAGGGGAGGGAGTACAAAATCTACAAACCTTTTTTTGAGTACAAAATCTACAAAGCTAACTACAAAAAAAGCCATTTTCAGCAAAGCATGTTTATCTCCTAACACATCACTTTCAGAGGGTACAGCAGAAAATCCAGTGGCCAGTACCCCTGATCTTATGTTAGGGGAGTTATGGGTAGGGTCGTGTGTGGCTGTGTGTGTGTGCTCCCTACTCTTGACCCTTGGTACAATCTGAAGGTGATGACTGAAGGTGCTGCCTGTCCACTGAGGATCTCCACCACCTAGTCCTTCCTCCCAGTGTCAAGTTCCAACATGAGAGGAAGGCCTTACTGTCCAGAACAGAGCAGACTAGGAAAGGCGTGAGGATAAGATACGAGACTCAGGAGGATCAGGCCTGGCCTTGGAGACCAAGTAAGGGTTTCTGTAGTTGAAATGATGCGGCCAAAGGGTCATTAGGGAAGCTAGTACAGTTTTCCAAACAAGATCAACATCCTAGCTCTGACTTTGAGTTTCTCCATCTGCAAAGAGAAAAGAACACTCACCTGCCTTAAGGGTTGCTCAGCAGAGGAGAAATGGGAATCTTTGTGCAAATGACTCAATATGGATAGGCTCTCAATAAATGTTAGTTCTCTTTCCTGTGAAAGATAATGATGGCTCTGGGGGCTATGGTTGGGCATAGATAGAGGTGAGAAACAAGCAGACCCCTTAGGAGGAAATTATGAACTCATAACATATAGCCAGTGATGGTGAGATTCTAAAGAAAGGTAAGAAAACTAGCACTGGAGAAAAGGACCTGGTCTGAGAGATATTTGGGAGGTAGAACCAACGCAACTTGATAACTGATCGGATACAGTGATGAGGAAGGGGGTTCTGAGACTCTGTCCAAATTTCTAGACAACTAACAGATCAATGGTACCACCAAGAGAGAAAAGGATAGATTTTTTCATGTTGGATCTGAATTGCCTGCTTAGATAGAGATGTTCAGAAGCTAATTTTAAAAAGGTAAGGAAAAATCAAAGTTTAGGAAAACTGGACTCAAAAAGTTTGTAATGTTTATCTGAAAGACTCAGTAAATCAGCAGCCACATCAGAATCCCTTTATTCACAGCCCATGTCCTGAGGATGGTCTGCAGAGATTCCTTTACAAGATTTAACATAGTGACTGACATGTGTGTACACATGCATACTCTGAAAAATAAGAAAATTTACATGTTTTACTGGGCCTACTTTAAAACAAATATTGCTCTTTAGTGAACTGGTTCACCTTTCTGATGAAATTTTTAAAAAGAGTACAGCGGGTAAGAAAGAGGAGCAGAAGGCGGAACAGGGAAAGTAACATTCACATTTCATTTAAGACTGAATCTCAGATAGCAGGTAAGGCTGACAGGTCATGCTTATTAATAATATATAACACGACAGGCTGTACAGGATGGAATCCTACAGAATTTCATTGTAAAGCAGTAAGAAAGGATGCACACTTGAGGAGTTGTTTATAAATCCCTCATCTTGGGATGATGGGCTATTACAGTAGCCACTCCTCCTTGCAACCACCCTGTCCTCAATGAGTTAGCCGTTTTCACAGCCACGCTACCAGTTAATCCCACCAACATGCACTGAGACCACATGTGTTCTCAATGAGAGGTCCACTGAGAGGGCCTGGGGCCAAAAATGAATAAGTGAGGACCTCACAGTATAAGGAAGACCTCACACTCTGAGAGGCTAATTCGTGGTTATCCTCCCTAACACAGAGGGATTCTGCTCTTGTGATGTGGGCTCCTGGCCCTCAACAGCCTGCCAGAGAAAAAGCAAGAGAAAGGAGCCCACACAGTGACCTCAAAGTGTCCCTTCCCTTGGCTGGGGGGCAGCAGCAGCATCTAGGCATGTGCCGAAGAAGCTTCAGGTCAATACAACAGCTGATGGCTGGGGAGGCTCAGGGTGGCTTGGGTAGGGCAGTGGGTTTCTAGAAGTGTCCACCTAGCACTTCTCCTAGCATATGCTTTTTAATGAGCCCTAGAGGTCAGGGGGAGGCACCAAAGCCAAAGTCTACCCTTCACATCTCTGAAATAATGGTAATCTGAGAACAACAAAATAATACCAGGTATCTTAGGAAAATGGCTTCACAAACTCCTTGTTGTACCGAACAAGGACTACTCCAGTATTCTTGCCTGGAGAATCCCATGGACAGAGGACCCTGGTGGGTTACAGTCCATAGGGTTGCAAATAGTTTGACACGACTGAAGCGACTTGGCAAGCACCAAACAAGGATGGAGAAAATACTAGTTTCGGTGTTGGGTCTTAATTTCTTGCTATAGCTAAAGCACTACAGATTTTCCATTTTAACAGAAAATGTTTTATATACCCAATAAAATTATTCCATAGGAAATTAAAAACTAGTTAAGCAATAATACCAAAAAAATCATAAATGGGTATAGTTATTTGACTCTGTCAAAACATAAAAGCAGACTGACCCCTTCTGGTAATTTGATAATTCTAAAAGAGAGGCAGGGGATATATTTGTAAAAGACTGACATAATGAAGGCTTCTGCACACAAATGGTTTTAATTCACTTATAGTCAAATTTCCTTCTAAAAGTTGAACACCTTGTAACATCAGAGATAAAAAGGAAAAGGGAAGTTACATAAGAGAATGAAATTAAAACATTGGTGAAAAGAAAGTGTAACCCCTGCTCAAGCAGGCTAATAATAAATGACCTATCCAGAAAACACATCTGTATGCAAGTTACATTTTTTTTTCCCAGAGCAAACAATGAACTGCAAGATTTAAAAATTCCAAAGTGACACAAGTTAGCCAATATTTCGACAGGTTCATCTGATGGGTAGGGAAAAATACTCATGAATGTCCCATGTTCACCTAGAATCCTCATTTAGAGAGAATTATAGTTTATACACACACACACACCCCTGAATATACACACTATTTTAATATGCATCATGATAGTTAGCACCATAAGCAATCTTTTGTCAACACACATCATTAATTATTGTCTAACAGGGAAAAAGTGAATCAGGTGATGATGCTGAAAGCACAAGTTGTAATACTTGTTATAAAAATGTCAAATAAAAGTAAATTCAGTTTCACAAATCGAACACACAGATTCAAAGTCTTATAACCAATGTTATTCTCATTTGTTACTTGAAGAAAAGGATTAAAATAGCTATCCCATATCACCCAATGATATTGAGGGGAAGTGGAAGGAAAAGAAGATAAAACATTTAAACGTTTGCTATTAGATTAAATATGCCGAGAAAATGATAAAATTTTCATCCTCTGTATTGGAATTGCCCCATAGTTGAACATGGCTGACATTCCTTACACTGTCCCCATAGGGAGCACTGGTTCCTATTTCCTGAAGTTGCTGGGGGTATGAAATAATACAATATATGAGAAAGGGCTTTGGAAATGACCTAATGAGTAACAGAATGGCTATATTTAAAATTAGAGAAGTTATTAGGAAGGAAATAATTAGGCAGAAAAAATAGGATTTTTCTACTTACTAATAACATGTCACATGTACAAGGATAGTAGAATTAAATTATGTAGATTTATTATTTTTTCAAATTTACTTTCACTGTTATAATCCTGTAATAAATGCAAGTTAACAGTCATACTAGTAGAATAAATTGGAGGATCTCAAGATAGGGGGTTGGTACTTAACTCTGCAAAATACGAGACTCATAGCCATACTACCTGCCTAAGATGGCCCGTGTCTTCCTATTGAAACAAAGGGTTTTCATCCAAGAAGAAATAAAAAGGTCTTTGGAATCAAAAAGGCCTATCACTCACCAGCTATGGGCAAACTGGGATTATTTCAAATCTTTGATTTTTTACCTATCAAAATTGTACGCTGTTGTGAGGGCCAAATGTGAAGCATCCGTGAGCAAGCACAGGTGCTCAGTGGATGGGCTATTCTCCCCGTCCCCTTCACAAAGCCTTTCCTGCAACCCTAGCAAATCAGGGCAAAAATGCACAGATCACTCATCACTTCTCCAGAATTTACTACCCGAGAAGTTCATGCAGCAATTAATTATATATGACTTCATGATATGCTGGCTACTGTTACTGAAATCTGAAATGACTATCCAACTTTTCATGCATTTCCACAACCAGACAGCATTGGTTCAAGTCAAGACCCTTCCTGGTGTCATCTCTCAGGGCCCCAGCAGTGAACCCTATCTGTGGTTGTTGAGTTGCTCTGCCGCCCAAGGGGAGTGGAGGCCTAGGGTGGGCGGGGAGGGCTGGGGACATGAGGTAGGACGCTGAGAGTTGCAGCTGCCCTCCTAGAAGCCTCAGCTTGTGTCCTGGAGAAATTCTACCACCACAGGCCACATCTCCCACCCACCCCGCTTGTATTTTATCTGTCACTGGGCTCCAGTTGGTGGGTTACTGCAGGGAGAGGAATGTGCAGGGCATACCAGTAGGATGCAAGCTTACATACCTGGATGAGATAGTGAGAACATAAATTGAGAAGCTCCAGTAATTGTAGGTGACTGCCAGCTGCTAACACATCCTGGATCACGCCTGGCTCCAACAAAATCTGGGTTTTTTTTTTAAATAAAAGAAAATAATCAGTTACTTAAAAATTGCTTAATATGCAAATATACTGTATTTAAATTGCTCCTTAACATACTATATCTGAATTAATACTGTTTCTTATTATGAAAGTCAGTCCTTTTTTTGTTCTGATTAATGAGCTGTGGCCCTCACTCTAACAGCTGAGTTCTCACTTCCAATACTCATTTCTTGTGCACAAAGCTTTACACTTAACCACTTACTTTTGCAGGAGGATATGAACATCTGCAAAGACCAATATAATAGTCTTAAAATTCACTTTTTGATGAATGTCATCTTGTAAATACAAAAGAATTTTAGTTTTTCAACGTATACTTCAGGATGTTTTTCTTCAGTAAATCGCTGAAACAGTACAGTTAACAGGTATTTTAGGGAAAAGGGCTTACATTTCTCCTTGAAATATGAGACCAGAGGTAGATATTACTCCATTTTACTTCTAAATCCTATAATAAACTCAATCACAAGCTTTCATTTTTTTTCCTTCTCGATCTCTGATTCTCGAATCCTTTCCATTTCAAATAAAAGATGGAGAAATAGTATTTTTAGAATAGAAAGGCATCAGAGAGAAAGCAAAATGCCCCAGATATACTGGCAATAGCACTCTTCATTTTTTTCTAATTAGGTCCAACTTTGGGCCTACAGCTGCCAGCGCTTGAGCTGGTAAACAGGACTGGAGAAAAACACACAACTAAGTTGACTGAATTAACTTGACGTCCAAGACTGCCAGGCACAGGAAGACTTCAATGCTGCTCCAGACTTCCTCACCCATTTCCCAAGCCCAGTGGTTCCAAAAGACCTGGAAAATCCTGAAAATTGCAAATTCTTAGGCACCTCCCCAGATCTAACTGAATCAGAAACTTTCAAGTCAAGCCCAGCAACTGGTGTTCTGACAAACCCCACTGGGGCTCCCAATGCCCAGTGAAGCCAGAGAACACGGATGGAGTCAGCTCGCTCTCTCCCTCTGTTCCTTCTCACACACTCCTCTCTCCCCAAGCCTGCCAACTCCTCGTCTCTCCTCTTATGCTAATCTCATGATCTTCCAAAGGCTCCCACCACCAAGTCTACCAACCCACCTACTCTTATCTGTTTCAGCACATTTTATGCTCCTCCACACTCCACCTGGGCACTAGATCCCATCGCTCTCCGCCTGATACTTCCCCCCTCTCGTTCCTACATCATCAGCTGTTCTCTTCTACTGGATGATAACTCTTATCAGCATACAAATATGCCATTCGAGCTCTTAAGAAATAAAAATCCCATCCCTTGACCCCAAAGACCCTTCCTGCTTCCCATCATAACAGCTCCTCAGGGGAAGTTGTCTATATAAAACCCCATTGTTTGCTCTACTCTGCTCTTTCAAATCTGTACCTGTTGAGTTTTGTTCCCATGGTTCCTCCAAAAATGCTCTCATCAAGGCCATCAGTGACTTCTACATCCAAGAGCCACTTTTCAACATTTAATCTTACTCAAGCCAGCAGCAGTTGGCAAAGCTGATTGCTCCTCTTCTTGAACAATTTCTTCCCTTGCCCCTAGGACAACACTCTCTCGGTTTCTTCTACTTCAATAGCCAGAGCCTTTCCATCTCCTTCCCAAACTGTAAGCGTTGGAGATGCTCAGAGCTCAGTCCCCCATCTCTTCTTTCCTCTCTCTACTAACTCCATGGATGACCTCACATAATCCCATGGCTTTAAAACTATCCACACACTGATCACATTCAAATTTGTTTCTCCAGCCCCAACCTCACCCTTGAACTTCAGACTGATATTCAACCACCTATTCTGTGTCACCACTTGGGTATCTAATGGGCAGCTCAACCTGAAAGTGCCCCACACTGAACTCTTCATCCTCTCCACCAACCGCCAAACCTGCTCCTATCCCAATCCAGCCATTTCAGCAAAAAGCAGCTCAGTTATTTTCACTAAAACCCCAGAGCCATTCCTAACTCCTCCTCTTTTTCTCATACCTCACATCTGATCCATCAGCCACTCCTGTTAGCTCTACTTCAAAACAGTTCCAGAATCAAACATACTCAGTACCTCTTTCATCATTATCTCTCTAGTCCAACCTACTGTCTCCTATATAACAGCCTCCTACCTAGTTGAACTGCTCTCTCCTTTGCCTCCTCGCACTGCTAGTATCAATCACACGGTTCTTTAAAAACAGAAATGAAATCATGTCACTCTTTCATTCAGAACTGTCCAACAACTTTTTATCTCATTGGAAAAAGACCAAAGTGTTCACTATAAGTTCATTTCGATACACAGAGCACCTTAGTGTTTACATCTAGCTGCTTTCTTTGCCTGGATTGCTCTTCCTCAAGATATCAGAGAGGCTCACTCCTCATACTCTTCAGACCTCTGCCCAGACAGCATCTTTCCTAAGAGGCCTTCTCTGACCATCCTATGTAAAACAGTACCCCACTCCCCATCACCCCATCCCCAATCTCTTTGCTTTACTCTCCTTCATAGCACTTAACATCTCTCAAAATACTACAATTTGTCTCGATGATTTTCTGGTCCCATCACTTCATGGGAAATAGATGGGGAAACAGTGGAAACAGTGTCAGACTTTATTTTTTTGGGCTCCAAAATCACTGCAGATGCTGACTGCAGCCAGGAAATTAAAAGACGCTTGCTCCTTGGAAGGAAAGTTATGACCAACCTAGATAGTATATTAAAAAGCAGAGACATTACTTTGCCAAAAAAGGTCCGTCTAGTCAAGGCAATGGTTTTTCCCGTGGTCATGTATGGATGTGAGAGTTGGACTGTGAAGAAATCTGATCGCCGAAGAATTGATGCTTTTGAACTGTGGTGCTGGAGAAGACTCTTGAGAGTCCCTTGGACTGCAAGGAGATCCAACCAGTCCATTCTAAAGGAGATCAATTCTGGGTGTTCACTGGAAAGACTTATACTAAAGCTGAAACTCCAATACTTTGGCCACCTCATGCGACGAGTGGACTCACTGGAAAAGACTCTGATGCTAGGAGGGATTGGGGGTGGGAGGAGACAGGGACGACAGAGAATGAGATGGCTGGATGGCATCGCCAACTTGATGGACATGAGTTTGAGTGAACTCCTGGAGTTGGTGATGGACAGGGAGGCCTGGCGTGCTGTGATTCATGGGGTCACAAAGAGTCGGACACGACTGAGCGACTGAACTGCACTGAACTGATTGGCCACACCCAGGCGGCATGCAGGATCTTAGTTCCCCAACCAGGGATAAAACCTGCACCCCCCTGCAGCGGGAGCATGGAGTCCCAACCTCTGGACTGTCAAGAAAGTCCTCTAGATATGTTTTTAAATTCAGAATTAACTTTATTAATAAGCCTAACATGAGAGGAAAGAGGGAAAAGGACTATCCATTTTATTTCTCAATGATCAAAGAAGTGAAAAAGTTAAGCATGTGTGGCAAAAATACCAACACTCATCTTATTCTGAAAATTCTTTATAGCTCCTTTCCTGTCTAGTCAGAGGGAAAAACCTGAATTTTTCTAACTCCTCAAGGAGAAAGGCTTTGACTGACATTCAGGAAATTATTGCAGCTCCCTTCACAGGAGCAAGGATGTAGTGCATTCTTGCAGAAGAGGCATGGCCTAAGGCGCAGAATGGGGAATAGATGGATTAGAAAGGTTAGTCTCAGCCTTTAAATCCTGTCAGTTGCGCTTATTTCACACAACTGGCATTCATGATAACCTCTAAGGCTCGGTAACGCCAAACACAAAGACAGATATCACAGAGAGACAAGATGAATATTCCATAGCACGTGTAACACGTCCAGCGGGCCACCTGGAGAAACCTCAGAAGAGAAACCCATACTGGGATTGGTTTTTTGTCTTTGTTTCTTGATTTCTGTTCTGTATTTTTCTTCTCTCATTATAACATAAGTTTCTCCACAAGAAAAAAATGCTTTAGCACGGAAAATCCCTAAGTGATTTTAAAGGGAGTGGTTTGAAAAAAAACAAAAAATCTATCAGAAAAGCTGGGTCTCACTTATAGAAATGGAACCAGCATTTCCAAGCTCCACTTACATTTATTTACGTTAGTCGCTCAGTCGTGTCCAACTCTTTGCAACCCCATGGACTGTAGCCTGCCAGGCTTCTCTGTCCATGGGATTTCCCAGGCAAGAATACTGGAGTGGGTTGCTATTTCCTTCTCTAGGGTATCTTCCCAACCCAGGGATCAAACCCGGGTCTCCTGCATTGCAGGCAAATTCTTTACCATCTGAGTCACCAGGGAAGCCCTTAAAGTCTTTTCAATTCAGTTCTGTAGCTTATTGGTGACTGCTTGTCCTCATATATTTTTCCAGAGAATTTGTGTTTGGGCAGAAAAACAAAGGTTGGATCTCATCACGGTGTACAGTATGGCCAGTCTATCAGCTGTCTAGAAGAACTGGGTGAAAATGGCCTTCTGTAGAAGGAAGGGCTCTCCCACACGTCAGTTGATAGATGACAATGGAGATCGCTAAGTTTAAGTGTTGCAGAGCACATGCTGGGCACGCTTAGGCCTTTTCAGGAATGCAAATCCACCCACATCTAGTCTGGCACTCAAAGCAGGTCAGATGGGAAGAAGGATCACTCCAGGACCCAGGACCACCCACAGGAGGGAAGGGTGTCCCCTGACAGTTCAGAACACAGAGTAATAGAGGGGGAGCTTGACACATCTAGTCAATCATCAAACTGGAGGAGCTTAGCTCAGATGAGATAGAGGACAAGACCAATGTCTGAATAACAAAAAAAGATTAAGAAATGCAGGATGCATAAAGCCAAGTAGTCCAGAAAATCACTAATGCTTCCCAACTGGGCTGGCATTGCCTCCTTCCTCAGTGATGCTCCCCTGCCTGGGTGGAGGCAGAAGTGGGGTGTCTTCAGACTGTTCAAAGAGGTTCTGATGCAACTCAGGTGGGCACGAGCTGCCTGTTCACAGGCCATTGTATGGAACATGCTTTCCCTGCCACCCACTCACACTTGACCTCCAGGCAACAGAATACAGAGGGCTGAACTTGAAAGAGGGGAGCTGACAGTCCTAGCTGGGGAGGTGACAATATCATTTCAAAAGCTTTCCTGCAGCTGGTAGCAAGCTAGTCCGTGTCAGCTGAGGAAAGATCCACTGCTGACCCCTGCCCGAAATGCTGAGACTCTGCCTTTATTGTGATCAGCTGAGGATAAGAAGCAGTCAGTGGCTCTAGTCAAGGCGACACTGGGTAGTTTGACAAAGCAACAGAGGTAAAAGCCACAACTACAGTTGAAGATGGTGGTCTCTAAAGATACCAGTGAGAGTTACCACATCAGAATTCAGGCATGAAGGGTCCAACTGCCTTGCCAGAAGGAGGCACTCCTGAATATTCAGACCAAAGGTGTCATCTGGCCACTGATCTAAGCAAGGTTGGATCTGCACAATCTTTGTGTGTGCTAAGTCCCTCAGTTGTCTGACTCTTCGTGACCCCACGGACTGTAGCCTCCTCTGTCCATGGAATTCTCCAGGCCTCCTCCAGAGGATATTCACAACTCAGGGATCGAACCCCTGTCTCTTAGTCTCTTGCAGTGGCAGACGGGTTCTTAGCTACTAGCGCCACCTGGGGAGCTGCACAATCTCTAACAAAGGGCTTCCAAATTGGAATGAGACTGGGGCTCTGGGTCCCAGCAATATCCTCGGGCAGGACACAAGGCCAGAACCTTAAGAAAGAAAAGTATGAGGGAGAGGTGAGAGTCTACAGAGGCTACAAGATGAGCCATGTCCTCACTTGACAGGGCTCTGGGAGGACAGGGCTTGGACTAATGGAGCACACAGACCCCAAGGTCTGCCTTTCCTTCTGCAGCTCCTTCTCTCAAATCACCAAGTGTCTGTTCATCCTTTTAATTTTGCCTTCTTATTGTTTTCTTCTCTTTATTTTTTTCTCTCATTTTACCTTGCTTCTTGGAGTTGCTACTGGTAAGGACTGTCTTTAATAGCCATGGCAAGTCTTGATGTGATCTTTTATCCTGCTTTATGAATAGGTGAGTTAGCATCTTCAAAAAAATGTTGCATCTCAGTTCTTCAAAGCTATCTTCCTCATTTTTTGCTTCAGGAGATGTTTAAATTACTTACTTCTGGGTTTGTGGATAGAGTAGTCTGAAAGAACTGAACATGCTGAAGTCAAACAATGAAGATCTTTACCAAACAAACAACTGTGCACACAGGAACACAAGCACTTTTGAAAGCTCTCATGTAAGCGAAAATTAGATGCGGCTTAAGACTATTTATAAGAATAAATGAGAGCACATTTATTCTTCTTTATACTTGTTTCTTTGGGACTTTTTTTTTTGTATAATATAGCAAAAATGGCAAATGATTACAATTTGAATTTATAAATAAAAACAAGTAAATTATGTAAATAACTTTTAAATTATCTGATATTAAGGATACATAAAATGCTTTGTATAAAGTTCTTCAACAGACTTCCTATAGACAGAATGTGAACCATAAGATCTAGCTGTGAGAAACTGCCATCAATTTAGTTTTTCTTTCAAAACCATTAAACTAAGGATTTTTTAAACCACAAGGTGGCGCCTAAGATTAAAGTAAAAGGATTTTCTAAATTAGGAAGAGTATCTTTATAACAGACACTTTATTTCTCAGAAAGAATAATAAAAAATAAGGACAATAGGCAAGTATGAATTCTACTTTCTAGGTGTATCTATAATTTTGGGAAATGTTCATAAACATTTCTGTTGAAACACTTAATACAAGTGATCCAATCAAAATTCAGTAGTTCTCCATAAATCAGGTCCCAGTTTATGAATATAAGAAGTTCAAACTTTTTGTCTTTGTATTTAGAAATTCTTATGATATGGCCCCAACCTAATTTATAAAACTTCCAATTCTGAAACCCTACGGTTCCTTTGCTAAAGCCAATAGCCCACTGTCTTCCACATACAGGCAATACCTTTTCTCCACCTTGAATGCCCTCCTAACTTCTTTAATCTCTATATCAAAATCCTACCCATTTGTCAAGATTCAGTGAAGTCCACTTCTTATACAAAGCTTTGCAAGATTTCCCTTCACCCTAATCTGAAACTGGGATTAATCTCCTGGACTCCAAATTACCACAGATGTCTAATGAACTAAAACTATGAGCTCCAGGTCACACCACCTGACTTCAAATCCCAGCTGGCAGAATGAAATTGAGATAACTACTCAATGCTGCCTCAGTTTCCTTATTTATACAATGAATTATAATACCTATCTCAAAAAATTGTTTTAAAGACTGAGAAAATGCATTTTATGGAGATTTATGGAGAACTACTGAATTTTGATTGGTGTCACTTGTATTGTTTCAACAGAAATGTTTATGAACATTTCCCAAAATTACAGATACATCTAGAAAGTAGAATTCATACTTTATTATCCTTACTTTTTATTATTCTTTCTGAGAAATAAAGTGTCTGTTATAAAGATACATCATTACAACTGTATATGGCTGTGTTAGCTAAATGGCTTAAACAATTCAGGACTTATTTTTCTCATGAAACATAAATTAGGCAGCTTGGAGTGTCAACAAACCAGGTTTCTTGCAATTTCCTACTTCTCCAATTTTAGCCTGTGGTTTCACGGTCACAAAAAGGCTGCCACACCTCCAGGCATTGCATTTGCACTCAAAGCAGAATGAAATGAGAGGAAAAGGAATAGAAATAGTATGCCAGCTGATATTATTTACTAGGAAATAACAGATTTCCTAAAAATACTACCACATGGACTTCCATTTACATTTCATCTGGCAAGTCTAGTTCATGTGGCAACTCAAAACTGTAAAAGAACCTGGGAAATTGAGTTTTAATAGCTAGATGCACTATTGTCCCAAATTAAATTGGAATTTTATATAAAGAAGAAGGAGGGAATGGGTGTTGTGCAGACAAAGTATAGGCCATGACTCTTAGCAGAGTAACTGCTTACATAAATCTGCAATAAATGTCAATCATTATGTTTCTTTTTCACGTGACTGCTTTCGCCCTGAGTGAGTTAGGTGTGTATGTGTGTCTTATTTTATGTATTACCTATGAGACTATGATGACAGGGTCCATCCTATTTCATCTTCATTGCTATTGAACAGCTTAGAAGACTACCTCAGGAATTATTTAGTAAAGAAATTTACAGGAGTAAAAAATACAGATCCTGGAGAAAATGTTCAGTTCAGTTCAGTTCAGTCGCTCAGTCGTGTCCGACTCTCCGCGACCCCATGAATCACAGCACGCCAGGCCTCCCTGTCCACCACCAACTCCCGGAGTTCACTCAAACTCATGTCCACAGAGTCGGTGATGACATCCAGCCATCTCATTCTCCGTCGTCCCCTTCTCCTCCCGCCCCCAACCTTTCCCAGCATCAGAGTCTTTTCCAGTGAGTCAACTCGTCGCATGAGGTGGCCAAAGTATTGCAGTTTCAGCTTTAGCATCAGTCCCTCCAATGAACATCCAGGATTGATCTCCTTTAGAATGGACTGGTTGGATCTCCTTGCAGTATAAGGGACTCTCAAGAGTCTTCTCCAATACCACAGTTCAAAAGCATCAATTCTTCGGTGATCAGCTTTCTTCACAGTCCAACTCTCACGTCCATACATGACCACGGGAAAAACCATAGCTTTGACTAGACAGACCTTGGTTGGCAAAGTAATGTCTCTGCTTTTTAATATACTATCAAGGTTGGTCATAACTTTCCTTCCAAGGAGCAAGCGTCTTTTAATTTCATGGCTGCAATCAGCATCTGCAGTGATTCTGGAGCCCCCAAAAATAAAGTCTGACACTGTTTCCATTGTTTTTCCATCTATTTCCCATGAAGTGATGTCAAAAGTCTCCATGAGATAGCCTGGTCAACATTTCAACTAACAGTCGTAGTAATGTGTACAAATAAAGGTCACCTTTGGGCTGGATGTTTCATATGATGAATTTGTGATTTGATTATTGATTCCTTAAGTTTCAAATTTTGTCAGGTAGTTTTCTTCCAAACATAGTACACTTGTACAAATTCCTACAAGATCTTAATATCAAACACTGAAATATACTAATTGATTTTCAATTTATGAAAAAGCAATAAACTTTTCCATCTATTAGAATACAAAAAAAGAGAAAATGAGACTTGATTTTCAGACTATCTTGAAAAAATGCTTAAAACCACAAAGGTAAAACCACAATAAAAACATACTAGTAAAAAAAAAAAGTATGGTGATAATCACTTGGAGATTCTACTATTTTCCTTCACAAGGTTACAGTCTCATTTGCTTCATTTGAAGTTTCTAAGGTTATAGGCAGATAGTAGAAGCATAGTCCCTAAGATGCTAAGAAATCTTGGAATAGATAAGGACACCAGTACTATATTACTGGGACTTCCCTAGTGGCTCAGTGCTAAAGAATCCACCTGCCAAGGAAGGAGACACAAGTTCAATCCCTGGTCCAGGAAGATCCCCTGGAGATGGAAATGACTACCCACTCCAGTATTCTTGCCTGGTGAATCCCATGGACAGAACCTGATGGACTATAGTCCATGGGGTCACAAAGAGTTGAACATGACTTAGTGACTGAACCACCACCACTATATTACTAGGAAACTCCATGTTGCCCCACAAAAATTTTATTACCATAATGAAACTTTAAAAGTCTACATTTGTTGCTCCGTATTCTTCCTTTCCTATTTTAGGACACGTGAAAGGGTGATGGATTAAATACTCAAGCTAGGTGCTCAAGCAGAGAGAGAAGAAACGACTCAGATGGAATTACTAAGGTGCTAAGATTAGCAGTGGGCACAGGGTGATACAGGAGCATTTGGCTGGAGGTGCTTCATTTCAATGAAGTTGTGAAATAATTCTTTACACAAAAAACTTGGTCCCCTCATTTTGAGCAAGCCTCATTTTCTTTTAGCCCCTTTTCCATTTTCATAGTTCTGGTATTTCAAAGCTCTAAGATCAATAATTCTGTCAGATAGCCACTTCCAACAGTTTTCTTCATTGTGTTTAAATTAACAAAATATATTATTTAACAAGATGTAAAGATGAATTATATATACTTACATTCCTTTAAAAATATGGCCTAATTATTTGAAAAGGCAGAACAAATTTTTAAGAGTTTCTAACTCCAAGAGAAAGAAGCAGTCCCAGCAATTAAATATAATGAAACATGAAGGTCATTACAGGTTATAAGAAACGCCAAATTAATTATTAAGATTCACTGTTATAACTAGTGCTCTTTCAAGGGTGATGAACATGGGAGGATTCATTTCATTAAGCTCTATAAATGAATCTGAACTTTTCCATACAGAACTAGTTTCTTATAATGCTAGTATGGCCAAAGGAAAAAGAAACATTACTTTAAAATACTGACGTCCAAAGATGGAAGGTCTCTGGGAGAATGAATAGGGCTGGTGCCAATGTTCATTTATAGCTGGCTGCTATGACGTCACTGCTGGGTGCCTGAGCGTAGACAGAAGCAAAGAGCCAAAAGGAACCATTATGCTTCATGCGATGATAGCGTGGGCACAGGATGCTGCAGGAGCACTTGGCTGGGAATGCCTCATGTCATTGAAGGAAGCTGTAGAATAATTTTCCACATGAAGAAATAACTCACTAATCTTCAATTCCATGTTCATTTGGGGAAGTCCCTGTATTTACCTTGTAAGAATTGGAAGTAAAAGTATGGCTTCAGGAGCCACTGTAGCAACACAGGCAAGTTATTGACATGTTTGTTTTCAGCATCATTACATTTTTATTTTTTGCATCATATTTTTAAAACGGGGGGATGACTACTATCTACTTTTGTAAAGTCTACATATCAGGATAAAATGGAATAATTCTGGTAAAAATTTAGAATAAGCCCTGGCATGTTTCACAGGGTAAAAAATATAGGTGCTATTATTACTGTCATTAATTCCATGAACAGAAAATAATTACTTCACAAATAATGACTTCTATTTCTAATGTTTACATCGCCTACTACAGACCAGGTGCCATCTGAGGTAATTTCATACATGTTATCTCTCTTTCTTATACTGTTCCCCACTCCTCACTCCTGCAAGGTAAATATTAACCCTAAGGCAAACGAAGAAACTGAAGGTGGAGAAATTTACCCATTCAAACAGAAAAATCTGTTCTGAGTGCTACACTGTCTAGGCACCTTTCCAGGCACTTTGGGTACGAACATGAACAAGACAAACAAGTTTCCTCATTGTACAGTGCTCAGAATCTAGGCTTTGGCCACTAAGATAGACTACTGCTGCTGCTGCTAAGTCACTTCAGTCGTGTCCGACTCTGTGCGACCCCACAGACAGAAGCCCACCAGGCTCCCCTGTCCCTGGGGTTCTCCAGGCAAGAACACTGGAGTGGGTTGCCATTGAGGTACCATCAACTGGCAAGGGTAAAAACAAAGGAAGAAACAGATTTGAAGGAAACATCAAAAGTTCCATTTTGGAGCTATGTTAAATGTGTGGCTTACTGGATGGCTCCTGGTCATCCAAACAGAGACATCAAGTAGTCAGAAATATATGAGTCTAGCTAGCAAACTGTAAGTCCCAAACCAAATTTTTCTTTCACATACTTTTTGTATGGCCTGTGAGCTAAGAAAAAAACGGTTTAAGACAAAAATTTTACTTGCATTTTTAAAATTTTATTTTAATCATTAATAAACTTCATCTTTTAGAGCACTCTTAGGTCCACAACAAATTGAGCAGAAAGTAGAGTCCCATATGCTTCCTAATCCTGCATACGCACAATCTCCCCCATTACAAACAGTTCCCACCAGGATGGCACATTTGTTCCAATCAATGAACCCACACTAACACAGTATTAGCACCCAAACTCCATACTTCATATTAGGGTTCACTCTTGGTTTGGGGTTTGGATGAACATCAGGAGTGAGTATAGAGTATTTTCACTGCCCTAAAAATCCTCTGTGCTCTGCCTTACTCATCCGTACCTCCCCCAAACCCCTGAGAACCACTAATCTTTTTATTATATCCATCAGTTCAGTTCAGTTCCTCAGTTATGTCCGACTTTTTGCGACCCCATGAGTCGCAGCACACCAGGCTTCCCTGTCAATCATCAACTCCCGGAGCTTGCGCAGACTCATGTCCATTGAGTCGGTGATGTCATCCAACCATTTCATGCTCTGTCGTCCCCTTCTCCTCCCGCCTTCAGTCTTTCTCAGCATCAGGGTCTTTTCCAATGAGTCAGTTCTTTACATCAGGTGGCCAACGTATTGGAGCTTCAGTATCAGTCCTTCCAATGAATATTCAGGACTGATTTCCTTTAGGATGGACTGGTTGGATCTGCTTGCAGTCCAAGGGACTCTCAAGAGTCTTCTCCAGCACCACAGTTCAAAAGCATCAGTTTTTTGACACTCAGCTTTCTTTATAGTCCAACTCTCATATCCATACATGACTACTGGAAAAACCATAGCTTTGACTAGATGGACCTTTGTTGGCAAAGTAATGTCTCTGGCTTTTTAATATGCTATCTAGGTTGGTCATAACTTTTCTTCCAAGGAGCATGCATCTTTTAATTTCATGGCTGAAGTCACCATCTGCAGTGATTTTGAAGCCCCCCAAAATAAAGCCTGTCACTGTTTCCACTGTTTCCCCATCTATTTGCCATGAAGGGATGGGACCATGATCTTAGTTTTCTGAATGTTGAGTTTTAAGCCAACTTTTTCACTCTCCTCTTTCACTTTCATCAAGAGACTCTTTAGTTCCTCTTCGCTTTCTGCCATAAGTGTGGTGTCATCTGCATATCTGACGTTACGGATATTTCTCCTGTCAATCTTGATACCAGTTTGTGCCTGATCTAGCCCAGCATCTCTAGTACTCTGCATACAAGTTAAGTAAGCAGGGTGAGAATATATAGCTTTAATTACTCCTTTCCCAATTTGCAATCAGTCTGCTGTTCCATGTCCAGTTCTAACTGTTGCTTCTTGACCTGCATACAGATTTCTCAGGAGGCATGTATTATCTTCATAAGCTTTGCCTTTTCCAGGATGCCATACAGTTGGAATCCCAAAGTATGTAGCCTTTTCAGATTGGCTTCTTTTACTCAGCAGTAAGCACTTAAGTTTTCTCCAGGTATTTTCATAGTTTGATAGGCCATTTCTTTTTAGTGCTGAAAAATACTCCATTGTCTAGATATACCACAGTTATCCATTTGTCTATTGAAGGATGTCCTGGTTGCTTCCAACTTTTGGAAATTATGAATAAAACTGCTATAAACACCTGTATGCGTGTTTCTGTGTGAATGTTAAGTTTTCAATTTCTTTGGGAAATACCAAGGTATGTGACTGCTGTATTGCATGATTAAGAATATGTTTAGTTTTGTAAGATGTGTCTTTTGTGAACATTGTCCCCCAATCTGTGGCTTGTATGCTCATTCTCTTGATAAATCTTCTGCAGAGCAGGTTGTAATTTGAATGAAATACAGCTTATCAAATTATTTTTTTCATGAGTCATGCCTCTGGCATTGTATCTAAAAAGTCATCGCCATATCCAAAGTCATCTAAATCATCTAAGTGTTCTCCTGTTACCTTCCAGAAGCGTTATAGTTTTGCATTTTACATTTAGGTTTATGATCCATTTTGAGTTGATTTTTATTTGGGCATAAGGTCTGGCTAGACTCATTTTCTTGAATGTGAATGTTCAGCTGTTTCAGCATCATTTGTGAAAAGACTATCTTTGCTCCATTGCATTGTCTTTGCTCCTCTGTCAGAGATCAGTTTTCCATATCTATCTGGGTCTATTTCTGGTTTCTGTATTCTGTTCCACTGATCTATTCATCTATTATTTCCAGCCAATACCACAGTGTCTTGATTACTATAGCTTTATAGTAACTTGAATTCAGACAATTTCAGTCCTCCAATCGTTTTTCTTCAATGTTCTATTGGCTCTGGGTTCTCTGCCTCTCTCCATAGAACTTTTAGGAACAGTTTGTCAATATCAACAAAACAACTAACTGGGATTATGATTAGGATTGCAAGGGAGAGTGACATATTAACAGTGTCGCATCTTCCTATCCATAATCATGGAAGCTCTTTCCATTTATTTAGTCCTTTGATTCCTTCTATCAGAATTTTGTAATTTTCTCACACAGATCTTGTTCATATTTTGACAGATTTCTTCCTAAGTATTTTATTTTAGGGTGCTAATGCCTAAGAATGCTTTTAATTTTTTAAAATAGGTTGGAAAACTTCAAAAGATGAATAATATGCTGATATATAAAAAAAATATCCAGCTGAGCTATATCAAATCCTAAAATATGATTCTGTTGAAGTGCTACACCCAATATTCTAGCAAATATGGAAAACTCAGGAGTGGTCGTAGGACTGGAAAAGGTCAGTTTTCATTCCAACCCCCAAGAAGGGCAATGCCAAAGAATGTTCAAACTACTGCACGATAGAATTCATCTCACATGCTAGCAAAGGAATGCCCAAAATTCTCCAAGCCAGGCTTCAACAGTACATGAACTGAGAACTTCCAAATGTTCAAGTTGGATTTAGAAAAGGCAGAGGAACCAGAGATAAATTGCCAACATCCGTTTAACTTATATAAAGTAGTCACTCAGTTATGTCCAACTCTATGCGACCCCATGGACTGTAGCCTACCAGGTTCCTCCATTCATGGGATTTTCCAGGCAACGATACTGGAGTGGGTTGCCATTTCCTTCTCCAGGGGCTCTTCCCAACCTAGGAATCGAACCTGGGTCTCCTGCATTGCAGGCAGACGCTTTACCATCTGAGCTATCAGGCAGGCCCGTTGGATCACAGAAAAGGCAGGAGAATTTCAGAAAAACATCTCCTGCTTCATTGACTACGCGGAAACCTTTGACTGTATGGGTCACAACAAACTGTTGAAAATTCTTCAACAGATGGCAATACCAGACCACCTTTCCTGCTTCCTGAAAAACCTGTATGCAGTCAAGAAGCAACAGTTAGAACCGGACACGAACAACAGACTGGTTCAAAATTGGGAAGGAATATGTCAAGGCCGTATGTTGTCGCCCTGCTTATTTAACTTATATGCAAAGTACATCACGCGAAATGCCAGGCTGGGTAAAGCATAAGCTGGAATCAAGATTCCCAGGAGAAATATCAATAACCTCAGATACGCAAATGACACCACCCTTATGGCAGAAAGCAACGAGGATCTAAAGAGCCTCTTGATGAATGTGAAAGAGGAGAGTGAAAGAATTAGCTTAAAACTCAACATTCAAAAAACAAAGATCATGGCATCCGGTCCCATCACTTCATGTCAAATAGATGGGGAAACAATGGAAACACTGACAGACTTTATTTTTTGGGCTCTAAAATCACTGCAGATGGTGACTGCAGCTATGAAATTAAAAGACACTTGCTCCTTGGAAGAAAAGCTATGACAAACCTAGACAGCATATTAAAAAGCAGAGACAATGCCAACAAAGGTCCATCTAGTCAAAGCTATGGTCTTCCCAGTAGTCATGCATGGATGTGAGAGTTGAACTATAAGGAAGGTTGGGTGCTGAAGAATTGATGCTTTTGACTTGTGATGTTGGAGAAGACTCCTGGGAGTCCCCTGGACTGCAAGGAGATCAAAGCAGTCCATCCTAAAGGAAACTGGACCTGAAAACTCATTTTAAGGACTGACGCTGAAGCTCCAATACTTTGATCACCTGATGCAAAGGGCTGACTCACTGGAAAAGACCCTAAGGCTGGGAAAGATTGAATGCAGGAGGAGAAGGGGATGACAGAGGTCAAGATGCATCCATAAATAAAGTTTTATTGGAACGTAGCCATGCTCATCTATTTACTTATCTGTCTCTGGTTGTTTTAATTCCATAACAGCAGAGTTGAGTAGTTCCAACAGAGCTGGATATGGCCTGCAAAGGCTGAACTATTTATTATTTGAACCCTCACAGAAAAAGCTTGCTGATCTCTAGTCTGGAGTGCAAGTGGGGACTAGCAGTCAAGAGCACAACATTGTACCAAATAACATGGGTCTGGATGATGGTACTGAGGAAGCTGTTTAGATATAAACAGGAGGGTTTTGACATATGAGGAACTCAGAGCCTACGGAAGGAGGCACAAGCAAAGACCCTTGAGAAGGGACGATGGGGAGGAGAGCTGGGGGGAACAAGAACAAGAACCCACGGAGTGTGGTGCATTCACAAAACGGCTTCAATGGAGAGGCAGGCTGACTGTGTTGAATGCAGCTGAGAGGACAGGATGAAATCAGTCCAGCAATATCTGTGACTATCAGATCAGTTTCAGTGGGATGCTGAAGATGGAAACTTCCAGACATGATGAATGGATCAGGGAGTAAAAATGAGGAAGAGTGAGTAAGTTCATGCAACTCTTTTCATAAGTTCTGCTGTGAAGGAAAGCAGAGGAATAAATGGTAGTTGAAGAAGGAGAGAAAAACAAGAAAGGGATTTTTGAAAGATGAACAGTAAACCATGTTTTCACACTGGTGGGAATACGCCAGTGGAGGAGAAACTGATGACAGAAGAGACAGACATGAGGATTCAGGAATGAGGTCTGAGAGGATAAGAGGAAGAAGGAGATTAGCCTCTCATAAAGCAAGGATGTCTCTTCCAGCATAAACGATGGGAATACACAGAATAAGTGCACAGAACCTGGGAAGTCTGGGGAATCGATGGTGAAAAGATGTGTCTCCTGTCTGCATGTTTCTCAATGGAAGCTGAGTTTCCCGTGTGCGTATGTGTACCAGGGCAGGGTAATGAGAGGGCGACAGGATTTGAAAAGAGGAGAAGAAAAGAAAAACTTTGCAGGAAGAGGAGGAGAGCAAATTTACCAGGGAAAGAAATTAGCACTGCCTGGCTAGAGTGAGCATCCAACTGAGATTTTGGAATCTGAATTTGAAGTGAAAATGCTAACTTTTTACAGCAACAGTCAGTGCAGTTGATACTTATCGTGGAATTCAGTCAACAATTCTCTAAAGCTGCCACAGGCTGGAAACATGCTTGAGTCCCTCTAGGTCAGTGGCTGTATTCTTTGGGTTGTGCCAAACTGTTTCTACCCTGATACACATATGATAACATAAGGATGCATGGTTATAATCAATTTTTAAAGAGCTGTATCTATTCAAATACCATATGTCAAATGGCTACATTTTCTCCCTACAAAGTAAACTGCAAGTAGTACTCTATAAAGTACTCCAGCTCAATAATTCATTCTCCTATCTGAACTAGTGTAACTTTTGGAGTACTGAACATTCTCACCATGCTCCACACACTAATAATTGAGGCCCCATTTCCAATAAATGCAATGGTGTGTTGATCTGTCATTTCACCATTCAGCCCACTTTGAGAAAGCATTCACGGCATTACTTCCATCAATACAAATCAGCATTACTTCCATCAATACAACCCCAATGTCCTGTGAGTCTAACACATAGTAGGTTCTCATGAACCATTTGCTGATTTAATAGATCTCAATTTGAGGATAAACTGTAAATGGTTTTTTATAAAGGATACAAAGAAAATAAAGTATTCACAAATTAACTTAGAACATTAATTAACAGAGCATTCAATGCATTTGAATTAACCCTTCATTTGAAACATTTGCATGATTATTCCACTCAAATGGAATATCAACTTGCAATATAAATCTTCTCAAAAGCTTTGCTTGGCTAGTTAAGTTTTTATCTTGAAATTAACTATGAAGCCCACATATATTTGCTATCAGGTTGTTTTCTTTTAAACAATCTTACATTTAGAATTATAAAACTCCCATCTATTACTAACTCAACAGAAATACTACACACTTCCAGCAGAGGGCTCAAGAATTCTTTTTTAAGACAAGAAGTTTATAAAATTCACTGTCCAACAGCAGCTGTTGCAAAACTTCAGAATGCACTCTCACAAAAAATATGTTCTTCTTGAGCAAGTGATTCCAGGTCTACAAATTTATTTTAAATAATCCAAATCTGTAAAAAACCTGTATTACAATAAAGCAGCATATATTATGAATTTATGGATAAATGTACTTTTATCTAATTCCAGAAAAGACATTAAATTATAATCACAAAAAAATCTATATTAAATTACTCAGGAGATGGGGAAAGGCCAGGGGCAAAGAACAGAAAAATAACATAGTATGTTAGTGAGAATTTAAGTGAATATGGCTTTTCACTTTCATTCATGTTTGTATAAACATCTGGGTGATCTTTTTCATTTTCAAAAGATGAAAAATAGTAATTTATCTTTACAAAATTAGCACACTTCTTAATTTTAGTTCTGAAAATAGGGGTGGAAAAAATTTAGGAAGCAAGTAGAATGGCTATTTGTGGAACAACCTGGGATTCTGGAGACACTTCATTTTTGGAGGCAGAACTAACAAGATGTAGCACCTTTTTACTCATGCCTAAATAACATTAAAGTACTCCCTGGGATACCAGAGATTTTCAGATAGAACTCCTAAATATTTTTATTCACTTTTCTTATTTACATATACTCATTTTCAGAAGGATCTGAGGCATCAATACAAGCATTTAACATTTAGAAACATAATTCGAGCCAGGAGAAAATAGGAAACAATGTGAGGTTGAGAGGAGATATGTGTGTGTATATATCACACACATCTTCATAACTATTAATAATGGCCTGCAAATATGGCTCTAAGCCTCCTAGCATTAAAATAAAAAAAGAAAGAAAATGTAGCCTAATACAAGATAAAAAGATGAAAATACTGAAATGAAATCTAGATTCTCCAAGCCCTGAGATCTAATGGAAAACTTCCTTCAGACATTATGACTATCATTCAGTGACCTACCTGGTGATACTTTTAATACCAACGTAAGTGTATTTTGTAAACTTTGCATAAAAAGTAAAAGTTAATCGAGATTCTTCAAAATTCAGATGTAGTTTTCTGATTTTCTCCCTTGATATCTTGATCTAGATATAAGATTTAGAGTAGATGAGCAGTGGTTCTTAAAGCAGGTAGTACAACCTTGTAGGGAGCAATTTGGAAATGCATACAGATATTTTTAGTTGTCTCAGGAAGGGGGATACTACTGGCCTTTATTGGACAGTACCAAGGCAAAGCACAGGACAGCCACCAAATGCAAAGAACTGCCCTCAATCCTGCATATCTGAGTGCCGTGCTGGACATGTGTGTGCATGCAAGCTCAGTCGTGTCCGACTCTGCAACCCTATGACTGAAGCTCATCGAGGCTCCTCTGTCCATGGGATCCTTCAGGCAAGAATACTGGACTGGGTTGCCATTTTCTTCTCCAGGGAATCTTCCTAACCCAAGGATTGAACCCGAGTCTCCTGCATTGGCAGGCGGATTCTTTACCACTGAGCCACTTGGGAAGACAGACATGTAAATAAGTGAAAAACTTGTTCATAAAACCCTAAGCCCAGAATTGAACTCTATTTTATATATACAAGTTTTTATTTGTTTTGCATCAAGATACACTGCATTTTCCAGGAATGCTACCACAATAAAAACCAAGAGAAGACTACTGTTTTGTAAGGAATTTTACTGCAAGTTGTTAAGTACTTCAGAAAATCAGGTTGCCGAGGGCATGCCCTTGTGGTATCTCTCAGTTTCAAGCAAAACATCCTTTTGTGTCACTCTGCACAAAATGCAGCATGAGGATTCCACCTGTAGCTATAGACAGGCAGCTATTTCATTATGTCTTGTGAAGAGTTTTACTCCAGCCTCTACACACTGAACTGCACATTATTTTCAATATACTTTCTTTCCTTCTGTTTATTATTTATATTTGGTTAAGATATTCTTGACTTCCCTGGTGGCTCAGATGGTAAAGAATCTGCCTGCAATGCAGAAGACCCAGGTTCGATCCCTGGGTCAGGAAGATCCCTGGAGAAGAAAATGGCAACCCACTCCAGTATTCTTGCCTAAAGAGTTCCATGGATGGGCCATAGGCTACAGTCCACATGGTCGCAGAGAGTCAGACATGACTGAGTGACTAACACACACACAAGATATTCTTACTAGTATTTAGAGTAATTTTTGTGGGTAAGTTATATTATTAGGAATTTCATTTCAGGATAGTAAAGGTGGCCTTGTATATTAAGGCTTGATAGATAAGGTTGAGAATCACCAAGCCAGACTGGCAGGCTGCATATCTTCTGAGAATTCGTTGTATGTATAATTCCTCCCAGTCAACTTTTAGTGAAAGCTTTCTAGCAAACAGGCTGAGGCTGGAGTGTAAGTATTCTCTTTTGCTGAATAAGTGGAAAAGTTCATGTCCTTTAAAAAGCTATCAATAGGCTGACATCTTCTTATGATAACTAAAGAGCTAATCAAGAATCTCCACTAGATTGAATGGAATTGTAGCATGTATATTATCATAAGTGACCAGTCCAGGTTCGACGCATAAATTTTCCTCTGTTCATTTCTTTGCATTTGTGCTTTTTTAATAAAATTCTTTTTTAGATATAAAAAAATAATAAAAAAAAAGAATCTCCACTAAATATACTGGTAAGCTGCCTCCACTCAGAGATGATTTCATGAGACACCTAAAGGAAGGGTCACAATTTCCTTAGGGAATGATTCTGAGTACAGCCAACCTTCAGAAATTCCAACGATCAAGAAAGAACACAACTGTAATGATGTCTGCTTAGAAATACTCCGAACAGGAGTTGCTACTCATCTGCCATAGCAAAGGAAAAACTCAGATGGACATGATGAAATGAGAAATGTCTAGCAATGGCATTTTCTGCCAAAACAGAGAGAAACAAGTGCACAGAAGTGCAAAATCCACCCTGAATTAGCTTAATGGGGCTGACCTACTCTTTTGAGTTACTGAATATATTTTTTTCTACTTTGGAGGACATCAAATAGAAAAGAAAGGATTGTTTATTGCTCCACTTGTGACAATAAAGCCATTATCAAGAGCACGCAGGAAACACTTCTCTTTCTATTCACCATCCTGGCAGTAGGGTAGCACTGGGAGGTAGAGTGTGGGAGGGAGAGAGGAGGACCTGGGAACAAATCCAGCTCATTTAAATAAAGTTTTGTATAATGAAGACAAGGTTAAAACAGAGAGGGGTCACACGCATGCTTGTCATCTAATATCATCTCAGATATCCAGAGACCCTTTGAGTGTCATCACTGTGCATGTTCTGTATGCATAAGCTCAAGTACCTTGGTCCACAATGGGTCCTGCAGCACAGAACTTATGCCAAGAAAGATTATAAATGCTGTAAGCATACTGCTCAAACACATTTTGTTTTCAGCAAGTGACTGAGTTTCACAGTGTGCCATAGGAAAATGTCTGTGTCTAAAATGTGACTACCACTCAAGAGAAATGCTACACTAACGCAACGGAATCCATCTCCAATTTTGATGTGTGATTGATCGGTGACAGCTCTCAAGCCCCGCCACTCCCTCTTCCCTGCTTGCTCCACACCTGGGGGAAAATACAGGCAAAGTCTGAGGTCTCTCTCCCTTGATGCTGGTGGAAAGTTCAAACCACACAAGCCTCTGGATTACATGGAGAATCCTCCAGCCACATGGAGAATCCTCCAGCCGCACCTCCTAACCACAATAAACATCAACGCTGATCAACCACCCCTACTTGCCCTCTGAAGACATATTTGGACCTATTGGAACCCACCCTTTTAGCCCCGAAAGCCTCACTATGTAAGTGACAAACCCTTTCCTATCCTCTTGGTCCATGTGTCCTGTTATCAGTCTCAACACTGGAACAAACGCTGAGGGGGTGAGGGGGCCATTCTGTTTCTGCAGAGTGACTATCAGACAACTAAGAAATCCTCAATTTACAAATTATTAAGAAAAAGCCAGGAAATACTTTTTTTAATCAAAATAATCAGTTTTATTACCAAATTGGAAAGCTGACCTCAGAAGTGTGGCCACACCTGCAACATTTTAGACATTGCTATGCTGAGCAGATGGCTCTGTAATGCCTGGAGTACAAACCACAGCCTGAGTCTTCTCTGAGCAGACACACACAGGGATTTCATGAGATTAAAGGGATGTAAGTCAATACATGAGTTTGAGTAAACTCCGGGGGTTGGTGATGGATAGGGAGGCCTGGCGTGCTGCAGTCCAAGGGGTCACAAAGAGTCAGACACGACTGAGAGACTGTACTGAACTGAACTGAGGGATAACAGGCTGGCACAGGCAAACTGTCAGTTAAAACTGACCCTGCTCTTTAAGTAGGGGCGCTCCCAAAGACCTTCACTTTGAATTACTGTCGACCATGAGGAACAGACAGGCTTTGGGTCCAGTGACACTGTTCTTGGGTCCTCAGCTGAGAAAAGTAAGCTTCTGGGGTCAGGCAGGATCGGAACTTTTAAAATCTCACTTCTCAGTTTTTCACAATAAATGCTTAGGTCCCCAACCTGTCCTTATAGTTTTTACTACCAAACCGCATCAAGGATTTATCATTTTACTTGACATTCTCAGAAGCCATAAAAATTTCATTTGGCATATGGTTCCTGTCTGTCAAGTTAGTTGACACTTTCTAGGAAACCACACATGGGAACCTGTAACAT